>NC_042620.1:366995746-367595746 GCF_901001135.1 Rhinatrema bivittatum | reverse complement strand
GATTGATGGTCTGATTCTGAGTCTACCTGCCTGCCTGCTTACCTGAACTGACTCCGACTTGTCTCATCGCTCCGTATTCTGCTGCCAGCCCAGACCTCGGTCCGTCTGTCTTCGTTGCCTCTGGTGGCCCATCCAGCTTCTACTCCGCTCCTGGTCTTCTTCCACAGCGCCTTATCTCCTAAGTCCCAGTGGTCCGGGTCCCTACAGGCTCCTCCTGGGGGGACCGCGGACTTCCAGGGTGAAGCCGCCTAAGTCCTAGCGATCCGGATCCCAACAGCTCCTCTGGGGGGCTCACGGGTTTCCAGGTGAATATTCAGCTCTAGCAGCATGTGTCTGCCTCCCGACAGTCCTCCATCGTCGGTCGGCCCAAGGATCCACTTCCGGATTACAACACCACGTATGCAACAGATTTCTGTTTTATTCGGCGCGCCCAGCGGTGCACGCTTTTCTTCACCCCCATTAGCTGCTTGCTACCTATGATTACCACAAAATGGCGGCGCCCCTGCCGTAACCATGCCAACCTGTCTGACCCTTTCCTGTGAGTCACAGTGACTCATAGGAAAGGGTCGGACAGGTCGGCATGGATACCGGAACGCAGCGTAGCCGCGCTGACATTTTCTGAGCAGTACTGAATGCAGCCAATAGCGCTGTCATTCAGTGCTCTCTGTGGATTTTACTGATGAGCCAGCAGTATATAAACATCAGCACGAGGAGCCACGCAGTTATTTCCAGCGATGCTGTGGGGAGGTGGGCTGCTGGGTGGAAGAGGGAGCAGGCAGAACTAATAGAGAAGAGATAGGCTAGCTAATAGTAAAGGAAAGAAAAATATTCTTTGTTTTGCTGCAGTGCCAGGATCAGCTACAGCTACTACTAGTCCTGTTTCTTTCAAGCTGTTTATTTAATATTTTGGTCATCTCTGACTGAGAAGAGAATCTGTGCTAGGTCAGCTAGCACTGACCACCATTTAGGGTGTTGGGCTGGCTTGGAGAGATATATTGGGGTAGATTTTAAAAAATAGCACGATCGTGTACTTTTGTTGGTGCACCAGGCGCAAACAAAAGTACGCTGGATTTTATAAGATATGCGTGTATCTTATAAAATCCGGGATTGGCGCGCGCAAGGCTGCCGATTTTGGGCAGCCTGTGCGCGCTGAACCGCGCAGCCTACCTACGTTCCCTCCGAGGCCACTCCAAAATCGGAGTGGCCTCGGATTGAACTTTCTTTCGCCCTCCACTCACCTTTCCCTCACTTCCCCTACCTAACCCACCCCCCGGCCCTATCTAACCCCCCCCCACCTTTATCCATGGATTTACGCCTGCCAGAGGCAGGCGTAAATCCACGCGCGCCAGCGGGCTGCTGGCTCACCAAGACCCAACCCGGGGGCTGTTCCGGAGGGCGCGGTCATGCCCCCGGAATGCCCCCGGGCCGAAACCATGCCCCCGGGCCCGCCCCCCAAACGCCGCGTCACGCCCCCGAAACGCCGCGTCATTTGGCGACGCCCCCTTAAAAAAGACCTGGCACTTACGCGCGTCCCGGGGCTCTGCGCGCACTGGCGGTCTAAGCAAAATAGGCGCGCCAGCGCGCGAAGGCCCTGCTCGTGTAAATCCAGCCTGATTTACGCGAGCAGGGCATTTAAAATCCGCCCAATTATTTTCAATTTCATCAATTTTTCTGGAGTGACAAAAATTCCTGCTTTTTTTAAATTCCAATTACTTAGTCTCTCAGTGCACTGGCTTCACTGGGAAGTTTAACAGGCTGGGTCTGTCCAGTCAAGTGCCCAGGGAGTCTGCCTCTTTTGTGCTTACAAGCAAGCAGCTTCTGTGTACACGCCACACACATTAGTGCACAGCCAGGCACCGTGACAGTGGGCAGTGGGCATTTTAAACAGACTGAACCTTATTATTCAGTGGGTCTGTGGAGTCAAGCGCCTGGGGAGTCTGCCTCTTTTGTGCTTACAAGCAAGCAGCTTCTGTGTGCACGCCACACACATTAGTGCACAGCCAGGCACCATGACAGTGGGCAGTGGGCATTTTAATCAGACTGATCCTAAGTATTTGGTTGGGTCTGTGCAGTCTAGTGCCCAGGGAGTCTGCCTCTTTTGTGCTTACAAGCAAGCAGCTTCTGTGTACACGCCACACACATTAGTGCACAGCCAGGCACCGTGACAGTGGGCAGTGGGCATTTTAAACAGACTGAACCTTATTATTCAGTGGGTCTGTGGAGTCAAGCGCCTGGGGAGTCTGCCTCTTTTGTGCTTACAAGCAAGCAGCTTCTGTGTGCACGCCACACACATTAGTGCACAGCCAGGCACCATGACAGTGGGCAGTGGGTATTTTAATCAGACTGATCCTAAGTATTTGGTTGGGTCTGTGCAGTCTAGTGCCCAGGGAGTCTGCCTCTTTTGTGCTTACAAGCAAGCAGCTTCTGTGTACTTGCCACACACATTGGTGCACAGCCAGGCAGCGTGACAGTGGGCAGTGGGCATTTTAAACAGACTGATCCTAAGTATTTGGTTGGGTCTGTGCAGTCAAGTGCCCAGGGAGTCTGCCTCTTTTGTGCTTACAAGCAAGCAGCTTCTGTGTGCACACCACACACATTAGTGCACAGCCAGGTACCGTGACAGTGGGCAGTGGGCATTTTAAACAGACTGATCCTAAGTATTTGGTTGGGTCTGTGCAGTCAAGTGCCCAGTGAGTCTGCCTCTTTTGTTACGGCGGTGGCTGCTGTGCTACCGCCTCACCACCAGGGGTCCCTCTAGGGCTGGCTTTCCTGACAGGCCCAGTCCATCTCCTATGTCCACTCTATGCTCTGGGTGTGCCCTCTTAACCCTGCCTGACAGTTGCCTCGGTGCTTCGGCATCGAGCTCACCTGGGCTCCCTGCTCTAGCCTGCCTTGCGCGGCCTTCGGGCCTATCCTTGCCTTGCCTTGCGTGGCCTTCGGGCCTATCCTTGCCTTGCCTTGCCTTGCGTGGCCTTCGGGCCTATCCTTGCCTTGCCTTGCCTTGCGTGGCCTTCGGGCCTATCCTTGCCTTGCCTTGCCTTGCGTGGCCTTCGGGCCTATCCTTGCCTTGCCTTGCCTTGCGCGGCCTTCGGGCCTATCCTTGCCTTGCCTTGTGCGGCCTTTTGGCCTTCTTCCGTGTGTGTGTGTGTGGCCTACGGGCCTTCTGACCTGCCTTGCCCCGTCTATGGTGTGTGGCCTACGGGCCTTCCGTGTGTGTGTGTGTGGCCTACGGGCCTTCTGACCTGCCTTGCCCCGTCTATGGTGTGTGGCCTACGGGCCTTCCGTGTGTATGTGTGTGGCCTACGGGCCTTCTGACCTGCCTTGCCCCGTCTATGGTGTGTGGCCTACGGGCCTTCCGTGTGTGTGTGTGTGGCCTACGGGCCTTCTGACCTGCCTTGCCCCGTCTATGGTGTGTGGCCTACGGGCCTTCCGTGTGTGTGTGTGTGGCCTACGGGCCTCTGACCTGCCTTGCCCCGTCTATGGTGTGTGGCCTACGGGCCTTCCGTGTGTGTGTGTGTGGCCTACGGGCCTTCTGACCTGCCTTGCCCTGCTATTGGTGTGTGGCCTACGGGCCTTCCGTGTGTGTGTGTGTGTGGCCTACGGGCCTTCTGACCTGCCTTGTCCTGCTTACTGTGCCCTGACCCAGCCTGGACCCAGACACTGCTGACTGCCGCCTGCCCTGACCCAGCCTGTACTTGACACTGCCACTTGCCGCCTGCCCTGACCCAGCCTGTACTAGACACTGCCACTTGCCGCCTGCCCTGACCCAGCCTGTACCAGACACTGCCACTTGCCGCCTGCCCTGACCCAGCCTGAACCCAGACTCTGATTATTGCTGCCTGCCCTGACCCAGCCTGGTACCTGACTCTGTTTCGAGCCTCCTGTCTCTCTCCACCTGGAGCCACCCTGCTGGGTGGTGTGCACGACTCCTGTCCGGAGCCCAAGCGTAACAGTATGCCGAAGCCATCACATTTTCCAGGGGAAGAGATAAGTCTGTGTCCTGCCGGTGAGTCAACTTTTCACTAATTCAAGATGCCTCCTTCTTTAAAGTTTTATACCTGCAGTTCCTGTCAAACTTTGAATTATCCTAGCTATCAGAACTGTCTAGCCTGTGAACTTGTTGGTCAGGAACACTGGTCATGCAATAACTGCAACAAGAAAAATGTCTCTGTCTATCAGGAGTGTTTGAACTGTCTGGCTCCTAAACCAGGGTGGTGGAAATGCTCCTGTCTCCCGTGTTTGTTACCTCCAGGCAAACCCTGCCCCTGTTGTTCTGCTCTAGGACCAGCTGTGCAATTAGAAAAGGCATTCAGCTCTCCTAACCAGTATTCTGTTTCTGGCTCAACTAAAACAAACATTTTTGCTGGCAGTTTGAGGGTAGAAAAACCCAGGACTTACCTGGCCAAGAAGGCTTCTGTGAGACCAGTGCTAGAGCCTCGGGAACAGGTTTCTCTACAACGGAGAGAGCTGATTAGCTCTAGCAGGGCTCAGCTTCCCACAGCTGCCAAGTGGACACTAACGAGCACCTTCCCTAGACGTCCTAGAACTGCCTGTGCCTTCTCTAAACTGCTCCTCCAGAAACAAAATCAGGAGCATCAGACTTTGGCTCGAGGTATCAAGCCCACGGCAGTACAATCTGTGTCTTCCATGCACACTACCTTTAACCATGCTACTCTGCCATCTGAACCTGCTGCACTACCCCGAGAAGAGCCTGAGTCTGCTGAACCGGCCCTGCTGCCGTCCTCGGAGGGGTCCGCACCAGCCCTGCTGACAGACTTTCTAACTCTGCCATCTGAGCCTGCCGAACCGGCCCTGCTGCCGTCTTCAGAGGGGTCCGAACCTGCTACAACGCCCTTGGAGGGGTCTGAACCGGCCCTGCTGCCGTCCCTGGAGGGGTCCATACCGGTCCTGCTGACGCCCCCGGAGGGGTCCGAACCAATCCTACTGACAGACTTCCTGAGTCAGCCATCGGAGTCTGCTGAACTGGTCCTGCTGCCACCCCGGGAGGGGTCCATACCGGTCCTGCTGCCACCCCTGGAGGGGTCCATACCGGTCCTGCTGACGCCCCGAGAGGGGTCCGAGCCTGCTACAATGCCCCGAGAGGGGTCCGAGCCTGCTTCATCGCCCCGAGAGGGGTCCGAGCCTGCTTCATCGCCCCGAGAGGGGTTCGAGCCTGCTTCATCGCCCCGAGAGGGGTCCGAGCCTGCTACAATGCCCCGAGAGGGGTCCGAGCCTGCTTCATCGCCCCGAGAGGGGTCCGAGCCTGCTACAATGCCCCGAGAGGGGTCCGAGCCTGCTTCATCGCCCCGAGAGGGGTCCGAGCCTGCTACAATGCCCCGAGAGGGGTCCGAGCCTGCTTCATCGCCCCGAGAGGGGTCCGAGCCTGCTTCATCGCCCCGAGAGGGGTCCGAGCCTGCTACAACGCCCCGAGAGGGGTCCGAGCCTGCTACAATGCCCCGAGAGGGGTCCGAGCCTGCTTCATCGCCCCGAGAGGGGTCCGAGCCTGCTTCATCGCCCCGAGAGGGGTCCGAGCCTGCTACACCGCCCCGAGAGGGGTCCGAGCCTGCTACAATTGCCCGAGTAGGATCCGAGCCTGCTGTACTGGCCCAGCTGCCGCCCCTGGAGGGGCCTGTACCGGTCTTAATGCCGACCTTGGAAGGGTCCGGACCGGTCCTACTATCGCCTCAAGAAGGGTTACGGACTATTTCTCTGCCCCAGGTGGGGTTTGTGTTCCCCTTGTCACCCCAGGAGGGGTTATGGAGATCTGCACCGCCTCTGCTACCCCAGGAGGGGTCTAACCCTGCCGCCTTGTCCCAGGAGGGGTTATGGACTGCCTTATTGCCTCGGAAAGGAGTTGAACCTGCCGCATCACCCCCGGAGTGGTCTCCCGTTATTCTTGATTACCTCCTGCACAGATGGGATCCAGGAGGAGGGGGAGGCCTTGAGGGGGGGGTACTGTTACGGCGGTGGCTGCTGTGCTACCGCCTCACCACCAGGGGTCCCTCTAGGGCTGGCTTTCCTGACAGGCCCAGTCCATCTCCTATGTCCACTCTATGCTCTGGGTGTGCCCTCTTAACCCTGCCTGACAGTTGCCTCGGTGCTTCGGCATCGAGCTCACCTGGGCTCCCTGCTCTAGCCTGCCTTGCGCGGCCTTCGGGCCTATCCTTGCCTTGCCTTGCGTGGCCTTCGGGCCTATCCTTGCCTTGCCTTGCCTTGCGTGGCCTTCGGGCCTATCCTTGCCTTGCCTTGCCTTGCGTGGCCTTCGGGCCTATCCTTGCCTTGCCTTGCCTTGAGCGGCCTTCGGGCCTATCCTTGCCTTGCCTTGTGCGGCCTTTTGGCCTTCTTCCGTGTGTGTGTGTGTGGCCTACGGGCCTTCTGACCTGCCTTGCCCCGTCTATGGTGTGTGGCCTACGGGCCTTCCGTGTGTGTGTGTGTGGCCTACGGGCCTTCTGACCTGCCTTGCCCCGTCTATGGTGTGTGGCCTACGGGCCTTCCGTGTGTATGTGTGTGGCCTACGGGCCTTCTGACCTGCCTTGCCCCGTCTATGGTGTGTGGCCTACGGGCCTTCCGTGTGTGTGTGTGTGGCCTACGGGCCTTCTGACCTGCCTTGCCCCGTCTATGGTGTGTGGCCTACGGGCCTTCCGTGTGTGTGTGTGTGGCCTACGGGCCTTCTGACCTGCCTTGCCCCGTCTATGGTGTGTGGCCTACGGGCCTTCCGTGTGTGTGTGTGTGGCCTACGGGCCTTCTGACCTGCCTTGCCCCGCTATTGGTGTGTGGCCTACGGGCCTTCCGTGTGTGTGTGTGTGTGGCCTACGGGCCTTCTGACCTGCCTTGTCCTGCTTACTGTGCCCTGACCCAGCCTGGACCCAGACACTGCTGACTGCCGCCTGCCCTGACCCAGCCTGTACTTGACACTGCCACTTGCCGCCTGCCCTGACCCAGCCTGTACTAGACACTGCCACTTGCCGCCTGCCCTGACCGAGCCTGTACCAGACACTGCCACTTGCCGCCTGCCCTGACCCAGCCTGAACCCAGACTCTGATTATTGCTGCCTGCCCTGACCCAGCCTGGTACCTGACTCTGTTTCGAGCCTCCTGTCTCTCTCCACCTGGAGCCACCCTGCTGGGTGGTGTGCACGACTCCTGTCCGGAGCCCAAGCGTAACATCTTTTGTGCTTACAAGCAAGCAGCTTCTGGGTACACTCCACACATTAGTGCGCAGCCAGGCACCGTGACAGTGGGCAGTGGGCATTTTAAACAGACTGATCCTAAGTATTTGTTTGGGTCTGTGCAGTCAAGTGCCCAGGGAGTCTGCCTCTTTTGTGCTTACAAGCAAGCAGCTTCTGTGTACACGCCACATACATATGTGCACTGCCAGGCAGCGTGAGAGTGGGCAGTGGGCATTTTAAACAGACTGATCCTAAGTATTTGGTTGGGTCTGTGCAGTCAAGTGCCCAGGGAGTCTGCCTCTTTTGTGCTTACAAGCAAGCAGCTTCTGTGTACACGCCACACACATTTGTGCACAGCCAGGCACCGTGACAGTGGGCAGTGGGTAGTTTTAAAAGACTGATCCTAAGTATTTGGTTGGGTCTGTGCAGTCAAGTGCCCAGGGAGTGTGCCTCTTTTGTGCTTACAAGCAAGCAGCTTCTGTGTGCACACCACACACATTAGTGCACAGCCAGGTACCGTGACAGTGGGCAGTGGGCATTTTAAACAGACTGATCCTAAGTATTTGGTTGGGTCTGTGCAGTCAAGTGCCCAGGGAGTCTGCCTCTTTTGTGCTTACAAGCAAGCAGCTTCTGTGTACACGCCACACACATTTGTGCACTGCCAGGCAGCGTGACAGTGGGCATTTTAAACAGACTGAACCTTATTATTGTGGGACAGTGGGCAGTGTTACTACTCAGTGACATAAAATCCATAATGTCAGGGAAAGAGAGATGCAATCGAGTGATTGGGACTGGCAGAGGATGCACCCCAAAAGACACTAGTGCAACACCACCAGTACAGCTAAAAAGGCAACTGTCACAATCTAAACTCTTTGTAGGGGATGGCAGTTCCATGCCAAAAAAAACGAAATCTGACCATGATACATCGCCATCGCCACCACTTGTTTCTGGCCCTGTAGTTTTGGAGGAGAGGGAAGGGGAGGCAGAGTCATGCCCGACAAAATGTAGACACCCAAAACCAGCAGGGGGACAGAAGTCTCGACTAACATTTAGCGTTCACAAGGTAGCGCAGTCACTGTTAGCTTCCGATTCAGATGAGGAATCTTCTTGTGTGGGATTCTCATCAGAAATGAAAGAAGTAATAGCTGACGAATCTTCGGTAGAATCAGTTAGTCCTGTCTTAGCCTCCAGAAATGTGCAGCAGGGGAGAGATGACAGTGATATCGAGGAGGAGGAAGAGCAGTCAGTACAGGCACAGAGGGTGACTGATGCCCCCTCTGGCATTGCTTCTCAGGGTGCACCCACTACCTCAACTCTAGTGCCTGCATCCACCCCTAAGGTGTTAGAGAGGGGAGGATCACGAAAGACATCTCCGATCTGGAAACACTTTAAAGTGATGGAAGACCCGCGTTATGCTCGGTGTAATTACTGTGCCAGGGATATTAGCAGAGGCAAGCAAATGGGACATATATCTAATTTTGGCAAGAAGCATCATATCAAGAGGCAACACCCAACAAGATTACTGCCATCTGGGGATGGTGGCAGTTTCAGTCGGGGGACCCCTTCCAACCAGTGTGCAGTGGTAGGAAAGAAAAAGAGTCAGCCCACGCCCACATACCCTTCTAGCAGTCAGGCGGCAGGCCAGCAACCCCCTGACATGTGGCAGAAGCGACAATCCACCATGGAGGAAATGGGGTGGACTGTGGTAATGCTATCCCGAAGTAGGAGGCAGGCAGCCTCAAATGTTGTAACCAGGAGCATTAGGGAAATGATTGCCCTTCATGACCAGCCCTTGCAGCTAGTGCAGAATGTGGGTTTCAAGCGTTTTTTGAAGGTTGTACTTCCAAATTACAAAATCCCGTGCAGAACCACATTTATTAGAAAGGTCAACCCCAGCCTGTACAAGCAGTGTCGCAGTTGTATTCAAGCACTGCTAGCTAAGGCAGACGGAAGAGTGCATTTCACCTGCGATATCTGGACCACCATGAATGCTGCACACTCTTACCTCTCTCTGACAGCACACTGGTGGGACATGGCTGAGGCAGGGGCAGCCAGCAGCTCTATTACTGAAGAAGTATCAGGGTGGATGTGGGCTTTACTGCACACCCACGTGACGGACCAGGCCTATACCGCAGCCGATATTCTAGCATCCATCAGAAAGATGCTGGAGGGCTGGCAACTATACCAGCGAGACAGGAAAACGCAGGCAGGGTTCTTTGTCACAGACAATGGTGCAAACATGGTTAAGGCAATAACCGATGGGAGGTTTAAGAACATCCGATGTTTTGCACACACTCTGCACCTGGTAGTGAAGTCAGCTCTGGGCTTGGAGTCCAATGACAAGGAGAATGAATACCTGCATAGGTTAATACAGAAGTGCAGGAACATAGCAGCACACTTCCACAGAAGTGTCAAGGCGGGGCAGGTTCTCCGACAAAAGCAGACTGATTTGGATATGCCTCACAAGCGTCTCATTCAAGACAATGCCACCTGTTGGAATACCACCTTTATGATGCTGGAGAGGTTACTGGAGCTGCAGACACCCCTTCATGAACTTTCTGGTAGAATGGACATAGGTGTGCAGAATCCCCTAGGGCATCATGATTGGTTAGTCATGAGTCAGCTGGTAAAAATCCTGCAGCCTTTCAAGGATGTCACGGAGGAGCTGAGTTCCAGAAGTGCCACCTTGGCTGACATCATCCCTATAGTTAATTTCCTGGATGAACATTTGGAGGCCTTTAAACGGGAAGACAGAATGACTGCTGAGGTGCTGCAATGTCTGGACATTTTGCAGCAGCAGGTGAAAGACAGATTAAGGCCTTTAACAGACGACCACACATATATGCTCGCCTCTGTCTGTGATCCCCGTGTGAAAGGTAAACTCGTCCTACAGACCAATTGTCTGTCATTTGTGAAGAAGCTGCTGTTAGCAAAGGTCCATGAACAGGAGCGCCATAGGCAGAGACAGATTAGGCTTGAAGCAGAGGTGGAAACAGCAGGCACGTCGAGAGTTGTGCTGCTAGCCCAAGCAGGAGCAGCACTGTGTCAGCGACAGATAGCACCTCCTCCTCCACGTCAGAACGCCCAAGGCATGTTGGCTATAAAGATTCATCAGTTGTGCAACGGGCGAGAGAGAAAGCAGCTGGATTGAGTGACTCTGAGCCCGCCCAAGCACAGGAGGAGACAGCAGCACAGCTGTCAGTGACACGGTATCTTTCAGAGCTGATAGAGAAAATGCAGACAGATCCGCTGGTATATTGGGCACACAAGTCCACTGTCTGGCCACACCTAGCCAAAGTGGCTCAGCGATATCTGTCATGTCCACCAACCAGTGTGCCCAGTGAACATGTCTTTTCAATGACAGGGGATATCATGAGCCCTCACCGCTCAAGGCTGGCACCAGAGTTGATGTAAATGCTAGTGTTTTTGAAAGTAAACCTGCCTTTGCTTGGGTTTCCAAATTTTCCCTGTGAATGGCAAGATGAATAAAAGCAATTCAAAGCCTTGCAGCAGCAGCTCCAACTGCCTCCTATGCTCCAGATAATATAAGTACTGCAGCACATGTTCCTGAACTCAAACGCTGTGCCTGACCATCCACTGCCCAGTCTGTACGTCCCTACAAGGGCCTGACTTCAAACGCTGTGCCTGACCATCAACTGTCCAGGCCTTATGTTCCTACAAGTGTTTGACCTCGATAGCTGTGCCTGTTCATCTAGGCCTTGTGTCCCTAGATGGGATTGACCTCTGTCCTTGACTGCTTTGCCAGCGATATCTGTCATGTCCACCAACCAGTGTGCCCAGTGAACGTGTCTTTTCAATGACAAGGGATATCATGAGCCCTCACCGCTCAAGGCTTGCAATTCAAAGCCTTGCAGCAGCTACAATTGCCTCCTACACTCCAGATAATATAAGCACTGCAGCACATGTACCTGACATGAATCACTGTGCCTGACCGTCAACTGTCCAGGCATTGTGTTCCTACAAGGGTTTGACCTTGACTGCTGTGCCTGTTCATCCAGGCCTTGTGTTCCTACAAGTGTTTGACTTCGATTGCTGTGCCTGTTCATCCAGGCCTTGTGTACCCAGGTGGGGTTGACCTCTGTCCTTGACTGCTTTGCCTGTCAGTCCAGGTCTTGTGTTCGTACAAGTGTTTGACCTCGATTGCTGTGCCTGTTCATCCAGGCCTTGTGTTCCTAGGTGGGATTGACCTTGACTGCTTTGCCTGTCACTCTGGGCCTTGTGTCCTACAACTGTTTGACCTCGACTGCTTTCCCTGTCAGTCCAGGCCTTGTGTTCCTACAAGTGTTAGACCTCGACTGCTGTGCCTGTTCATCCAGGCCTTGTGTTCCTACAAGTGTTTGACCTCGATTGCTGTGCCTTTTCATCCAGGCCTTGTGTCCTTAGATGGGATTGACTTCTGTCCTCGACTGCTTTGCCTGTCAGTCCAGGCTTGCTTTATTTATTTATTTATTTATTTATTTATTTAACAACTTTTAATATACCGATGTTCGTATGGCACATCACGCCGGTTTACAGGTAACTCAAATAAAGGAGGAAATTACAATGAACAGGGAGCAGGGGATGGGAGAAGGCCATAAAGAGGAGAGGGGAAGGGGAGACAGGAGAAGAGAGGGAAAAGATAGGTAGCATGAGATAGAAAAAGCAACCGTCAAAGTAGATGGAACTTATTTACAAAGGTATGTATTTACAATAGAACTATTTACCATGGATTACATTAGTTTAAATAAAACATACTTGTAAAATTGCAATACGATGGAATGAGAGGGCGGTGAGGGGATGCCTAGGGTTAGGGAAGGTCGGGCGGGGGGGGGGGGGGGGGAGGGAGAGGGAGAATCGGAGGAGAGGGGGCTGGGTGGGTGCGTCTAGGTTTGGTTGGTTTCCGGATAGGCCTTTCTGAAAAGCCAGGTTTTGACACCTTTTTTGAAGGTGGCCAGGGAGGGTTCAAGGCGGAGAAAAGTGGGAAGGGAGTTCCAGAGTGTAGGGCCGGCTATAGTGAAGGCCCTTTCTCTCGTGGATGTGAGATGAGCAATTTTAAGGGAGGGAGTATGAAGGGTACCTGCGAGGGAGGATCTGGTTGGACGGGAGGATATGCGGAAGTGAGGCGAGTCCTTGAGCCAAGGGTTGGTTTTGTAGAGCAGATTGTGAAGGATGGTAAGGGTTTTATACTGAATACGGAAAGAGATAGGTAACCAGTGGAGGTCTTTAAGTATGGGGGTGATGTGGTCTCTTTTTCGGGTGTTAGTTAAGATTCTCGCCATGGCGTTCTGTAGGATTTGTAGGGGTTTGATGGTCGACTCTGGGAGGCCAAGGAGGAGGGAATTGCAGTAGTCCACTTTGGAGAGGATAGTGGTCTGCAGAACTAGTCGGAAATCTTGTGTGTGGAGAAGGGGTTTAAGCTTTTTCAGGATGTGGAGTTTGTAAAAGCCCCCCTTTAGTAGGGATTTAATATGGGCTTTGAAATCGAGGCGCTGGTCTAGTTCAATACCAAGGTCTCTCACAGACGGAGATGAGGTGGGGGGAGATGAAGTGTTATTGGGGGGTGAGAGTGAGGGTGAGAGTTCAGGTTGATTAGATATAATGAGTATCTCGGTTTTAGAAGCATTAAGGGCTAGGTGAAGGTTGGATAGTAGTGAGTTGATGGTTGTAAGATAGGAGTCCCAGAGTTGGAGGGTTTCTTTTAGCGTATTTTGGATGGGGATGAGGATTTGAACGTCGTCGGCATATAGGAAAAAGTTCAATCCTAGGTCGGAGAGCAGGTGGCACAGGGGCAGTATATAAATATTGAAAAGGGTAGAAGAGAGTGAGGATCCCTGAGGAACTCCTTGCGTGAGAGAAATGTGAGAAGCTTTGTGTTCGTACAAGTGAGAATGTGAGAAATGTGAGAAGCTTTGTGTTCGTACAAGTGTTTGACCTCGATTGCTGTGCCTGTTCATCCAGCCCTTGTGTTCCTAGGTGGGATTGACCTCTGTCCTTGACTGCTTTGCCTGTCACTCCGGGCCTTGTGTCCTACAAGTGTTTGACCTCGACTGCTTTGCCTGTCAGTCCAGGCCTTGTGTTCCTACAAGTGTTTGACCTCAACCTCTGTGCCTGTTCATCCAGGCCTTGTGTTCCAAGAAGTGTTTGACCTCGATTGCTGTGCCTGTTCATCCAGGCCTTGTGTCCCTAGGTGGGATTGACCTCTGTCCTAGACTGCTTTGCCTGTCAGTCCAGGCCTTGTGTTCGTACAAGTGGTAGACCTCGATTGCTGTGCCTGTTCATCCAGGTCTTGTGTTCCTACAAGTGTTTGACCTCAACTGATTTGCCTGTCAGTCCAGACCTTGTGTTCGTACAACCTCGATTTGTGTGCCTGTTCATCCAGGCCTTGTGTCCTACAAGGGTTTCACTTAGATTGTATGCCCTCTGGGGATAGGGAAATACCTACAGTACTTGAGTGTAATCCACTATGAAGTGTTGGAAACATTTGAAAATAAGAATATAAATAAATTAAGAAAAAATAATTACTATCCCTGTCCATCCAGGCCTTATGTCCCTAGGTGGGATTGACCTCTGTCTTTGACTGCTTTGCCTGTCACTCCGGGCCTTGTGTCCTACAAGTGTTTGACCTTAACTGCTTTGCCTGTCAGTCCAGGCCTTGTGTTCCTACAAGTGTTTGACCTCGACTGCTGTGCCAGTTCATCCAGGCCTTGTGTTCCTAAGAACATAAGAAAATGCCATACTGGGTCAGACCTAGGGTCCATCAAGCCCAGCATCCTGTGTCCAACAGTGGCCAATCCAGGCCATAAGAACCTGGCAAGTACCCAAAAACTAAGTCTATTCCATGTAACCATTACTAATGGCAGTGGCTATTCTCTAAGTGAACTTAATAACAGGTAATGGACTTCTCCTCCAAGAACTTATCCAATCCTTTTTTAAACACAGCTATACTAACTGCACTAACCACATTCTCTGGCAACAAATTCCAGAGTTTAATTGTGATTTGAGTAAAAAAGAACTTTCTCCGATTAGTTTTAAATGTGCCCCATGCTAACTTCATGGAGTGCCCCCTAGTATTTCTACTATCCGAAAGACTAAATAACTGATTCACATCTACCTGTTCTAGACCTCTCATGATTTTAAACACCTCTGTCATATCCCCCCTCAGTCGTCTCTTCTCCAAGCTAAAAAGTCCTAACCTCTTTAGTCTTTCCTCATAGGGGAGTTGTTCCATTCCCCTTAACATTTTGGTAGCCCTTCTCTGTACCTTCTCCATCGCAATTATATTTTTTTTTAGATGCGGCGACCAGAATTGTACACAGTATTCAAGGTGTGGTCTCACCATGGAGCGATACAGAGGCATTATGACATTTTCCGTTTTATTCACCATTCCTTTTCTAATAATTCCCAACATTCTGTTTGCTTTTTTGACTGCCGCAGCACACTGCACCGACGATTTCAATGTGTTATCCACTATGACACCTAGATCTCTTTCTTGGGTTGTAGCACCTAATATGGAACCCAGCATTGTGTAATTATAGCATGGGTTATTTTTCCCTATATGCATCACCTGCACTTATCCACATTAAATTTCATCTGCCATTTGGATGCCCAATTTTCCAGTCTCACAAGGTTTTCCTGCAATTTATCACAATCTGCTTGTGATTTAACTACTCTGAACAATTTTGTGTCATCTGCAAATTTGATTATCTCACTCGTTGTATTTCTTTCCAGATCATTTATAAATATATTGAAAAGTAAGGGTCCCAATACAGATCCCTGAGGCACTCCACTGTCCACTCCCTTCCACTGAGAAAATTGCCCATTTAATCCTACTCCCTGTTTCCTGTCTTTTAGCCAGTTTGCAATCCACGAAAGGACATCACCACCTATCCCATGACTTTTTACTTTTTTTAGAAGCCTCTCATGAGGAACTTTGTCAAACGCCTTCTGAAAATCCAAGTATACTATATCTACCGGTTCACCTTTATCCACATGTTTATTAACTCCTTCAAAAAAGTGAAGCAGATTTGTGAGGCAAGACTTGCCCGGCGTAAAGCCATGCTGACTTTGTTCCATTAAACCATGTCTTTCTATATGTTCTGTGATTTTGATATTTAGAACACTTTCCACTATTTTTCCTGGCACTGAAGTCAGGCTAACCGGTCTGTAGTTTTCCGGATCGCCCCTGGAGCCCTTTTTAAATATTGGGGTTACATTTGCTATCATCCAGTCTTCAGGTACAATGGATGATTTTAATGATAAGTTACAAATTTTTACTAATAGGTCTGAAATTTCATTTTTTAGTTCCTTCAGAACTCTGGGGTGTATACCATCCGGTCCAGGTGATTTACTACTCTTCAGTTTGTCAATCAGGCCTACCACATCTTCTAGGTTCACCGTGATTTGATTCAGTCCATCTGAATCATTACCCATGAAAACCTTCTCCATTACGGGTACCTCCCCAACATCCTCTTCAGTAAACACCGAAGCAAAGAAATCATTTAATCTTTCCGCGATGGCCTTATCTTCTCTAAGTGCCCCTTTAACCCCTCGATCATCTAACGGTCCAACTGACCCCCTCACAGGCTTTCTGCTTCGGATATATTTTAAAAAGGTTTACTGTGAGTTTTTGCCTCTACAGCCAACTTCTTTTCAAATTCTCTCTTAGCCTGTCTTATCAATGTCTTTCATTTAACTTGCCAATGTTTATGCTTTATCCTATTTTCTTCTGTTGGATCCTTCTTCCAATTTTTGAATGAAGATCTTTTGGCTAAAATAGCTTCCTTCACCTCCCCTTTTAACCATGCCGGTAATCATTTTGCTTCTTTCCACCTTTCTTAATGTGTGGAATACATCTGGACTGTTCCTACAAGTGTTTGACCTCGATTGCTGTGCCTGTTCATCCAGGCCTTGTGTCCCTAGGTGGGAATGACCTCTGTCTTCGACTGCTTTGCCTGTTCAGTCAGGCCTTGTGTCCCTAGGTGGGATTGACCTCTGTCCTCGACTGCTGTGCCTGTTCAGTCAGGCCTTGTGTTCCTAGTTGGGATTGACCTCTGTCCTCGACTGCTGTGCCTGTCCATCCAGGCCTTGTGTCCTACAAGGGTTTCACTTAGATTGTATGCCCTCTGGGGATAGGGAAATACCTACAGTACCTGAGTGTAATCAACTATGAAGTGCTGGATACGTTTGAAAATAAGAATATAAATAAATTAAGAAAAAATAATTACTATCCCTGTCCATCCAGGCCTTATGTCCCTAGGTGGGATTGACCTCTGTCCTCGACTGCTTTGCCTGTTCATCCAGGCCTTGTGTCCCTAGGTGGGATTGACCTCTATCCTTGACTGCTTTGCCTGTCACTCCGGGCCTTGTGTCCTACAAGTGTTTGACCTCGACTGCTTTGCCTGTCAGTCCAGGCCTTGTGTTCCTACAAGTGTTTGACCTCAACTGCTGTGCCTGTTCATCCAGGCCTTGTGTTCCTAAAAGTGTTTGACCTCGTCTGCTTTGCCTGTCAGTCCAGGCCTTGTGTTCGTACAAGTGTTTGACCTCGACTGCTGTGCCTGTTCATCCAGGCCTTGTGTTCCTACAAGTGTTTGACCTCGACTGCTTTGCCTGTTCATCCAGGCCTTGTGTTCCTACAAGTGTTTGACCTCGATTGCTGTGCCTGTTCATCCAGGCCTTGTGTCCTACAAGTGTTTCACTTAGATTCTTGGAGGAGAAGTCCATTTCCTGCTATTAAGTTCACTTAGAGAATAGCCACTGCCATTGGCAATGGTTACATGGAATAGACTTAGTTTTTGGGTACTTGCCAGGTTCTTATGGCCTGGATTGGCCACTGTTGGAAACAGGATGCTGGGCTTGATGGACCCTTGATCTGACCCAGTATGGCATTTTCTTATGTTCTTATGTTCTTAGATTGTATGCCCTCTGGAGATAGGGAAATACCTACAGTACCTGAGTGTAATCAACTATGAAGTGCTGGAAATGTTTGAAAATAATAATATAAATAAATTAAGAAAAATAATTACTATCCCTGTCCATCCAGGCCTTATGTCCCTAGGTGGGCTTGACCTCTGTCCTCGACTGCGTTGCCTGTTCATCCAGGCCTTGAGTCCCTAGGTGGGATTGACCTCTGTCCTTGACCGCTTTGCCTGTCACTCCGGGTCTTGTGTCCTACAAGTGTTTGACCTCGACTGCTATGACTGTCAGTCCAGGCCTTGTGTTCCTACAAGTGTTTGACCTTGATTGCTGTGCCTGTTCATCCAGGCCTTGTGTTCCTACAAGTGTTTGACCTCATCTGCTTTGCCTGTCAGTCCAGGCCTTGTGTTCATACAAGTGTTTGACCTCGACTGCTGTGCCTGTTCATCCAGGCCTTGTGTTCCTACAAGTGTTTGACCTCGATTTCTGTGCCTGTTCATCCAGGCCTTGTGTCCTACAAGGGTTTCACTTAGATTGTATGCCCTCTGGGGATAGGGAAATACCTACAGTACCTGAGTGTAATCAACTATGAAGTGCTGGAAACGTTTGAAAATCAGAATATAAATAAATTAATAAAAAATAATTACTATCCATGTCCATCCAGGCCTAATGTCCCTAGGTGGGATTGACCTCTGTCCTTGACTGCTTTGCCTGTTCATCCAAGCCTTGTGTCCCTAGGTGGGATTGACCTCTGTCCTTGACTGCTTTGCCTGTCACTCTGGGCCTTGTGTCCTACAAATGTTTGACCTCGATTGCTCTGCTTGTTCATCCAGGCCTTATGTTTCTACCAGGGCTTGACCTCTAATGCTGTTCCTGTCTGTCCAGCTTGGAGCTAGGATATAGTTTTCATGACCTTCATAATACGGGCCATTTTCCCAAGCTGTTTCTTTGTTGCTACATCAATGTTTCTAGTGATATAGAAAACTGGTGGTAGTTGTACTCTAGTTCATCCTCTGTGTTCCCATTGTTTACAGAGGCACTGTATGGTACAAAGTCAACATAGGTTGATATTGCAGATTTGGACTTGAGTAGCAGTATTCTAATTTCTGAGAGCTCTTCAAGTTCCTTTGTCATCAGCTGAAGTGCGTAAGTACAGCCGGTATTCACTAGACGTCAACGGTATACACTAGATGCCAACGGAAACACCCCACTCTAGGGGTGAACCTGTTCTAGGGAGTCCTTTCCTGCACAAAGGAAAGGGAACTGTCTCCTGGGCAAGCCTGTCTTTCCCCTATCAAAACCACAGGGACCAGACTACCTCCACTCTGCCATCCTGTCTTGCCCCTATCAGCTTTCTGCCACTCTGCTTTGCTGCCATACACCAGATGACTCACTTAACTCCTTGTGGTGTTCTTGCCACTCTCATGGTTCCTCAGTGTGTTGGTGCTAGTCTATCTGCTTGCTATGTTCCCCCTTCCTTGTGCTGTTGGATGTCAATGCCACTTGTCTTGTGCTTTGCCTGTCGTGCTGCCTTCAATGGTTCATGCATCTGCTATCGGTGCTCTCTTTTGAAGCTGTGGTGTGGTTTTGACATTCTCACTGCTGCTTTGTGCCTCTGTTAAAGCACTCTTGCCACTTCTGGTACCCCTTTGCACCTTTCCAGTGCCTTAGGCTATTCATGCCACTTTGGTGCCACTTTGCCACAGTCTAAGTACCTTGGAGCTCTTTTGTTGTTGTGATGATTGCTTCCCAGAAGTTACATGAAAATTGATAATAAAACCCCAATTCTGCAGCCAAAAATAGGCTGGAAATCCTTCCCCCATTGACTTTAATGGGAACCGGAAAACGTATTGACATATCGATGTATGGAATTCTCCATACGTCCGAATGCAACGGAAATGACCCCCCACGAATACATATCACGAATGCAACGAAATGTTTTTGGCTGCACATTCCTAATAGTTGCCACATTAACATTTTTAATATGTGAAATATCTGTTTCTACTTTAGCAACCGCTGTCTGAATCGATGATAGGGTATTATCTTACGTTACAGTTTTTTGATTCACTTGCAACATGAATGAGTCCAACTTACTATTGCATTCCTTAACAGCCATCGATTAGCCAGCAGTCAGCTCCCACAGGGATTCAAGAATTACGACAGCCGGTCTTACTGGAACCTCAGGTCGTTCCCCGGGTGTTAAGGGGTTAACTCCAGAGTGAGTTGTAGCTATAGAAACAGCGAGAGTTGTAACTTCTCCCTCTGTTGATTCCTCTCTGTTTCCTGGTTGAATCGCTCCCTCTAAGGAAGCCGTCTGCAGACTTGTGCCGCTGACATCATCAGTCTGCGACTCCTGCAGGGCTTCAGGGGTCGAAGTTCCTCTGTCTGCCGGTGGTCGAACATCGGGGGGGCTGAGGGAAACCTCCATCCCAGGCGAAGCTGCCTCTCCTCCAGGCACATTCGCAGTGGGAAACGCCTCCCTGAGATTAACAGCTCCCTGAGACAGGAGCTTGCTCTGAAAGTTGAATGGGAATAGAGGGGAATACCCTCACCTTCCCTTTCCGTTTCGGCGGCATCTTTAATAGAGGAAAAACTTTCTAACAGAAGGTAAGGAGCTGCTCTGATCCGTGCCTCAGTCAGGACGCCATCTTGCCCCCTCATTTTCTGCATATCGCTTTTATTGTAAGCTGATACTGATTATGCAATATATAAATAAAATACAAAGGGGTTGATTTTAAGACCCACGCGCGTACATAGATGCACCAATTTAATAACATGCGTGCATCAGCGCACGCATGTTAAAAAATATGGTTCCTGTATGCACATGCACGCTGGATTTTAATATCCATGTGAGCATGTGTGGGCAGGTGGGATATTCAGTGCGCGGAGTGGTAAGAATTTGAAATTGCGCACGTCGGTGCTATTTGCCTTTTTCCCAGTTCCTTCCCAGTCCACTCCAATAAAGAAGAGGACTGGGAGGGAACTTCCCTACACCCCTACCTGGCCTTCCCTTTTGCCGTCTCCTCTCCTCTCCTCCCCTCCCCTCCCCTCCCCTCCCCTCCCCTCCCCAACCCCTAAACCCTCCCTAACTTTTCTAAATTTATAAATCTTTTTACTTATGTGTTCTAATGAGCAGACGTAAGTTCTGCACACTGGCTGGCTGCCAGCGCACGCTTCCCCAGGACAGGGCCTAATGGCTGCTGTCCTGGCCAGCCCCTGCCCCGCCAAGACCATGCCCCCCGGCCCGCCCCTTTTCCCTCGGTCGGCACTTCTGAGCATACTGGGGTTAACGTGCGTGGCTGGGCCCTCAAATTTACATGTGTAGCCCTTTTAAAATCTAGGCTATTGTTTCTTGTTATCAGACCAGCATATTTTTCTAACATTTTTAAAAACCAGATCACAAACTGCATATAAAAGATAGGACATTAGTGAGATGAAAAAATGAGATGTATTCCATAGACACTATTTCCAGTGTTTGTCTTTAACCATGAAGTCTTCCTTGAGTGTCTAGAGTGCAATTTTTTTTTTATAGTAATTGCAAGCAAAAACACTTTGCTGGTTAGTTATAGAGGAAATAACAGTCTAAACTTACAGAAACTTTAGTTATCTTAGAAATGGTTGCTAGGGCACAAGATGGTATTAAGTTTAACTCTCTGATGCTTAAAAGCAAGTCTTTCATGATATGAAATGAAAGCTTGTAGCTTATGTGTTACTTAAAGGGAGTCCCAGCTCTTGAGGGCTTATAAATCTCACCAATATGAAAGAGATTTTAGTTGTCAATATATGATGCTCTTAAAATCCTTTTAGCCACCTGAGTTCTCCGGTAAATGACAAAGTCAAGCATCACTGGGCATACAACACACCAAACAAAATAGCTCTGCTTGAACTGATAGCTGTGCCAGAAATGAATTTATTTCATTTTTTTACAATAAGAAAAATATTAAATTAATTTGACATGAGAAATCATAAGAAGTATTTATCTCAGAAGACTACATTTTATGTCAAACAAGTAAAGCTTTGCTGTACTTTAATAATATAACTTGTTTTTATTTACAGCTTATATATATATTTCAATAATATCTGGCTTAGATTATAAATCCTTTGTCCCTGGATTTGTCCTTACAGTGGAGAAGATATGCATGCTTTTCCATTATGCTGCTGATTAATTATGAGTGCTTAAAACTTCATGAATAATTTTAGCTCTAGTGCTTTATTCTATGGTTTCCCATTTTTCATTAAATTGTACTATTTAATACAGCTTTTCTGTGATATTTTCACTATCATATTATTGTTTGCCATTAATATTTTGTATGCAGATAGTTTTGCATGCAGAATAAAAGCATTTTCAATTAGGCTTGATGGTTTCCATCTCATTAACACTGCATTTCATTGGTTTTTATGTGCATTATTATTATTATTATTATTGTTATGAAGCATCAAACATGAAAACCAAAAAGTACTCTTAACCTACAAATCCAATGAAAGTGTTCAAAGCCATAGGCAAAGCGCAATGGAATCACTCAGAACCTTTGGGGAAAAATTCAAATAGCATTTGTTTGCAAGCACCTATTTGAGAAATATTTGGCAAAAGAAAAGCTTTTCCATCAAGGCCTGAGAAAATGTATTCAAAATGCAGGGGGGAAAAGTCCCATATAGCTAAAACATCAAGAAATGCATTTTCAAATTAAGAAATAATAAAAAGATCAAAGCAGTGGTTTGATACTTCAATGTTAACCCCTTTGATCCAGTCAATAATGATTTCACGTCTAGACTATGGAAATGCCCTTTATGTAGCCTTGCCTAGGAGGATGTTGTGGTCTTTAGAAATGGTTCAAACTGCAGTGGCCCACCTTCTCACTAGAAGCAAGCTTAGCGATCATATGCCTCCAGTATTGAAAAAGATGCATTGGCTTCCTGTGATGAGGGGGGAAATTTAAGGAGTAAGGTTTGATAATTGTCCCATTGGTTAAGGGACTTCATCTAGTGGGCATTTTTCTGTATTGATCCCCCCACTTAGGGGTAAGATCCCGAGATATGTTTATTTTATTTAAGTTATTGTTCTTCCATTTAGGAAAGAGTTAAAGATGTGGTTTTCTTTATCCAAGTCTTGAAAGTTGAAAGGTGACTTTTCTACTCCAGTTTCAGCCTAGAGCAGACAGTTGCAGGTTTTTTGAAGAACCTTTCTTTGTTCTTTCTCATTCATTGTTTTTATTATCCTGAGAATTGCATGATTTATAGCATTGATAGTGTATTGTGGGTGATGTGCTATGTCAGAAATGGACCAGGCTACAATATTCTCGAGTGTTGCTATGCACACTTTAAGTGGGATTAGGTTGAATTTCTTGTTTATGTTGAAGGTACATTTCCTAAATGGAGTTGTCATTTAATTGATAGTAGTCAAGCCAGCATTTTTTAGCTCTCATTTGATATTTATATATATTTTTGTTTTATTATGAATTGTGTATATTTTAATTGCTTTGTAGGTGTTTGTATTATTTTGATTGTATTTTTGTTGCCTTCTTGGTATTATTCCTCTCTTCCAGTTCTATTTGATTTAAACAAGCAAGAAGTGTTTTAAAATACATAAATAAATAAAACTACCATAGGACTGACATTAATGCCCTCTGATCTACTCACAATTGCCTTATCACCTAAAACCATATGTGCTATATTTTTGCATTCCAGAGCCCAGTGATTTGTTAAGGATGTTGTATGTTCAAGCCAGAGAGCTGCCACAACCATTATAACTTCTTATGGGAACAAGTAACTATGCATTTCCAATAACAATGCTAGCTTGAACAAATCCTGTTTCATGTATAACACCTCTGAAATGTTGATAACCCTTCCCCTATGTTTGCATTATGCAAACTCTGTGACACATACATACATTTTATCTACTGAAACACACAGCCCACATCCAAGGGATTATGACTCCCAAGGACTGTATGTTATGGTTAAGTGGTGTTTGGGTGGATTCATGGGTACTGTGGCAGATGACCATGCCCACAGGGAGGAGCCCCGTGAAGAGCCACAGTACTGGGCTAAACATAGAAGCACAAAGACAGAGTTTAGTTCTTTTATTAAACAGCTTGTAGTGTACCACCAGAGGTGGCAGTAGTGAGGTAGTCTGGAAGTAGCAGTCTCAGGACCCTCGGCAGAGGGGACCCTTCTCATCCTGTTGGTAAAGGGGAATTCCGGTACAGGTTTCCCAGCAAAGTAGTACTGTGGATGAGATAGACTGAGGGTTAGATTACTCACTAAATGGTTGCTGTTGGTATGCAATTCCACCAGGTAGAAGAAGTTAGGTAGTGGCACCAAGGCAGGAAGAGCAGGCCCTCGAGGAGCGAGCACCTGAAATAAAACAGAGGGCCCCCGAGGAGCGGGTTCCCAGGTTAGCAAAACCCCGAAGGGCAGAGAGACAGCTTCCAGCGGCAGCACGGAAGCGGCAGAGTAGCTTAGAACCGGCTGAAACCAATCCTTTGCTAACTCAAAGAGCTAGCAACTTAGTACAGGCTATATACCCAGATGGCATGATGTCAGTAGAGGGGAACGCACCCGAGGTTCACGCCAATGCTGGAATAAAGACGTGGGTGGCGTGCACAAACGGGGAGAGGAGAAAACTGAGATAAGAAGAGGGAACTGCTTTTGTTTGCTTTTTTTTTTTGTCTTCTCTGGCGTCTTGTGACACACCCCCTGGTGACGTCAGCTCTCTTTAGTTTCAAATTAAATTCTAAACAGAGGCGTCGCACGCCGTGCGTCGTGCGACAAAGGGGCTTACCCCTTTGTGCACCCCTTCGTTCAACTCAGAGTGCATGGTTTGTTTTTTATAGTTTATTGTCTAATATTAGTATAAATGTTTGTAGTTCTTTGTTAATTTTTAGATTTAGTTATATTCAATAGCTTTTCTATTATTGCATGCTTAATCATTATATGTTATCTAATTACATAACATTATGCTTTCCCCCGCATTCTGTCAACTTAATATACCCTATCTTCCCTTGCATAGGATACCTCCTTATTACAATCAGAATGTTTATCCCATTCACCCAATATACAACCAATGGCTGTTCCCCAAACAGATATCACACAATATATTTTCTAAAGCTGTACCTAGAAGATTTATTCCCATACCCATTTCTCGAAATTTACAAGTAGCCAACTTCTTTCTCCTCTCCCTCCTTCTTCTAAATATTCATTCCTTAGCCAAAAACATCCCCATTCTCAATGATCTTCTAATTGATCAACGCCCAGATCTAGTGTGCCTCACAGAATCTTGGTTAAAAAAATCTGATATTACACTTATTAATCAATTACCTACTAATCTTTATAATATTTTCTCCAGTCCTAGACCGAAAAAAAGAGGTGGTGGACTCTTGTTTTTATCTGCTAAAAAATTAAAATTTAGATTAGTCCCAATTAACTCCTTGTTACCCATTGAAATAAACCTATTCAAATCTAAATCTCTACAACTTTTACTAGTATATGCTCCTCCAGGTTGTCTTAATAAAAATCCAGATGCACTTATTGAAACCATTGCTTCTTCAAATAATTCCAATTTTCCTTCAATTTTATTAGGAGATTTTAATCTTCACATGGATAAGTCTCCTCTATCACCGTCTGCAGAACTTTTCCTCAACTCTCTAATAGCTATGGGATTTAAACAATTAATTGAATCCCCAACACATAAATCAGGACATATTTTAGATCTTATATTTATCAATAGCAAAATATCTAGTATATCTCCTCCTTCTACCACCTCTATTCCCTGGTCGGATCATAAATTAATTAAAACTAAATTACAAGTGGACTGCTCTTATTTACATTCGCAAAATAATGTCAAAGTCATTAAGTTCATTAAACCCTGTTCTAGTGAAATTCTAGAAAAAATTCTCCCAGATGCACTAAAACATTTGAATACTTCAAATATCTTAACTGCAGTAAACTCCTGGCTTAAAATTAACTCGGATGCAGCAAAAATTATTTGCCCTACCATTTTAAAAAAAATAAAAACTTCCACAAAACATAAATCGCCATGGTTTAATGGTCGATCTAAAAAATAAAAAACGTCTTTTAAAACATGCTGAGAAAGCCTGGAGAAAAAATCCCTCAAGTCAACTTCTAGATAGATACAAAACACTACTCTACATCTATTCGACTGACATTAATACAGCCAAGAGAGATTTTTACTCTAAAAGAATTCATGAATATCAATACAATCCAAAAATACTTTTTGAATATGTATCTAATTTAACTCTTCCCATTAATCATGACTTTCAAATTGATAAACCTTCGATATCTTGCCATGAATTTTCAAACTATCTTAATGACAAAATATCGAAGCTTGGCACAATAAATTTCACTTGTATTTCTGATTTGTCTTCACACACATCTTCCATTAGATAAATCCAGATAAAATCCAGATAAAATTTACCATACTGGGTCAGACCAAGGGTCCATCAAGCCCAGCATCCTGTTTCCAACAGTGGCCAATCCAGGCCATAAGAACCTGGCAAGTACCCAAAAACTAAGTCTATTCCATGTAACCATTGCTAATGGCAGTGGCTATTCTCTAAGTGAACTTAATAGCAGGTAATGGACTTCTCCTCCAAGAACTTATCCAATCCTTTTTTAAACACAGCTATACTAACTGCACGAACCACATTCTCTGGCAACAAATTCCAGAGTTTAATTGTGCGTTGAGTAAAAAAGAACTTTCTCCGATTTGTTTTAAATGTGCCCCATGCTAACTTCATGGAGTGTCCCCTAGTCTTTCTACTATCCGAAAGAGTAAATAACCAATTCACATCTACCCGTTCTAGACCTCTCATGATTTTAAACACCTCTATCATATCCCCCCTCAGTCGTCTCTTCTCCAAGCTGAAAAGTCCTAACCTCTTTAGTCTTTCCTCATAGGGGAGTTGTTCCATTCCCCTTACCATTTTGGTAGCCCTTCTCTGTACCTTCTCCATCGCAATTATATCTTTTTTGAGATGCAGCGACCAGAATTGTACACAGTATTCAAGGTGCGGTCTCACCATGGAGCGATACAGAGGCATTATGACATTTTCCGTTTTATTCATCATTCCTTTTCTAATAATTCCCAACATTCTGTTTGCTTTTTTGACTGCCGCAGCACACTGAACCGACGATTTCAATGTGTTATCCACTATGACACCTAGATCTCTTTCTTGGGTTGTAGCACTTAATATGGAACCCAACATCATGTAACTATAGCATGGGTTATTTTTCCCTATATGCATCACCTTGCACTTATCCACATTAAATTTCATCTGCCATTTGGATGCCCAATTTTCCAGTCTCACAAGGTCTTCCTGCAATTTATCACAATCTGCTTGTGATTTACTTCTGATTGGTCACATTGGGAGACCATGGCCTCCTCTGAAGTAGAGTCCATCCTCCATAAAATGAACCCGGCTGCACACCCACTTGATCCTATCCCTATTAAATCCCTAAAGCTAATTCCAAACTGTTTAGCTAGACCTATCACTGATATAGTTAACCTGTCTCTTGCTCAAGGTTTTCTCCCAGATTCACTCAAATGTGCAGTTGTTAAACCAATTTTAAAAAAGCCACATTTAGACCCATCTATTTTAGCAAATTACAGATCCATTTCCATTTTACCTTTCCTTAGTAAAATGATAGAAAAAATAGTTAATTTACAACTTACGGAATTCTTAGAAAATAATAATACTCTACTTCCGGCCCAACATGGCTTCAAAAAAGGACATAGCACTGAAACACTTTTAGCTACTCTGGTGGATAATATTCTTCATGGTTTCGATAAGGGAATCTCTTTTATCTTGATTCTTTTAGACATCTCTGCGGCTTTTGACTCAGTCGACCATAAGTTACTACTCCATAGATTAGTTGAGATTGGTATAAATGGTAATGTTCTGAAATGGTTTCAGTCTTTTCTATCTAATCGCTCCTTCAAAGTATCATACAATAACAATACTTCGGATCTCTCTCCTCTCCCACTAGGCGTCCCTCAAGTTTCATCCCTTTCTCCCACCCTTTTCAACATTTACATGACTAATGATAAAACAGAAACAACACAAATCCCAGAGGAGAATAAATGTAACGAAATAGCACACTATTTCATAGACAAAATAACAAGCCTAAAAGCAAAAATCCCAAATTCAACAAAACAGGAAATTACAATGCAGACTAGAGATGTGACACCATGGTCCACATTCAATGAGGTATCCAGTATCGAAGTTGAATCTATGCTAAAAAATTTAAATCCAGCACCACATAAAATCGATACAATTCCTACCATAGACATAAAAAAAACTAGCTGACACTGTTTCCCATACAATAACCAATATAATTAACCTTTCCCTGAACGAAGGATCAATCCCAGATATTCTTAAAGGTGCAATAATCAAACCCATATTAAAGAAAAAAAACAGTGATCCAAATATACTAAGTAACTACAGACCTGTCTCAAACCTACCCCTACTTGCTAAATTGATTGAAAAAACAGTACAAAAACAACTAGCTGAGCATTTAGACAACAATAACATACTTTACCCCTCACAGCACGGCTTTAGAAAACACTATAGCACCGAAACATTACTAATCTCTCTAACTGACAACCTACTACGAGGATTTGATAATGGGAAGCATTACATCATGTTACTACTAGACTTATCAGCAGCGTTCGACACAGTAAACCATAACACAATACTAAAAAGACTAGAAGAAATAGGCCCAAAAAACAAAACAATAAAATGGTTCAGATCTTACCTAAGCAACAGATTTTTCCAAGTTCAGATTAAAAACACAATATCAGACAGAATTGAGCTAAAAAATGGAGTACCTCAGGGATCCACATTCTCGGCGACACTTTTTAACATCTATACACGGTTTTGCTCCTTTTATTAACTATGAGATACTGAATTTTGGTTTGATAATGATAGCTTTTATCTTATATAGTTCTATGTTTAATTTATTGATAATTATTAGTTTGTGTTTTTTTTTGTTTTGTTTTTTCCTTATTCCACATGCTGTTTTTGAACAGTTATACTGTATTAGATCTTCAATAATATTTGTTGACAATTTGTTTCAATGTAAACCGGTGTGATATTTTGAATTGAATGTCGGTATAAAAAAAGCAAATAAATAAATAAATAAATAAATAAATAAATAAATAAATAGTAGGCCCTTGGGAGGAGCATGTCGGGAGGCAGCACCATAGCCGTTCCGGGGACGCCGGAGAGGTCGACTTGTAGATGCAGTGGCAGCCATTTTCCCTAGGGATGCGGGAGGAGCCGTGAACAAGGTGAGGCAAATGAGGTGAAGCCATCTAGCACAGACAGGCACAACAGTACCCCCCTTCAAAGGGCATCCTCCAGGCTTCCTACCTGGTCTTGGTTTCTGAGGATGCATCTTACGGAATTCTTGTAGCATCTCTGTATCTAGTATATTAGCCAAAGGTGTCCATGAGTTATCTTCAGGTCCATAACCCTCCCATGACAGGAGGTATTCCCATACTCTGCCTTTTTTCCTTCTGTCAAGGACAGCATCTACCTTGTACTCGATGTCTTCTTCTGCATCTCTTGGTGTAGTTTCAGGTGTCTTGTTAGAGAACTCACTAAGGATCAATGGCTTTAATAGTGAGACGTGGAACGCATTATGAATCTTCAGTGTAGGTGGTAGCTTCAGACTATAGGTGAGATTGCCTAGTCGTTAGAGAATAGGAAATGGTCCAATGAAGCATGGAGTGAAGCGAGCTGAAGATAATTTGGCCGTATTGCCAATATTCAAAATGGCGCTGGCGCTACTTTTGCCCTCACTATGTCGACATAGTGAGGGCAAAAGTCAAAATGGCGCCATGTCAGTGAGGGCAAAAGTAGTGCCGGCGCCATTTTGACTTTTGCCCTCACTATGTCGACATAGTGAGGGCAAAAGTAGCGCCGGCGCCATTTTGAATATTGGCAATACGGCTCGCGTGCAGGAGGTCGCTCCCGGACCCCCAGGGACTTTTGGCCAGCTTGGGGGGGGGCCTTCTGACCCCCCCAAGCTGGCCAAAAGTCCCTGGGGGTCCAGCGGGGGTCCGGGAGTGATCTCCTGCACTCGTGACATTGGGTGACAGGAAACAAAATGGCGCCGGCGCTACCTTTGCCCTGTCATATGGTAAGGGCAAAGGGCCACCGGCGCTATTTCTTTTAACGCAGCCGTAGCCCGAGAGCGGGAGATCACGCCGGGACCCCCCCACTGGACCCCAGGTAATTTAAAACAATTTGGGGAGCTTCGGGAGGGTGGGGGATTTATTTTAAAGGGTCGGGGTGGGTTTTAGGGTGCCGGTTTTTCCGCCCTCCCCCCTCCCCCGATTTACGATTTTTTGATGATAAATCGGGGGAATTGTTATTGTATTGTGGCTCTAATGATTTTTGACGATTTAAAATATATCTGATGATTGTTTTAAATCGTCAAAAAATGATTCACATCCCTAGTACTTAGTGGATAGCCAGACTTTGTCACCAGGCTGGAAATCAGGAGCCTTGCATTGGTAAGCATCGTATCCTTTCTTAGCTCAAAGTCCTGCTTTGAGAAGCATCTCTTTGGTCTGAGTCCAGAGTTGTTGAATTTCTTTGGCAATAGATTGAGCTGCCGGGGATGACGCAGACAGTGGAAGTGGCAGTGGTGGCAATGGTAGTCGTCCGTAAACCACTTTGAATGGTGATGATCCAGTGGATGTTGTTGGATGAGTGTTGATGGTGAATTCAGCCCAGGGCAACATTTCTGTCCAATCATTCTGGCGAGTATTTATGTAGGCACGAATGAACTGCTTGAGTGTCCTGTTCATCCTCTACGTTTGACCGTTGGATTGAGGATGGTAAGCTGAGGTGAAGACAAGAGAAATGTCAAACGTCTTGCACAATGCCTTCCAGAATTTAGCTGTGAATTGGACTCCGCGATCGGAGACTATGTGCTTAGGCATGCCATGTAGGTGGAAGATGTGCGTGATGAAGAGCTGGGCTAGCTCCATAGCTGTGGGTAAACCAGGGAGAGCCACGAAGTGAGCCATCTTTGAGAACTGATCTACAGTTACCCAAATCATGTTGTTTCCTCCTGAGAGTGGTAAGTCCACCACAAAGTCTGTAGCAATGTATGTCCATGGCTCGTCTGGTACTGGTAAGGGTTGGAGTAGACCCCAAGGATGACCGGGTGGCATCTTCTGTCTAGCACAATTAGCACAGGAAGCAACGTAGGAAAATGTGTCTTTCTTCATGGTGGGCCACCAGTAAAACTTTTGCAGTTTAGACAGAGTTCTACGTTGACCAGGGTGTCCGGCCAGTTTGGAGTCGTGAGCTCATGCTAATAGCTTTTTTCTGAGGTTCTTGGGTATGATTGTTTTACCTGCAGGTACTGAGTGAGTAGCTGCCAGAATAACTCTTTTTGGGTCAATGATGTGTTGTGATTCTTCTGGGATATCCTCAGAGAGAAATAAGCGAGATAAGGCATCAGCTCTGATGTTTTTATTTCCAGGGCGGTATTTCAGCACAAAGTTGAATCTGTTGAAAATAGAGACCATTTCACTTTCCTATGGTTTAGGCGCTGTGTGAGGCGGAGGTATTCCAAATTCTTATGGTCTGTAAAGACTGTGACTTGATGTTGTGCTCTTTCGAGCCAAGTGCCATCTTTATCGCCAGGAGCTATTTATCTCCTAGTCCGTAATTTTTCTCTGCTGGAGAGAAGCAATGAGAGAAGAATGAGCATGGGTGTAAGGTCTTGGAATCACCGGCTTGGCTTAGCACAGCCCCTATGCCAAAGTCTGAGGCATCGACCTCAACGATGAAGGGCTTAGTGGGATCTGGGTGTCGGAAACACGGCTTGCTCGAGAAGGCATCTTTTAGTTTCTGGAATGCAGATATAGCCTCCGTAGACCAATTAACAACATTGCCACCTTTCTTAGTCATCACTGTAAGCGGAATAGAGAGCGAGGAGTAGTTCTTGATGAAAGACCTATAATAGTTTGTGAACCCTAAGAAACGTCTGAGAGCCTTCAGACCCGTGGGTTGAGCCCAATTCTTTATGCTCTCCAGCTTCTCTGGATCCATTTGGAACCCATGGTTGGAAACAATATAGCCAAGGAAAGGCACTGATTCTTTGCGACATTCGCACTTAGACAACTTAGCGTATAGATGATTCTCACGGAGTCTTTGCAGCACTCTTTTGACATCCTCCAGATGAGTGGTCATGTCTTGAGAGAATATGAAGAAGATGTTATCTAAGTAAATGACAGCACATTTGTAGAGGAGATCTCTGAAAATGGCGTTCATTAAATTTTGTAAGACAGCCGGGGTGTTGCACAGGTCAAAGGGCATAATTAAATATTCAAAGTGACCGTCCTGGGTGTTGAAAGCCGTCTTCCATTCATCACCTGAGCGAATGCGAAGTAGGTTGTAGGCTCCTTTAAGATCAAGCTTGGAGAAGATCTTGGCTCCTTGTCGTCTGTCAAATAGCTCTGAGATGAGAGGTAGCGGTAATGGTCTTTCACAGTTATCTCATTGCGACCTCTGTAATCTATACATGGACGTAAAGTTCCGTCCTTCTTCCCCACAAAGGAGAAGCGTGCGCCAGCCGGAGACTTGGAAGGTCTTATAAAGCCTTTTTGAAGGCTTTCCTGAATATATTCGGACATGGCTTTATTCTCTGCCACAGAGAGAGGGTACACCCGTCCCTTGAGTGGTTCAGTGTTTGGCTTCAGATTAATAGAGCAGTCATAGGATCTGTAAGGCGGTAGTACGTCTGCAGCTTCTTTAGAAAAAACATCTTGGAATGATGCATATTGAGGCGGCAACCCTGGCATCACTGGGGTAGTTGGCATGCAGGGAATAGGAGCGACCTCCATCAGGCATTTACCGTGACAGTTTGGGCCCCATCGTGACAGCTCCAGCATAGCCCAATTGAACTGCGGCATATGCTGCTGCAGTCATGGTAACCCCAGCACTATAGGGTGCATGGCCTTCTCTAAAACAAAGAAGGAGATAGTTTCAGAATGGAGAGCACCAGTCAGCAGACATACTGGTTCGGTGAGCTGTGTTACTTCACCCGGCAAGGGCTTTCTATGAATTGAAGATAGGAGTAGCGGAGACTTCATAGTGGTAGTGGGAATCTGCAAGTGCTCCTCTAATCATTGAAGAATGAAATTACCTCCTGCCCCTGAGTCCACTAGGGCAAGAGCCTGATACTCCAAGGGTCCACAGATCAAGGATACAGGAAGAGAGAGTGGAGGAGAGGGGGCAGTAAAGACCTAAGAAGAGTCCTCCTGCAGGACTTAGGTCTGCCAGTTTCCCGGACATATAGGGCATGTTTGAACAGCATGGCCAGCTTGTCCACAGTACATGCACAGCCCCAGTTTTTTCCTTGTTCTTCTCTCTTTAGATGTCAGATGGCTGCGGCCTAATTGCATTGGTTCTTCCTCGCCAGCAACTGGAACCGGAGGTACAGGCCTGGGTGTGGACTTAACTCGAGTTTCTCCTTGAAAGGGTCTTCTGGGAGTCTTGGTCTCTTGAACCTTGTCACGAAGTTGGCGATCAATCCTTGTTGCCAACTTCACTAGTTCAGCCAAGGTCTCAGGCATTTCATGAGCAGCGAGCTCATTTTTCAGATGAGAGTTCAGTCCTTCAAAGAAGAGGGTCCTCAGGCATTTAGGGTCCCAATGTAATTCAGTCACCAGTGTCTTGAATTCGATAGCGAAGTCAGCCAAAGGTTTATTACCTTGCTTCAGGTGAACCAAAGAAGATCCTGCAGTGGTATACCTGGCAGGATCATAAAAAACAGACTTGAATAGCTCGAGGAATCCTTCAATGTCATGTAGAATAGGATCCTCGCACTTCCACAGCGAAGAGGCCCAAGTCAACGCTCTTCCATCCAGATAAGACAAGATATAGGTGGTCTTGGCATAAGCTGTGGGGAAATGGCTAGGTTGCAGGGAAAAGTGCATGCAACACTGATTAATAAAACCTCTGCATCTCCAAACCTCCCCTGAGAAGCGTGTAGGAGCAGATAGAGGTACAATAGTCTTGACCGGCACTTCTGGCGTTGTAGCTTCTTTACCTGAGGTGGTGGGTAAATTCATCTGTGTGTGCAGCAAGTTGAATGCAGTAGTCAAACTCTCCAGTGCACTCTGTTGTTCGGAGATTCGCTGGGCCAGGCCTGCAATGGCCTGCAATGCGGTGAGCTGAGCCAAATCCATGGAGTTAGCAATCTGTTATGGTTAAGCGGTGTTTGGGTGGATTCTTGGGTACTAAGGCAGATGACCACGCCCACGGGGAGGAGCCCCATGAGGCACTACAGTACTGGGCTAAACGCAGACGCACAAACACAGAGTTTAGTTCTTTTATTAAAAAGCTTGTAGTGTACCACCAGAGGTGGCATTAGTGAGGTAGTCTGAAAGTAGCAGTCTCAGGACCCTCGGCAGAGGGGACCCTTCTCACCCCTTTGGTAAAGGGGAATTCCGGTGCAGGTTTCCCAGCAAGGTAGTACTGTGGATCAGATAGACTGAGGGTTAGATTACTCACTAGATGGTTGCTGTTGGTATGCAATTCCACCAGGTTGAAGAAGTTAGGTAGTGGCACCGAGGCAGGAAGAGCAGGCCCTCGAGGAACAAGTACCTGATCCCTGTAAGGCACCTGAAATAAAGTAGAGGGCCCCCGAGGAGCGGGTACTCGGGTTAGCAATATCCCCAAGGGCAGAGAGAGAGCTTCCAGTGGCAGCATGGAAGTGGCAGAGAAGCTTAGAACCGGCCGAAACCAATCCTTTGCTAGCTCATAGAGCTAGCAACTTAGTACAGGCTATATACCCGGATGGCGTGATGTCAGTAGAGGGGAACGCCCCCGAGGTTCGCTCTAATGCTGGAATAAAGATGTGTGTGGCATGCGCGCGCAAACCTTAGTAGGCCCTTGGGAGGAGCATGGCGGGAGGCAGCACCATAGCCATTCTGGAGATGCCGGAGAGGTCGGCTTGTAGACGCCGCAGCAGCCATTTTCCATAGGGATGCGGGAGAGGCCGTGAACAAGGTGAGGTAAACGGGGCAAAGCCATCTAGCACATTGCACTAACTCAAAAATTACCCTAACTACACCTCTTTTTTTTTTTTTATCACGGGCACTATTCATGCAAAAATTATAGCAAAATAATGAATCTAGGCCTAGGATAGCCAGATAAGTAAAAGAAAAGTCTGCGAAACAATGCGACAAGGCTATAGCAAAAGCCAGAAGAATGCTGGGCTGCATAGAGAGAGGAATATCGAGTAAGAAAAGGGAAGTGATTATTCCCTTGTACAGGTCCTTGGTGAGGCCTCACCTGGAGTACTGTGTTCAGTTCTGGAGACCGTATCTACAAAAAGACAAAGACAAGATGGAAGCGGTACAGAGAAGGGCGACCAGGAAGGTGGAGGATCTTCATCGGATGACGTATGAGGAGAGATTGAAGAATCTAAATATGTACACCCTGGAGGAAAGGAGGAGCAGAGGCGATATGATACAGACTTTCAGATACTTGAAAGGTTTTAATGATCCAAAGACAACGACAAACCTTTTCCGTAGGTAAAAAATCAGCAGAACCAGGGGTCACGATTTGAAGCTCCAGGGAGGAAGATTCAGAACCAATGTCAGGAAGTATTTCTTCACGGAGAGGGTGGTGGATGCCTGGAATGCCCTTCCGGAGGATGTGGTGAAGACCAGAACTGTGAAGGACTTCAAAGGGGCGTGGGATAAACACTGTGGATCCATAAAGTCAAGAGGCCGACAATGAAGAGTGGGTGACTCGCCAGAATGATGGCTACTGCCTGGAGACAATACCCTTATTCAATAAACGTACACATGCTTACTGTGACTCCAACATCGTTCTAGCTTCAACAGCAAGAGGAAATGTGGAATAAAGGATTTGCACTCACAAAGAGGGGAGTAGCTGGCTTGTTACGGCGGTTACTACCCCAAACCAAATAAGCCTGTTACTTCAATTTCTATGCATATACAGCATAGTTCTCTGCTTCAACGGCAGGGGAGAAGAAAAAACTGATACTACACACATCCAGCAGAGCTCTCTGCTTCAACGGCAGGGGAAAAGAAAAAAGGGTTTGCACTCACAAAGCGGGGAGTAGCTGGCTTGTTACGGCGGTTACTACCCCAAACCAAATGTGCCTGATACTTCACTTTTGATGCATATCCAGCATGGCTCTCTGCTTCAACAGCATGGGAGAAGAATAAACTGATACTTCAAGCATATCCAGCATAGCTCCCTGCTTTAACGGCAGGGGAGAAGAAAAACAACCAATAAGGGCTGTATAACATAGTCTGGGTAAAACAAATAAGCATGGGTGTAGCTTGCTTATTGCGGCGGTTACTACCCCTACTACCCCTAACTAATCAAGCTAGATATTTCACTTGGATGCAGCTCCATCACTGCTTTCTACATTAATGGTGGGGGTGGAAGGGAAATAGAACCAAAGAGCTAAGAGAAACAGATAAGTATGAGAGAAAAAAGTGTGTGAAGCTTGCTGGGCAGACTGGATGGGCCGTTTGGTCTTCTTCTGCCGTCATTTCTATAAAAGCACTACATAGGCCGTCCATTGCTCCTACCATGTGACTGGGGCCGGCCAATGGCACCTGTGACATGGTAAGGGCAAAGGGCCATCGGCACCATTTTGTTTACTGGCAGCCGATGGCCTGAGAGCAGAAGATCGCTCCCGGGACCCCGCTGGTCCACCAGGTACCTTAAAAAAATTGGGGGGGGGGGGGGGGGGGGGTCGGGAGGGTGTGGGATTTGAACTAATTACATTTAAATGGTCAGGGTGGGTTTGGGGGTTGTTTTTGTGTGCCCTTAAAGATAGCGCTGGCCATCTATTGCTCCTACCATGTGACAGGGGCCAGCTAATGGCACAGATAGCTCCTGTCACATGGCAAGGGCAAAGGGCCATCAGCACCATTTTGATTACTGGCAGCCGGCGGCCCGAGAGCGGTACCATAAAACATTTTTTGGGGAGAAGGGGGGGATTCAAACTAATTAAATTTTAAATGGTCGGGATGTTTTGTTTTTTTTCGGCATGAGACAAACCAACAAAATCGCTTAGAAGATTTCTCGCGGTTTTTCCCCAAACCCGATACCAGAAACGAGTCCGGTACCGATTCACATCCCTAATGGTTGATGCGTCAACTTCGACAATAAGAACATAAGAACATAAGAAAATGCCATACTGGGTCAGACCAAGGGTCCATCAAGCCCAGCATCCTGTTTCCAACAGTGGCCAATCCAGGCCATAAGAACCTGGCAAGTACCCAAAAACTAAGTCTATTCCATGTAACCATTGCTAATGGCAGTGGCTATTCTCTAAGTGAACTTAATAGCAGGTAATGGACTTCTCCTCCAAGAACTTATCCAATCCTTTTTTAAACACAGCTGTATTAACTGCACTAACCACATCCTCCAGCAACAAATTCCTGAATCTAATTGTGCGTTGAGTAAAAAAGAACTTTCTCCGTTTAGTTTTAAATGTGCCCCATGCTAACTTCATGGAGTGCCCCCTAGTCTTTCTACTATCCGAAAGAGTAAATAACCGATTCACATCTACCCGTTCTAGACATCTCATGATTTTAAACACCTCTATCATATCCCCCCTCAGTCGTCTCTTCTCCAAGCTGAAAAGTCCTAACCTCTTTAGTCTTTCCTCATAGGGGAGTTGTTCCATTCCCCTTATCATTTTGGTAGCCCTTCTCTGTACCTTCTCCATCGCAATTATAACTTTTTTGAGATGCGGCGACCAGATTTTTACACAGTATTCAAGGTGCGGTCTCACCATGGAGCGATACAGAGGCATTATGACATTTTCCGTTTTATTCACCATTCCTTTTCTAATAATTCCCAACATTCTGTTTGCTTTTTTGACTGCCGCAGCACACTGTACCGACAATTTCAATGTGTTATCCACTATGACACCTAGATCTCTTTCTTGGGTTATAGCACCTAATATGGAACCCAACATTGTGTAATTATAGCATGGGTTATTTTTCCCTATATGCATCACCTTGCACTTATCCACATTAAATTTCATCTGCCATTTGGATGCCCAATTTTCCAGTCTCACAAGGTTTTCCTGCAATTTATCACAATCTGCTTGTGATTTAACTACTCTGAACAATTTTGTGTCATCTGCAAATTTGATTATCTCACTCGTTGTATTTCTTTCCAGATCATTTATAAATATATTGAAAAGTAAGGGTCCCAATACAGATCCCTGAGGCACTCCACTGTCCACTCCCTTCCACTGAGAAAATTGCCCATTTAATCCTACTCCGTTTCCTGTCTTTTAGCCAGTTTGCAATCCACGAAAGGACATCACCACCTATCCCATGACTTTTTACTTTTTTTAGAAGCCTCTCATGAGGAACTTTGTCAAACGCCTTCTGAAAATCCAAGTATACTATATCTACCGGTTCACCTTTATCCACATGTTTATTAACTCCTTCAAAAAAGTGAAGCAGATTTGTGAGGCAAGACTTGCCCTGGGTAAAGCCATGCTGACTTTGTTCCATTAAACCATGTCTTTCTATATGTTCTGTGATTTTGATGTTTAGAACACTTTCCACTATTTTTCCTGGCACTGAAGTCAGGCTAACCGGTCTGTAGTTTCCCGGATCGCCCCTGGAGCCCTTTTTAAATATTGGGGTTACATTTGCTATCCTCCAGTCTTCAGGTATAATGGATGATTTTAATGATAAGTTACAAATTTACAATGGAGGGACAGTTAGGATCCGGATGACGTAGACATGGACCGGAATAGAAGGCTTCCTTCTAGGCGTGGAATGCTGTCTGGGCTTTGGGACTCCACACCCAGAGGTCACATCCTTTCCTAGTCATGGCGGTAAGTGGAGCGGCTAGAGAGGAGTAGTTAGCAATAAAGTTTTTATAGTAGTTTGTAAACCCAAGGAATCATTGTAGGGCACGGAGGCCCACTGGTTGTGGCCAATCTCAAATACCCTGGAGGTTATCAGGATCCATGGTGAAGGCACGGTTGGAAATGATGTAGCCTGAAAATGGAAGACTAGGTTGTTAAAAAATACACTTTTCCAATTTCGCATAGAAATGATGGTCTCTGAGTTGTTGGAGGACAGTTTGGACGTGGGAACGATGGGACTTTAGGTCTTTGGAGAATATTAGTATATCATCCAGATATACCACGACAAAGGAGTATAAAAAGTCCCGAAAGATCTCATTTATTAAGGGTTGAAATACTGCAGGGGTGTTGCAAAGCATTACTACTTGTAGTGGCCGTCTCTTGTGTTGAAGGTGGTCTTCCATATGTCTTCTGGTTGGATTCTTACAAGGTTGTACGCCCCTTGGAGATCCTATTTCGTAAAGATTTGTGCACCCTGGCAGTGGATAGTGATCCTTACGAGTTACTGTGTTCAACCCTCTGTAGTCTATGCAGGGTCTCAAGCTGCCATCCTTCTTCTTTATGAAGAAAAACCCGGCTCCCGCCAGGGAATTAGAGGGTCTGATGAATCCCTTATCTAAATTTTCCTTGATGTACTCAGACATGGCTTGTGTTTCAGGAAGTGATAGGGGATAGGTTCTGCCCTTAGGAGGCATGGTTCTGGGTAATAAGTCTATGGGACAATTCTCAAAGTGGCGGCAAGATATCAGCGTTTATTTTGGAGAACACATCCTTGAAGTCTGAGTATGGAGCATGTACTCCAGGAAGGATTGTAGTGTTGAGCACAGTCACAGATGGAGACACTTGCCGTAAACAGCAGTTTATTTTATTTATTTAACACGTTTTGTATACCGTCATTTGGTTTCGCCATCATAACGGTTAACAGTAATCTTAATAGATAGACAAAGTTACATCAGGGTTTCTACAGTGAGTATAATAGGTGAAAAAGTTGGATAAAAAATAAAAGCATCAGGAAGTGTTGGTTATTTCATATTGAAAAAGGTTCTTGAGCGGTGTATATTGGGTTTAGCGGTTCTGATGAGACTCCATGGGTGGACACGATGGTATCTCTGTTTTCTTGATGTTGTATTGGGTGGGAGACTGTTGGTGTTGATGATTGAGAGCGTCTGAGTAGGCTCTGGTGAAAAGCCAGGTTTCTAACTCTTTTTTAAACATTTTGGTTTTGGTTGTGTTCTTAAATTGGATGGTATTGAGTTCCATAGTGCAGGGCTGGCGATGGATATAGCTCTCTCACGGGTTGAAATCAGATGAGTGGTTCTTACGTGAGGGATTTTGAGGAGGCCTTTATTCGTTGAGCAAAGGTTCATTTTTGGAGTGTGTAGTTTGATGTATTTGCTTAGCCAGTAGTTTTGCTGTCCTGTGATTATTTTGTGAAGGATTGTTAAAACTTTGTAGTCAATTCTGTATTTTATTGGGAGCCAGTGTAAAGAGATGAGGGTTGGAGCAATATGTTCATGTTTATTTGTTCCTGTTAGTATTCTGCCTGCTGCGTTCTGTAGTATTTGGAGTGGACGGATGGTAGCAAATGGTAGGCCAAGGAGTAGGGTATTGCAGTAGTCTATGCTGGAAAATATGACTAGTTACAGGACTGTTCTGAAATCATTCTGTGTAAGGAAAGGCTTAAGATGTCTGAGTGTAAGTAATTTGTGATATTCTTCTTTAATTTTGTTATGTGGGTTTTATATGATAATTCTTTGTCTATGGTGATTCCTAGGTTTCTAGCATGGTTTACAGGAGAGATTAGTGTTTTGGGGTTTTCTGTTTTGAGTGGTTGCCTGGGTGAATCATAGACTTTTTTGTCTAGGATGATTAATTCAGTTTTCTCGATGTTTATTATGAGTTTTAGGATGGATAGACATTGTTTGATTTCTGTGAGATAGATGATTATTCTCTTGTAGGTTTCTTCAAGTGTGTTCTGTATTGGAACCAAAATTTGAATGTCGTCAGTGTATAGGAAAAAACTCAGACCTAGGTGATCCAGTGTGTGACAGATTGGTAGGAGATAGATGTTGAAGAGTGTAGCTGACAGGGCAGATTCTTGTGGGACTCCTGTATTTAGGTTTACTTTATTCGATAGGTTGTTGTTGAATATTACTTGAAAACTTCTTTGAGATAAATAGGAGGTGAACCATTTTAGTATAGTACCCATTGCCCCTATTTCGGATAGTCTGTTGAGTAAGATGGAATGGTTGACTGTGTCGAAAGTGGCTGATACATCCAGGAGTAATAAAATGTAACTTAGTGCTTTGTTGAATCCTCGAAGTACTGTGTCATTTAATGACAGGAGTAATGTTTCCGTGCTTAAATTTTTCCTGAATCCAAATTGGGCGGGGTGAAGTATGTTGTTCGTTTTTATGTAGTCAGAGAGCTGGGAGTGGACGATTTTTCTATGATTTTTCCTATGAAAGGTAAGTTTGATATGGGTCTGTAGTTTTGGATGTTCTCTGGGTCTAGGTTGTTCTTTTTTATTAATGGTTTAATGATTGCTGATTTTAAGCAGTCAGGGTATTTCCGTTCAGTGAGGGAGAGGTTGACTATTGTCGTGACCTCCTCCTGTTGGATCCACTGCTGTACACAATTTCCTCCTCTGGAGCCTTAGGTGCTCTCCAATCCCAATAGCACCACTGTGCTCACTAGAGTCGGTTGCAGTCCCAATAGCTATGGCTTTTCTCCGGTGTGATTATTTGTAAGCCTTTCCAAGCAGGCTAGGGTCCATGACTGTGTAAGCCACCCTGGCACCTCCTTGCTTCAAGGCTCCCTCCCCCCCAGGTGGGGAATAGTAGACCCTCCGGGAAAGGGTTAAATAAAAAAAACCCAAACAAACAGCAACAATGAACAGTTCTGTATTAGTTCAAGTTCATTTCTCTCTTTTTCCACAGCTGTGCAGTAATGTTTCTCAAATGTCCAACAGAAAAAAAAAACTGCACCAAACAACTCTATGTCCCAATATACTGCTGTCAGCCTTCTATCTTGACTAGAACCGCAGTGTTGGGGACTCAGCACAACTCACCCCTTCTCCCCTATAGCTGTGCTCCAAGTAATGGTTTCCCTTTACCACCTTCAATAGCCAGCACTCTCTTTAGTTAGTGCTACGGGTAAACAGTTGAGACAAACAATTTCACCTTGCCAGTCTTCCCTCAATTCCTTATTTCCTTCCTTCCACACTTACTCAATCTCCATGCCAGACAAAGAAGACTCTTCAGTGGGTGAATCCCAGTCCATCGCTTCCCCCTCCTCCAACAAGCTGCTCTCCTCATATCTCTCCTCACTCAGAGACACACCCTCTTCTTCCCATTGCATGGACTCAGCTGACTCCAATTCGCCCCTATCAACTTCAGCAGTCACTTCAGCCTCATCCTGGGCTTGAGCTGTCCAATGCTGCTCTGGAACCCTGGCTATTGTAGTTGTTCTATGGTACCTGGGCACCCCCTGCTGTCTGGAGGGTGCATTCCCGAGCTCTCTCCGAGGAGAGAGCAGCTACCTTTTTGCTCTCCTTCAGGGGAACCTTTTTGCTCTCCTTCAGGGGACTTTTCCCCTGGTTCTTATCCCCAAAAGCAGGGGAGAATCTTTCCCCTTCCCCCGAGGAGGTTGAACTCACTGCAGCTGCTTCTGTCTCACCCCAGGTAAGCCACTTTCTTCACCCTTTTTGCTGAGGTTTTTCCAAGACAAGGCGCCTGGGTGTGGCAGAGTAGCTGCAGTTCGCTCCTTCTCCCTCCCCCATTTTCTTTCTCTCTTTGTTCCTCTCTCTTTAGGGTTTTATTTGATAGTTTGTTCTGGTTTGTTCATTTGTTTGGTCCTGGTTGTATGTTTGTTGGTTTGTGGTTTCTGTTTGTCAGTTTGCTTGCTGTTTGTTCCTTGTTTCTCCTGTTGTATTGTTTGTGGTTCCTTTGTTCTTGTGTTTTTTGTGGTTTATTTTTGCATGTGTTAGTCCATAGTTTACCTCCCCCCCCCCCTAATTTTTTTTTTTTGTTTGAGGATTCCTCCCCCCATATTGTTTCTCTGCAGTGCATAGAAATATTTCAGGCCTCTGCACAGCCTTACCAGCCAAGCCTTACTGGGCCCATTGAGTCTCCTGAGTTTCTCTCCCTTCCTTACCCCCCCCCCCCACTGCCAGGGCTTGCCCCCTCCACCCCTGGTTTTCCCCTTCCCCCTCCCTATCCTTTTCTTGTTTTAGGTTTTTTTTTTCACCTCCTATCAACTCAGAAGGCTGCGGGTCCCAGCAGAGGCACATTCTTACCGGCAACATTAGGGCTGTTCCAGTAGGTAGAGGCCCCCCCTTCTGTCATCACCGGCTGCACCATCAGCGCCTTGGGCACTCTCTGAAAGTTATCATGCCCCGGAAGGGCCCAGCGAGATGGCGAAACAAGGCCTCTACAAAGCCTAAGCTCCAGCGAGTAGAGGAGCCTGCGAAGCCAGTGGAGGAGCTTTGTGTTGCGCCGGAATCTGAAAGTCCGGGTGAAGGGCCCTCCACGACATTCCACAGACCACCTGAGATTGGAGCCACACAGCTCCTCAAAAAAGTGCAGTGGGTCCAACGTCTGGGTCAGTCGGCAACAGAAAAGACACCCCCTGCACCATGTACAAGCGAGGCACCAGCTGTAGAGGCACTCCCTCCTGAGACGAAGGGCTCCATGGGCGACGTCATTTCCCAACAGCCATCTTGGGCTCAGACGGCGCCACCTGCGTGCGATGCCAAAGCCGAAACAGTTACTATTAATCTAGGCACTAACAGTGAGGGTAGGTCGGCTACAAGCCTTCCCTCAGCCAGTGACTTACCTGACCACGAGGGGCCTCTACACCAGCTGACCCCTGTCCGTATCCTGGCACCCTCCTCCCCATTGGCCACTGGCATCCTAATGGGAGATGCAAGGGCTGGAGGCAGCTCTACCCCTCCCACCGTCGCAGTTCGTGGCATTGGTAGTGGAGACACCGAGGACATCAATGACGAGGTCCAGGGAGGGAGGAAGAAGAAAGGGAAAACCAAGTGGGTGGAGCCAGTCCAGGGTACGCCTCCCGCAGTTGCTAGGTTGTATGCGGCCGTTGCAGCTGGCCCCCCCCCCCCCCCACCCCTCCTGTTGGCAGTGGAGCAAGTAGGCCATGCACCCCGATCTTGAATGTCATCACCGGGGGTAAACACGCCGTCCAGTGCGAGATGCTGGCCGGAGCCGGCATACAGGAGTAAGCACTGGCGGCAGCAAAAGTAGTCGGGGCGGAGAGTGTCCACTCGGCCAGTAAAGAGAGCGGCAAGGCTATAATCTATTTTCGCTCCCTGGCCGCCACTCATAAAGCCCTGGTCACCGGGCTCGTAGTCAACGGATTATTCCACTCTCCGGAATCCTTGGATGCACTGGGGGTATGTGTGGTCCTATCGAATGTCCCGCCATTCGTGACCGAGGCCGCACTGAGGCAGCAGCTCAGCGCCCTGGGGGACGTACGTTCCTCGATCACGGTCCTGCCCCTTGGGTTTAAGTCCGCGGCAATGAGACACTTGGAGTCCCATAGGAGGCAGGCATGGCTCGTACTTCCCAGGGGGACAGACAGTATAGAGGGCTGGTTCCCTGTGTGGGATGGGGGCCGCTCCTATAAAATATTTTATACTACCCTGGAGGACCGGTGCTTCCTCTGTAAAGAGGCTGGGCACATTCGGAGGGACTGTCCTTGGAAGCGAGGACATGTCCCTCCGGAGAGTGTGAGTGCTACCCCTGCAGCCGGTCCTCCCGGAGCCGCAGCGCTCCAGAGCGGTACCCCGGACGCCAGGACCCCCTCATCCTTGGAGAAGCCGTCTGTCGCCCCAGTTCCACGTGTTGAGCCTCCGCTGCCATGAACTGCATCGCCTCGGCAGGCTGTAAGGGATTCTCCACCGTCGTCAATGATGGCTAGCCCCCAACATGCATCCTCTGGAACCGGAGAGAAGACAGGCGACACTGGCACTGGACGTGGCGGCCAGGAAAAGCGAACAAAGCCGCCCCGTGCGGCGGAGTGGATGGTGCTCCGCCCCCCTCGGATGGCGGGTCTGAGGCTGCGGGGCCTCCACCAAAGAAGGGGAGTGGAACCTGTGCTCGCCGGAAGGGTACCACAGCTGGAGAGGCTGCACCACGAGACCTTCCCTGTTCCAAGATGGACACCTCGGACTTAGAACGGGAGAGGAACGGGAAGGCAACATCGAAGGGGGAGGTGGGTGAGGGAAGTCTAGTATCTAGTGACCCGCCTCCATTGGATTGTGTTGGGCAGAGCGCTTCCTTGCCTGCTCCCCTTCCATCCACTGGTTCGCTCGGGAAGAGGGGACCTCCTGAGGATGGGTCGGACTCCGAAGTCACCGCAGGGGGGCCGGCTTGGTCCTTCCATCCTGAGACCGGCCCCTCCAGCCCGAGGAGGAGGGCTCCACCGCGCATCTCAGGCCTGCCTGCCTTAGACCCACCAGGGGCTCCTAGGCAGGTCTGGGATGTGGAGGGCTTCCTCGACCTTGTCTGCAGTGAACCCCTAGAGTCCCCCTTCCCTTTTACCCCCCTTCTGGACCTCCCCCCTATACAGTCCACTCCCTGCTGATGGCTCCGATGAGGCACCTGTTGTCCCACCACCCTCTCCCCACCTGACGCCTGAAGTGATCACGCCCTCCGGGGCTGTGCTGGTGGGGAGGGGAAGGCCTCCGGAGCCAAAGGTAGGATCTGATAGCGGCTTGGAACCCTTAGCGGGGTCTCTGAGTGGGGATATGCAAGTGGGAGAGGATGCAGGTGGAAAGGCGATCCCCCCCCTCCACTCCAGAGTGTTCAGCGGTTCCTGCCGCTGAAGTGGTTCTCATCCGGAAGGAGATGGACATGGAGACCCTTTCCCATTGCTCCTCTCTGCCCGCTGGCTTGTTGGATGCTGCCCCAGACCCCAGGGGATGTCCAGTTCCCATTCCAGGGAGGTTGGGAATGAGGGTCATTCCCAGAATGGAGGGCTGGCGGATTCCGCTGAGTCCCGTGGCCTCCCGGGACCCCTCATTCCCTTGGCTGAGCCGACCCTCCTCCTGTCATCTGAGGAGGTACTCGGCCGGCCTGACGGGCTGGAGAAACAGGACCAGCATGTGGCAGGCGACCCCTTGTAAGTTGCCGCCCCATGTGACCGTTTCCATTGCTGATAGAGAATGGCTCTGACATTCGGCACGTTGAACATCTGCGGCTGCAGGAGGAGTCTCCGGAGGCACTGGGTGCTCTCCTTCCTTGAGGCGGGAGGGTACTCGGTGTCCTTCCTTCAGGAGACCCTTTCCACCCCAGAGACCGAGGCAGCTTGGCTCCTGGGGTGGTGCGGCAGGGTGGAGCTCAACCACTCTGTCGGGCAATCCGACGGGGTGGCCATCCTGCTGGCGGAATCCCTGCAGGCCGAAGTGCTGGATGTCCGACCTGTCGTGCCCGGTCGCATGCTTCACCTCCGGGCCCGGATCGAGGGCTGCACGATTAACCTAGCTAACGTGTATGCCCCGACCGCCGGACCCGAACGTGAAGCATTCTTTCGCCAGATGTCAGCCTACCTGGACACCCTGGATGCCGAAGAGGAGGTCGTGCTCGGGGGTGACTTTAATTGTACCCTCGAGCGCGGCGACCGTACAGGGAATGATTGGTACCCCGCCTCGTCGGCCATCCTGAGGGAGGTGGTCCATCGCCTGTCCCTGGCTGACGTCTGGCGAACGCAACACCCCAGGGCATCTGACGGCCACACCTTTATCAGGGTGTGGCTCGGACGGGTGTCTCGCTCTTGGATCAACCGTTTTTATTTCTCCTTCGGGTTGATGTCATGAGCCCTTTCTAGTGCCAATGAGATGGCAGCCTTCACGGATCACCACACAGTGACCGTGAAGGTGAGGTTCGACCTAGTCGGGCCTCGTGCTGCCTATTGGCACTTTAACAACTCGCTTTTAGAGGAGAAATGGCTCGTGACGGCGGTCCAGAAGTTTAGGGGAGACTGGCGCGAGCTCGAGTCGGACTTCCCCTCGCTCGCCGAATGGTGGGATGTGGGGAAAATCCGTCTCGGGCTTCTCTGTCGGCAATATGCTAGAGACATTAACGGGGAGTGGCGTCGCGAGACAGAGCGGCTCAAGGGGGAGCGGCTCACTCTCGAGACGGGGTATGAGGAGAAGAAGCGCACCCTTCGGGCCCTTGAGGAGCGGCGAGGCCGAGAGGCTTTTGTGTGCTCGCGAGTCCAGTTCCTTCGTGAAATGGACTGCAGCTCGCGCTTCTTCTACGCACTTGAGAAGAGGAGGGGGAAGAAGGGGCGGATGACGTGCTTACTTTCCGCCGACGGAACCCCCTTCACAGAGCCGGACAGGATCAGGGCGAGGGCACGGGAATTTTACTCTGCCCTCTTCTCTCCGGACCCTGTCGATCCCAATGCCAGCAGGGACGTGTGGGATGGGCTTCCCGCGCTCAGTCAGCACGACAGAGAGAGGCTGGAGAAGCCCTTCACTCTGGCCGACCTCTCTTCCGCGCTGGGTCAGATGCCCAACAACAAAACACCGGGCATTGATGGACTGAGTGTTGAGTTCTTCGCCCATTTTTTCGATCTCCTAGGACCTGACCTCCTGTGGGTCCTAGAGGAAGCCTGGGAGAACGGCGCCCTTCCCCTCTCCAGCCGTCGCGCGGTGCTGACCCTCTTGCCCAAGAGTGGGGACCTGCGCGACATTCGGAATTGGCGTCCGCTCTCCCTGCTATGCACAGACTACAAGATCTTGGCCAAAGCGATATCGCAGCGGCTGGGGTCTGTGCTGGCGAGTGTGATCCACCCCGATCAGTCCTACACCGTCCCAGGCCGGACCATCTTTGACAACATCTTTTTGGTCCGGGACCTTCTTCATTTTTGCCGTAGGGCTGGTCTGTCGGTAGGCTTTTTGTCCCTCGATCAGGAGAAGGCCTTTGACAGGGTGGATCACACGTACCTCATGGGAACCCTCCAGGCATTCGGATTCAGCCCCCGTTTCGTGGGTCTTCTCCGTGTCCTGTACTCTTCTGCAGAGTGCCTTGTTAAGGTCAACTGGTCCTTGACGGCGCCTCTGGCATTCGGTCGAGGAGTACGTCAGGGGCGCCCGCTCTCCGATCAGCTCTACGCCCTGGCCATCGAGCCGTTTCTGTGTCTTCTGCGCAGGTGGCTCGTTGGCTTGATGCTGCGGGCGCCAGAGATGCGGACCACCCTGTCGGCATACGCTGACGACGGACTCCTCATGGTCCAAGACCCACTTGATTTGGAGAGGGTGCGAGCCTGCCAGTGGGTTTATTCATCTGCATCCTCGGCCCGAATCAACTGGGTCAAAAGCTCCGGACTTTGGGTAGGGCCGCAACAGGTGGACCCTCCCCCTAGCCAGATTGCTAATTCTTCGTGGGGCAGGGAGACCCTGAAATATCTGGGTGTCCACCTCTCCGCTGCGAAGTCTGCGGCCCCGGCGAACTGGAAGGAGTTGGAGGAAAAGATCGCAGTTCGTCTGGGGACGTGGAAGGGTCTCGTAAAGCTCATGTCCTTCCGAGGGAGGGCCTTGGTGGTGAACCAGCTGGTGTCAAGCATGCTGTGGCACCGGCTGGCCACCCTGAGGCCGCCCTCGGAGTTCATCTCCCGGACCCAGAGGAAATTGCTGGACTTCTTCTGGGCTGGGAGGAGGCACTGGGTCTCCGCAGGTGTCCTGGGGCTCCCCCTCGGGGAGGGAGGGCAGGGGGTGGTGGACGTTAAATGCAAAGTCCACACTCTGCGGCTCCAGTCCTTGCGGAGATTCCTGTACGCAGACCTGCCTCCGCAGTGGCGTCCACTGGGGGCCTTTTTCCTCCAGCAAGTGGGCGGGTTGCGGTACGACTGGCAGCTCTTAATAATCGACAGGGAAGTGTACGCACGCGACTTCCCTGCGCTGCCATTCTTCTACCAGGACATTTTCAAAGCCTGGAGTGTGGTCTCCGGAACACGAGACCCCTCGGCGCCCCTGAGCTTGGATACTCCAGAAGAGCCCCTTATTCACAACCCCACTCTGGTTGTGAATGCCCTGGAGTCCCCTCAGGTGCGCCGATGACTCATAGAGTCCGGGACCACATGGGTCGGAGATCTCCTGAGCACAGACCGGCGATGTTGGGTGTCCCCAGAAGTGCTGGCCCAGGGCATGGGCATGGGGCACCCGTACGTAGCCGGTCATCTGCTCAGGGAGATACAGGGCCTTTTTACCCCCCGACCCCTCCAGCCCGTCCGAGGGGGTCCCTTCAGGCCGGGAGTCCCCACCCCTGCCCAACCCTCCCCCTGTCCTCCCAGACCTGATAATTGGGCCACCTCAACATCAACAGGGACCCCTCTCAGCCTCCCTGCCCCCCTTCCCACAGCCTATGTCGGCTGGCAGCGCTCCGGCAGATGTCCTTCCAGGAAGCCCCAAAGGCGGCACTCCAGTTGCTGGTCCACCACCAGGTGCACCAGAACACCCTTCGAGGCCGCCCCGATACACCTTGGCGAAGGGTGCTGGGCGGTGCACAAAAGCCCCGGTGGGAACAATTTTACTCTGAATTGATTCCAAAACCCACCGGGGATATAAGTTGGCACATCGCCCATGGGGCTATCGCTACTGGGGGCCTGCTGGAGCGGATCCGGGGCTCGGGAGGAGGGTGCGAGTTCTGTGGGGAAGAGGACACATTAGAACACATTTTTCTCCGGTGTCCACGATTGGTGACCTTCCTCGCAGACCTCAAAGCCCTCCTCCTCATGTTTTGGATCCACTTCAGCCCACACCTTCTCATCTACGGGCACATTACCACACGGAATCCCAGGCTGAAAGCGAGAGACCACCTCGTTAATTTTCTCATCGCTACCGTCAAACAGGTCATCCATCTGTCCAGGATAGTAGCACTAGACGGCGGTACACTGGCAGCCTGCTGGCCTAGTTTCTGCAGTATTGTGAGGACCCGGCTAAAGATGGAATTCGGTTATGCTGTAACATTAGACAGAGTCCAAGAATTCATTTGGAAGTGGGCATGTGACGATGGCCTGTGCACTGTCACCCCTGGGCCTCAGCCTTCCTTGGAGCTCCAACTGTAGGCCGTATAGGGGTTCCCTTGGGGCAGTGGCACATGCCCTCCTTCAGGACTGCGTGCACGGGAAGAGTGACGCATTCCCGCCCCAGTTACCAGTCATGGGCAACTGGGAGCAACCCCGCAGCCCCCCTGCCTGGGTTACGGCATCCTACCCCTCCCCTTCCGTTCCTTCCTCCCGGGCCTCGCAGCCGGCTACCCCATTATGCAGGTGAGGCAGTGGTGTGGTTTCCCTCTCCCTTCCATCCTCCTCCTGCTCAAGGCTCATGGGCCTGCACCCTTGCAGCTGGTCACAAAACACCACCTGTGACTTTTTTTTCAGTCTTTTTCTGCATACCCTGCGGGATGCAGGGGCGCACTAGTTGTGCTTCTTCATTTTGAAGGGGGGACGGCTACCTCGCCTTCCCCCCAGTTCTATTTCGTTCTAGGCTGAAATAGACCCCCTGCTGTTTCACCTGGGGATAGTTTGGCATCTTTTTACTTTGGCCCGGCTTTCTACCCCTCCCGGATAGTGGCCGGTTGCTTTTCTCATTACACTATGTCCCGTTATTGATTTAATTATTGGGTTGTCGAGTAGTTTAATAGTTTGTACGGGGATGGTGTCGATGGGATGGTTGGCTGGATTCATTTTTTTTATTTTATGGATTTCTAGTGAGGAGGCAGAGTTGAATTCATGCCAAGTTGTAATTTCAAGAGAGGATATTGGAGTTTGGGTTTGAGTGATGGTGCGGTTGTTGGAGTTGTTTATTAATTTTCTAATTTTTTTGGTGAAGTATTCTGCAAAGTTTTTGCTTTTGCTTGCGCTGGGAGGTGTTCTTGTTTCATTTGGTGATTTGATGAGGTTTTGTACGATGGTGAAAAACATTCTGGGGTTCTGTTGGTATTTAATTATTTTGGTCGAGTAGACGTTTTTCTTAGCATTATGGATTAGTTTTTTGTAATTTGCTAATTGTGATTGGTCTGTATTGAGTGATGGGGAAGTTTTGTTTTTGCGCCAGTATCTCTCCTTTTTCCTGAGTTCCCCGTTTAGCTGTCGTTGTACCTTTGATTGTGGTGTTTTGGATTTTTTATTGTTTTTATGATGATTGGGTTTGTTTTTTCAGCTACGGCTTTTGTAATGTTGAGCCATGAGTTTGTGGCTGTTTCTGCGTTTGTTAAGTTGAGTTCTTCTTGGAGATTTTGTTGCAGAGTTTCGCTATCAAAGGGAGGGTGGTATGAGATGGTTCTTATGTTGTTTTCCATTCTGGTGGGTATACCGTTGTGGGTCAGGGTGGCATGGATGAGGGAGTGGTCTGACCAGGAGATTTCAGGTATTTCAATTTGGTGTGAGTTCCAGGTGTCCGTGTTGATAAAAACTAGATCAAGTGTGTGTCCTGCTTTGTGAGTTGGTCCGTTGACTATTTGTTCTACTCCCATTGTTGCTAGTGCATCTATGATTTTTTTGCATGTGGATGAGAGGGGACGTGTGTTAAAATCGCCCAAGATAATAATTGGCTTATTGAGTGTTAGGTTGGCGATCATGAATTCTGTGATTGGGGAGCAGTTTCTTTCTAAGGCTGCTGGAGGACAGTATACTAAACAGATTTGTAACTTTGAGGAGTCGAAAAGTGCTATTTCGAAAGGGGAGCATATCTTAGTTGTGATAAGTTTCATCTGTAAGCTTTTTCTGATGATTAGCATGAGACCTCTGCCTTTTCTCTTTAGTCTGGGGATTGAGAATGATTTGTATGTTGGGTCTTCTATTTGGTTAATTAAAACGTTGTCAGAGTCTTTTATCCAGGTTTCAGTGATTGCTATGAAATCAGGTTTGGTATCAATTAGTAAGTCTGTGAGAATGGGTATTTTTTTTACTATGGATTGTGCATTAACAAGAATGAATGATAGGAACATGCATTTGGTGTATATCTTTAGATTCCTGTATGTAATGTTTGAGCGATTGTACTCATTTTTTTTCTTGTGTTTTCTGGGTTCTTCATGCGGTGTTTTTTCTGGTTGATACTTGTTGGTTTCCATTTTAGTTCCTCCGTTGGTTGAGATGAGGTGCGTTGTCATGATTGCTGGTGTACCTCTTGCGATCTGTAGCTGTATGCTGTGTGGTAGGTAGTAAGATTTTTTTAGTTTGGTGTAAGTACCAAGGGTTATTTATTTATTTTATTTAGTGAATTTTGTAATCTGGCATTCATGTTGATACATATCACGTCGGTTTACAGCATAAATCAAATGTTAGTTACTACATTTGCGTATAAAAGCAGGGTAACTTTTAAAACGGTTCATCTAAAATATAAAATCTGTCTCAACATAAGCTAAAATACAATAACAATAGATCCAAGTATATCTTAAAAATACAAATACAACAATAAATCAAAACATATCTTAAAATACAAAATGTAACATTAAAAGTATATCAATAAAAATTATCAAAAAAAGAAATCAGTCCTTGTTGTTAAAGGCTTGGTTAAAAAGCCAGGTTTTGACTCCTTTTTTTAAAAAGTCTGATATCTGTTTCCATCCTCAGCTGTGGTGGTAAAGAGTTCCAAAGGTTGGGTCCGGCAATAGATAAAGCTCTTTCTCGTATAGTATTCATATGAGCAGATTTTATTGTCGGAATTGGTAATAGCCCAGTGTTCGCAGATCTGGTTATTCGTGCTGGTACATGAAAATGTAGTGCTGCATTTAACCAGACGACCTTCTCGTTGTATAGTGATTTATGTATTAATGTAAGTGTTTTGTATTGTGACCTGTATCCCATAGGGAGCCAATGAAGCTCTTTCAGAACAGGAGTGATGTGCTCAAATTTCTTAGTGTTAGTCAATACCCTTGCGGCAGAATTCTGCAAGAGCTGCAGCAGTCGCATAGTGCTAGCAGGAAGGCCCAATAAGAGGGTGTTGCAATAGTCTAATTTAGTAAAAATCAATGCTTGTAAGATTGTCCTAAAATCATTGGGGTATAAATGGTGTTTTACTCTCTTTAAAATATTCAACTTAAAAAATCCATCTTTAACTGTTTTACTTATCCATTTCTTCAGGCTAATTTCACAGTCTAATATTATTCCCAGATTTCGAACATCCAGCGTAATAGGATAACTTTTTGCAGCTTCCAGTATTTCAAGTTCCTTCAAAGGGCTTAATTTTGGGCAGATGTACAAAATTTCTGTTTTTTTTGTCATTCAGAGCTAAATTCATTTCAGATAAAACTTTTTTAATGGCGGCTAAATAAATATCTCATATTTTTTAAGTAGAACTAGTAGAATTTTCAATGGGGATTAAAATCTGCACATCATCAGCTTGCACTAAGGGGTGCACAAAGGGGAGTGCCCCTTTGACATGCTCCTTTGGCGTGCAACGCACGGCATGCGATGCCTGGGTAGCACGCTTTTTTGTTGGTGTGGGTGCCTCCTGATGAGGTCACAGTGGACGGGCCTTGTAGGCTCCGGTGGCTGCCGGGTCTTTTAGCGTTTCGGGCGCGGGTGCCTCCTGGCGCTATGTGGACTCTTTGTCCTGCCGGCGCGTATCCTGGGGTTGACGGGGCCTGGTAGTCTTGCCTTTGCGTCAGCTGGGGCTGTCAGGGCCCGGTGTTCTAGCCGGAGCATCTCGGGGCCGGGATGCCTGGGTAGCGTGCTTTTTTGTTGGTGCGGGTGCCTCCTGATGAGGTCACCGTGGGTGGGCCTTTCGGCCTTATAGGCTCCAGTGGCCACTGGGTCTGACATTGAGGGCCCCACTGAGTCAGTTGTAGGGACTGCCAGTCAAAGTGGGGTACATGTAACTGGAGCCAGGAAAGCCCAAGGACTACAGGTTGTGTGGAACTTCTCAGGATTTCTTCATCATGGAGAGTTCCAACGGTGAGGTGGATGGTTGTGGTACGGTGAGTAATATGACCGGGGAGGTGTTCCCCCTGGATCGAGGTGATACGAAGAGGTTGTCCAAGTGGTTGGGCCTGTATCTGAAGAAGTTTAACAATATCTTCCATGATAAAGTTTCCACTCGCCCCAGTATCTATGGTAGCAAAGGAGCGTGTTTCCCCTAGGAGGGAGATAGGGAGCAATAGTTGAGGGCCAGAAACAGTAGCACCTAAGCTCGGGACCCCCGCTGGGCTCAGGCTTTAGAGTTTCCCGGACGCATGGGGCAGGTTTGAAGATGGTGTCCAGAATCACCGCAATATAAGCAGAAGCCTGCTTTTCTGCATCTGAGACGTTCCTCTGGGGTCAAACGACTGCGATTGATTTGCATGGGCTCCTTGGGAGGCTGAGGAGCCAGTAAAGCCTTCAATGGGGGACTCACTGTGCTTGATGGTTGTGGAGCAGGAGCTCAGAGGGTCCTCACCTCCTGATGACTTTCTTGGAGACGGTAGTCAATTCTACTGACCAGAGAGATCAATTCTTCCAGGGAGATGGGGATATCGTGGGTGGCCAGTTCATCCTTAAGAGCCGGAGACAGTCCCTCGAGGTAGAGTGCCCTTAAGCAGTCCTCCTGCCAACCTAGTTCAGTAGCTAGTGTTCTGAACTCTACTGTATACTCAGCAAGCAGGTGCGAGCCCTGTTGGAGGTGGAGTAGGTGGTGGCCAGCGACCGCTTGTCAGCCTGGGTCTTCGAAGGTCTTTGGAAGATGGAGATGAACTAAGGGAGTTGGCGAAGGATGGTGTCAGAACGCTCCCAAAGTGGGAAAGCCCATGCCAGGGCCTTCCTCTCAAGGCAAGAAAGGATAAAGGTGATCTTGGTTGCTTCGTCAGGAAACAGCGAGGGTTGCAAAGAAAACTGCATATAGCATTGGTTTATGAAGCCTTGACAAAGGCGTGGATCCCCATGAAAACGGGGTGGAGCTGGGAGGGCCAACAGTTCAGGGAGGTCCTCCAGATGAGACAGGCAGCACCTGCAGATCTAGCCATGTGAAGGTCACGGTTGTTATCCGAGTATGTTGGCCCAATGGTCTCAGGGGGCCAGAAGAGAGTGTCCAAGTGAAGTGCAAGGGTCAGAGCCAGAGTATCAGTCCAAGAGAGGTCAGTCGAAGCGGGGGTCAATACCAGAATCAGTCTGTGCATAGTCAAGGCAAGCGAAGGTCGGTTCCAGGCGGCAGACAGTAGAATGGTCAGGCAGGCAGTGGTCAGTTCCAGGCAACAGGCAAGAGAATGGTCAGGCAGGCAGAGGTCAGTACCAAGAAATCAGTCTGGATAGGTACTACTTGGGAAGGATACAGGAACAAGGAGACGCTGGGGCTGGAGACGCTTTAATAGGAGACACTGGAACAGGAGACACTTGAAACAGAGGCAAACTATCACACCAAAGGTGTCGACCCGATTGCCAAGGCGAGGCTCTGGGGGAAGAGCCTTGCCTTATATACCAGGGTTATGTGATGTCATCTCCAGGTGCTGCGGACTAAGTTCCTGCGCTTGGCCCTATAAAAGGGAAGCATGGCCCACGCGCGCAAACCTAGGGGCGGGGCCGATGCCATGGAGGATGCCAATCCCTGGCGTGAGGAACACTGAGAGCTGGAAGGCCCCGACAGGCCTGGGGATGCCTGGGAGCATCGCAGGCGATGGGAGCTAACCGCCATCGCCAAGGAGCGGGAGCCAGAGCTGGTGGATGGAAGCGTGAGGTGATTAGGGTCGGCCGTGGTGCTGACGCGGCCGGGACGCACAATAGTTTTGGTATGGGAAGTTTACTATTTATGCAATTTTTGTTCAGACAGAGTACTTATCTTTCTCTTGTGTAATTCTTAACAATAAAAATAATACTGGTCCTTTTATTTTTTTTATTTCTGCTGTGAATTGTAGTGAACAGTGTCATACGTGAGTGTGATCTGTCAGGTGTGTCACGATGGGAAAAAGGTTGAGAACCACTGCTGTATACACTGTCCTTTCTCAATCACACAAGCTAATAAAAAGCTACTGTATATAATGCTCACACCTCCTTCACTCTGTATGTGAACATTTAGTAATGAATGTGGTGGCTTAAGTTCCTTGGGTCTTTCCATGATGCCTGTATTTAAGGCAAAGTCCTATGTATGAATTAAAATCCTTGGGAAGGATTTTCACTACAGAAATGTGAAAGAAAATGAGTCCTTTTTACTCTTTGGTCTTCCAATGGAAATCTATGACACTGTCCCTGTCTGATATTCAGGCTTTGGAGGCATACCCCCACATTGTACTATTGCCTTGCACTTGCTGGGGTTTGGAAGAACCATGTCTATAGGGCCATAGGGCCTGACAATTCTATTATTGCTGTCTCTGCCACTCCTGCTCCTTCCCCCCTGCAGGATTTCTCCTCAGCTCCCTGCACTAGCTCAGGTTCTTGCTATGCCATGCCCACACTCTCCTTTTCCATCACCTATGCTGCCAGGTGAGGTGCAATTGCAGCCCTCCCCCTACCATTTCCCTTATTTCACAGCCTGCACTTTCTGATAGGGATGTGAATCGTTTTTTGACGATTTAAAATATCGTCCGATATATTTTAAATCGTCAAAAATCGTTAGAGGAGATATATAATAGGAATTCCCCCGATTTATCGTCAAAAATCGTAAATCGGGGGGAGGGGAAGGGGGAGGGCGGGAAAACCGGCACACTAAAACAACCCTAAAACCCACCCCGACCTTTAAAATAAATTCCCCACCCTCCCGAACCCCCCCAAAATGTCTTAAATTACCTGGGGTCCAGTGGGGGGTCCCGGTGTGATGTTCCACTCTTGGGCCACGGGTGCATTTGATAGAAATGGCGCCGGCGCCATTTTGGTTCCTGTCCCCCGACGTCGCGAGCATAGGAGATCGCTCCCGGACCCCCGCTGGACCCCCAGGGACTTTTGGCCAGCTTGGGGGGGCCTCCTGACCCCCACAAGACTTGCCAAAAGTCCAGCGGGGGTCCGGGAACGACTTCCTGCACTCGAATCGTGTTGCCGTAATGCAAAATGGCGCCGGCCATTTTGCATTACGGCAACACATATGACAGGGCAAAGGTAGCGCCGGCGCCATTTCTATCAAATGCACCTGTGGCCCGAGAGTGGAACATCACACCGGGACCCCCCCACTGGACCCCAGGTAATTTAAGACATTTTGGGGGGGGGGTTCGGGAGGGTGGGGGATTTATTTTAAAGGGTCGGGGTGTAAATCGTAAATCGATTTACGATTTACATGATATTTAAAAAAACAAAACTGCGACGATCCGATTCCCTCCCCCCCCCCCCCCCCCCCAGCCGAAATCGATCGTTAAGACGATCGATCACACAATTCACATCTCTACTTTCTGATGGCTGCCTTGGGGAGTAATGTCCTTGCCAGAATTCCCCCTACCAGGTTATGGACAGGCTGTCTTCCAAGTCCCTCTTCACATCCTGCATCCTCAGCTGAAAAGTCTACAGTGGCCCTCCACCCTACTGTACTACTGGCGAGGGCAGTGGGAAGGGACCTCTCTTCCTTCCCACCCATTCTGCAAAACCAGATGCAGCACTGGTGCTTTCTGGTTCCTGCTTCTGAAGCCATACCCACATCTCCTATCACAGCCTGCTGTAGCCCCAGAATTCTCTGCCCTTCTGATCCCCCATATCAGCATGGAGGCATGTCTCCTGGGGGTGTGTCACAATAGAATAGTGCAGTGCAGCTGAAGAAGTATTGAGACACACATCTGCCGTGCTCAGGAGAGACATGTTGCCACTCCTGGAACATGTGTCTGATTAGTCAGAGAAAAGTGAGGGTGATTTGTCTAGCTGCTCTCTCTCAATATTTCTTATCCACCTTGCCCGGTCTTCCCAGCATCTTCAATAGTTTCCTGAACCCTGGCAGGAAGTTTTCATGCTGTGGGATAAGGTTACACAAAGAGGCCATGGAAGGGAGAACCGAGGAAGGAGGAGGGGCTAGGAAGAAAGCATCCTGTTGGAGCTAATTCCTGAATAGCCTGACCTTATGCTTCTTCCCTGATAATTTTATGGTTTTCAGTTGTAAATTGCCAGATGCTCCCTTGTATGCATGCTTTTTTAGAATTATGAACTCAATGGTGTGCAATCATATTTTAAGTTGTCCCTTGAAGCGAACATAGAATAATAGCAAATAACAATATGTGAAATGGAAGCACACTGAAATGCTTTAAATACATACTTCATATTTTTCTGATAAAGTGAAAAAGCTGTATTTGTTTTCCATTCATAACCACTGTAAAAGAAAGGCTGCACTCAATTGGATTTTCACAGCTCTTTATGGTACTGCATTAAAAGAAAACAATACAGCTGCTGTTACTAAATAGGTAGGGTTTATTTTACTTTTCCCAGGAATTTATTGGTGTTTATTATAATGAGCAAAAATAGGAGTACTTCAGTGGAAAAAATGTCATCTTTTTTTTAACTGGTATTTCTCCCGTTTTAATTCTTTATAATAAAACTCTAATAAATTCTTGGGGAAAATAAAACTGAAAACAAAGGTCTCTATAAACAAAAATTCCCCAAAGTTTCTTTTTCCCTGTATGTTTGTCTTGATTAGATAATAAGCTCTTCTGTACATTGAGTAGTCCTACAGAAGTGATAAATGCTTACAGTACATGCATATAATCCACTCTGAAGTGCCTGAAAGGAATATAAATCATATAAGTAAATAACAGATAAAAGTAATAGTAGTAGCAATAGTACAAAGAGAAGGAAAAAAACAATTGATTAAGATGGACGCACCGAACAAACCCACAGTAATGTTAATTTTGTACCATTGAGAAATTGTCATACCAAACTGATTAGTTTACTTAAACTCATAGCTTATTGCACTTTATTGTTACTGTACTATGATGGCACATGTTCAAGTTGTAAGCTATACCAATCATAATTATCGTGCCTATATGTAAACTGTTGTGATGGTTCTCCAACTTAACGACGGTATAGAAGAGTTTTTAAATAAATAAATAAATACATAAATACAGTAATGTAACCCCCCCATCCCTTTTAAGAGGGACTGCCTGCTGCTGCAGAGCACCCTCCAACTCAATGCAGCTCTGGAATTGAGATTCTGCTGTGGGGGACAGGCTAACCCATAAGGCCCAAGGAGATCACTCTCATACTTGGAATAAACAGGCCATGCAAAGTTCCAAAACAAGAAGTTTACTGAATGCAAAAATACAGTCCAGCAGCACAAAATGAAAAGAGACATGAGAGAGGTTTTCCAAATGTAGTAGATACAAAAATAGGGAAAACTCAGCCCCTTGGCTGTCTCTTCTGTTCTCCCTGGAAGATATTTCCACCCAGTGACTTGCTAAGTCACCAATATAACCTGACTAATGACCCATCCTTTAGGGCAGAGCTTTCCAAACGTTTCATGTTGGTGACACACTTTTTAGACAAACATAATTTCACGACACGGTAATTCAGTCTACTAGTAAACCAGAGGTTAAAGGTTAAACGAACGAAACATATTTCGACAATTTATGTATGTTTCCTTAAATATATACATAAATAAAATGTTTCACGACACAACCTATCTCATGAAAACCTTAAATTTATATTAAAAATATATATTCCAAGATTCATGTTATTGTTATAATTTATGAGAAACAATAATAAAACAAATTGTCTGTCCCCCACACGCTCATCTCTCTCCTCCCCCCAGCACATGTCTGGCCCCCACACACTCATATCTCTCCCCCTCAAGCACATGTCTGTCCCCCCAGCACGTTTGCCCCCCACTCACTCATCTCTCTCCCCCCAGCACATGTCTGGCCCCCACACTCATGTACCTCGTCTTTTTGATTGTTGCCAGTTAAGTGCTTCACTCCCTTCCATGATCACCAGACACTGCTGCTTGCAGTCAGTACTCCTCATGGCCAGGCCTCATCGGCGGCAGCAGCAGCCAATGCAAGGATGGCTGGGCTCGTTCCACCCACCAAGCCCCCCAAAAAAACGCGATTGACAGCAAAAATCACCCAATAATAAGCAACCCATAAACTGAAAAAAAAAAAGTGAATCTCTAGGAAAGAAAAAGCCCAAACTCGCATCAGAGTTGACCGGGCTTGCGCGACACACCTGCACACTGCAGGCGACACACTAACGTGTCCCTGAAGGGGTCTGAAGGCTACAACTTGACAAAGGCCAACCTGAAACTCCTGCCAAACAGGACTTCATGTACCAGAATTCCCTGCTTCATGATGGGTTTACTTACAGTCTGCAATACAGCTGTAATTAGGACATTGAGAAACTCTCTGTCAGCACATTGCACATTTTCATTTTTTTGGCTTCGCTGTTCTTATTCTCTGATAAGCTTTCACTGCTGTAACCTAGATTAGAACAATGGATGTATTATGTGATGGGCTGTATTGCTGCAGACTCGCAAATTCCTTTCCAGAACTGCAAGTCCCAGCAGCCTCTCCTGCAGAACATGGGAGAAGTTTCATGAAAGTTCCAGGGTGTCTAGGGAGGGGGTCAGTAGCGCCTTCAGCCGGAATATGCTTGCTCAGCAATGCTTAGAACGCATGTGTAAAAGATAAGAACTGTAAAGTGCATAAGAGTCTGCTCCTGAAGGGGAGGGGCATGCAGTTGTACTAAGCCTTTGTCTTAGCTGCATCTTGCTGGCAATAAAAGTCTATCTTTACGGATCAGTTGTCTGGGCCTCCTTTCTGAGATTAGAGACGGTTACATCCCGACACACAGTTTGGAAAGCTCTGCTTTAGGGGATGTATCCTTACTGTCACTCAAAATAGCAATACCTCCCACTGCTGAAAGTTTCCTCTTTTTATCCTACAGGAAATCCTAGTCAGCCTTACAGGTATAACATAGTAATATAGCAATGATGGCAGATAAAGATTAATGGTATATCCCGTCTGCCCAGCAAGAGACTTATTGCAGTAACTGCTGCTTGCAAGTTATCCCCATGCGTTCTTTTAAAGGTAGCAACTGCCTCACTGTGCAAGTTGCCCCCCCTTCGTTCTGATAATGCTAGTAACTGCTACTCTGAGCAGGTTACCCCCTTCGTTCTGATAATGCTAGTAACTGCTGCTCTGTGCAGGTTATTAATGTGTGTTCTGTTAAGTGTAGTAACTGCCGCTCAGTGCAGGTTATCAATGTGTATGTTCTGTTAAGTGTAGTAACTGCCGCTCTGTCCAGGTTACCCCCATGTGTTCTGTTAATGTTAAAACCCTCTGCGCCATGCTGGATATCTCCATGTGTTCTGCTATGTGTAGTAACTGCTGCTCTGTGCAGGTTACCCCATGTGTTTGGTTATGGATAATAATTGTTGCTCTGTACAGGTTACCCCCATGCAGAAATGTTACACCTAACGTTAATATAGGTTACTCCTTTTCTTCGTTACCAACCTCAATCCTTTAGGCATCTGCAATCTTCAATCTTCATAGAGGAGGTCATTTTCAAATGGTACATGTATATGTAACACTATTATAGCAATTTTCAAAAGCCATTTGCATGCTTAAAGTGCACTAAGATGGTTAAAATTCAATGGCAGATACAGTAACAATTTTCAAAAGACCACTTGTAAATGCACTTTACATGCATATGTATAAAACAGTTTTAAGTGTGTAAATCCTATTGTAAATTACCCCCATAATATTTAAAATCAATATATAATGTTGCGCCGGGAGGTGGATCCTTGGCCTAGTGCAGGATTGGTAGGCTCCCTGGTCGGACCCAGAGAGCGCCTGCCACCAGGAGGTGGAGCACAAGAGGAGCAGAGGCTAGCTGGAGTTTCATCACTAGCAACCCGGGGTTCCCTCAGATTGAGCCCTTGATTACCCGGGCCACCTGTTCTTAGGTGGGCCTCGCAGGATCTCCTTGAGAGAAAGTTCAGAGGTGTGCCCACCATGATCAAGGGTGCACGGTCGATGTTCAGGCTAGAAGTCCGGGATGCCAGAGAAGGCCAGAATGATTGGCAAGGATCAAGGCCAGAGTCAAGGTAGCGTAGTCAGCCAAAGCAGGGGTCAATACCAGCGGTCAGTCCATAGGTAGTCAGCCAAAGCAGGGGTCAGGTTCCAGGCAGCGTGCAGACGTGGTCGAGGAAACAGGCAAAGGTCAAATCCAAGCGGCAATCAACGTTGTCAAGAATAGGTAGAGGTCAGTACCGAGAAGACAGTCCGAATGGTTCTACCTGGGGAGATGAAGGAGGCCCTGCCTCTCGAGGCAAGGGCCGCATAACTGGGCAGACATGCTGCAGACAGCGATGGGAGGGGGGAGGAGGGGGGAGAAGGAGGGGGGCAGAGGCAGCCTATGGGGCGCCTTGATTAGGTGGGGGATGAGCGGCCAATGGGATAGTGTGGCCGGTTCAAATCTCGAGCAGGAGCCAACGAGACAAGGAAGGCGGCATCTCAGAGCTCGGGTAGATTAGGGAGTAGTTCAGGGTGGGGGAGCACATTTGCAGACTGGAATCGAAAGCAAGGAGAGCGAGCACTGACCTCCAGCTCAGAAGAAGCAGACCTCCATGTGTTGATTCCAACCGGCAGTTCCAGCTCGAGTGCAGCAAACAATAACAAGACCATCCAGCCTTCCAGCAAGGGAGAAGCTGCCATAGGAGAAGCATGTTGATCCTAAGAAGCACCTGGAAGCAGCAGCCCCGAGCACTACAATCCTACCTAGCTGTACCACCAGGTAAGTTTTTTTTCCAGCGATGCAGTTGATCTGCCCTGCTTCCCCCACCCCCTTTTTTTCACCTATTTCTCCTGCCCCCACCTTTTTTGCCTCCTCCTGTTCCCCTTCCTCATATCCCCCCACCCCCCCAATCTGGTCATACCGCCCTGGAGCCCGTTTTCCCCTTTCTCCTTTTCTCCCCCGGGCCCTGCCGCCCTGCTGCCCTCTGCCTACTAAGTCTACACTAATCCGGCCCCCTCCATTGTCGCCCACCCCCACCCCGGATATTTGGCACATCTGCCTCTGCCGGGCCCCACCATCACCTTCCGGCCACCCCCCCCCCCCCCCCCCATCAGCCGCATGCCCTTCGCTGGCTCCAGCTTATCACGGGGCTATCGTCCTGCCCCGATAGCCACCCCCCCCTGCAGCCGTTTGCCTTTCTGCCTACAGCCCATGCGGCCATTTCCCCCCCCCCCCCCCCCACGAGTGTTAGGGCTGCTGGTGACCCACCTCGGCCCCGCAGCACCAATACAACGCCGCCCAGTCCTGCCCCCTTTTCTCCCTGTTGAGACCAGCTTTAAAAAAAAAAAAAAAAACCTTTTCCTAGAAATCCTTTACCTTTAGTAGATTCTTTGCAACCAAAAGTCAAGGCACATACAAATAACAGCACCTACTAGAGAGCAGGAGTGGGTTGGTAAGCCAAGGATGTCCATTCAGCACTCTTTCCCCTGCTCCTTTTGCCCCCCCCCCTTTTTTTTGGCCCCCTCCTGCGTTCCCCTCCCTCCTAAATAGCCGCCCCACCCCCGGACCCTCCCCCCAGCCCCAGCCAGCCCTGCATCAATTGCCCCCATTAGGGCCCCCCCCCCCCATCCACCAACAAATGGTGATTGCAAGCCATTTAATCTGGGCAGAGGGATAATAGCTCCCACTTCAGGTTTTTGATACCATCCCTTGTAAACTTCTTCCATGTCCCAGCATTTTGCCCCCCCCCCCCCTTTTTTCCCCTCCCCCCCCCCCCCGCCGGCCCCTGCCCAATCCACATAAGTTTGATCATTGGCAAACAACTTGTTTGGGTTAACTACCCCACTCCACCCCCACGCCCCATCCCCCCACCAACCCCTCCCCCCATAACCTACAATAGGTTACCGACTCACCTGCCCCCCGATTGGGATCTAACCCTGTTATATGTTTACACAGCATGTCAGCCATTCATTCTTCCATGGCTACCGGCTTGGCCGCACCCCAACTCGCTATGCTGGACCAGGCTCCAGCAGCCAAACGAGCAAGGAAGAAGCCAAGCAAGCTGCAAGAAAACTTCGCGGCACCCCCAGATGACGACAAATGGACAAGAGGCAAGGCCAGGATGCAGAAGAACAAGAAACAGAAAACAGCGTCCAGACGATAGAGATGTGAATCGTGTGATCGATCGTCTTAATGATCGATTTCGGCTGGGAGGGGGAGGGAATCGGATCGTCGCAGTTTGGGTTTTTTAAATATCGTGTAAATCGTGTAAATCGAAAACCGGCACACTAAAACATCCCTAAAACCCACCCCGACCCTTTAAAATAAATCCCCCACCCTCCCGAACCCCCCCCAAAATGCCTTAAATAACCTGGGGTCCAGAGGAAGGGTCCCGGTGTGATCTTTTACTCTCGGACCTCCGTGCGTTGTAGAAATCGCGCCGGCGCTACCTTTGACCTGTCATATGACAGGTCAAAGGTAGCGCCGGCGCCATTTTGTTTTTTTGTCCCCCGATGTCAGGAGCGTAGGAGATCGCTCCCGGACCCCTGCTGGACCCCCAGGGACTTTTGGCCAGCTTGGGGGGGCCTCCTGACCCCCACAAGACTTGCCAAAAGTCCAGCGGGGGTCTGGGAGCGATCTACCGCGAATCGTTTTTCCGTACGGAAAAACGATTCGACTGCAGGAGGTCGTTCCGGACCCCCAGGGACTTTTGGCCAGCTTGGGGGGGGGCCTCCTGACCCCCACAAGACTTGCCAAAAGTCCAGCGGGGGTCCGGAACGACCTCCTGCAGTCGAATCGTGTTGCCGTACGGCCGGCGCCATTTTCCGTACGGAAAAACGATTCACGGTAGGAGATCGTTCCGGACCCCCGCTGGACTTTTGGCAAGTCTTGTGGGGGTCAGAAGGCCCCCCCAAGCTGGCCAAAAGTCCCTGGGGGTCCAGCGGGGGTCCGGGAGCGATCTCCTGCGCTCCTGACGTCGGGGGACAAAAAAACAAAATGGCGCCGGTGCTACCTTTGACCTGTCATATGACAGGTCAACGGTAGCGCCGGCGCCATTTCTACAACGCACGGAGGTCCGAGAGTAAAAGATCACACCGGGACCCTTCCTCTGGACCCCAGGTAATTTAAGGCATTTTGGAGGGGTTCGGGAGGGTGGGGGATTTATTTTAAAGGGTCGGGGTGGGTTTTAGGGTTGTTTTAGTGTGCCGGTTTTCCCGCCCTCCCCTTTCCCCTCCCCCTTCCCCCGATTTACGATTTTTTGACGATAAATCGGGGGAATTGTTATTGTATCGCGGCTCTAACAATTTTTGACGATTTAAAATATATCGGACGATATTTTAAATCGTCAAAAAACGATTCACATCCCTACCAGACGACAACCACATAGCATCAGCCACTTGGGCTGCTATGTTCCTGAGCAATGCCCGTTAAAAGACACAAACCCTCCAGCAGCGCCGCAACAAGTTTACGACACAACAACAGAAAACGATCTACGACAGGTCATGGATCAAGCACTGGCGGCGGCGGCGATCCATGGCACCAACAAGGTGAAGCCACTGCTGGCAGGGTTAACTCAAACCGGCAGCCCATTCCCCCCGCAGTACAACGAAGTACCTGTCGGCTCACATCAAAGTGCATCTGTCAGCACCCTTTTGCCAGCGCATCACTCGAGCTTCAACGAGCTAAACCAGCACTCTCAAGAAGGACAGAACTGTGAGTACTCTGTTTTAAGCGTGGGCCAGGCTAATGCGCGGGCCCCCCAAAAACAGCCCAGTTACCCGCCACAAACGAGTAATGTGCTGAGGGGTAATGGCAGCGAAGTGTGGCTCCAACAGATATTTTCTCTGCCATGAAAGCATTTTTTGATAACTTTACTGGACAGGGTAGTGTGGATACTAGGGATGTGCAGAGCAAAATTTTATGTTCATATTTTTTATGTCCGAAAGGGGGTCCCACTTGCGGCCAATATGGACATAAAAAAAATCCAATGAGTTGGGTATATGTACATATGTGCAAAAAAAAAATTTAAACCCCCTCACCCTCCTTAATCCCCCCCCCAGACTTACCACAACTCCCTGGTGATCGAGCGAGGAGTGAGGACGTCATTTCTGCAATCCTTGGCGAGAAGCATGTGACGTCGGTGGCACGTCGAGTGACGCGGCGTCACGTGATTCCCGGCAAGTTCGCGCCGGACGGCTCGTTCGGCCCAAAAATAACTTTTGGCCAGCTTGGGGGGGCCTCCTGACCCCCCCAAGCTGGCCAAAAGTTCTTTTTGGGCCGAACGAGCCGTCCGGCGCGAACGAGCCGGGAATCACGTGATGCCGGCGTCACTCGACGTGCCGCCGACGTCACATGCTTCTCGCCAAGGATTGCAGAAATGGCGTCCTCACTCCGCTCCATCACCAGGGAGTTGTGGTAAGTCGGGGGGGGGGGGATTAAGGAGGGTGAGGGGGTTTATATTTTTATTTTGGCTCAACAATCGCGATTTCCCACATATCGAACATATCTATGTTCGATATGTGGGAAATCCGATCGTTTATGTCGAATCAATTTTTTAAGTAAAAAAAAAATATGAGTTGCGTTTTACTAATGCGGTCAATCCGAATGCACACCCCTAGTGGATACAGTACCACCAAAACAAGTCGATACACAGGAACCGGGGCTTTCAGGCCAACCCATGGGGGAGGCTTTTCTGATAACACAAACCCAGACTACAGCAACAGAAACAGCGGAGAGTCAGGTGGGGACCACAGGGCAGGAACACACAGTTAGCCCAACCGCTGAAGTTAATAATGCAACACAATACACATGTACTGTGGGCTCCCTCACCGTGCATGTTTCAGAAGCAATAAAAGCGAAAATGTGGCGCAGCGAGTACGTCGACATATTCGAGTTGCTCAGGAAGGATGGGGAAGGAGCCGAGCCAAAGTGCCACGAAGCATGCAAGCTAACAGCTAGGGATAAACCCTTCATAGCCAGAACTTTAGCTAATTGGTCGGCAGGTTTTAGAATTTTGTCAACTATCATAGGACAAAAACACCCTGAAAAATGTTGCTCCCTGTTCGCATACCAAGATGTTATTTGCGGTGCATACCGCATATATGGGGGTATGGCTTGGTTAGAATACGATGAGCAGTTCAGAAGAAATATGGCTGTGAACCCTAGCTTGGACTGGGATCGCAAAGATATTGATCTCTGGCTCTCAAAAATCACCCCGTACAGATCTGTGCAGGAAGTCATCCCTGGCTTCTCAGGTAACGCGTACCAGCCTAGTACATGGTCGGCACCTCGCTACCAGACTTTTCCTGGAAGGCCCCCATTTTGTCAGGGACAGCCCTTTCGTCAAGGGCAACAGTTCATGCAACCCACGAGATTTAGGGGCGGGGCTCCCATCTGTCGGCTGTTCAACGCCGGTTTTTGCAGATATGCAGGAGCCTGTAAATTCAGACACTCCTGCACGGTATGCGGGGTAGGCCACCCTCAAACAAAATGCGCAAGGGGCGGTAACAGCCTACATTCAGAATAGCACTAGATTTAATAGGGCTCTGACGCCCATTAATATACATAGTTTGCACAACATATTAAAGGGTTATCAGCCCGAGGAGGCAAGGTGGCTTTATGAAGGATTTTCCCAAGGTTTCCACATACCGTTCATGGGCCCCAAAACCGCTACAGAAACTAACAATCTACTATCTGCAAGGAGTAAAGAAGAGGTCATAGCTCTAAAAATTAAAAAGAATGCTTCATGGGTAGGGTTGAAGGCCCATTCGATAAAAAACCGCTACCCAACTTTAGGATTTCCCCACTAGGGGTGGTACCCAAAAAAGAGCCAGGTGAATTCCGAATGATTCATCATTTATCCTTCCCAGAGGGTGGGTCAGTTAATGATTACAAGGACCCCGAAGCATGCTCAGTAGCCTACGCATCATTCGACCAGGCGTTAGACATGGTGAGGCATTGGGGACAAGGAGCATGTTTGGCCAAAGCAGACATCGAATCAGCCTTCTGCTTGCTACCAATACATCCAAGCTGTTTTCATCTGTTGGGGTTTCAATTTCAAGGAAAGTATTACTTTGAGAAATGCCTCCCGATGGGCTGCTCCATATCTTGCGCCTACTTTGAGAGGTTCAGCACATTTGTACAATGGGCGGTGGAGCAGGACATCGGGAGAGGAAAAATAATACACTATTTGGATGATTTTTGTTCACCGGCAATAGGGACACACAGGCCTGTGCCCAAGCCCTTAAAGCATTCATCTGTAAAGCTGACGAGTTAGGTATCCCGCTAGCCCAACAAAAAACAGAGGGGCCAGCTCAAATATTGTCCTGTCTTGGAATCGAAATTGATACTCAAATGGTCACATGCCTCCCACCCGCAAAAATAGAAGCATTATGCGCCTCCATCGTGTTCACTGAAAACTCAAGGAAGGTCACTTTAAAACAAATGCAGTCGCTCATCGGTCATCTTAATTTCGCGTACAAAATCATGCCCATGGGTCGCCCATTCATTAGAAGAATGTCCCAATCTACAACGGGTATCCGAAAGAGCCATTATTTCATTAGAATCACCCAGGAGCTCAGGGAGGACCTCAGACTATGGTTAGACCTTCTTGAGAGAGTATAATGGGAGGACGGTATGGAGGGACCCGTTAGTGACCAATAGGGAATTACAGCTCTACACCGATGCGGCTGGTAGCGTAGGATTTGGGGCCTACCTGGCCGGGAGATGGTGTGTGGAGCGGTGGCCGACACAGTGGGAAACCGAGGGCGTGCTCAGAGATATCACTTTTCTCGAGTTATTCCCCATTAGGGATGTGAATCGTTTTTCGACGATTAAAATTATCGTCCGATAATTTTAATATCGTCTTAAACCGTTATGGAACACAATACAATAGAGATTCTAACGATTTTTCGTTATAAATCGTTAGAATCGTGAGCCGGCACACTAAAACCCCCTAAATCTCACCCACGACCCTTTAAATTAAATCTCCCACCCTCCCGAACCCCCCCCAAATGACTTAAATAACCTGGGTGTCCAGCGGCGGTCCGGAACGGCAGCGGTCCGGAACGGGCTCCTGCTATTGAATCTTGTTGTCTTCAGCCGGCGCCATTTTCCAAAATGGCGCCGAAAAATGGCGGCGGCCATAGAACAACACGATTCCACGGCAGGAGGTCCTTCCGGACCCCCGCTGGACTTTTGGCAAGTCTTGTGGGGGTCAGGAGGCCCCCCCCCCAAGCTGGCCAAAAGTTCCTGGAGGTCCAGCGGGGGTCAGGGAGCGATTTCCCACCGCGAATCATTTTCCGTATGGAAAATGGCGCCGGCAGGAGATCGACTGCAGGAGGTCGTTCAGCGAGGGTTCCGGCGCCTCTCTGAACGACCTCCTGCAGTCGATCTCCTGCCGGCGCCATTTTCCATACGGAAAACGATTCGCGGCGGGAAATCGCTCCCTGACCCCCGCTGGACCTCCAGGAACTTTTGGCCAGCTTGGGGGGGGCCTCCTGACCCCCACAAGACTTGCCAAAAGTCCAGCGGGGGTCCGGAAGGACCTCCTGCCGTGGAATCGTGTTGTTCTATGGCCGCCGCCATTTTTCGGTGCCATTTTGGAAAATGGCGCCGGCTGAAGACAAGATTCAATAGCAGGAGCCCGTTCCGGACCGCTGCCGTTCCAGACCGCCGCTGGACACCCAGGTTATTTAAGTCATTTGGGGGGGTTCGGGAGGGTGGGAGATTTAATTTAAAGGGTCGGGGGTGGGTTTTAGGGGGTTTTAATGTGCCGGCTCACGATTTTACGATTTTTCACGATATTTTACCCCCCCAAACGGCAACAATACGATTCCCTCCCCCTCCCAGCCGAAATCGATCGTTAAGACGATCGAGGACACGATTCACATCTCTATTCCCCATTGTTGCGGCCATACACATGTAGAGGTCATGTTTCCAGAATAGGAGAGTAGTTTTCTGGTCCGACAACATGGCGGTGGTGCAGGCCATAAACTCTCTCACTGCTCACTCTCCCAGGGTCGTTAGCCTACTGCGGGACTTAGTATTGCTCTGCCTGCGCATTAACCTGGTCTTTAAGGCTAAACAGGTACCTGGGGAGGATAACAGCATCGCTGATGCACTGTCCCGTTTTCAGTGGTCTCGTTTCAGATTCCTGGCCCCGGAAGCGGAGAATCAACCATCTCACATTCCACCTTGGATTTCGGAATTGGGGTGCCCGGGATTGAGTCCATGCTGAGACCGGCTCTGGCAGAGAATACCTGGAGAGCCTATTCACAGGGATGGAGCTTATTCCAAAATTTTAGGCAAACGCTGGACACACAATTTCCGGAGCGAATTACAGAGAGAACTGTAACCGAGTTCTTAATCCACCTCAAGAACTCGGGTGTCTCCAGAGCGCAGGCAGGGCAGCACTTAGCTGCTATTGGATTAGTTATCAAATTGTGGGGCATCGGCGGCATTAGCAGCTCCTTTCTCATAAAAAAGATTTGAGGGTTGGCGGAGACAAGAACCAGCTAGAACTGACACTAGAAGGCCTATCACACCTATGGTGCTGCAAGCCCTGGTAATGGAGCTCCCTAGGTTAGTTTGGGATGATTTTGAGGTAAAGCTGTGGACCCTGGCCTTTTCACTAATGTTCTTCGGAGCCTTTAGGAGCAGTGAGCTGATCCCAAGGGCAAAAGTGACCACCAGGCCCTCTGATGGAGATCTCCCGATAGAGAACATAAGGATGGTCAGGGAGCCGGTGCAGATTTTTATCAGACGAGCAAAAAATGACCAACAGGCTATAGGTCGATGGGTTACATTATACCCTGCTCGTATAGAGGCCATATGCCCAGTAAGGGCCACGAGGGAATATCTAATGGTACGCCCACTGGGGAAGGGCCCCTTATTAAAACACCGGGATGGAAATGCGTTATCGCGTTACCAGTTTATTATTATAATGCGCAAGGGATTAGACAAGATAGTGGAGGATGCGGGAGTTTATCACACTCATTCATTCAGAATAGGCGCAGCATCGTTTGACAGCATCAGTGGTTTCAGCGAGGATCAAATAAAAGCGGTAGGGCGATGGAAATCCGGTAAATACAAGTCATACATACAGCCCACAAAACAGGTTCCCTAGGAAAACTTAACAGGGCACATTGCCACATATCCAGTTCCCCATAACCGTTCTTATTCTTATCTATCATAGACTCGTCAGCTGCAGTTGCGAAGGTGATATGGATCCTGGGGCACTCGTACATTTATTGGGCTCACATTAGAGCCAGAAAAAAGACCTCCAGTGATCAGATGGGCATACCTCACAGCAAGGCCAGCATATTCTGGCTAGGCAACCGAGGGATGAGGTGGGTCCAACTAATGCCATCCGTCCTGCAATACACCACGCAACTTCCACGGCCAGACATTATCATTGTTCATTTAGGAGGTAATGATTTGGTCTCAGTCAAAAACATTGACCTTATAATTGCGATCAAGAAAGATTTGACTGCAGTTAAGGCTCTTTGGCCATCCGTGGTATTGGTGTGGTCTCACATTATCCCTCAATTGGTATGGAGGGATGCGAAGTCACATAAAGGCATCGAGAAATACAGGCGTAAATTAAATAAGGAAGTGGGTACCTGGGTGAGGGTGATAGGGGGTCACGTCATCAGACATGATGATATTTCTACCACCTGTGCAGGCATGTATAGGTCGGATGGGGTTCACCTATCCAATGTGGGCTTGGATATTTTCATCCTCGCCCTGCAAACGGCCACAGCAGCGCTAGTGGATTAGTGGGGGGTAGGAAATAAATAAGGTGTTACTGTTTCCTACTTTGGCAGGGTCCTCACCGGTGCATAAGGAGATTTGTGGCTGCATAGGGGGAAGTTTTTGGTGTCGGGGGTGGGGGAAGGGGAGGAGCGGAGCACCAAGGACTTTGCATAGGGGGAAAGCGTGGGGATGGATATACGCTAAGCATGGCGCAGATCGAGATGATGGCCGGTCTGGGGGGTGGCCCAATGAAGGCCTGGCATAAGCAATAACCGGGGCCCGCAAGGCCAGGGGTGGGAGGAGGCAGCAAAACACTGTACGGAGCGGCAGTAGCCACAGAGGCATTCACGGAGCGGGATGCCAGTGGTGGGTGTTCCACCTTCACGGAGCGGAAGGCTGGAGTGGCATTCAGGGAGTGGGATGCCAATGGTATACCACCTTCACGGAGCGGAAGGATGGAGGGCTGCAGTCTCCAAAAAACAGAGGGGTGGGTAAGAGCATGTAATTATACCGGTGAGGGCATAGGCATTACTCAGAATATAATTCCCCAATATCACAGAAAAACCAGGAGTCAAGAAAAGGAAATTCATTAGGCTCAGGAAGGACCCACAGTCACCCATTCTTGACAGAAGAGCAGTCAACAGGTATACCCCCCCACTCAAACAGGTCATTAAGAAACTCTTTAAAATCCAGGAATACAGTGGGCTCTGGTAGAATTAGACCTGTGATGAGGAGACACACCATGTACCAAATACAAAAAGAACAAGCCTTCTCTATATTAAAAACTGAAGAAGTTCATGAGAAAAACATTGAAGTGTTACCAGAAAAGAGGGAAAAAACACAATGCATGCAGTATTTCAGGATCCATAACCAAAAGAAAAATCTAATTGAGAGGAATAACTCTGTCAACAGTGGCACAACTACAAAAAGAAAGAGTGAAGTGAATAACAAATCTCAACTAATATCTTATAAGGAGTCCAGGAAATGCAATAACCTTAAAGAGAGTACCTGGAAGGTAATGACCACAAATGCTCATAGTTTGGGAAATAAAATCCCAGATCTTCAGGCCCTAATGGCTGAGGCAGAATTAGACATTGTTGCTATAACAGAAACATGGTTCACAGAATCTCATGAATGGGATACAACAATACCAGGCTACAACTTGTTAAGGAAGGACAGAAAGGATAGAAAAGGGGGAGGTGTGGCTCTATGTCAGACAAAACATCCAAGCAACTGAGCTACAAGGAAGTTGGGGTAAGGAAGAAGCTCTATGGCTCGACCTAAAAAAAGATGACGGAGCATCCATTTATATTGGAGTGGTTTACAGGCCTCCAAACCAAAAGGAAGAGCTGGACAGAGAGCTGGTTGAAGACATCCATAAGATAGGTAAGAAGGGAGAAGTGGTGATCATAGGTGACTTTAATATGCCAGATGTAGACTGGAAAATCCCATCTGCAGAAACTAAAAATAGTAGAGCGATAGTGGATGCCATGCAAGTATCTTTGTTCAAACAAATGGTGTTGGAACCCACGAGAGAAGGAGCTATACTCGACTTAGTGCTCACTAATGCAGATAATGTCTCAGATGTCCAGGTGGGAGCCCACCTCAGCAGCAGTGACCATCAAACGGTATGGTTTAATATCAATAAAAGAATAGGGAAAAGAACCACAAAGACCCGAGTTTTACAGTTCGAAAACACAGACTTTGAGGAAATGGGTAAGTACCTGGAGGAAGAACTAAAAGGATGGGAGAACGAGAGAGATGTGGATCAGCAGTGGACCAATCTAAAAGGAGCAATCACCAAGGCAACTGCTCTATATGTTAGAAATGTAAAGAAAAGCAAAAGGAAACTGAAACCTATCTGGTTCTCAAAGGAGGTGGCTGACAAAATTAAAGCTAAAAGAACAGCATTCAAGATATATAAAAGATCCCAAAGGGAGGAGCACAAAGAAGCATATTTGAATCAACTGAGGGAGACAAAGAAATTAATCAAGTTGGCAAAAAGTCAAGCGGAAGAGAGGATTGCCAAGGAGATAAAAAATGGTGACAAAACATTTTTCAGATACATCAGCGAAAAGAGAAAGGTCCAAAGTGGTATAGCAAAATTGAAAGGTGGTAATGATCAATGTGTGGAGAGTGACGAAGAAATGGCAGAAATATTAAACGAATACTTCAGCTCTGTGTTCACTAAAGAAGACCCTGGAGAAGGACCATCTCTACACAACAAGAAACTGGAGGGAAGTGGAATAGATGAAAATCCTTTCACAGTAGAAAATGTGTGGGAAGAGCTAAAGAACCTGAAAGTGGACAAAGCCATGGGGCCTGATGGTATTCATCCAAGGATATTGAGGGAGCTCAGAGATGTTCTGGCGGCTCCACTGTGTGACCTGTTCAATAGATCCCTAGAAACGGGAGTGGTGCCGAGTGATTGGAGAAGAGCGGTGGTGGTCCCGCTTCACAAGAGTGGCAACAGGGAGGAGGCTGGAAACTACAGACCAGTTAGCCTCACTTCGGTGGTGGGAAAAGTAATGGAGTCACTGCTGAAAGAGAGAATAGTGAACAATCTACAGTCCGGAGAATCGATGGACCAGAGGCAACATGGATTCACCAGGGGAAGATCCTGTCAGACAAATCTGATTGACTTTTTGACTGGGTAACCAAGGAATTGGATCAAGGAAGAGCACTCGATATCATATACTTGGATTTCAGCAAAGCTTTTGATACGGTTCCGCACAGGAGACTGGTGAATAAAACGAGAAGCTTGGGAGTGAGTGCCGATGTGGTGACCTGGATTGCAAATTGGTTGACGGACAGAAGACAATGTGTGATGGTAAATGGAACCTTCTCTGAGGAGAGAGCGGTTATAAGTGGTGTACCGCAAAGATCGGTGTTGGGACCGGTCCTGTTCAATATCTTTGTGAGCGACATTGCGGACGGGATTGAAGGTAAGGTTTGTCTTTTTGTGGATGACACTAAGATCTGCAACAGAGTGGACACGCCGGAAGGAGTGGAGAGAATGAGACGGGATCTAAGGAAACTGGAAGAGTGGTCGAACACATGGCAGCTGAGATTCAATGCAAAGAAATGCAAAGTCATGCATATGGGGAGTGGAAATCCGAATGAAATGTATTCGATGGGGGGGAAGGCTGATGTGCACGGAGCAGGAGAGGGACCTTGGGGTGATAGTATCTAATGATATGAAGTCTGCGAAACAATGCGACAAGGCGATAGCAAAAGCCAGAAGAATGCTGGGCTGCATAGAGAGAGGAATATCGAGTAAGAAAAGGGAAGTGATTATTCCCCTGTACAGGTCCTTGGTGAGGCCTCACCTGGAGTACTGTGTTCAGTTCTGGAGACCATATCTTCAAAAAGACAAAGACAAGATGGAAGCGGTACAGAGAAGGGCGACCAGGAAGGTGGAGGATCTTCATCGGATGACGTACGAGGAGAGATTGAAGAATCTAAATATGTACACCCTGGAGGAGAGGAGGAGCAGAGGTGATATGATACAGACTTTCAGATACTTGAAAGGTTTTAATGATCCAAAGACAACGACAAACCTTTTCCGTAGGAAGAAAATCAGCAGAACCAGGGGTCACGATTTGAAGCTCCAGGGAGGAAGATTCAGAACCAATGTCAGGAAGTATTTCTTCACGGAGAGGGTGGTGGATGCCTGGAATGCCCTTCCGGAGGAAGTGGTGAAGACCAGAACTGTGAGGGACTTCAAAGGGGCGTGGGATAAACACTGTGGATCCATAAAGTCAAGAGACCGCCAATGTAGAGTGGGTGGCTCACCAGAAAGATGGCTACTGCCCGGAGACAATACCCTTATTAAATAAACATACAGATGCTTACTGTGACTCCAACATCGCTCTAAGCTTCAACGGCAAGAGGAAATGTGGAAAAAAGGATTTGCTATCACAAAGAGGGGAGTAGCTGGCTTGTTACGGCGGTTACTACCCCAAACCAAATAAGCCTAATACTTCACTTTCCAAGCATATACAGCATAGTTCTCTGCTTCAACGGCAGGGGAGAAGTAAAGAGGGTTCGCACTCACAAAGCGGGGAGTAGCTGGCTTTTTACGGCGGTTACTACCCCAAACCAAATGTGCCTGATACTTCGCTTTCGATGCATATCCAGCATGGCTCTCTGCTTCATGGCATGGGAGAGGCTGATACATCAAGCATTTCCAGCATAGCTCTCTGCTTCAACAGCAGGGGAATAAGAAAAGCTGAGGCTTCACGCATATCCAGAATAGCTTCAACTGCAGGGGAGAAGAAAAAAAAAAAAAAAGGATTCACACTTACAAAGCAGGGAGTAGCTGGCTTGTTACGGCGGTTACTACCCTAAACTAAAAGGGCCTTTTACTTCACTTTCAATGCATAACCAGCATGGCTCTCCGCTTCAACGGCAGGAGAGAAGAAAAACAACCAATAGGGGCTGTATGACATAGTCTGGGTAAAGGGAATAAACATGGGTGTAGCTTGCTTATTGCAGCAGTTACTACCCCTACTACCCCTAACTAATCAAGCTAGGTATTTCACTTGGATGCAGCTCCATCACTGCTCTCTACATTAATGGTGGGGGTGGAAGGGAAATAGAACCAAGAGTTAAGAGAAAATGATAAGTATGAGAGAAAAAAAATGTGTGAAGCTTGCTGGGCAGACTGGATGGGCCGTTTGGTCTTCTTCTGCCGTCATTTCTATGTTTCTATATGTTTCTATGTATTGCCAATTGTTAAGCTTGTTCAATATTTGTTGATGGTTAATGTTTAAAGTAATGTTAATTGGCTGTGGCCGTTTCTTCCACTCAATAAAGGAACATGATTTACCTTTCTGTGCCTTTGTGTGGTCAAGGGTGGGAGGGGTGGGTGTCCAGAAGCTACGGCTTGCACAAGTTAAGGAACAGGAGGACGCTGGAACAGAAGGATAATGGAACAAGGCTGGAATGAGACTGGAACAAAGACTGGAAACGCAGAGGCAAACTAGAAATCACAAGGTGATCAACCCGATTGCCAAGGCGAGGAAGTGTAGGCAGACACTTCCTCTTATACAGTGTTCAATCAGGGTGCACCGCAGAGCTGGGACCCACCCCTGGCCCTTTAAGGGACTGGGCGGTCCGCGCACGTGTGCCTAGGGGCAGGGCTGATGTCACGGAGGACATTGAGCCCCGCCGTGAGGCCTGGCAGGAGGTAGAGGGCATGGCGACCGCTGCTGCGGGATGTCGGGGCCTGACTGTGCTCGCTGCTGCAGCTGGGGAGGACAACCCAGGACCCGTGGAGAACTTAGTAAGGTGAGCAGGCCCAGGCGTGGACAAAGTCGCTCCATATAATAGTCCGTCATAGTCTAATAACAGAGGAATAATAGTCTAGTCTAATAATAGTCAATAGTTTATAATATCTATTATGTGTGCCATTAAAATGTCCAGATGACTGATAACAAGTGAAACCTTCTAGAGTTGGATTGATGCAGAAAACCAAAGAATTGCTGACTTAGAGATAAAAGCAGTTGTCCACCTTTTAAATATATAGTTTAGCAGACCAATGCACATGGTGCTTAGATTATAGGATATGCACTATGCCACCTTGCAGTCTAACAGGCCTGTTGTCTATCCTTTGCAATAAATGACAGCCTGTATTTTTGAAGAGCTGTAATTATGTGCTTTTCAAAAGTATATGTTGTAACACAGGGCCACTGGCAACCCAGCATAGGCAGGTCAGCTATGCTTACGCTTATTGGGTTACAAAAAAAAAAAAAAGACAATCAAAAATTGCATTTTTCATACCAACTCTATCTGAAATCACTTTACAAACACAAATGGAGAGATGGCAAACTCAACTACTTCTGGGATAGAAACCATATAACAGTATTTTTCTACTGCAGTGCAATACACTACAACAAAAGCGTATGTGTGGATTAGTAGGTACGAGGATAAAGAGGTAGATGTCAGAAATGTTTATTGTGAGACTTTTTTGACTGATGCGCCAGCTCTGAGCGATGCAGAGACACAGCTTAAATCATTTAGGAATTAATAACTCAACAGTAACTTATTATTTTAGTGCTTTTCAACTTGAATTAGAAACATGCTTATGCAGTGATTGTGTCCATCTAGAGGCTTGATAACTGTGCTTAAAACAGGCCGATCAGAATCATATTTGGGGTAAAGGCCAGACATGGCCAGTGTTGAGAATGACCTCAACCTGATGAGGCCAAGGTCATTTTCTATAGGATACAGTTGTAAAAGGCAGATGCATGATTTTCACTTCCTTCATTGTGTAATTGACATTAAGTGGGAATTACTAGTGGCTACTGTCAAGGAGTCTGGTGGAAAGAAGGCCGAAGGTGATGACTGTGGAGCAGAAATAGCTTGTTTTCAAAGCTTCGCCAAAAGTGGGCAAGACAAACGCTCAGTCAAGTGAGTGGCACACTCTGCCATTTGAGCACTTGGGAGCCGATTTACCGAAGTGTGATACAGCATTTATGCACATTAGTGAACTTTTGTAAACAGGCCCTATTAAAATTCGGCCCTTAACAATTGTTTCCTAGCGTGTAGCAGATGGACTCAAAACAAATGGGTATAGTGTTCTCGTGCTAGCTGTTGGAGACGGATCTGACGTCAGCACGGGTACATATACCCCCACAGGAAGTGCAGCAAATCAGTAATTTCCGTCTCCAAAGCAGTTTGGAGCTACCTCACGCTCGCTGAGCGTGTTTCCAAATTCTAACGACTAAATTCCTAGAAGAAACCTATTGAAGACAAGCCCCGCACTCCTGTGGTGATACCAGGCGGTCACTCACCCAGTTGAGTTTCCCGAGCTGACTTCCGTGGTCCCTCGGAAGCGAGAGCCTCGGTCCGGTGGCCGGTTCGCGGCAGGGACCTAGTCCCCGAGTGAGAAGGGCTTGGGCACGGCTTGGCCCCCGAGCGAGACGAGTTCGGGCGCAACCTGGAGGCAGCCTCGGTCCCGGCGTGGACTTGGCCCCCCGAGCGAGACGGGTTCGGGAGTGGCCTAGAGGCAGCGGGCGCACTTCCATGTGCGCGGCGGTGAAGGTACTCACCCTCTCCCCCCGCAGCCGGAGACCGCCCGGGTCGCAGCCGGGAAGCGCCGAAGACAAGGTAAGGCGTATATCTTTACTTGGTCTCCAAGGAAGTGTTGATTAACTGGGCCTGCCTACGAGGCAGCACGCCAAGAAGGTCGCCATTTTTGCCTGCCTACTCACCTTCGCCGACAGGCGCACGTTGCTAAGTGCACGCGATAGGCGCACGTTGCTAAGTGCACGCGATAGGCGCACGTTGTTAGCGCACGCGATAGGCGCACGTTCGCACATTGTAAGCCGCCCGCGTATAGGCACACATTTGTAAGCCGCCCGTGTATAGGCGCACATTTATAAGACGCCCGTGTATAGGCGCACGTATAAAGGCGCGCATTTATAAAACGCCTGTGTATAGGCGCACGTTTCTAAGATGCCGTTCATAGGCGCACGTTATAAGACGCCCGTTCTAGGTGCATGCTGTTAAGCGCTCTTGTTAGGCGCACTCTATTGGGCGACACCGAATTTCAGGCGAATGGAGCATAAGAGAGCCCATGCGGCCGCAGGGCCGGCACCTCCAGAATCTGGCATGAAAGCTCTAAGCCTCTGCTCAGCGTGCAACCTCAGAGCCACACAGAGCGAGGGAGCAGACTCACTATGTGCCCAATGTGATTATCTAACTTAACGACGGTATTCAAGAGCTTTAAATAAAAAAAAAAAAAATAAAGACGCAGTTAAAGACCAAGGTGGCAAACCACAACAAGTACATCCAGCAGACTGGCGGAGGAGCCCCGTGTCCAATAGTGGAAGGCACCGGAGGCCTCATTCAAAGGGGGTCGGGCCTTGGCAGGCATGTACCCTCTGGATCCGGCGTCCAAGGAGCTGCTGGCGTGCCCCAAGGTAGACGCCATAGTTAACGCAATAGTGAAACACACCACCATTCCGGTTGCGGGGGGAGCGGCCCTCAAGGATTCGTATGACCGACGCATGGACACCATTCTGAAACAAGCTTTTGAGGTAGCAGCCATGTCCCTACGAATTGCGACCTGCTGCACCGTGGTGACGCATTCCTGTTTATCACAGGCGAGAAACAACACCCAGGGAGCAGACATGGAATCAGCTCTCGCATTTCTCACTGACGCAGCCTCCGACCTCGTCCGTACGGCAGCCAAGGGAGTATCCTCCTCAGTGGCAGCCAGGAGACAGCTTTGGCTATGTAATTGGGCGGCCGACTCGTCCTCCAAAACACGACTCACAAGAATGCCCTTTAAGAGTTCCTTACTGTTCAGCAGCGATCTCGAGAACTGGGCTACTAAATGGGGTGCCTCTCCATTACCCCGTCTACCAGAAGACAAGGCGAGGAGGAGCCAGCGTTCTTTTTCTCGACCATCTAGAGGTAGAAATTCTCAGCGCTTCAACCCTTACAGGACTCGCTATCGAGCGCCTCGTTCCCAGGCCAGGAACCAGCCCTTTCGGACTAAGCACAACAAGAAGAGAACATGCTCGGGTTCTGGCCCCGGCCGCAACCCACAATGACAATCAGCCAACCTATCCAGGGGTAGCAGCCATAGGGGGCAGGCTAACCCTCTTCTACCGCAGGTGGGTAGAGATCCCTTCGGACCAGTGGGTCCTCGCCATCATCCGAGAAGGATATTACCTGGATTTCCTTCGGCTTCCGCTGAACAAGTTTGTGGAATCTCCTTGTTCACCGCTCAAGGCAGCGGCACTAGAAGTGACCTTACAGAGGCTCCTGGCCCTAAAAGCCATAATCCCAGTACCTGCAGGAGAGATAAATTCTGGGCATTACTCCATTTATTTCATAGTACCCAAGAAGGAGGGCACTTTCAGGCCCGTCCTGGACCTCAAGTCATTCAACCGACACCTACGGGTCCCCAGCTTTCGCATGGAAACTCTACGGTCGGTCAAGAATTCAATACAGCCAGGGGAGTTTCTCACCTCCCTAGATCTGTCGGAAGCCTATTTACATATCCCAATCCATCGGGATCACCAGCGCTATTTACGCTTCAAAGTCCTGAATCAGCACTTCCAGTTCCGAGCTTTACCTTTCGGGTTAGCTACCGCGCCGCGGATCTTTACCAAAGTCATAGTAGTAGTGGCGGCGGCACTCAGGAAGGAAGGAAGGGATTCTCGTCCATCCCTACCTGGACGATTGGCTGATCAGGGCAAAGTCACAGGAGGAGAGCCACCGGGCAACCAACAGAGTCATAGCTCTTCTGGAAAGCCTCGGATGGGTAGTCAACATAAACAAGAGCTCCCTACAGCCGTCCCAGTCGCTGGAATACCTAGGGGTCCAATTCGACACCCAAGAAGACAAGGTCAGCCTGACCTCCAAGAGAAAGTCAAAGCTCCGGAATCATCTGCAGGCCCTGCTGAGCGCCAGCCGGCCCACAGCTCGGGATTACCTACAGGTCCTCGGCCTCATGGCATCCACTCTGGAGGTGGTGCCATGGGCGCGGGCTCATATGAGACCACTGCAACGCGCCCTTTTATCTCGATGGAGCCCACGATCACAGAACTACACCGTACACCTATCTCTACCGGCCAGAGTGCGGTATCAGCTACGGTGGTGGTTGCAGCCCGGCCACATGAGCCGGGGGTCAAGAATGTCCTCCCCAACCTGGATTCTGCTCACCACAGATGCCAGCCTGAACGGATGGGGAGCACACTGCGAGGGACTCACCGCCCAAGGGCTGTGGATCAGAGAAGAGTCAAGGTGGAACATCAACCGACTAGAGGCACGGGCAGTCAGGCTAGCGTGCCTGCAATTTGCCCACAGACTTCACGACAGAGCGGTCAGAGTGATGTCAGACAATGCCACCACGGTGGCATACATCAATCGTCAGGGCGGAACCAGAAGCCAACAAGTGTCCCTGGAAATAACTCCCCTGATGGTTTGGGCAGAAGCAAATCTCCAGGACATCTCCGCCATCCACATTGCCGGGAAGGACAACACGACGGCAGACTTCCTCAGCAGAGAAGGCCTAAACCCGGGGGAATGGCAGCTGTCACCCACAGCCTTTCAGATAATGGTGGATCAATGGGGGATGCCAGCCATGGACCTCTTAGCGGACAGGTCCAACGCTCAAGTTCCCAGATATTTCAGCCGCAGGCAGGATCCTCGAGCCCAGGGAATCGATGCCCTGGTACAGCCGTGGCCTCAGGGGATCCTGCTATATGCCTTTCCTCCATGGCCTCTGCTGGGTGCCATTGTACACAGGATTCAGTGACACAGAGGCCTAGTTCTTCTAGTGGCCCCGGACTGGCTAAGAAGACCCTGGTACGCAGACATGAGAACATGAGGGAACCCTCTACTTCTGCCTCCCTACAGGGACCTACTGCGGCAAGGTCCCATCCTCCATGAGGATCCGGCTCAATTCTCTCTTACGGTCTGGCCATTGAGAGGGCTAGACTGAAGAAAAGGGGATACTCGGAGCCGGTTATAGATACACTCCTCCGAGCACGCAAGTTCTCCACATCCCTAACATATATCAGGATCTGGAGAGTTTTTGAAGCCTGGTGCGACTCTCACGGCACCAATTCACATGCTGCTAAGATCCCTATCATTTTGGACTTCCTACAAGATGGACTTCAGAAGGGTCTGTCCCTCAGCTCCATCAAGGTCCAGGTAGCAGCGCTGTCTTGCTACAGTCCCAGGAGTGACGGCAACACCATTGCCAAACACCCAGACGTCTCACGTTTCCTGAAAGGAGTCAAACACATTCACCCGCCACTGCAGTGGCCAGTGCCCTTGTGGAACCTCAACCTAGTATTGGAATTTTTGGCGGGATCAGCCTTCAGACCCCTTCGAGGCCTGTCCCTCCGTTTGTTAACCTTGAAGATGGTGTTCTTGCTGGCTGTGTGTTCAGCACGGTGCATCTCAGAGCTACAAGCACTATCCTGTCGTGATCCATTTCTCAGAATCACTCCAGAGGCTATCCATCTTCGCACAGTTCCATCCTTTTTACCCAAAGTGGTCTCACACTTTCACCTCAACCAAACCATATCCTTGCCTACCACGGAAGGTTTGAAGAAGTCAGAGGAAGGTCGAATGCTACGCCATCTCGACGTCGGCAGACTGCAGTCCAGATACCTGGAAATGTCAGAAGCAGTGGGAAGAAGCAAGGGGAAGCGGCCTCACGGCCAACCATCGCCCACTGGATTAAAGAAGTTATCAAGGCAGCCTACATAGAGGCGGGAAAACCACCGCTTCTACAGGTCAAGGCTCATTCTACCAGAGCGCAAGCAGCATCTTGGGCAGAAACTAGGATGCTGTCGCCTGCAGAGATATGTAAAGCGGCGACGTGGTCCTCCCTCCATACCTTCGCCAGACTCTACCGTCTGGAAGTCCAGGCCTGGGAGGACACAGCATTTGCGAGGGCAATCCTAAACGGCCCTCGGGCAGCCTCCCGCCCAGTCCTGGAGTAGCTTTTGTACATCCCATTTGTTTTGAGTCCATCTGCTACACGCTAGGAAATATTGAGATTACTTACCTGATAATCTCCTTTTCCTTAGTGTATGCAGATGGACTCAACATCCCGCCGGCTGCCGGTATACATGGGGATTCGCCGACTCACGGTAAGCCATGTTTTCTTATATAGGGCATCCACCCTGCCGGGTGTCGACGCCTTCCGGCTGAGTACACTGGCGGTCTCCAGCTACCATCAATTGGTCAGGGTAATCCTGTTGATTAATCGATCGGTCAGTCACACATATATCCATAAAAGCTTTTGCAAGGAAGATTACTGATTTGCTGCACTTCCTGTGGGGGTATATGTACCCGTGCTGACGTCAGATCCGTCTCCAACTGTTAGCACGAGCACACTATACCCATTTGTTTTGAGTCCATCTGCATACACTAAGGAAAAGGAGATTATCAGGTAAGTAATCTCAACATTAATAATGTCTGTTAAAGACCGATTTTTAGTGCGGATTAGCAAATCATTCCCTAAGTTGTAAAGTCCACAATTTTTTAAGTCAAACAAGAAATTACATTAATACTCTTTCCCTCCACACCCTGTCTTTCATGTTTGGCAAGCATTCACCCCCACAATATGTAGTGGTCTCCGTTCTGAGCAAGATGAAAGATAATTTCTGTGTTTTTAATTCTTGTTCTTCAGCATTGATTAAGGTTAAGCCTGTGGACATTGGTCCTTTTGTTACCAAGCTTGCCAATGCCTTGTTTACTGAAGGCTTACTGCCAGCTCCACTGAAATTGGCAGCAGTATATCCTCTCCTTAAAAAGGCTAATCTAGACCCTTCAGATTTGCTAAACTATCACCCTATTTTTACCTTAACACTCTTAACTCAGCCGATCCACTAATGACAACAGCAGAGGGTGCAGGCCCACTTTAAGCCAGCGGTGAAGCCAAGGGAGAGGAAGGATCAGCGCGGCTGAATGAGTGCCTGGCCTCCTCCGGCCAGGCGAGTAGTGACTCCGGGATAGCTCCGGAGGCCCCCCTCCGCAGAGTGGATAGGGAGATGCCAGCGCCTCCAGGGCTGGACCCACCCTCTGTCCACCCACTGACAACAGCAGAGGGTGCAGGCCCTCTTCAACAAGGCAGCGATGCTGAGGGAGAGGAAGGATCAGCCTCCGGCCAGGCAAGCTGTGGCATGGGGATCGCTGCGGTGGCCCACTCCCAGCAGAGAGGGAGAATCCAGCACCTCCAGAGCTGGACCCACCCTCTGCCCGCCCATCAACAACAGCAGAGGGTCCAAGCCTTCTTCAATGCAGTGGTGATGCCGAAGGTGCTTGTGCTGTGAGGCATGCACCACTGGTGCGCACACAAAAGAGCTTGCACCTTTGTGCGCCGCTTCGTGTGGACCCGAAATACAGTCCCGAATTGGTTACTTAATTGCACCTTGGTGTTTTTGGTCCTCTTTGTTTCAAGCATGGAACAGATGTGCTTCATTGAACCTATTCTAGGACAGGGTTGGAATGGAGACCTAAGGAGTATCCCCAGAAAGAAGCAAAAAACTTGGTCTTTCTGTTACGCGTGCCATCTGTGGCAGACCCGCGGCACGGCCATCTCACCTCTCTGCAGTAACTCCAGCTCCTGGTTCCTCATCTCTGGTGGCGGTAGGCTACCAGCTCTGTCCTCGGGCCTCCCCTGGCGTTCCCAGTCCAGCCACCACTTCCATTGCTTCACGTCGGGCCTTTCCACGTGGCCCACGGAAAGACGCTGCTACTAGGCGCTGAGCCCCTCCCTAGGCGCGCACACCGCCAATGCTTAAGTAGGGCCCACAACGGGAACTGAGCTGCGGCCCCAGATGATGACATCAGTGGAACACCAATACTTAAACCCAGGCTCCGCTCCCTAGCTTTGTCTTTGCAACAGGTCTTCTCGCTGGTCGAGTACTCGTTGCCTCCTGAGAGATTCGTCTCACTCCCGTGTTTCTGTCCCTTGCTGTTCCTGGTTCCTGATTCCTTGCTTCTACGTTCCTGCTCTTCACCTTTCCTCGGATTGCCTACATGGACTTTGAATTTGCTTCGCCTGACCAAGCAGTTGCCTCTCTCCAAGCCCAGACCTCTGCATTGCCTGACTACTCCGTTGCCTCTCTCCAGACCCAGACCTCTGCATTGCCTGACTACGCCATTGTCTCTCTCCAGACCCAGACCTCTGCATTGCCTGACTACGTCGTTGCCTATCTCCAGACCCAGACCTCAGCATCGTTTGACTATGCTTGATCATCTCCATGTTCAGATCTTAGCCTTCCTTGCCACTGCTTCCAGATTGCTGCCAGCCCTGACTCAAGCCTGTTCTTTGATGCCTCTTCAGCCTACTTCTTGGACTTGGTGTATCCAGGCATCGGCCTGCTCTTGCTCGGGTGCCCCTTGTCTGCCTACGTTCCTTTGGCACCCGAGTCTCCAGGACACTACCTCGTCCAGTGTAAGACTGTATCATCTCTCTTCTGCTGTCTCCTTATTGACGACCTACAGAGGCCCACCTAAGTCCAGCCGGTCCCGGCACCCAAAGGCTCAACCCGTGGGGAACGAGGGCTGGTATTGATGAAGCTCCAGCTGGCCTCTGTTCATCAGCTCACTCCGCCTGCCGACGGTGGGGACCCGTAGGTCCCTACCTACGGGTTGTGTCAACCCCATCTCGGCCCAAGGGTCCACCTCTGCCGCAACAAGTTGCAAAGGCCATGGACTTGGCGGAGCCGCTTGCCCTCCAGGCTATTCCTGGCCTGGCATCCAAAGTACAAGAGCAGCAGCAGTTTCTCAAGGCACTGGCCTCCTCCATTGAGCGTCTCCATGCCCGGCTTGACTCCCTCACCAGCAATCCTGTTCTAGTACCGGCTTCTTCTCATCCACAGCAGTCATCTTCTATGCCTCGAGCCATGTTGGCCCTACCAGCGTCCCCATGCTTCAACGGTGACGCCAAGCTCTGCCTAGGGTTCATCAACCAATGCTATATGCAGTTCACTCTGCAGCCCTCTGTCGTCCAGGACAAATTAACCAAGGTCACCTTTATTTTGTCTCATCTTGAAGGGAAGGCGCTGGCCTGGGCTTCTCCCCTGTGGGACTCCCTCCTAAGGGAGTTGTCCCAGTTTGTGGCTGTGTTTTGATGAACTGTTGATGATCTAGGGCGGCACACCGTGGTAAGCACTAGGCTGTTACACCTTTGTCAAGGTCAACAAAGTCTTTTTCATTATACTATTGAATTTAGGACTTTGGCTTCTGAACTCGCTTGGCAGGAAGACTGCCTCCGAGCTATCTACCTCCAATGCCTTCGTGAAAATCACTTATTTGCGAAGTTGGATAAGTGTTTGAGAAATCCAGTCTGCCTTTCCTCGGGTATATTATTTCCCAACGAGGATTCTCTATGGACCCTGACAAGTTAAAAGGAATCCGAGACTAGCCTCAGCCCGTGGTTCCTAAGACTCTCCAGCAGTTCTTAGGATTCTCAAATTATTATCGCCATTTTATTCCACACTATTCAACCTTGGCCACTCCTCTGACTGTATTGACTCGCAAGGGCCAAGACACTCAAAATTGGATACCGGAAGCCATCACCGCCTTCCACCACCTTAAGGAAGCTTTCTAGGCTGGGCTTGTCTATCACCCTGACCCAAACCGCCCCTTTCAGGTAGAAGTAGATGCCTCCGCGATTGGAGATGGGGCGGTCCTGAGCCAATGCAAGGCTTCTGGATCCATAGTTCCATGTTCGTTCTACTCTCGCAGGTTCTCGTCTGTGGAACAAAATTATAGTATCGGAGATCATGAGTTACTTTCCATCAAATTGGCCCTTGAAGAATGGCGCCCTTGGCTAGAGGGTGCTCAGTACAAATTCATAGTATTCACTGACCACAAGAATCTGGAACATTTGAGCCATGCCCATCAGGCCCGATGGGCATTATTCTTTTCCAGGTTCAACCTTCAACTTCGTTACCATCCAGCTGAGAAAAACCTCCGGGCAGATGCCCTATCACGCTCTTTCGAGCCTGAGGATACTCCGGAAGAACCCAGCCATATAATAGATCCAGCTTGTATTTGCTTGTCCTCTACTCGCCCAGTCCCTACTGGGAAGACTGTTGTTCCCCGATGACTTCTCCGGTAGGCACATGACTCGAAGTTTGCCAGACATCCAGGGCAAGGATGAACTTTGGCGCTGCTCCAGCGGTTCTTCTGGTGGCCCACTATGGTCTCTGACGTGAAAGCATATGTTGAATCCTGTAACATTTGTGCACAACAGAAACCCTCAGTCGGTCGACCCTGGGGTTTGCTTCAGCCACTTACAGCTCCCGAGGAACCGTGGATCCACCTATCTATGGATTTCATTGTGTAACGGATTTCATATGTGTAACCATAGATCGATTTTAAAAAATGGCCCATTTCAGCCCTATACCGGGCCTACCATCTGCTCTGAGTTGGCACGCCTATTCTTTCATCACATCTTCAGATTACATGGCCTACCCAAGGACATTGTCTCTGACAGGGGTCCACAATTTGTTGCTAGATATTGGCGTGCCCTTTGCAGAAAATTCGGCATTAACATCAGACTAACAACCTCTTACCACCCTCAAGCCAATGGACAAGATGAACGTATGAATCACTCTTTAAAGCCTTTTCTCCACGCCTACATCAATGACCGCCAAGACAATTAGTCTGAACTCCTTCCTTGGGCGGAGTTTTCTCACAACTCCCACATCACCACTGCTACAGGCACATCACCGTTTTCCATCGTCAATGGGAAGCAACCATGACCACCATTGCCCATACCATTATCAGTACCTTCCCCTGCTGCGCAGGCTACAGCTGATGCCCTCAAGGCTTTATGGGAATAGACGAACCTTCACTTACATCAAGTCGCTTCCCGGGCCAAGAAATCTGCTGACAGTCACCGACGCTTGGCCCCTGAATTCCTTCCTGGCCAGAAAGTCTGGTTGAGCACTCGGTATATCCGACTCAAGATACCTTCTTGTTGCGCCCGTGGGTCGCAGACAGCTGCAACCTCTCATGCTCACCTCTTTTTTCCCTGCACCGTCAATTATTGGAAGAATAGCAGCCTCCGCCAACCAATGCCGAACTCCCCAGCGTCCCCGGGATGGCGTGGGCGCTGCCGACCACCATCTTACTTCCAGAATCACCTAGGTGTGCGCGGCCTCCTTTTGTATATGTCATGGCGGGAACCTCGGGGGCATCCCCTCCCGATGACATCAAACCCACTGGTGTACTTAAGCTGACCGGCCCACTGCTAAGACGAGTTAGCAAGGAGTTCTCTCATTGTTAAATCCGCTCCACTTTGGGATCTTCTGTTCCAGTATCTCCTTGTGGCATTCGGATGCTCTGGGTACCTGCTCCACGGGAACCCTTCCGCGTCTCGGCTATCCGCTCCTCGGAGGGCCTTTCTGCCTTGGACTTCTCCTAACCCGATCCTTGGGTTCCTCTCCTGGAACTTCCTTGTGTGAGTACCTTCTTCAGCTTCCTACGATACCAACATTGCTGGAGTCTCCACGGTGTACCCCGTGCTTTGGGCCACTACTGTTCTTCAGCATATCTCTTTTATCTATTCTGAGCTACAGGGTATTGCTGCAGCTACTCAAGATCATCTACTTGGTTCCTTTATCTCAAGACCTCTGCTACCTCATCACCTACTGTACAGCTATCCTCGGCGTACCCTGCGCTGTGGGCCACTACCGGACCTTCTCATCTACAGTACCAGCCTGAGTATATCTTGTTCAAGAACTGTCTTTATTGCATTTCCTGCTCCTTGGGTTATGCATTATCTTTTCTCCCAAATAAAGTCTCTCTCACAGCTGTGTCCTACGTCTCTGAGACCATGTCCACCAACGGTGAGGCTCATGGGGCTCCTCCCTGTGGGCGGAGACATCTCTCATCTCGGTCTGGGGTTCACAATTTCCTACAAAACCATAACAGATTGTTAACTCCATGGACCCGGCTCAGCTCTCAGCACTTCAGGCCATCCCTTGCCTGGCGCAACGTCTTGCCAAACAACAAAAGACACTAGAGACACTGGCTAACTCCTTTAATCAGCTAAACTCCAGGCTGAACTCCACAGGAATGCCTGACAAGGCCATTTCCTCTCCACTGGTGACACCTGTACGTCTCTCTGTACCCTTGCCAGTGCCTACATGCTTTACAGATGACCCCCTGTTATGTAGGGGCTTTCTAAATCAGTGCTGTATGCACTTTTCGCTTCAACCTACTTACTTCCCAGATGTAGTCTCCAAAACTACGTACATACTATCTCTTCTAGATGGAAAAGCCCTGGCCTGGGCTTCACCTCTCTGGGAACGAAATGACCCTATACTCCAGGACTTGACGGGATTTCTCACACTCTTTCGTTCTGTATTCGGTGACCCCGCCCGCAAGACTGTTGCTGGATCTGCTCTCCTGCACTTACAACAAGGTACCAAACCTTTGACTGATTATGTTATTGAGTTTAAAACCTTGTCCTCGGAACTACATTGGGATCTGGGCTGCCTGCAGGCTGTTTTCCTGGAGGGTCTTAACTCTCGCATCAAAGACGAATTAGAGGCACGTGAACTCCCCGATACCTTACACTCTCTCATTGATCTTGCTGGATGAATCAATCGTCGACTGTGTGAACGCTCACAAGAGATAAAGAGTCCTAAGAAGATGTCATCTGGAGTTTCTCGCTCTCGTCTAATGCCAGTTACTCAGACCACTCCTACACCCAATATCAAGGAGGAAGAACCAATGCAGCCAGGTCGGGGCCACCTTACGTCAAAGGAGAGGAGATATCGAAAGAGACTTGGCCTCTGCATGTACTGCGGACAACCTGGCCACGCGGTACCCTCCTGTCCTATCTGTCCGGGAAACTTACAGACCTAGGATCTGCCGGAGGACTCTTCCTAGGTCTAACTTCTCCATCTCCTCCACTGACACTTCCAGTCTCTATTATTTTGGATGCCCTCGAATTCCACACTCTAGCCCTCGTAGACTCCAGGGCCGGTGGGAACTTCATACTCCGCCAACTCGTAGAGCACCTTTGAATCCCTACTGTTCGGACACCCACTCCACTACTACTGTCATCCATACATGGCGAGCGTTTGCCTGGTGAGGTCTCTTTTACCACTCAGCCTCTTCGTCTCCGCACAGGGTCTCTGCATTCTAAGACCATTACATTTTTAGTCCTGGATAAACCTATATATCCGGTGGTACTCGGGATACCATGGCTTCAAATTCATTCACCCCAATTCAACTGGAGTACCCTTGAGCTATCCCAATGGGGAAAAGCCTGCCATGGAACATGCTTAGAGGCAGTGACTCTTATGTCTTGCCTGACTACTACCACCTCCCTTCAAGGTTTACCTCCACAGTACCAGTCTTATCAGTATATGTTTTCTAAACAAGCGGCAGATACTTTGCCACCTCACCGATCCTTTGACTGCACCATCAACTTAGTACCGTGTTCCAAACCTCCTAAACAAAGGCTATGTCTACCTACATTCAGGAGAACTTAGCAAAGGGCTTCATTCGGCCTTCAAAGTCCCTGGCTGGAGCCGGATTCTTTTTCGTGGGTAAGAAGGGAAGATCCCTCCGCCCATGTATAGACTACCATGGCTTGAATAAGATCACCATAAAGGATCGCTACCCACTGCCATTGATCTCTGAACTTTTTGACCGGCTCCAAGGAGCCAAAATATTCCCAAAGCTAGACCTCAGAGGAGCATATAATCTAGTTTGCACACGCCGGGGCGATAAATGGAAAACAGCATTCAATACCCGCGACGGCCATTTTGAATATTTGGTCATGCCCTTTGGCCTTTGCAACGCCCCGGCCATGTTCCAAAACATGAATGAAATCTTCAGAGACATGTTGTACAACTGCGTAGTAGTGTATTTGGACGATATACTGGTCTTTTCTCAGAATCTCCAGAGTCACCATTTGGACGTCTCCAAGGTTCTTCAGAGACTCAGAGATAACCATCTATACGCCAAATTAGAGAAATGTGCTTTCCACCAGGAATCTGTTCCCTTTTTGGGATATGTAGTGTCCAGTCAGGGGTTCCAGATGGATCCGCAAAAAAACAAGAGCATTCAGGACTGGCCCCAACCTACTGGTCTAAAAGCTCTATACCATAAGAAAAAAATCAGCAGAACCAGGGGTCACGATTTGAAGCTCCAGGGAGGAAGATTCAGAACCAATGTCAGGAAGTATTTCTTCACGGAGAGGGTGGTGGATGCCTGGAATGCCCTTCCGGAGGAAGTGGTGAAGACCAGAACTGTGAAGGACTTCAAAGGGGCGTGGGATAAACACTGTGGATCCATAAAGTCAAGAGGCCGCCAATGAAGAGTAGGTGACTCGCCAGAATGATGGCTACTGCCTGGAGACAATACCCTTATTCAATAAACATACACATGGTTACTGTGACTCCAACATCACTCTAAGCTTCAACAGCAAGAGGAAATGTGGAAAAAAGGATTTGCACTCACAAAGACGGGAGTAGCTGGCTTGTTACGGCAGTTACTACCCCAAACCAAATATCCAAATTACTACCTCCACCTTCCTCTATTCCTGATGCCTTTCAACTAGCTTGATCACTCCATTCTTATACTTCACTTTCAATGCATATCCAGCATAGTTCTCTGCTTCAACAGCAGGGGAGAAGAAAAACTGATACTTCACGCATATCCAGCATAACTTCAACGGCAGGGGAGAAGAAAAAAGGATTCACACTCACAAAGCGGGGAGTAGCTGGCTTGTTACGGCGGTTACTACCCCAAACCAAATGTCCCTGATACTTCACTTTCGATGCATATCCAGCATAGCTCTCTGCTTCAACGGCAGGGGAAAAGAAAAACTGATACTTCACGCATATCCAGCATAACTTCAACGGCAGGGGAGAAGAAAAAAGGATTCACACTCACAAAGCGGGGAGTAGCTGGCTTGTTACGGCGGTTACTACCCCAAACCAAATGTGCCTGATACTTCACTTTCGATGCATATCCAGCATAGCTCTCTGCTTCAACGGCAGGGGAGAAGGAAAAAACTGATACCTCACGCATATCCAGCATAGCTCCCTGCTTCAACGGCAGGGGAGAAGATAAACAACCAATAAGGGCTGTATAACATAATCTGGGTAAAAACAAATAAGCATGGGTGTAGCTTGCTTATTGCGGCGGTTACTACCCCTACTACCTCTAACTAATCAAGCTAGATATGTCACTTGGATGCAGCTCCATCACCGCTCTCTACATTAATGGCGGGGGTGGAAGGGAATTAGAACCAAGAGCTAAGAGAAACAGATAAGTATGAGAGAAAAAATGAGGGAAGCTTGCTGGGCAGATTGGATGGGCCATTTGGTCTTCCTCTGCCGTCATTTCTATGTTTCTATGTTTCTATGTCGATTCCTCGGCTTCACCAATTACTATAGATCATTCATTCATCACTACTCCACCTTGACCGCGCCTCTGATTGCCTCTGAGCCAATCCCTCTCAGTGGTCCTCTGAAGCCATAACTGCCTTCCAGGAACTCAAAAAGGCATTTCTTCAGGTGCCATGTCTACGCCACCCTGATCCTTGATGATCTTTCATAGTCGAGGTAGATGCCTCGGACGTCGGAGTTGGCACTGTTCTCAACCAGCATAGTGACACCCATACATTACACCCATGCTCTTTTTTCTCTCGGCGATTTTCCCCTGCCGAGAAAAACTATGGAATAGGAGACAAAGAGCTACTTGGAATCAAATTGGCATTTGAGGCGTGGCGCCCATGGCTCAAGGGTGCTCAACACCAGATAACACCAGATAACACCAGATAACCAGATAACACCAGATAACAGATAGTGCTTTTCTGCACTATTGTTCAAATTGTAAAGTTTATTATAATTGCACCCCTGTTTCTTGTGAACCAGCATGATGGGACTACCGTCTTGAATGTTGGTATATAAAAAACTTAAATAAATAAAAAAAAATAAAAAAATAACGGTTTTAACTGACCATAAAAACCTCAAATATTTACATCATGTGCAATGCTTGAACCACAGACAAGCCTGCTGGTCATTGTTTTTCAACAGATTCAACTTCCTTTTGGAAGTTGTGGTACCCCAGGCACTCAGGAAGAAGATCCTCAGATGGGCTCACGAATCACTCCTTGCAGGTCATCCTGGTCAATCCAGAACTCTGACTACCTTACAAAGATACTACTGGTGGCCTTCAATGAAAGAGGACGTACGGACCTATGTGGAATCGTGCTCTACTTGTGCAAGACAGAAACCACCTGCCGGTCATCCCTGGGGACTTCTCCAACCTTTGCCCGCTCCTAGCGAACCGTGGACACACATATCCATGGACTTTATTGTTGACCTACCTGTGTCTAGTGGTAGCAACACCATTTGGGTCACTGTTGACTGGTTTTCCAAAATGGCTCATGTTGTGGGATTACCCGGACTACCATCTGCTCCTGAACTGGTGAAACTTTTCATCCGTCATATCTTCCATTTACATGGCATGCCTAAGCACATCCTCTCTGACCGAGGAGTACAATTCACAGCCAAATTCTGGAGATCTCTCTGTATGAAATTCAATATATCTCTAGATCTGCCATCTGGTTATCATTCGCAAGCCAACGGACAGGCTGAAATTTCATACTTTACTGCACATTAAAGCAGTTTCTCCGGGCCTATGTCAATTCCAGACAAAGCTATTGGGCCGAATTTGTGCTGAATTCCCATCCTTCAGCTTCCACAGGATCTTCACCCTTTCAACTTGTCTATGGGTGCCAGCCTTTGCCTCCATTACCGATGCCGTTATCAGTATCCTCTCCAGCCTCTCAAGCTTCAGCACAGGAGTTGCATCAGCTGTGGGAACACACAAAAGGACTTCTTCAAAAAGCTGGACAACAAATTAAGATGTTTTATGATGCAAATCACAGAGCAGCTCCACAGCTACAGCCCGGGGACAAGGTATGGCTCAGTACCCGCTTCATTCGTCTCAAATTGCTTTCAGTTTGTTTTGCACCTCTGTATATAGGATCCTTCCCTATACTCCGTCATCTGGGTCCAGTCATATACAGCTTGCAGTTACCATCATCTCTAAAGATCCACAACGCCTTCCACATTTCTAAAACCGATCATCTTATCAGAGTTTTCTAAGAAGACACCTGAGCAGCAACCCCTCTGTGTTGAGGAGGACATTACCTACCAGGTAGATGACATCCTTGATGTGTGGAAACATGGAAGACACTGGGAAGGATTCAGATCAGAAGAAAATAGCTAGAAGCCTGCAAGTAACATCCTTGACAAAGAACTGATCAGACAATTTCACCTGGCTCACCCCAGGAAGCCAAAACCCCCGTGAAGGGGCCCTAAGAAGGGGGACACTGATGCGCCCGTTGGTCGCAAATGACTGTGACCTCTCATGCTCACCTCTTTTTTTCTCAAGATCCTCTACTTGGTTCCTGTATCTCAAGACCTCTGTTACCTCATCACCTACTGTACAGCTATCCTCGGTGTACTCTGCGCTGTGGGCTACTACAGGATGGAAGGGAGGGAGAGAGGGGAAGGGAACAAATTTAAAGTATGACATTTTGAAACCTGGAAAACTAGAACGACACAATGCAGGAGACTGTGAGTAGATTGACAAAACTTCGGTTAGTCAAGTCTTTTTGCTTTGGTGAGTCTTCTTGTGTTTCGGACCCTTGCTGCTTGGTTCCTGTCTCGTCTCAGTGATTCCTGGTTCCTGACTTCGGATTGTCAAGCAGTGATTCCTGGTGTGTGACCTCGGACTGGTAAGCGACGACCCCTTGGAACACTTGACCTTGGACTTCTTCTGGACCATCATCTCCAAGGACCCACCTAAGTCCCAGCAGTCTGGGTCCCTACGGGCTCCTCCCCGGGGGACCGCGGACTTCCAGTGGCGAAGACACAGTTCCTCTCCTCGACGTCACGACTCTTTGTCTGCCTCCACGGTCGCCTCAGTCTCCAGTGCCGAGGGTCAGCCGGTCGCATCTTCTGTTCCACCTCGCCACCCGACGGGAGAACCTATGGATCCACCTCCTAAGGTATACCATCCTCCCGTCGGTCCAAGGGTTCACAAGCCTGAGCATAACACAAAGTCCTCCTTTGCCTTAGCTTGGTCTTCAGGAAGATTTAAGTATATGGGTCTCTTGGGATTTGTCTTTATTGTATGAGTTAAATATCTTAAAATTAATTGAGTTAATAAGGGAACAGCTTTTGGTTTGGAAAGATCTTCATTATTTGGATAATGCACCCTATTTAAAATGTCTATTTTGCCCAAACTATTATACAAGCTGCAGAGGCTTCCTTATAGTTAAAAACAAAAGATGTAGATTATCCGTTATCGTTAGTCAAACATTTTATATGGCATGGGAAAATACTCTAATAGTTATGTGATCCAGAATAAATGGGGATTCAAAGCTTCCTCATTTCAATTTCATAATGTCGCATGCCAGATGAGATATTTCTTGGAATGGTGCAAACAGCAATGCAAATTTGAAGTCCCACATCTGGATACGTTTCTCTCCCTTTTTTGGCTGTTAACATACTACACTCCAAAGATTTGTCACTTCCACAAAAGATTAGGAGACATGATTTAATCAAACCTGTGCTACTGGCATAGAGATTTATATGCAAATGGTGGGGTATCACCCCTTATGCTACTGAAATGATTGATCTAGTAGGTAATTCAGAATTTCTCCCAGGTTTGCAAAGCCCAGCTTTTAAAATATGGAAATGACAAGGCTTGGTAAATATTGATAATTTTTATTGTAACTTCAAAAAAAAAGCTAAAAACCTGGCCTACCCTTCCCTCAACAACCATCTTCCTGATGACCCCCTAAGCTGTGTATAATGCATTCCCTGTATCACCCTTTACAATGTGCTCCTGCGGACTTTTTATCTCAATAACCTTCTCCCCGATGACCTCCTGAATTGTTTACAGTGCTTTCCATGTATTACCTTTACAATGTGCTCTTGTTAATTTTTCCCTCATCCGTTCCCAGTTGAGGAACCATCGTTCCCTGTAAATAGTTACCCAGTTTTCCTTTTGTTGATGTTTATCTCTTGTATGCAGAGTTTACTGTTCTATGTAATGGCAGTGCCAAAAGTTCTATATAATGACACTGTCAAAAAGTTTTAAGTCATCTGTAAACCGATACGATGTGCAAACGGTTGTCGGTATATAAAAACCTATAAATAAATAAATAAATAAATCACTGAATAGAATTTTCTCTTTTGAACAATTAAGTTCTCATTTCATTATAATCCCTCGGCAATTTTATGTGTATTTACAAGCCAGACATTATTTGTCGAAGGTAGTCTCATAGGTGCCTAGAATGTTTGCAAAAGTCGTTTTTTGCAATAATCAAAAAATTAAAACAGTGCAAAATCCTTTTTCTTTTTGGTACAATTTACATTTTTGTGTAGAGGCTTCATCCTTGTTTACTCCTCTTGCGTAAACATGGACAGCAGTGCTTGGGACACTTAGAAAAAAAATGACTACTTACTTTGATTTAACATATAAAATGACTATAGAAGCAAAACTTCAAGAAATGCAATTCAAATTATTACACAGGACATATATAGATAAGGTCAAAGCACATGAAATTAAAGTTACTGAATCAGATATGTGTGTTAAATGTCATTTACAAGGAGGTACATTTATGCATTATTTTGTCCATTGTCCAGCTTTGTTCTCTTTTTGAGAGAGGTGCTGAAAATGATTGAACAAGTTATTTACCACAAACCACTTTTCTGTGGAGTATTTTTATTAGGTGTGATACATTGGCTTTCAAATTTTACACACATCAAGCCAAATGTATTGAAATAGTAGTTTTATTAGCAAAAACTTACCATATATACTTTACAATTGGATCAAACATCATAAACACTGTGGATCCATAAAGTCAAGAGGCCGCCAATGAAGAGTGGGTAACTCGCCAGAATGATGGCTACTGCCTGGACACAATACCCTTATTCAATAAACATATACATGGTTACTGTGACTCCAACATCACTCTAAGCTTCAACAGCAAGAGGAAATGTGGAAAAAAGGATTTGCACTCACAAAGCCGGGAGTAGCTGGCTTGTTACGGCGGTTACTACCCCAAACCAAATGTGCCTGATACTTCACTTTCGATGCACATCCAGCATAGCTCTCTGCTCTAACGGCAGGGGAGAAGAAAAACTGATACTTCACGCATATCCAGCATAGCTCTCTGCTTCAACGGCAGGGGAAAAGAAAAACTGATACTTCACGCATATCCAGCATAGCTTCAACGGCAGGGGAGAAGAAAAAAGGATTCACACTCACAAAGCGGGGAGTAGCTGGCTTGTTACGGCGGTTACTACCCCAAACCAAATGTGCCTGATACTTCACTTTCGATGCATAGCATATCCAGCATAGCTCTCTGCTTCAACGGCAGGGGAGAAAAAAAAACCTGATACTTCACGCATATCCAGCATAGCTCTCTGCTTCAACGGCAGGGGAGAAGAAAAACAACCAATAAGGGCTGTATAACATAGTCTGGGTTAAAACAAATAAGCATGGGTGTAGCTTGCTTACTGCGGCGGTTACTACCCCTATTACCCCTAATTAATCAAGCTAGATATTTCACTTGGATGCAGCTCCATCACTGCTCTCTACATTAATGGTGGGGGAGGAAGGGAAATAGAACCAAGAGCTAAAAGAAACAGATAAGTATGAGAGAAAAAATGTGTGAAGCTTGCTGGGCAGACTGGATGGGCCGTTTGGTCTTCTTCTGCCGTCATTTCTATGTTTCTATGTTTCTAAGTCCTGCACCATTGATGTAGTATAAAAAATTAGCTGATTGGATGCAAATCAAGAGATTAGATGTACTATTCACTCATAGGAGATTGCACAAAAAATATGTTCAGTTATAGGAGAATATGTATAATTTGTTACCTTTCAGAGTTCAACAGTCTTTTGATGATGCATTATTATTTTAATATATTTTTCTGTTAACTGCTTCATTTTCATATTGTTTTAAAATTCAACTTATAGAGATTAAAGGTGCATGCACATGGACGCACTGATTTTATAACATGCACGAGCATGTTATAAACTATGGTTCCCGCATGCACATGCACGCCAGATTTTCGTGTCCTTGCGGGCAGGTGGCCTTCACCACATGCGGGGGGGGGGGGGGGGGGGGGGGGGTTAATTTTAGAAAAATATGCACGGCGACATGATTGGGCCTAGACCAGTTCCCTCCCAATCCGCTCCAATTGAGGAGCGGACTGGGAGGGAACTTTCCTAACCCAATCCTTCCCTCTTCCCATCTCCTCCATGACCCCTAAACCTACCCTTACTATCCTCCAACTATTTGTTTTTGTACTTACTGCTCCTCCGGAGCAGAAGTAAACTCCACATGCCGGCCAGTTGCTGGCACGCACTTCCCCAGGACAGCATCTAATGATATTGTCCAGGCCTACCCCTTGTAGCAGTTCCAGCACTTGTGCATGTAATCGGGGGTTATGTGTGTGGCCGGGCCTATTCTAAAATGCAAGTAGCATGCACAGGCCCCGACCAGGTGCGAAACCCCCAAATGTTACACATGCTGGGCTTTTAAAATTCGGGCTAATATGACTCAATAAAGATTACAAAAAAATCCTTCAAGAAAGCGCTTAAAACTTATTTTACAAACAAGCATTTCAGTAATGGGAATCCTTTTCTCTTTTGAGTATTTTTTTTCTCTTTTACTCTGAATTAGTAATTGTTTTTAATCCATTATATACGTATGTTGTAAGCCGCTATGAACCAACACATGGAATATGCAGGTTAGAAGAATTATATAAATAAATAAATAAATAAATAGAATACTTGAGGCAGTAGACTCTTGAAGGCAAGTTGGTATAGGTCTTCAAGAGTCTATGGCTTTAAGTATTCTTTTATGCTACCAAACAGTTCAAAGTTGCACATCCTACCATCAGAGAGAAATAGAGGAAGATGGGAGAGGAGAGAATACTGTGAGTTGATCTACAAGAATCCTTTTTTTTCCTACTCAGAAAGACATGTTGGTCCAGGGAAGGATTCTATCACTGTAATGGTATATTCCTTTTTCCCTTCTCCCCCTGGAGGAAGGGATTCTCCTGACTTGCACATAGTCCTGTATATATTCTTGGGGTATCCTGTGGCTTGAAACTGGTACAATGTAAATACCACTGATAGCAAGCATTGCTGTACAGTAGGGATGTGCAGAAGAAAAAAAAATTGTTTCGGTTTGTTCATTTGGTTTGATTGGAACCCATATTCATTTCAATACAGAAAAATTTTTGTAAATATTTGTATTCATTTCAATAGTTTCATTGGTTTTCCATTGAAACCTATGATGGAAGCATTACAGTCTATTCTTGACTCCCTAATGGTGATTTGTTTTCATTTTATCAATTCTATTGAAATTTATAAGAAGAAGAAATCATTAGAAGCAGCAGAGTGGCATCAAAAGTGGCATAACTAATAGCCTAAGGATCCGCAAAGAGACAAAGGAGTACCAGGCTTACAGGATTGGCAGGAGTTCTTTAAAGCAACTTGAGTGAAGTAAAGGAGGAGGAAGAGGATAGGGATGTGCATTCATGCATCCATTCATTTGATTCCTTTCACCGCTAAGCATGTACCTAACGAATGGATACTAGGAGCACAAAATGAATGGTGTGTGCTTATGTCTATGGGCACCTACATTCGTGCACACCATTCATTTGGTGTATCCATTCATTAGATACATACTTAGCCGTGAAACGAATAAAATGAATGGACGCACTAATGTATATCTCTAGAAGACGAGGAAGAACATCCCAAGGTGCAAAAAGAGGATGCCAGACCAGCAATAGTGTCATGAACATTTGATGGTATTGCAAGAGGCTAAGTGGCACCGAAAGTGGTATCAGGACCCTAAGGTGCCATGAAGGGGGAGTGAAGCAGAAAACATGGCAGGAAAAATCACAAGGTACAGATAAAAAGGGACCAAGAATCGAAAAGAGTGGTATCAAGATTTCAAAAGCATAGGAAAGGTGTTCTCAGCAGCACTTCAGATTGGCAAGAAGACCTCAAAGTGTTAGAACTGGAATATGCAAGGAAGGTACAGTGGCAGAAAGAAGTTGAGAACCCCAAGGTGTAAAATCTGTGCATGGAAGCAAGACCAAGTGGCACAAAGATCCAAAAGTGTAGGATGAGGGGCATAGCATTAAGGCAGAGTGACATGGGAAAGGCCAGGCATTCTGTTGAATCATACAGACAACCATAGAGGGGGATGCCTCTCACTGTCGAAGTATGGCTGCACCTTGCTGATCCACCAATCCAGTAGGATAAGAATGTGTCACAGAGTAAGCCACGCATGTCATAGGTAGGGAGGTACCCAGGTGCACAGTACAGTGACATTGTGAGTAGGCCATGAATTCAGTTATGATTCATGGAGTGGTGCAGCAAGTGTGCAAAAGAATGGATAACTGTGGTAAGAGCAAGAGATGGCAAGAAGGTGAGTACCATAGATGAAAAATTATATTAAAATCCTGAAGAATGTTTCAGTAAGTTTTCAAAACAATGTATGGCTAGGGCATGACAAAAAGTGGACAGATACTGTAGGGAAAGGGATTTGGCAAGAACCTTGAGAACAGCTGTAGAAGCACCCTCAGGTACCAAGATCATCTGGAAATGGCAGTGGTGGCAGTAATGTGCTGGTAAATTTATTTATTTATTATTTATTTTGAATTTTTATATACCGACATTCCTGTAAAGTATACAGATCATACCGGTTTACAGTGTAACAGAACTGTCGCGAGCGGCGATTACATAGAACATAAAACGTTAGAACATCGGAACATTTTGTACATAAAATATTATAGCATCAGAACATTGGGAACATTTGGAGAATGCAAGGAACAAATGGAAACCTTATAAACTGAATGCGAGATAACTATATGACATTAATGCCGTAATATTGTAAAAGACTTAAGACTTGAAGCTAGGATTCAGTGGAGTAAAGAGGGAGTAAAAGGGAGGAGAAAATGGAGGGAGGGGTAGGTCGGGTGGAAGAAGCAGAGGAAAAAGGCTCCCCGATGAGGCCTTGGGAACTGAGTCGAGAGTGGGGTGTGACCAATTTATCCTCGCGCCTTAGTCCATGTCTTTTTTGAAAAGCGTCAGAGTGAGCTTGAGTTTCCGGGAAGGCTTGCATGAAGAGCCACGTCTTTAGATTTTTCTTGAAGGTTTGGTGACTAGGTTCTTGCCGTAGATCTGGTGGAAGAGTATTCCATAGAGTAGGCCCTGCTGTTGAAAATGCTCATTTTCTTAGCGAGGATTTGGCAGGGGGGGCATACAGGGAGCCTTTGTACGCTCTCCTGACTGGTCTGTCTGAAGTGTGTGGACAGAATTGATTACTGAGCTTGAGAGGGGCGATGTTGTGGATGTCCTTGTGGATTATCATGAGAACTTTGAAGGAAATCCTAAATTTGACGGGTAGCCAGTGAAGTGACTGAAGTATGGGAGTGATATGGTCTCTCTTATTTGAGTTGGTGAGTATCCTGGCGGTGGCATTCTGGACCATTTGCAGGGGTTTGATAGTTACCTAGCAAGAGGGAATTGCAGTAGTCTAATTTAGAGAGGATGATAGATTGAAGCACCAGACGGAAGTCTCGAAAATGCAGGAGAGGTTTTAGTTTTTTTGAGTACTAGTAATTTAAAGAAGCATTCTTTGGTAGTGTTATGGACAAAAGATTTAAAGTTGAATTTGTTGTCGAGCCGAACCCCTAAATCTCTGAAAGAAGGGGAGAGGTTGATAGCTGTTTTAGCGAATTGAGAAGCACTTGGGGAGTTGAGGAGAGCTTGGTTTTCATCCGGTGAAATGATGAGGAACTCTGTCTTATTTGTATTGAGGATCAGGTTGAGGCTAGCGAGAAGATTATTGATCGATTGCAGACGACTATTCTAGTAAGACCAAGTTTTTTGCAGGGAATCTGTGATTGGGAGAAGAATTTGGACATCATCAGCGTATAGGTAATATGTTAATTTTAGATTGGAAAGTAGTTGGCAAAGTGGGAGCATGTAAATATTAAAGAGGGAAAGAGAGAGAGATGATCCTTGTGGGACTCCCAGGTTTGATTTGATGGGGTGTGATTCCTTGTTGTTGATCCTAACCTTGTAAAATCTATTATCTAGGAACAATTTAAACCAGCTGAATGCCACTCCTTGAATACCAATGTCTGATAGCCGCTCTAGAAGAATGGAATGATTCACGGTGTCAAACGCCGCGGATAGGTCGAGTAGTGCAAGGAGGTAAGACTTTTTTTTTCCAAGTTTAGGAGGATGGAGTCCGATAGCGAGGTTAGAAGGGCTTCAGTACTTTGAGTTTTTCGGAATCCAAATTGGCATGGGGAAAGAATATTGTTCTGTAGAAGCACCCTCAGGTACCAAGATCATCTGGAAATGGCAGGGGCGGCAGTAATGTGCTGGTATATCTTAAGAACTGTAATGATAGGAGCCAAGTAATGCATCAAGAAGGGTATCCATAACACCCCCAAAGGCATTTCCCAGTTCTTACATGTGCATAGAGCAGCGGAGCAAGCAGGCGCTATAATGTGGCAAGAATGACTTGGAGCAGTGGAAGCAGCAGTGATGTCAGTGTTGGTAATTTTTTAAATTGGAATGGTAGGAGCAGAGCAACACAGCAGGAAATGTAGCTGTAACACCCCTGAACTGTGGCAGTGTCAGTGTCAAGTCCATGTAGCATTTGAAAAATAACTTTGCAGGCACAAAATGTAGCATTTATAGGGAGTGCAGAGTTCATTGGAAATTATTAAGAATCCAGAGCCTTACTAAGGCTGTTTTAATATGGGACCTACCACTTCCATGCTGAAGCTGGAAGTGGTAGGTCCCACGGGTTGTAGTTGGACTAAAACAGGCTTATGCAGGAAACGTCAGGTCTCAGTGGATATGGAGGAAAATGGGATGCTGCAGCTTGAAATGTCAGGCTACAGTTGTCATGGTTGCAGTGAAGACAGGCTTATGCAGGATACATTAAGCCTTGGTGGATATGGTGGAGAATGGGATGCTGCAGCTGGAAATGTCAGGCTACAGTGTCATGGTTGCAGTGAAGACAGGCTTATGCAGGATACATTAAGCCTCGGTGGATATGGTGGAGAATGGGATGCTGCAGCTGGAAATGTCAAGGCAAAGTGGCCATGGTTGCAGCAAGACAGGCTTATGCAGGATACATTAGACATCAGTGGTGGTGGTGTTTGAAGCAAAGGATGCAGAAGATCTCAGGGGAGTCATGCCTAGTGGTGATGATTGTGGCAAAGCAGGCAGAGGAAGTCATAAGAACCATGTCTTAGTGGTGGCATTTGCCAAATGTCACCGCTGAGGCAGGACTCCACTGACTTCTCCTTAGCTCCAAACAGTTGTTGAGGTGAAGCAGGAAGGGGAAGTCAGTGGAGTCATGCCTCAGTAGTGGTGTTTGGGGAAAAGGAAGCAGAGCAATTCTGTGGCATCATGCCTCAGTAGTGGTGTTTGGGGAAAATGAGACAGAGAAACTCTGTGGACTCATACCTCAGTGGTGGCATTTGTGGAAAAGGAGGCAGAAGAACTCATTGGAATCATAACCTGTCTGTGTTGCCTGGGGTTATGTAGGCAGAGGAACTCAGTGGGGTCATGACCCGGCTGTGATGATTGAGGGTATGCAGGCAGAGGAACTTGGTGGAGTCATGATACGACTGAGGTGCTTGGGGTTACGCAGGTAGAGAAAACCAGTAGAGTTATGCCCAGTGGTGGTGCTTGGAAAATGGCAGTCAAGAGTCAGGACGTGAAAAATCCCCTGTGGTAGTGTTGGGATATGTCAGTGAAAGGCTGCTGCTGGATGTGCTGCCAGATCCTTGTTGGGAATGTGTAAGGAGGAAGCAAGAGGACTGAGGACCCAGTGCTGTTAGGGACGTGTAAAGAGAAAGCAGGAGGAGTGAAGCCCCAATGTTGTTGCAAATGTTTGGTGGAAGCAGGAGGAGTGAAGGCCCAGTGTTGTTGTTGAGGACGTGTAAGGAGGAAGCAGGAGTAGTGAAGTCTCAGTGTTGAGGACGTGTAAGGATGAAGCAGGCTGAGTCAGGTCTCACTGAAACTTCACTCCTGCTTCCTCCTTACATGCCCTCAACAACAATGTTGTTGAGGACAACTGAGTCAGCTCCCACTGTTGTTGTTAGGGATGTATAAAGAGGAAACATTCTGAGTCAGGTCCCCACTATTGTTGGGGATGTGTAAAGAGGAATCAGGGGTCCCACAGTTGTTGTTCAGGACCTATAAGGGGGAAACAGGTGAACTGAAGCCCCAGTGTTGTTGTTGGGGATGTGTAAGGAGGAAGCAGGAGGTGTGAAGCCCCATTGTTTTTGGGGACGTGACAAGAGGTAGAAGAATTGGTCAAACCCCAGTGTTCACATTGGGGACATGACAGAAGGCAGCAGGGTGTGGCAGGCCCCTATTGTGATTATAGGGACAAGTGAGGGAACAGAGTGTGAAAGGCCCTAGTTGTCTTGATGTTCACATATCAGGAGGTAGCAGTGTGTGATGGGCCCCAGTTTTGTTGATGGTGACAAGGCAGGTGGCAGCAGAGTATGACAGGCCCCAGTTTTGCTCATGGGAATAAGTCAGGAGGCAGCAGAATGTGAAAGGCCCTAATTATGTTGATGAGAACAAGTCAGGAATTAGCAGAGTACCGCAGACTCCAGTTTTGTTGATAGGTACCAGTCAGGAGGCAGTAATATTGGTCAGACCCTTGGATGGTAAACAGGGCAGGGCAAGCAGAAAGTATTAGTGCATGTTGTCCCCAGGGCCGGTGGAAACACTAGGCGAACTAGGCGATCGCCTAGGGCGCTGAGAATTAGGGGGCGCCGAGCCGCTGATGGCCAATGGCCGCCGGTGGACGTCATCCTAATAGCGGCTGAGCGGTGAACTACTGCTATGCTGTGTGCCGGATACACACAGCAAGAAGATCGGCGGGGCCGAGGTGGAGCTCAAGTCACCACGGCCGGAAGAAAACAATCGCGTCTAAACATGCTGGTGCTCCAGCTCCTTCCTGCCCGTGCGGCCCCGGAAGAAAAATGTTGCCGGAGCCGCGCGGGCAGGAAGGAGGAGGAGCATCAGCCAATGCAGGAGCTTCTCCTCCTTCCTGCCCGCTCGGCCCCAGAAGAAAAATGTTGCCGGAGCAGCGTGGGCAGGAAGGAGGAGGAGCATCAGGAGCTTCTCCTCCTTCCTGCCCGCGCGGCCCCGGAAGAAAAATGTTGCCGGAGCCGCGCGGGCAGGAAAGAGGAGGAGCATCAGCCACGTGCAGAAGAGGAGCAGCGCGGCTCGAGAAGTCCGGGGCCTCTGCAGAGCCCATCCTGCAGCGGCCCGTGAAGAGGAGGCCCAGAGGTGAGAGAGAGACTGAGGGTTTGTACAGTGTGTATGTGTGCGTGTATGAGATGAGTTGAGAGACTGTGTGTGGGAGTAAGGACCTGAATGTTTGCAGAGACAGCATGTGAGAGCCTCTGTGTGTGAGAGAGAGACAGCATGTGACAGTGAGAGCCTGTGCTTGAGCAAGACAGCATGTGGGAGTGAGAGAGAGCCTGTGTGCGAGAGTCAGACAGCATGTGCCAGTGAGAGACTGTGTGTATGATTGATTGTATGAAAGAGAGCATGTGACAATGAGAGCCTGTGCTTGAGCAAGACAGCATGTGGGAGTGAGAGTTAGACAGCATGTGCAAGAGAGAGACTGTGTATACATGATTGTATGAGAGAGAGCATGTGAGAGTGAGTGCCTGTGTATGTGTGTGTGTGTGTGAGAGAGAGAAAGCATGTGAGAATGAGAACCTGACTGTGTGTTTGAGGGAAGAAGACAGATGGAGAGAAAAGAAATGTTATAAAAGGAATTGGCAAAAAAATAAGAAAGGGAAGGAGGAAAAAAAAAAGCCTGTGACCAACTGATTAGAAAACTAAGATCAGACAGCAAATGTAAAAAAAAAAAAATATTTTTTACTGATTGGAACATGTAATCTTTGGGAATGGGCAAGAGTAGCACTTTCTCTATGCAGATCTCACAATGTACGAGATCAGCATAGAGGAACTAGAAGCCCATGGGGCCTGCACAGAGGAGGCAGCAGAATGGGCTTCAGTGCCAATAGCAGCAATCAGCACCTCCGCAATAGCCATACAGCAACAGTGACAGTGGCAGCAGAGGAATGAGAGAGGCTCTGAGGTTGCTGGCAAAAGAAAGAGAGGGGGTCTCTGCCTTTAGTGTGTGCATGTGTATGAATGGGAGTTTGCCTGGCGGTGTATGTGTGTGAATGCATGGGTGCCTGCCTGAGGGTGTGTCTGTGTATGAGAATGAATGGGTGTCTTCCTGGGGTTTGTATGTGTGAGAATAGATGCCTGCCTGTTTGTGCTGTATGTGTGTGTGTGTGTGAGAATAAATTGGTGCCTGCCTGGGGGTCTGGGTGTGAGAATGAATGTGTGCATGCCTGGGGGATGGGGAGGGAGTGGTGTGAAAATGAATGGGAGCCCATCTGGGGGTCAGTGTGAGAATGACTGGGAGCTTGCCTGTATGTGTGTGTGTGTGTGTTTGTATGAGAACGATTGGAAGCTTGCCTGGGAGTGTGTGTTTATGTGTATGTGAGGGAGCCAGTGAGAGCATGAGTGTGTATGAGAAAATCCAGGGGAGTAAGAGTTTGTGTGTGGGGGGGGGGGGGGTGTGTGGAGGGGGAGAGAGTGCCTTAGAGCCTGAGTGTGTCAGTGTCTGTGAGAGCGAGAAGTTATGGTTGGGTATAAGAGCATGAATGTGTATGTATGTGACAGTGTATGTGTGAGAGAGAATGGACATTTATCAGTAGTTTTAAAATATGATTTTATTAGTATGGTTTTACTATTATAACTGATGCTTTATGTTTCTTGATTTTATTTGTTTTATGAGGAATGGTGGTTCTGTTTTTCCATTGTTAATACACAGAGTCTGGTTTCTTGGGGTTTCCATTTCAGTTTTTTCTAATTTGTGCTCCTTTATTTTGTATTCTGTATTTGGTGAGGGTCTGTCTCTGCTCTGTGTGTGTGACCATGATGAGAGATTCTGCTATCATATAGTGTCTATAGAGATCTATAGCAATCGGGTTTGTTTTGTTTCCTCAGTAGGTGGAGTATTGGACCCAGTGTAATATTTACCCTTGCTTATTCACAGGTAGGGTTATTGTTGTTTGAGTCCTTGGTGTTATTACTGTTATGTTATGATGGGACTGCAGTATAGATTTTGAGTGTCTTTTTTGTGGTGTTTTGTGTTAGTTCACAATGTGTCTGGTAGTGGAAGGTGTTTGTGCTGCTGTTACTGTGAAGTGACACCAGAATTTGAAAATATCTTTCAGTATGATGAGCTGTAAGGGAAACATCCAAGCTCCATTGTTTGGGGGAATTTCAGTGGATGCACAGAGTTACAGAACTGGAGGTGCAGGATTTATATTGACATTCTGTCCTTTCCTATAAATTCCAGACTTCACTCTCATAGCCATATAGAATTAGTTGACTGAGGCTATCAACATAATTCTATAGTGTGAAACTGGCCAGCTTTTTAAAATAACGCAGAGGACCCTTTGGACTTTTTTATTAACACTTTTTTTTAATAACCAATTTTAAAGCAGGATCCATGCTATAGAGGTGGGTGAGATGAAGAAATGTCATTTTGGCTCCCCCCCCCCCCCCCAATTCTTCTGTCTGGAGACACCACTGATTTTCTGTGACCTTAAGCATTAGTACAAGAAGGATTAAGGGGGGATGCTGGAGAGGCACACAAATGCATTGGCCCCCAGGCACCGGAGACCCTTGGTGCGCCACTGGGTGCGAGCCATATGGGGCCGCAAGTGGTGGCAAAGAGGAGTGGAGTTTGGCAGGCTGCAAGCAGTGCCCAACCTGCTCACGACCCAGAAAACCCCAGTCAGCGGGCGTGATCGAGAATGAGGTAAGGGTCGGGGCCGAGACCGGGGGGGGGGGGGGGGGCGCAAGGGAGAAGGCTCACCTAGGGCGCCAAATCCCCTTGCACCGGCCCTGGTTGTCCCCAGTGATGCTTCAAAGGGCTAGGCAGGAAGAGGGTATCAGTGCATGTTGTCCCCAGTGATGCTGCAAAGGGCTAGGCAGGAAGAGGGTATCAGTGCATGTTGTCCCCAGTGATGTTTTTTGGAGGCGTGGCAGGAGGAAGCAGGATGTGTCCAACTGACTGTGTTGGAGACACAGCAGGATTTATCTTTTGGAGTGGTGCTGCCCTCTATCTTGCATTTCAGGCCTGGGCGGTAGCAGCAGCAGCAGCAGCAGCAGCAGTGTGATTGTGAAAAGCAGAATATAACATAAAATAAAAATAAGATATAGTCAGACACTGGATGTGGATGTTGCTGGATGCTGGTTATTAGGGATGTGAATCGGAACCGGAATCGTGAATTTTCCTTCGTGCGGTCCGATCGGGGTTTTTTGTTTTTTTTAAATCGGCTGAGCCCGAGCCGATAAAAAAACAAACCCCACCCCGACCCTTTAAAACTGCTCCCTTAGCTTCCCCCATCCTCCTGATCCCCCCCCCCAAAACGTTTTAAATTTACCTGGTGGTCCAGTGGGGGTCCTGGGAGCGATCTCCCGCTCTCGGGCCGTCGGCTGCCACTAATAAAAATGGCGCCGATGGCCCTTTGCCCTTACCATGTGACAGGGTATCAGTGCCATTGGCCGGCCCCTGTCACATGGTAGGAGCACTGGATGGCCCGTGCCATTTTTAAAGATGGCGTCGGCCATCCATTACTCCTACCATGTGACAGGGGCCGGCCAATGGCACGGATACCCTGTCACATGGTAAGGGCAAAGGGCCATCGGCGCCATTTTTATTAGTGGCAGCCGACGGCCCGAGAGTGGGAGATCGCTCCCGGGACCCCCACTGGACCACCAGGTAATTTTAAAATGTTTTGGAGGGGGGGGGGAACCTAAGGGAGCAGTTTTAAAGGGTCGGGGTGGGTTTAGGACTTGTTTATGTGTGCCGTTTTTCCTGCCCACCCCCAAAACGATAAGAGAACCCCACGAACAATAATCGGTTTCGGGGAGCCCCCGATTTCTGACGACTTTGGAAATATCGTACGATATTTTCAATTGTCAGAAATACGATTCACAACCCTACTGGTTATATTGTTGGCTTCATTGCTGATATTGGAAGCAGAGCGGCTACAAGTTCTTCAAATTCCTTTCATTCATCTTGGCACTTGCATGGCAAATCTGGATACCTAAGGAAAGGCACAGCTCAAACAGCTAGCAATGTTTCTTCCTATAGAGAAAGATTCAAACAATCTACACATACTATAAGAAGAATAGACAGAGCAGTGATTCACCGATTTAGAAAAATGCATCATGCTGATACTTTGCCTTACGTTGTTGTTCTAGTTTCCTTGTCCAGAGATCCTAGTTACTCTCTGACCTCACACATGAGCCATAGGCATTAAGGCTGCTTTCTATGGAATCTCCCACATGACCAGCCTCAGACAGGGTCTATTCTTTACAATGCTCTTGAATGCAGCCATTGCTTTTCTATGGGAAATGTAAACAAACAAAATGAAAGACACGTTTCATTCATGGGAAGTGCCCAATCTTATTTGTGGGCATTGTGCATTTGTTTTAAACTAATCTATATTCCTACTGTACAGCACTACATAACTGGACCTAATGACATGGGCAGCTGGAATTGTTCAGCTTTCATCTTGCACTTACCTTACTTTACAGAAGTTAAAAGAAACAGTAAGTCAAAGAAAAACAATAGAGAAGTGAATTGGACAGCTAAGGCCACAGCCGAGTGTTTGCATTTCTCGGCTGCGAGCAGGATGGGTGCTGCTTGCGGCCTGATGAGTCTCTGGCACTTGTGGCCCACTGAGTCTCTACTCCTCTCAGCCATGAGTGGGATGGGCTCTGCTCACTTCCCCATATGGCTGCTCTTTGCCCCTCCAAATGGCTGGCACCCTAGTCGACTGCCTGGTTCACCTATTGGGATGTGCCGGCCCTGTGGACAACTTATCTGGCTAACTCTGGTTGTCCTGCAGACCTGTCCTAAAATCAGATGGGTATATTTATTGGCTAACTAGCAGAGCCGAACAACAGCTGAGTATGGACTTCATAGTAACTTTCTCTGTAGAAAGCATATTTTTAGCTGGAAAGAGGTACTGAAAGTTGGAGTCAGTATCTTTTTTTACTTCTCCAAAAGCCTGTTTGAATTAATCTAAAAGTCATAAAAATATTATTTGATGTTAAAACAGAATACCATGTTCATCTGAAAGTAATTTATACTACATATGACTGACTTTAATGCATATACAAATATTTATGAGGCATCTGTACATCTTTTGCTTAATTAAAAGATAATTATATCTGTCACAGTAACATTGCTATGTTTGAGATTACCTGCCAGCAGCCACAGCTTCAGCATACCACAGTATTGCTAGGTTTCACGTACAGTTGATCCAGTTGCCAAGATCTGACATTTCTTTGGGGGCCGATGTGCTAAATAGCAAAGATTTTCACTGAAATGAGCCAGCACCATAAAGTTTTTCTTGCAGTGCTGTATGATTGAAATAATATGGAAATGGCTTTATTGCTATAAATTTAGCAAGAAGATCAGTGCTAAATCATGGAATTTATTTGTAAAAAAATTAACTGTATTTCCCAATGTCATAATTGTTTCACTGAAAATTGTGGCTTTGCTCTGTTTTCCATGCATAATTTTGACACTGCCGAATCGCCAGTGAGAGGATTTGCATGCTTTTTTAGCTCATTAGTGATTTAACATTACTTTTTTGAACAGCTTTGCAAGTGAAAATTTAATGTGTATAAAAACAGAAAATAAAGGAAAAATTCTGCAAACAAGATACTCACATATTTGTTGTTTTTACACACAGAGTTGAACTTGGCCCCTTTGTATCCTATCTTTACTAGTCCTTTGGCTTTAATGTCATATAGCTTCATTTATTTATTTATTTTAACATTTTTATATACCGATAGCTGTTTATACATCGTACCAGTTTACAAAGAACAGGAGGAAGGCCAAAGGAAATAGGCACAACCTTTACATGGAACGCATAAAAGTAGTTTTAGTATCCCTCCTGTTGCTTTCATGTTTACAGAGCACCAGCTACAGGAGAAGTTCTCAGGTGGATTTTTTTATTTTTTAAATAGCTCTTAGCAAACGTTTGATGCTTCCTCTTTTGGAGAGACTCAACATATTGTAAGACCAAGATATCTTGAGTTACGACCCTTCTATTCTGTATCTCAGAGAACAAGTCCGATCTCTGGAGGCTAGAGTGGCAGACCTGGAGGAGATGAGGCAGACAGAGAGGTATATAGATGAGACCTTCAGGGACATAGTAACCAATTCCCAACTTCAGACTGGCAGCCCTGGTGCTGCCTTGGAGGAAGAAGGTCTCATGATCGGAGAGCATCAACCTGGTACAGCAGGAACTGAGCCTGTAGCAAGGATTTGCTCTCCAGGTGGTGCATTGTCCTCTCGCACTGAGGATGTGTCTCCCAGGGCTACTGCCCAGGAAGGAAGTGATAGGTTGGTCATCATAGTTGGTGATTCGATTTTTAGGAATGTAGACAGCTGGTGGGCATGAGGATTGCCTGGCAACATGCCTACCTGGTTCGGAGATGGTGGACCGCATGTGTCACCTAGATAGGATATTAGAAAGTGCTGGGGAGGAGATGGCTGTCATGGTACATATGGGCAACAACGACATAGGAAAATGTGGGAGAGAGGTTCTGGAAGCTAAATTTAGGTTCTTAGGTAGAAAGCTAAAATCTAGAACCTCCAGAGTAGTATTCTCTGAAATGCTTCCTGTTTCATGCGTAGGTCCCCAGAGGCAGGCGAGCTCTGGAGTCTCAATGCATGGATGAGACGATGGTGCAAGGAAGAGGATTCAGTTTTGTAAGGAACTGGGGAACCTTTTGGGGAAGGGGGAGTCTTTTCCGAAGGGATGGACTCCACCTTAACCATGGTGGAACAAGGCTTCTGGCACTAACCTTTAAAAAGGAGAGCAGCTTTTAAACTAAATGAAAGCCAGCAGTCACTCAGCAGCACATGGTTCAGAGGGAGGTATCTTCAAAGGATATTAATGAAGCATTAGGGCATCCCAACAGAGAGGTTCCAATAACAAGAAAAGTAGTTGAAGTGGTTATAATTAAAAACTCACCTGAGCTAAAAGATTCCAATTTATCCCTATCAATTGAAAAGCAGAATGTTAATACAAACAAAAAACACACTTTGAAATGTTTGTATGCTAATGCCAGAAGTCTACAAGGTAAGATGGGAGAATTAGAGTAGTGAATGATGACATAACTGGCATCTTAGAGACGTGGTGGAAAGAGGATAACAAATGGGATAGTGCTATACCGGGGTACAAATTATATTGCAATGAAAGAGAGGAGCATCCTAGTGGCAGGGTGGTGCTTTATGTCCAGGATGGCATAGAGCCCATAGAGACTAAATACACAATCAAATCTTTATTGGTAGAAATCCCTTGCGTGTTGGGGAAGAGTATAGTGATAGGAATATTCTCCCGTCGACCTAGGCCAAGATGGTGAGACGGACAGTGACATGCTAAGAGAAATTAGGGAAGCTAACCAAAGTGCAGTAATAATGGAAGATTTCAATTACCCCAATATTGACTGGGTAAGAGAAACATTAGGACATGCTAGAGAGATAAAGTTCCTGGATGGAATAAATGTCAGTTTTATGGAACAATTAGTTCAGGAACCAAAGAGAGAGGGAGCAATTTTAGATCTATTTCTTAGTGGAGCACACAGTTTGGTGAGAAAGGTAACGTGGTGGGGCTGCATGGCAATAGTGATAATAATATGATCAAATTTGAATTAATGACTGGAAGAGGGACAGTAAATACATTCACAGCTGTAACACTAAACTTTCAAAAGAGAAACTTCGATAAAATGAAAAAAATAGTTTAAAAAAAAGCATTGAAAGATGTAGCTAAAAATGTAAAATGGGTGCAACAGGCATGGACATTGTTATAAAATACCATCCTAGAAGCACAGTCCATATGTATTCCTCACATTAAGAAAGGTGGAAGGAAGGTCAAATGATTGCCAGTATGGCTAAAAGTGAGGTGAAACAGGGTATTTTAGTCAAAAGATCTTCATTCAAAAATTGGAAGAGGATCCATCAGAAGAAAACAGGATTAAACATAAGTACTCGCAAGTTAAATGTAAGACAAAACTAACACTGAACAGGCTAAGAGAAAAATTTGAAAAGAAGTTGGCCATAGAGGCAAAAACTCACAATAAAAACTTTAAAAAATATATCCAAAGCAGAAAGCCTGTGTTACAACTATGGCTGCTGTGCAGCCTCCTCACTACCAGAGGCCCCTCATGAGCACGATCTCTTGGCTGGCCAAGTCTGTCCTACCTGTTTGTTCCATGTCTTGGACTTCCTACTTAACCCACCTAGCCCATGCCTCAGTGCTTTGGCATTGAGTTCCCCTTGGCTCCCTGCTCTAGCTTCCGTTTGCCTTCTGTGTGCCTCCGAGCTTCTCGCTACCTTTCTTGTTCCGTGGCCTGGGGCCCTGCCCTTCTTGTCTTATTACCTCCTTGCCTTGATGCCTTCGGGCTTTGTGTCCTGCCTCCTTGCCTTCGGGCTTTTGTGTTTTCTGTTCAGTGTTAGTATTGTCTTGGTTTGTCTAGTCCATTTATTGTCGGTCTTGCTCTCCCTGGTTCTCTCATTCCAGTTCACACTTACCTGCACGCTATCCTGATTCCACCCATACCTGCACTCAGTTCCAGTGTTCAAGATCACACTTACCTGCACTCACATCCACGCGTACCCCCATGCTGTTCCAGTATTTCCCGAAGCTCACCCTTACCTCCACGCACCTTGTATCAGCCTGCCAGCTAGAACCCGGCACCAGATACTCTTCCAGCCTGCACCAGACTCCTTCCAGCCAGCTCCCAGCACCACAGACTCCTTCCAGCCAGCACCTGGTATCAGAGATTCCTCATTGCCAGCACCAGAGATTCCTTTCCAGCCATTATCAGAGACTCTACTATGACTCCTGATCTCTCTATCCTGAGTCACTCCTGTAGGTGGTGTTCACCATACCTGGCTATCGCCCAACCGTAACAGCCTGCGAGGGAGTCGGCTGGACTGTTAAATGATCGAGGGGTTAAAGGGGCACTTAGAAAAGATTAAACTATTTCTTTGCCTTGGTATTTACTGAAGAGGATGTTGGGGAGATACCTGTTCCGGAGATGGTTTTCAAGGGTGATAATTCAGATGAATGGAATCAAATCACAGTGAACATGGAAGATGTGGTAGGTCAGATTGAAAAACTGAAGAGTAGCAAATCACCTGGAACAGATGGTATACACCCCAGGGTTCTGAAATAGGTCTGAAATTTCATTTTTTAGTTATTTCAATTAATTTGTAACCTATCATTAAAATCATCCATGGAACCTGAAGATTGAAAGATGGCCAATATAACCCTGATATTTAAAAAGGTCTCCAGGGGTAAACTGGGAAACTATAGACCGGTGAGCCAGACCAGTGTCTGGAAAAATCATGGAAACCTTTATAAAGAATAAAATCACAAAACATTTAGATAGACATGATTAATGGGACACAGCCAGCATGGATTTACCCAAGGGAAGTCTTGCCTCACAAATCTACATTTTTTTGAAGGGGTGAATAAACATGTGAGAAAAGTGAACCAGTAGATGTGGTGTATTTGGATTTTCAGAAGGCATTTGACAAAGTCCTACATGAGAGGCTTCTAAGAAAACTAACAGGTCTATCCAGTAAAGTCGGCCGCATTTACCCCGCTCCTAACCCGCGTTCTACTCACTTTCCGGCCGCGTTAGCCCTTCCTGCGATCCACAACCCCCTTTAACCTACCCTTACTGCGTCCTAAAATCCCCGGGCAACCCCTTCCGCACGCGGCATGTATATTGCATGCAAACGAGCGAATTAGCTATTCCCTAGCATCCAGTAACCCGCGCCCCGACTATCGCTATTTTACCCTGCCGTTTTGCCGTGCGTTTAACCTGCTAACTTACCACCTACCCTTACCCCAGCGTTAGAGGCAGGGGTAAGGGTAGGCGGCACGCTTTCCCCCAGCCCCCGCTCACCTGCCCTGGCCGCGTCCATGGATGCTGGTCTCCAGGGCAGCCCCAGTCCTCTCCCCTCCTCCCGAAGCAAAACAAAAGCGAAAAAAAAAGTTGCAAGAGAGAGAAGGGAGAGGACGGGCAATCCTATGCTCCGCGACTTACTTTTGCAGCCCCCTCCAGACATCGTGGCTTCCCCCGTGCCAGTCTCCCCTCCTCCCGAAGCAGGGCGCGAAATGCAGCCTTGCTCCGGGAGGAGGGAAGAAGGGACTGGCAGTGTAAAGCGGCGAAGCGACTTACTTTTTGCACCCCCCACCGGACATCGGACGACCTCTCCTGACTCCAGCTGCTCGCAAAGATGGACGCCTGCACGGCCGCTGAAGACGTGACATCACATGCCGTGAAGCCTAACGTCGTGATGTCACGTCTTCAGCGGCCGTGCAGGCGTCCATCTTCGCGAGCAGCTGGAGGCAGGAGAGGTCGTCCGATGTCCGGAGGGGGGTGCAAAAAGTAAGTCGCTTCGCCGGGCGCCACGTCTTCAGCGGCCGTGCAGGCGTCCATCTTCGCAAGCAGCTGGAGGCAGGAGAGGTCGTCCGATGTCCGGAGGGGGGTGCAAAAAAAGTAAGAGAGGGGACTGGCAATCCCGACTTCCTGGTATCTGTCATTTCAAATGACATTTGAAATGACAGATACCAGCATGGCCGTGAAGCGTTAGGCCCGCGCACCCAGGATACTGTATAGGCGCTCTATACAGTAAAATGGGTTGCGCGGGCCTAACGCTTCACGGTCGCTTCTTAGACGCAGCTTGCATTTGCAAGCTATTTACATACAGGATCGAGCGGTAGGTGAGCTGCACTGTGCATGCGGCAACCGCGGGTGCGCCGGGCACTAATGCAGCTCTTCCTACCGCTTGTTACTGGATAGACCTGTAAGGAAGCAATGTCCTTTTGTGGATTGCAAGCTGGTTAAAAGACAGGAAACAGAATAGGATTAAATGGTCTGTTTTTACAGTGGAAAAAGATACAGTAGAGTGCCTCAGGGACTGTACTTGGACCAGTGCTTTTTAATATATTTATAAATGATCTGGAAAGGGGTACGACGAGTGAGGTGATCAAATTTGTGGATGACACAAAATTATGCAGAGTAGTTAAATCTCAAGTGGATTGTGATAATTTGCAGGAGGATCTTGCGAGACTGCAAGACTGCGTTTCCAAATGGCAGATGAAATTTAACTTGGACAACTGCAAAGTGATGCATATAGGGAAAAATAACCCTTGCTGTAGTTAGGTTCTATCTTAGGAGTTACCACCCAGGGAAGAGATCTTGGTGTCATAGTAATTATTGAACAATAGTAGCTTGTGATTTATCTAATACTAGTGGTACCCGGCCATGCATTGCAGTGGCAGAGTCAGGTTCTTTACCCTCCCTCCCCCTTCCCCTTGCCCATTTACCTCAGTCACTCATCCTCCTCCCCCTTGGTCACTCACCCCCCCTTCCCTCCCCTGTCCCCTCTCCAACTCTCTCCCCTCACACTCACCTCTCCCCTCATTCTCCCTCCCCTGACACTCACCTCCCCCCTCATTCTCCCTCCCCTCACTGTCACCTCCCCCGCTTACTGCCTACCCTTCAGATCAGAAAGCCTTTGTCTTTCTATTTCTTGGGAACCCCCCAACCCCCGCCCCCAATCCCAACCCTTTAAATCAAATAATAACCCCCTACCCTCCTGCCCCCTCCCAAGACCTGGGAAATTAAAATTGTTGGTGCTACATGTGGTCTGTCCCTGGGCGTCTGTGCGCGTTATGTAGCCAAATAGGGGAGTGCCTAACCAATTTGCACTTCCAAATTTGTTTTGTGGTCTGGGGAGGGCTATTTTGGTGCGTTCCCGAGATTGTGCAAGTTTAGTGTATGTATTTGTGTGTGAACCTCCCCCTTCCCCCAAAAAACAACCCTATGAGAAAAGTTCTCTTAAACTATCCACCCCACACTCTCCTGCCCCCCCGCCCCCCGCCCCCCGTGACCCCTCCCCAAGATGTTCGCAAAAAATTCATTACCACCCCCCACCCTCCAGACCCCCTGAGACCTGATAAAAATGTCAGTCAGTGGAGCGGCCATTCAGGAGCGGTCCGGGAGCAATGTATTGGCATTGGTCCGTCGGCTGCGAGCACTGAAACGGGTTCCGACGGCCCTTTGCCCTTACTATGTCAGTGGGGTGGAGCAATGGCAGCAGTAGGTCCTCTGATATAGTAAGGGCAAAGGTCCACCAGCTGCCAGTCCTGAAAATGGCGTCGAGGGGCCCTCGCCCTTACTATGTCACATGGGCTACTGCCGCCATTGGTGTCCCCGAGTGGCATAGTAAGGAAAAGGGCCGTCGGCGCCATGTTGATTGCTGGCAGCCGACGGCCGTAGTGCAGGAGATGTGTCCCGGACCGGTCCTGGCCCCCCGCTGGAGCCTCCCGGACTTTTGTCAGGTTTTGTGTGTGTTGTGAGGGCCTGGGAAATAAATAAATTTGGCATGTGTATGGGGGGGTGTGAGGAGGGTGGTGGGTGTATTTTATCTGTAAAGGAAATAGATATCTTCCGGCGAAAAAAGTGCGCGAATGTGTTAAAATGGAAGTGAAACGTGGATCTGGACTGGCGAAATGATTAGTGTAGCGTGTGTTAGTATAAGGTGTAACAGATGGTGCTTACGTCCAGCAGATGTTGCTGTTTTCTCGAAATATTTTTTAAACCTATTTTACCTGTCACAGGTGTGACATATCTGTAATGTAAGTACAGAAGAACCTTCCTGTATGCAAAATGAAGGTTGTGTCCAAATTTGAAAGCAATCGGTTCAGTGGTTTCTCAGATTAGCGATTTTGTCCAAACTATTTAACATTTTTATTTATATAGATTTGGGTCCTTGCCAGGTACTTGTGACTTTGATTGGCCACTGTTGGAAACAGGATACTGGGCTTGATGGGCCCTTGGTCTGACCCAGTATGGCATATCTTATGTTTTTATGTTCCTAAAAAACAATGTTAGGAATTATTAAAAAGGGAATGGCAAATAAAATGATGGATGTCATAATGTCTCTCTATCGCTCCATAGTGAGACCACATCTTGAATAATGTGTGCAATTCTGGTTGCCGCATCTCAAAAAAGATATAGTTGTACTGGAGAAAGTGCAGAGAAGGACAACCAAAATAAGGGGCATGAAACAGTTGCCCTATGAGGAAAGGCTAAGGAAGTTAGGGCTGTTCAGTTTGGGACTGAGGGGGGGGGGGGATATGATAAAAGTCTGCAAAATCATGAAAGAACTTGAGCAAGTTAATGGAAATTGGTTATTTACTCTCTCAGATAATAGAAGGAACAGGGGGCACTTCAAGAAGTTAGCAAGTAGCTCATTTAAAACAAATCAAAATTCTTTTTCACTCAGCACATAGTTAAGCTCTGGAACTCATTGCCAGAGGATGTGATTTCGGCAGTTAGGGTACTTAGGTTTAAAAAAGGTTTGGATAAATTCCTAGAGGAAAAATCCATAAACTGCTATTAATTAATAAGTAATAATAGCTTGTGAGTTATCTAATATTTAGGTACCTGCAAATATATCCCAGGCATGTCTTAACAGACTAACGTAATGCATCTCCCAAGTAAAGATAATTGTTCTATCAATTGTGCTGCAGTAATTTTATAACTGATCCCAATTTTACATATAGCTATAACATGGACAGTATGCTTCAGCTTTTTGACATGCTATTTCCTTTATACTGTTGCTAATCTACATTGCTACTTTTCAAGTGGATGGGGAGGATAATTTTTAAAGCCTTTTCTCCCAGGTAAAATGGCTTGACTTAGAATTGCGATCTAAAACAGGGCTTCCTAAGCCTGTCCTGAGGGCCCATAGCCAGTCGGCTTTTCAGGATATCCACAATGAAAATGCTTGCATATGTATCTCATGCATGTTCATTGTGGAAATCTTGAAAACCCGGCTGACTGAGGGGTTCCCAGGACAGGACTGGAAAAGTCCTTGCCCTGAAGCTGGCAACACTCATGATGAGCACCTTGATTACTTGTTTTTAGCTGTTTTCTGGCAGGTCAGAAAAGCCTGCATTGCAAGAATATCAAAGCAGTTAAATGCGGCATGTGAGAAACGGCAGCTTTTACTTAATGTACTTTCTGAATGATGTAGTTAATAGTGTGCAAACTGTCACTGGGCATGTGTTATGCCCTAATGTCTAAACTGACAGATTGAAATTTTTTTTTAAAAAGGCCACTGAGTGCCCAGATTTCAAAGGCATTATATATCCAAGTCCACACACCAATGGGTATATGTGAATTGCTGTTCTGAGCTGACAGGAGATTCTCTGGTTATGTAACTGAAGTGCATATTCATCTATGGAAGAAACTTTGTTGGGGAGTGTAGTTATTTCTGTCTTTTGACAGGAGGCTAAATCACTGATACATCATGGCACGCTAGGCCTATGACTAGTGATGGGGAGGGGGGGGGGGCAGGGCCAACAGGCTGGCTGAAGATTAGCAGTACAGAAAACAACTCTCTGCTTCCTGATCAGTCCCTCCCCTCTCAGGAAGAGTACATCCTGGACCTGAATATCAGGCAGTGATGATGTTACCATGGAACATTGTACTTTACACATAAACAATGGAACAGAAACATATTAACAGAAAATATTATGCATATTTGTTTTCCACCAAAAATTAATATTCATCTGTTGCATTTGCATACATTTGACCAAAGAACTGGGTTAATTTTTTATATTGTGGTTATTCTGACAACCACACCTGTTTACAGCCCTTAACCTATGTGATTCACCATCTGTTGGTATCCAGATGTGCTTAGTGTTGGATTAAGGATTTTGCTACCATTAGACACTGATTGTGTGGGGCACCCCTCCCCCAAATCCTCCCACCTCGGTAAGGTCAGACAATAGGGAGTAGGTCTAAGGCACAGCCCAGTTTCCTCTGACAGATGCCTCTACCCTTGGGGTAGGAGTTGTCCTCAGTCAACACAGTGAGTAAGGGACTCTGCTGCCATGGTGCCTCTTAGAGGAGGTGAATTACCAGATCATGATCTACACTGACCACAAGAACTTGGAGTACCTTCAACAGGTTCAACAGCTCAATCCCAGACAGGCCCATTGGTCCCTCTTCTTTAATCTGTTCAATTTTGAGCTCATCTAGTGTGACATTCCAGAATAGTCTGTAACCTTGCATTTCTCCAATGCCACTACTGGTGGCCCCCAAGTGAAGAAGGACATAAGATGTTACACGGAGTCCTGTCCTGTCTGTCCACAGCATAAACCTACTCGTGCCCAACCCTGGGGACTGTTACAGCCATTGCCAGCCCCCAGAGAACCCTAGACCCATCTGTGAACAGATTTTATCATAGACCTCCCTCTCTCACATGGCTCCACCACAATATGGGTCATGGTGAATAGATTTTACAAGATGGCACATTGCATGCCTCTCCCTGGCTTCCCTTCAGCTTCTGAAATAGTACATCTTTTTGTCCAGCATGTCTTCAGAGTGCATGGATTACTCTCTCACATTCTGTCTGACATGGGCAGCCAATTCACAGTCCACTACTCGAAAGGCCTTTGTCAAAAATTTGGCATTACCCTATACTTTCCCACTGCATACCATTCTCAAAGGGAGGGCAGATGGAAAGAATCAACCAGGTCCTCAAACTTTCTCTGCCTATATGTCAGTGAGAGACAAGATGACTAGCCACCTTGCTACCGTGGCCTGAGTTCTCCCACAACAACCATGTCAGCAGTGCCACAGGTTCTTCCTCGTTTCATGTTGTTTACAGCAAGTATCCATGAGTTCCTCTATCACTTCCTTTCTGAATGGAGTGTCCTGCAGCCCGGCTTACAACACAGGAACCAGGATCTGTGGGTACAAACTAATCAGTTAATCTCCAACACTGCAGCTCAGGCCAAGAAACATACTGATACCAAATGCAGACCAGCTCTGCCATTCCAAGTTGATGACCTGGCATGGTTAAGCACACAGCACTTGCTCCTCTGCAGTTGGCACCTCAATTTATAGTTCTTTCTCGATCTTGCATCAAATTGGACCAGTAACATATTAACTTAAACTTCCTGCCATTTTGTGGTTACACAACGTATTCCATATGTTTCTGTTGCAGCCATTGGTTCTCTCCTGTGCGTGGCCGGACGCCACAAAAACTACTACCCGTGCATCTCCCTAGGTGCGTGTGCGCCTACTCTCCTTGCCTTTGAAGGGCCCATGGCGGGAAAAAGGCTGCAGCGCCCCTTTAATGATGTCACTGCTGCAGCCCTATAAAAAGGAATTTCCAATGCCTCTACCTTGCCTCAGCAATGAGTTGCCTATCTTCCAGTATAGTGTGAATTTCTGCTTGTCTTGCATTCCTGAGCCCAGCCTGCCTCATCTCTCCAGCCTAGCCTGCTTCGCCACTCTGGCCTTCCTTCCTGCCCTGCCATGTCTGTCCTTCTCCATATTCCCTATGCCTGCCCCTCGGACTGATTTCTGGATTCAACCCTAGCCTGGACATTGACCATTCTTGCCTGCTGCCTGCCTGTGACCCTAGCCTGACTAGGGACTTATGATCCCACTGCTTCCTACCGGCCCCTGGAACTCAAGGGCTCAACCCGAGGGGAAAGATTGCTATAGGTGAAGTCCATACTTGTCTCTTCCCTGCAGTGCTCCACCAGCTGTCACTAAGGACCTATATGGAGTAGGTTAAGCCAACTTTCCCGCAGGGTCCATGAATCTGACATAGCAGGAGCAACTGCAAGGTGAGGAGGTAGGGCAGGTGGATGATGAGCCCAGGTTACAACAGAAGAAAGTGAAACAGAGAGTAGTAGGAGGATGTCTAAAATGAGACTCCCTTCTCTGCATGAGAATGTGGCCTAATTGTGCCTGAAACCCAAGGAAGTTTTACTGAAAAGTATCCTGAAACATCAAAAATACGAGCATGTTTTTGGTCTTGTGTGCTGGGCTGCTTAGAGAGAGAAATAACCAATAAGAAAAAGGTGGTAATGCCTAAATACAGGACCTTGCTGAGGCCTCACCTGGAGTATTGTGTTCAGTTCTGGAGCCCGTATCTCAAAAAAGATAGAGACAGGATGGAGCGGTCTAGAGAAGAGCGATGAAAATGATGTAAGCCTGTTTCAGGAGACCTATGAGGAGAGGTCGAAGAATCTGAATATATATATACCCTGGAAGAAAGGAGGTGAGGGGAGACATGATACAGACCTTCAGATACTAAAAGATTTCAATGATGTATGGACGTTGAACCTTTTCCATTGGAAAGAAAACAATAGAACTAGAGATCAAGAAATGAAATGCCAGGAGGGATGATAGAACTAATGTCAGGAAATATTTATTCACGGAGAGGGTGGTGGAGGCCTGGAATGCCCTTCTGGAGGAGGTGGTGAAAAAGAAAAAACACTATGGATCTCTAAAGGCTAGAAGACAGAAATAAAATGTGTTCAGGGGGGTAACTTACTGGTATGGTGGTTACTACCCTTAGCAGAAGGCAAGGAGAATACTACCCTTAACCAATCTGCTTTGATGATTTTAAGGAAACTGCATAAAGAACTGAAGAGTGTATGGCGCATATATATATATATATATATATATATATATATATATAAGCAGATTGTGATAAATTGCAGGAAGACCATGTGAGACTGGAAAATTGGGCATCCAAATGGCAGATGAAATTTAATGTGGATAAGTGCAAGGTGATGCATATAGGGAAAAATAACCCATGCTATAATTACACAATGTTGGGTTCCATATTAGGTGCTACAACCCAAGAAAGAGATCTAGGTGTCATAGTGGATAACACATTGAAATCGTCGGTACAGTGTGCTGCAGCAGTCAAAAAAGCAAACAGAATGTTGGGAATTATTAGAAAGGGAATGGTGAATAAAACGGAAAATGTCATAATGCCTCTGTATCGCTCCATGGTGAGACCGCACCTTGAACTGTGTACAATTCTGGTCGCCGCATCTCAAAAAAGATATTATTGCGATGGAGAAGGTACAGAGAAGGGCTACCAAAATGATAAGGGGAATGGAACAACTCCCCTATGAGGAAAGACTAAAGAGGTTAGGACATTTCAGCTTGGAGAAGAGACGACTGAGGGGGGATATGATAGAGGTGTTTAAAATCATGAGAGGTCTAGAACGGGTAGATGTGAATCGGTTATTTACTCTTTCGGATAGTAGAAAGACTAGGGGGCACTCCATGAAGTTAGCATGGGGCACATTTAAAACTAATCGGAGAAAGTTCTTTTTTACTCAACGCACAATTAAACTCTGGAATTTGTTGCCGGAGGATGTGGTTGGTGCAGTTAGTATAGCTGTGTTTAAAAAAGGATTGGATAAGTTCTTGGAGGAGAAGTCCATTACCTGCTATTAAGTTCACTTAGAGAATAGCCACTGCCATTAGCAATGGTAACATGGAATAGACTTAGTTTTTGGGTACTTGCCAGGTTCTTATGGCCTGGATTGGCCACTGTTGGAAACAGGATGCTGGGCTTGATGGACCCTTGGTCTGACCCAGTATGGCATTTTCTTATATATATATATAGTTCCTGACGCCTGGAACTCCATCTGCTCCATTCCTCAGGGCTTCCTGGAACCAACTCGCTCCTTGTGAATACTCCACCCTGCGGATCCCTTTCTACCTACTAAGTGCCTTTCAGGTGTACCTCGCACTGCGGGCCATTACCATCACTACAGAGAACTCCATCAGAACTGCCTGCTCTACGTTAGAGATGTGCAATCGTTTATCACGAATTAGGCAATTGCAACGAAATTCGGGTTTCGGGGCCCTGAAACCCGAAAAGGATTTTCCCCGAACTTCGGGGAAACTTCGTTTTTTGGGTTTGTGAGGGGAGAGGGGCACATTTTTTTTTTAAATTAAAAACCACCCTCCCCCCATCCCAATCCCTCCCCAAGACTTACTAACATCCCTGGGGGTCCAGCGGGGTCCCGGGTTCCATTTGTCCCTCCGTACCTGGTGTGCTACTGCAAGCCGTGCTCCTCAAAATGGTGCCGAATAGCCTCTGAACTACTATGTCACAGGGGCTACCGGCACCATTGGTCAGCCCCTGTCACATGGCCATCGGCACCATCTTGTGCTCATACCATGTGACAGGGGCTGACCAATGGCGCCGGTAGCCCCTGTGACATAGTATGGGCAAAGGCTATCGGCACCATTTTGATTCCTGGCATCCGATGGCACGAGTGCAGGAGATCGCTCCCGGACCTCCGCTGAACCCCCAGGGATTATTGGCAAGCCTTGGGGGGTGTCAGGAGGCCCCCCCAAGCTGGGGGGGGCCTCCTGACCCCCCCCCCTGGGGCTGCCAGGAATCAAAATGGTGCCGATAGCCTTTGCCCATACTATGTCACAGGGGCTACCGGCGCCATTGGTCAGCCCCTGTCACATGGTATGAGCACAAGATGGCACCGATGGCCATGTGACAGGGGCTGACCAATGGCGCTGGTAGCCCCTGTGACATAGTAGTTCAGAGGCTATTCGGCACCATTTTGAGGAGCACGGCTTGCAGTAGCACACCGGGCACGGGAGGGACAAATGGAACCCGGGACCCCGCTGAACCCCCAGGGACGTTAGTAAGTCTTGGGGAGGGATCGGGATGGGGGGGGGGGTTGTATGTAATGTATTAAAATGAATTTAAATGCTTAAGGTGGGGTTTTTTTTAGCTTCGTTTCCCGCTTCGTTTTTTGGGCCGGTTTCGGGTTTCCTCGTTTCGTTTTTCAAAAAAACGAAACGAGAAAACCAGAATTTTACCACGAAGTATCCGAGTCAAAAAATGACCCCGTAGAAAAAAACGAAGCACATCTCTACTCTATGGATCTTTACCTTGCTATTGAGGACCTCACAGGCGCACCCCACCTTGCAGACTGCTACCAGACTGACCGAGGACCCTCACCGGTGTACCTCGCGCTGTGGGCCATTACCATCTCCATCTAGGGCCTCGACTGTGCTCCTCTATCTACAGACTGCTGTCACCTCTTCTGAGGGCTTCATCTGCATTTCCTACTCTGCAGGTTTACCATCCTTACTGACGACATCATTGGTGTACTCCGCCCCGCGGGCCACTACCATCTCCTTCAAGGTCTCTTCAGTGTACCCCATTTTATGGGTCACTACCATCTCTACAGGGGACCTCTCCAGTATACTCACTTCATGGACTACTACCAGCACTATGGACGTATTCCCTCAGGGCACTACCTATCTCATCAAACCTGTGTCACAGGGCCTGTGTGGACTCTCTCTCTCTCCCTGGCACCCCCCACTCCACGGGTAGTGCTTCTATCTCTTTAATAAAGACTCTATTCTTTTTGTGCCTTCCTCTGCTGAGACCTAGCCTCCCGACTGAGGCTCATGGGGCTCCTCCCTGTGGGTGGAACCATCTCTCACTTCGGCCCAGGGTTCACACACCTTCTAACATCACAGAATCCTAACAGTTGCATAGACATTAAGGAAAAAACACAGGACTGCTTCTACGGTGAAGTCCATAAGCAAAGCATGTCAATTAGCCCTGACTGATACATGGACGTATCCTGCACAGCGTGAAAGATTTTACAATGGGAAGCATGCTGGGCATACTGGGTGGACCATTGGTTCTTTTCTGCCATCATTTCTGTTTTTATGTTTCTATTTACTCTTATGTTTATGTTTATTGGATTTGATATACCACATGTGAAAACAAATCATCCAAGTGCTTTACAAAGTACATATTCAATAAGTACAGTCAATAGGTAAAAACACTAATCAAATAAAACTAAATTAGGCAGCTAATCATACATATTAAAACAAAGTGAAAAATGCTAGCTTAACAACTGCTCAAATAAAACATAAACTAGATAAATGAAATGTGCGGGTTACCACAAAACGTAAGATAACATAACAGCTCATATAAACCAATTTAATAAAATAAAGTAAATATCTTATAAATAAACTGCAAACAAGACAAATCTGGCCCAGCAGTAGCATACTTCAAATTGAGGGGGTCATTTATCAAAATGCACTAAGGCGTTTTCACATGCGTTAAGGGCTTATCGCATGCGAAAAGCCCCGTTAACGCGTGCGATAGGCCCTTACCGCATGTGAAAGCACTAGGGATGTGAATCGTTTTTGAACGATTAAAATTATCATCAGATAATTTTAAAATCGTCCAAAATCGTTAGAGTGCACGATACAATACAAATGCCCCCGATTTATCGTCAGGGGCATTTGTATTGTATCATTAAATAGGGGGCGGGAAAACCGGCACACCAAAAAAACCCTAAAACCCACCCCGAACCTTTAAAACAAATCCCCCACCCTCCCGAACCCCCCCAAAATGTTTTAAATTACCTGGGGTCCAGTGGGGGGGTCCCGGCGCGATCTCCCTCTCTCTGGCCACGGCTGCGTTAAGAGAAATGGCGCCGGTGGTCCTTTGCCCTTATCATGTGACAGGGCAAAGGTAGCGCCGGCGCCATTTTGAAGATTGGCAATACGTCCCGCGTGCAGGAGGTCGCTCCCGGACCCCCACTGGACTTTTGGCAAGTCTTGTGGGGGTCAGGAGGCCTCCCCAAGCTGGCCAAAAGTCCCTGGGGGTCCAGCGGGGGTCCGGGGGCAATCTCCTGCACACGTGACGTCGGGAGCCAGGAACCAAAATGGCGCCGGCACTACCTTTGCCCTGTCACATGATAAGGGCAAAGGGCCACCGGCGCCATTTCTCTTAACGCAGCCGTGGCCAGAGAGCTGGAGATCGCACCGGGACGCTCCCACTGGACCCCAGGTAATTTAAAACATTTTGAGGGGGGGTTCGGGAGGGTGGGGGATTTGTTTTAAAGGTTTGGGGTGGGTTTTAGGGTTTTTTTGGTGTGCCGGTTTTCCAGCCCTCCCCCGATTTACAATTTTTAACGATTAAAAAACAAAAAACAAAAACATGACGATCAGATTTACCTCCCCCCCCAGCCAAAATCGATCGTTAAGACGATCGATCACACGATTCACACCCCTAGAAAGCACCATATCGTATGGTATGATGCAAATTTGAAAAAGAGGAGGAGATTTGATGACCTACAGAGAGAGGAAACTCACCCAAAGATGAGATTTGGGCAATGATCTCTCCACCTAGCTTGTTGTTACCCAGGTAGAAAGTCCATCAATCTAGGTGGAGAGAACCTTGCACAAATCTCATCTTGGAGTGAGTTTCCTCACTCTGAAGGTCATCAAATCTTCACAAGAGACCACTATTCTGTTCATACGTCTCACGTTGAATGTCAAGGTGGCCCCTAACTCCCTACACTAATATTTAAACCTCACCTCGAGTTACTAGGTGGGCCACCCATAGGGATACAAATACCTATCTAGGGCAAGGGCATTACGGCTAGTCAGTCTCTCTCTCTCTCTCTCCCACACACACACACACACACACACACCATTAACAATGGTCCCCCAGTGGTAGCATGCAGGAAATACAACAGGTATGGCAATTTGCACTAACTTAGCTCTTCACATAGGTAATTAGAGCAAATTGTGATAAACTACCAAATAACAGTATATAAAACTCATCATCAAATAAACTGTATATTAGAATAAAACAAGCTCCTTTTACTATCACATGCGATACTTATCGCATTTTGATAAATCCAGGCCTAAATCTGCTAAGTAAGCCATCAGTTCCCAAATGCTTGGTTGAAAAACCAGGTCTTCACTGCTTTGTGAAGCTTTAGAAAATGTACTTCTGCACTGATGACAAAAGGGGAGCTTGGTATGAGAATGGATATTCTCTGGTACAAGCTAACCTAATAATAGAAGCAGGGCTGGGAAGATGTAGAAAACCTTGCTGAGAAGAGCCTAGGTTACATGAAGGGGAGTATGGAAGGAAGGTCGACTGGAGAACCAGAGTGCAGTGCCTGAAATGTGAAAGAATTGAATCTAGCATGGCAGAAAGAGATCCTGCCAGGTACTTGTGACCTGGATTGGTCATTGCTGGGAACAGGATAATGGACTTGATGGTCCTTTGGTTTGACCCAGTACAGCAAATCATTTGTTTTTATATGGCAGTAAATCGGCAGCCAATGTAAAGATTTTAGTATTTCTAGTCTATAGATAACGTTGGCAGCCAGGATGTGTCCCCCCCCATACTTCTGCACCCCATACCCCTCCCCCTTTCCCAAACCCAAATCCCAATAAGCACAACTCAAGTAATGTAACGCCTTAGCCGCGATTGTTCTGTTGTATTGTAAACCGATATGATTTGTAAATTATACAAGAATGTCAGTATATAAGAATTCAAAATAAATAAATAAATAAGTAACGACAGATGCAAATCAGTTGTGAGTGTAAAGCCTGCAGCTGTGTTCATGTGCAGTATTACTGTGTTGCCTCTGACCGCCATCCACCATGTACAAGCAAGACAGCAACAATGCATTCGGTCCCCCGCCGTGTTTCCAAGCAAGGGGGCCCCACTTCCGGGCTCCACTGCACCCAGTTGAAACCTCATACCCATCCTCATCAGGACATAGTCCAGCAATAGCCCCTGGCGCCAAGTTCAACATCTCCTTCCCCCTGCCCCCAGCTTAGGTACCCCACCCCCTGACACCCCAAGCTACTACATTGCATATGAACCGATACATGGCAAACAAGCACAATCCGTCTAACTGCTAACAAAAACACTATCTGGCACTGAATTGCAATTATAACTTTAGTCACTATTATAACCGAATTGGGTGGAGGGAGAGAATGCCACTGCTGCAAATATGGCCTCCGGGTTGGTGCCACTGGGCTTTAAATTCCTGCCCACATCGTCGCCATGTACTGCCCCGCCTCTTCTCTGCATTCCATGTGTGCGCGGCTGGCACAAAGCTCACCGGCCCAGCACATGCACAGAATGAATGCCGCCAACAGAGGAGCACAGGGGAAAATGGGATAGCAGCAGAAGGGCGACAGACTATCTGGCTCCCTCCCCATACAGATCACAACCAGTAAGTAATCCCCCATCATGGGGTGGGGAGGGCAGTGCGGGAGATGCGAGAGCCCACCTGGCGCAAAGTTTTGTCACACTGGGCAGGGGTGCGGTCCTTGGTATTAATATTATCTTCTTTTGACACCTTCTTTCGTGCTTTCGACTCATATACAGACTACATCATAGTCTTTTTAGATATTTCATCAGCGTTCGATACAGTGGATCACCAAATTCTCATTTCGGGTCTAAAAACCATAGGTATTACAGGAACAGTCTTGAATTGGTTCTCATCATTTCTCTCTGACCGTCTCTCTGACCGTCCCCAACAAGTTAATTACAATCAACACTCTTCCACCCCTTACATCATTAATTCTGGCGTCCCTCAAGGTTCATCATTATCCCCCATTTTGTTTAATATATATCTTCTTCCTCTATGTAACATTCTATCTTCTCTCAACCTACAATTCAAAATCTACGGAGATGATATCTAGTTTTTTGTTCCATATATTTTTTATTTATTTATTTATTTATTTAACTTTTTTATATACCAACATTCAAGACGGTGGTCCCATCATGCTGGTTCACAAGAAACAGGGGTGTAATTATAATAAACTTTACCATTTAAACAATAGTGCAGAAAAGCAGTTACATATAACAAGGAAAACAATAACTTGGAATGAGAAGGGAAATGAAGATCAGATAGTTATATATAAGTATAAATAACATCTTGGTCAGTTACATTATCCATGGTTACTCTCTACTTATCCACCATAAACTCCTGGCTCTCCCATAACCGGCTCAAACTAAATTCTTCAAAACAGAAATTATACACTTATCTTCTATTTCAGACTCCTCAATAGGCCCACCTCCACATTTGTTAATAAATAACACCACTATTCCCATAACACGTCATGCCACAAACCTAGGAATAATCATAAACTCAGATCTCTCCATGAAACAGCATATCTCTTCTCTTACTAAAAAATCCTTTTACAAACTACGGCTTCTAAAACACCTCCGACCATTACTTTTCTACCGTGATTACAGAACCATTCTTCAATCCCTAATTTTTTCTGGGCTAGACTATTGCAATGAACTTTACTTAGGACTACCAGATTCCTCACTTTATCCCCTTCAACTGATTCAAAATAGCGCAGCCCGGATATTAACCAAAACTCCTTTACACAATCATATAACTCCAATTCTGCAATCATTACACTGGCTCCCCGTAAATTACAGGGTAAAATATAAAATTCTCTCCAAGAGCTAAGAGAAACAGATAAGTATGAGAGAAAAGATGTGTGAAGCTTGCTGGGCAGACTGGATGGGCCGTTTGGTCTTCTTCTGCCGTCATTTCTATGTTTCTATGTTTCTATGTTACTATCCATGGTCTAATTCACAATCCAACTTCCACCTGGCTCTGTTCCTTATTACTGATTTACAAACCCGCACGTCATTTAAGATCACTCACTCAAAACCTTCTAGATATTCCCTCACCCAAACAAGCTAGGCTAGATGTTACCAGAAAGTGCGCTTTCTCGATAGCCGGTCCAATACTTTGGAATTCACTCCCAAATTCCCTCCGGTTAATATCAAACTCTTCTCATTTCAAAAAATCACTTAAAACCTATCTTTTCCAACTCGCATTTAATATACCCACCCAAGATCAAAAGCAACACCTAACATAGTACATTAACCCATCCATAGCTCCTATACATCCCACTCATCTCATCACACCCCCTCCCTCTCTCTTCCCCCCTCCCTGTTAGTTATATCATTATCTTTTTATCCCATTCCCTCCCCCTCCCCTCCTTCCCCTTCCCTCTGCAATAGTAAGTCCCATGGCAACAATTTTTTTGTTTTTCTTTAGTTTGAGTAAATGATTGATTTTATTTTAAGCTAGAATTTGTTCTAGCTATTAATTAATTTTTATGTACATTTTAAATTTATTTTGATTTGATTGTTTCTTTAAAAAATTTATTTTTATCTAATGTAAACCGTTTTGACAAAATTTATTTTTATAAAACGGTATATAAATATTTTTAAATAAATAAATAAATAAAATACTATGTCACAGGGGCTACCGGTGCCATTGGTCGGCCCCTGTCACATGGTAGGAGCAAACAAGATGGCGCTGGCCAGTCCATTGCTCCTACCATGTGACAGGGGCCGACCAATGGCACCGGTAGCCCCTGTGACATAGTAAGGGCAAAAGCTATCGGCGTCATTTTGAATACCGGCAGCCGACGGCCCGAGTGCAGGAGATCGTGCCAGGACCCCCGCTGGACCACCAGGGACTTTTGGTAAGTCTTGGGGGGGGATAAGGAGAGTGGAGGTGTTGTAGTTAATTAAATTTAAAGGGTTGGGATGGGTTTTTTTGGGGGAAACGAATACCTATGTAACTAATGAATGGATCGGGGTCCCCCGAGAACGGATGCAACGGATTTGGCTCCCCACGAATACAAATACCGAATGGGATGAATCTGTCCCTGCTGCACATCCCTATCTGTTTATGAAATGAATCTCATTTAAGCGCGAGAGAGCATCTGCCACACTATTACTTACGCCAGGCACATACCGTGCCCTAATAGTCATATAAAAGTGCAAACACTGCAGAACTATTTCCCTACACAGATCCATCACTTTTATTCTCTTATTGGCAAGTCTAACACCCCACACCACTAATGTGATCACTATGGGAAATAATTCGAGAAATGTTATGTTCTTTGTCAGTTCTTTGTTAGTTTTTGGGTACTTGCCAGGTTCTTATGGCCTGGATTGGCCACTGTTGGAAACAGGATGCTGGGCTTGATGGACCCTTGGTCTGACCCAGTATGGCATTTTCTTATGTTCTTATGTTCTTATGTTCTCTCCATGCTCAAGGCCAGGGCTCAGCGCTAGTAAGATACCTCAAATTCCCCACCTCCTGATGCATCAGAGTATATGCCCAAGTTGCAGTTAGAGACTGGGGGTTTCTGCCACACAGATACACTGTTAAATTCGCTGAGGAAGGTTACCCATATGGCCAAATCCTTCTTCATGGCTGCCAATATCCGGATAAAATGATGCATTTGACTGATGCTTGAGTAGTCTGAGTCAGCCTCCTCAGGAATACCCTCCCCATCAGGATGACCTGTCACGCGAAGTTCAGGTTACCCACAAGGGACTGAATGCTGGCCAATGTCAGCTTCCTCGCTAGCAGCGCATGCTGAAGCATTTTACATAACTTGGGTAGCTTAAGAACATAAGAAGCTAAGAAATTGCCAAGCAGGGACAGACCAAGGGTCCATCAAGCCCGGCATCCTGTTTCCAATAGAGGTCAAACCAGGCCACAAGAACCTGGCAAGAACCCAAACACCAAGAAGATCCGATGCTACTGATGCCAGTAATAGCAGAGGCCATTCCCAAAGTCAACTTGATTAATAGCAGTTAATGGACTTCTCCTCCAAGAACTTATCCAAACCTTTTTTGAACCCAGCTACATGAACTGCACTAACCACATCCTCTGGCCACAAATTCCAGAGCTTAATTGGGCATTGAGTAAAAAATAATTTCTCCAATTAGTCTTAAATGTGCTACTTGCCAACTGCATGGAATGCCCCCTAGTCCTTCTATTATCTGAAAGTGTAAATAACCGATTCACATCTACTTGTTCAAGACCTCTCATGATTTTAAAGACTTCTATCATACCCCCCTTCAACCTTCTCTTCTCCAAGCTGAACAGCTCTAACCGCTTCAGCCTTTCCTCATACGACAGCTGTTCCATCCCCTTTATCATTTTGGTCGCCCTTCTCTGTACCTTCTCCATTGCAACTAAATCTTTTTTGAGATGCGGAGACCAGAATTGTAGACAGTACTCAAGGTGCGGTCGCACCATGGAGCGATACAGAGGCATTATGACATTTTCTGTTTTAATAACCATTCCCTTCCTAATAATTCCTAACATTCTGTTTTTTGACTGCTGCAGCAAACTGAACTGACACTTTCAAAGTATTATCTACTATGATATCTAGATCTTTTTCCTGGGTGGTAGCTCCTAATATGGAACCTAGCATCGTGTAACTACAGCAAGGGTTATTTTTCCCTATATGCAGTACCTTGCACTTGTCCACATTAAAATTCATCAGTCATTTGGATGCCCAATCTTCCAGTCTCGCAAGGTCCTCCTATAATGTATCACAATCTGGTTGTGATTTAACTACTCTGAATCATTTTTGTATCATCTGCAAATTTGATAACCTCACTTGTCGTATTCCTTTCCAGATCATTTACAAATATTTTGAAAAGCACCAGTCCAAATACAGATCCCTGAGGCCCTCCACTGTTTACCCTTTTCCACTGAGAAAATTGACATTTAATCCTATTCTCTATTTCCTGTCTTTTAACCAGTTTGTAATCCACGAAAGGACATCGCCTCCTATCCCATGACTTTTTAGTTTACATAGAAGCCTATCATGAGGGACTTTGTCAAACGCCTTCTGAAAATCCAAATACACTACATCTACTGGTTCACCTTTATTCACATGTTTATTAACCCCTTCAAAACAATGAAGCAGATTGGTTAGGTAAGACTTCCCTTGGGTAAATCCATGTTGACTGTGTTCCATTAACCCATGTCTTTCTATATGCTCTATGATTTTGATCTTGAGAATAGTTTCCACTATTTTTCCCGGCACTGAAGTTAGGCTCACTGGTCTATAGTTACCCGGATCGCCCCTGGAGTCTTTTTTAAATATTGGGGTTACATTGGCCACCCTCCAGTCTTCAGGTACAATGGATGATTTTAATGATTGGTTACAAATTTTAACTAATAGATCAGAAATATCATTTTTTAGTTCCTTCAGTACCCTAGGATGCATACCATCTGGTCCAGGTGATTTGCTACTCTTTAGTTTGTCAATGTGGCCTACTACATCTTCCAGGTTTATAGTGATTTCGTTCAGTTCGTCTGACTCATCACCCCTGAAAACCATCTCCGGAATTGGTATCTCCCCAACATCCTCATTAGTAAACACGGAAGCAAAGAATTAATTTAGTCTTTCTGCAATGGCCTTATCTTCCCTAAGAGCCCCTTTAGCCCCTCGGTCATCTCATGGTCCAACCGACTCCCTCACAGGTTTCTTGCTTTGGATATATTTAAAAAAGTTTGTATTATGAGTTTCTGCCTCTATGGCCAACTTCATTTCAAATTCTCTCTTTGCCTGTCTTATCAATGTTTTACACTTAACTTGACAATGCTTATGTTTTATCCCTCATCCACCCCCCTCAGCCCACAGCCCTCTGTACGAAACCTAGGTGTTCTCATTGACCCTCACCTAAACCTCAAGAGCCACATAAACGCAGTCATAAAAGGAGGATTTTACAAACTCCAGGTCATGAGAAAGCTCAAGCCACTGCTCTGCACTCATGATCTCAAAACTGTCATGCTAGCCACCCTCACTTCTAAATTAGATTACTGCAACTCATTGTACCTTGGTCTCCCTTTCACCACCATCAGACCCCTCCAGATACTGCAAAATGCGGCAGCAAGGTTAATCAGTAACACACGCAAATCTGACCATATAACCCCCATCCTCAAAGAGCTTCACTGGCTCCCCATCTCCTCCCGCATCCTGTTCAAAACCCTCACCATCATACATAAAGCTATATACATTCATAACTCCCTTTGGCTCAATAAAACTTTACTTCCAGTACAATCCGCCCGCCCTACCAGAAAGAATCTTACATGCACCCTACAAGTCCCTACTCTTAAGACAGCCCGCCTCGCAGCAACAAGGTCCCTATCTATTGCGGGCCCCGCCCTTTGGAATTCTCTTCCCCCTGACCTCTGCCTGGAACAATGTCCTTTTAAATTCCGCAAACTGATAAAAACATGGCTTTTCCACCAGGCCTTCCCGGATTAGCCTCTCGCCCACCCCTCCCCACTACTCCTCCAGTAATCAATTCAAAGCTATCACATAGACCACGCTATTTCAATCAGCTACATCTGTAAATATGTATATCAAGAAACCTGTATAATATAGTTAAGTTATTTCTCTTTCCCTCTCTCTTCTTTTTCAGTTTTGTTCAATTTTCCGCTGTTGGGAACTCTATCAGTTGTCCCCTCCCCCCTCCCTTGTTTTTTGTACTTTCCTTCTTTTGTTACTATGTAAACCGATATGATGTGTATTTTAATGTCGGTATAGAAAAGCTGTTAATAAATCCTATTTTCTTCAGATGGATCCTTCTTCCAATTTTTGAAGGATGTTTTTTTGGCTAAAATAGCCTCTTTCACCTCACCTTTTAACCATGACGGTAATCGTTTTGCCTTCCTTCTACCTTTCTTAATGTGTGGAATACATATGGACTGCGACTCTAGGATTGTATTTTTAAACAATGTCCATGCCTGTTGAGCACTTCTAACCTTTGCAGCTGCACCTTTCAGTATTTTTCTATTTTCCTCATTTTATCAGTTTCCCTTTTGAAAGTTTAGTGTTAGAGCTGCAGATTTACTTATTGTCCTGCGATCCACTAAGAATTAAAACTAAAATAGCTCCCTCTCTTGTTGGTTCCTGAACCAATTGCTCCATGAAGCAATCATTTATTACATCCAGGAACTTTATGTCTCTAGCAAGTTCTGATGTTACATTTACCCAGTCAATATTGGGGTAATTGAAATTTCCCATTATTATTGCACTGCCAAATTGGTTTGCTTCCCTGATTTCTCTTAGCATTTCATCATCTGTTCTGACCATTTTGTCCAGGTGGATGGTAGTATACTCTTATCACTATACTCTTACCCAACACACATGGGATTTCTACTCATATAGATTCTAGAGATGTGAATCAGAACCGGAATCAGTTTGGATTCCGGTTCCAATTCACATGTGGGTTGTTTTTCAATGGACGCGATCGCGGTTTTGCTTATCGGCTGCGCCCGAGCCGATAAACAAAAAACCCACCCTGACCCTTTAAAACTAATCCCTTTGCTTCCCCCACACTCCCGACCCCCCAAAAACATTTTACCGGTACCTAGTGGTCCAGTGGGGGTCCCGGGAGCGATTTCCCGCTCTCGGGCCGTCGGCTGCCACTAATCAAAATGGCGCCAATGGCCTTTGCCCTTACCATGTGACAGGGCATCCGTGCCATTGGCCGGCCCCTGTCACATGGAGGGAGCACTGGATGGCCGGCACCATCTTTAAAAATGGCGCGGCCCATCCAGTGCTCCTACCATTGAAACTCTGGAGCTCTGCCTGCCTCTGGGGACCTGCACATGGAACAGGATGCATTTCAGAGAATGCCACCCTGGAGGTTCTGGATTTTAGCTTCCTACCTAAAATCCTAAATTTGGCTTCCAGAACCTCTCTCCCACATTTTCCTATGTCGTTGGTGCCCACATGTACCATGACAGCCAGCTCCTCCCCAGCACTGTCTATAATCCTATCTAGGTGACGCGTGAGGTCTGCCACCTTCGCACCAGGTAGGCAAGTTACCAGGCAGTCCTCATGTCCACCAGCCACCCTGCTATCTACATTTCTAATAATCGAATCACCAACTATGATGGCCAGCCTAACCCTTCCCTCCTGGGCAGTAGCCCTGGGAGACTTGTCCTTAGTGCGAGAGGACAATATGTCACCTGGAGAGCAGGTCCTTGCTACAGGATCACTTCCTGCTACACCAGGGTGATGTTCTCCTACTGGGAGACCTTTCTGATCCAAGACAGCACTGGGGCTGCCAGACTGGATTTGGGACTTGGCTACTATGTCCCTGAAGGTCTTATCAATGTACCTGTCTGTCTCCCTCAGCTCCTCCAAGTCTGCTACTCTAGCCTCCAGAGATCAGACTCGTTCCCTGGGAGCCAGGAGCTCTTTGCACCGAGTGCACACATACAATCTCTCACCGGCGGGTAAAAAATCATACATGTGACACTCAATGCAAAAGAATGGAAAGCCCCCCTCTTGCTGCTGGACTGCTGCCTTCATCCTAGTTTTATTGAGTTCCTAGTTAAGTTTAGGATACTAAGGGAGTTGGAATGAGAGTAGTTTAAATTTACAGCTGAATTTACTAATTAATCAGCTAGTGTCCTACAAGGGGATGATTAAACTTTCAATAAGGGCTGGTACAATAGTATGATTTACATAAGACCCTGATTGATTTTTAATGAGAAAGTGTCTCATGCCTAAAAATGAAGGGTTGAGTGTGTGGGAAAGACAGACACTAGAATTAACTATCTCTGGCTTGCTTATTACCTCAGACACACACAAACTCTAAAGAATATATCCCTTAATTTCACCTTTCACCAAACTTTTATAAGCCCAAAAATTTCTGAAAGCTATACTTACCAATCCTCTTTAACCACCGTTAAATTAATCTTCACTCAGTTAATGGAAGGGTGGGGAAGCTGGAGCTTTGGACGTCAATCTCTGGCTCTCTTGCGGTGACTTCTGGACTCCTCTCTCGGGGGATGCTGGGAGCAGTATGCAGATGAGCCTTCCGGTCCTCCTCAGAACCGGCATGAATTCTTGAGAAAACTGCTTGTAGAAGTCATTATGATACCCATCAGCCCCAGGCTCTTACCATTCAAGAAAACAAGTATTGCTGTATAAACTTCCTGAGCAGTTACTGGCACCACTAGATTAGCCACCTGCCTGTCTGTCATCCTAGGTAACACCATGTCTTACAGGTATGCCTCCAGGCCCACAGATGCACACTTCTGATTTGAATACAGCCCTTCATAATATGCTTTGAATGTGTCATTTTTCTCTTTAATATCATGTGCTATTGTCCCCAGTTGAGTTCTAATGCTAATGACCAGATTCTAGTCTTTCCATTTTCTTATCATTCTAGCCAGCAGAGCCCCAGCTTTATTCCCATACTCATAAACCTTCTGCCTGCAATATTGCATTGCCTTCTCTAATCCCTCAGTTTGAAGCTCCTTCCTCACTGTCTGCAAAAGTTTGTAAATGCATGGGAGGAGCTAGCTTTATGCTAAGCCTCCAGAAACCTTAATCTCTGCTCTAGTGACCTTTCCTTTTGCTGCTTTATTTTTTTCTGGTGGCCAGCAAAGCTAATATTTTGTCCCCGAATCACCAATTTCAAAGTCTCCCACATCACCACTGGATTCTGCTCTGCCCCCTCGTGAATCTCCCAATATTCCTAGATTCCTTTTACTATCATATTGCAAAAGCAATCATTTGCTAGTAAGGATGAGCTCAAGCGCCAGGACTTGCTAGCCTTTTCACTGAGAAATTATTATTGGCGACAAGACCGGACTATGAAATGAGATTTGGCCTGTCCAAATGTTACATAGAGTCAGCTAAAAGGACAGTAGCACTAAGAAAAAAAAGTGTATGCGACTGTATAATTGATGCTGGTGTGAGTAGCAGGTATAATTCCATCTCTTAGGGAGATCCCATCTCTTTGGGTTCTCCAAACATCACACGTTCTAAGCTTTATCAATACATTGAGATCTTCCTCTTGCCCTTTGGTCTGGCCACTCTGAGATGACCTCTCCCTTCCTGGATCTAAGCGTGTGTTCCAGTCAGGGGGACTGTAACACACAAATAAACGTTCTCCAGGGTGCCAATCAGCTGCCTATAGTATAATCTCTGGCCCTCATTTGGCCTATATGTTGGCCAAGGAGAATTTCTCCTCATACAGAGAGTATTCCAAAATAACATTTTACCCCTCCGGATTGGATAGCTGTTTGTGCACCTGCAACAGTAAAGAGCTGTCCACAAGGATACAACCCCCACTACTTTTCTAATTGTAGGAGGAGAAATACACCTGTCCAATCTAATTCTGTGACATCACCTAGTTGAGTTTCCTGTAAAAGTGACATTTTCATATTATTTTTCTTCAGATAGTCTAGTATTCGCTTACGCTTTATGGGAGTGCCTATTCCTCTTACACTGAAAGAGATAGCATTTACCTCAATATAGGACATTCACAGCAAAACATATCGTGTGCACGAATGACATTACATTACTCTAACATTGAACTCCTACTCACATCTAAACTGGAACAACCCTCCCCCCCAATCCAAATGTCCCTCATCTCCCCTTCCAAGCTTGACTGCAGTTGCATGTGTATATGAGGGAATCCACTCCATCCTGGTCTCCACCCCTCATCCCTCAGACCACCTCTGCCCAGGCCCTGCCCCCCCCCCCCCCCCCCAAAGGTGACACATCAAATTCCCAACTCCGTGCACGCCTAGGGAATACAAACCAAAACAAGCCATCCCTCCTTATCCTTCTTCCCCTACCTCCCCTACATAGAAACATAGAAATGATGGCAGAAGAAGACCAAATGGCCCATCCAGTCTGCTCAGCAAGCTATGCACATTTTTTTCTCATACTTATCTGTTACTCTTGGCTCTTAGTAACCTTTTGGTTCTATTTCCCTTCCACCCCCACCATTAATGCAGAGAGCAGTGTTGGAACTGCATCTATGTGAAATATTTAGCTTAATTATTTAGGGGTAGTAACCACCGCAATAAGCAAGCTACACACATGCTTATTTGTTTTCCCAGACTATGTAATTCAGTCCTTTTTGGTTGTTGTCTATATAGATCCTCTTTTCTTCATTCGCCCTGCCATTGAAGCAGAGAGTTATGCTGGACATGCATTGAAAGTGAAGCATCAGACTTTCTCCCCTGCCGTTAAAGCAGAGAGTCATGCTGGATATGTGTGAAGCATCAGTCTTTCTCCCCTGCTGTTAAAGCAGAGAGCTATGCTGGATGTGTGTGAAGCATCAGTCTTTCTCCCCTGCCGTTAAAGCAGAGAGTCATGCTGGATATGTGTGAAGCATCAGTCTTTCTCCCCTGCTGTTAAAGCAGAGAGCTATGCTGGATGTGTGTGAAGCATCAGTCTTTCTCCCTTGCCGTTGAAGCAGAGAGCTATGCTGGATATGCATTGAAAGTGAAGTATCAGGCTTATTTGGTTTGGGGTAGTAACCGCCGTAACAAGCAAGCTACTCCCTGCTTTTTGTGAATGCAAATCTTTTTCCACATTCATTCACATTCTCTAGACTTTATGGATCTACAGTGTTTATCCCATGCCCCTTTGAAGTCCTTCACAGTTCTGGTCTTCACCACTTCCTCCGGAAGGGCATTCCAAGCATCCACCACCCTCTCCGTGAAGAAATACTTCCTGACATTGGTTCTGAGTCTTCCTCCCTGGAGCTTCAAATCGTGACCCCTGGTTCTGCTGATTTTTTTTGACAGAAAAGGTTTGTCGTTGTCTTTGGATCATTAAAACCTTTCAAGTACCTGAAAGTCTGTATCATATCACCTCTGCTCCTCCTTTCCTCCAGGGTGTACATATTTAGATTCTTCAATCTCTCCTCATAAGTCATTTGATGAAGACCTTCTACCTTTTTGGTCGCCCTTCTCTGGACTGCCTCCATCTTGTCTCTGTCTTTTTGGAGATACGGTCTCCAGAACTGAACACAGTACTCCAGGTGAGGTCTCACCAAGGACCTGTACAAGGGGATAATCATTTCCCTTTTCCTACTCGATATTCCTCTCTCTATGCAGCCCAGCATTCTTCTGGCTTTAGCTATCGCCTTGTCACATTGTTTTGCCGACTTCAGATTGTTAGAAATCATCACCCCAAGGTCTGTCTGCTGCTCCGTGCACATCAGCCTTTCTCCCCCCCATTGAATACAGTTCATTCGGATTTCCACTCCCCATATGCATGACTCTGCACTTCTTGGCATTGAATCTCAGCTGCCATATCTTTGACCACTCTTCCAGCTTCCTTAAATCCCATTTCATTCTCTCCACTCCTTCCGGCGTGTCCACTCTGTTGCAGATCTTAGTATCATCTGCAAAAAGACAAACCTTATCTTCTATCCCATCCGCAATGTCGCTCACAAAGATATTGAACAGGACTGGTCCCAATACCGATCCTTGCGGTACCCCGCTTAACACCGCTATCTCTTCGGAGAGAGTTCCATTTACCAACACACATTGTTTTCTGTCCTTCAACCAGTTTGCAGTCCAGGCCACCACCTCGACACTCACTCCTAAGCTTCTCATTTTATTCACAAGTCTCCTGTGCCGGACCGTATCAAAAGCTTTGCTGAAATCCAAGTAGATGACATCGAGTGCCCTTCCTTGATCCAATTCCTTGGTTACCCAGTCAAAAAAAGTCAATCAGATTTGTCTGACAGGATCTTCCCCTGGTAAATCCGTGCTGCCTCTGGTCCAGCAATTCTCCTGACTGTCGATAGTTCACTATTCTCTCTTTCAACAGTGACTCCATTACTTTTCCCACCACCGAAGTGAGGCTAACCGGTCTGTAGTTACCAACCTCTTCTCTTCCCACTCTTGTGAAGCGGGACCACCACCGCTCTTCTCCAATCACTCGGCACCACTCCCGTTTCTAGGGATCTATTGAACAGGTTACACAGCGGACAGCACATCTCTGAGCTCTCTCAGTATCCTGGGATGAACTTCATCAGGCCCCATGGCTTTGTCCACTTTCAGTTTCTCCAGCTCTTCCCATACATTTTCTACTGTAAATGGAGTTACATCTACTCCACTCCCCTCCAGTTTCTTGTTAACTAGCGACAGGTCCTTCTCCAGGGTCCTCTTTAGTGAACACAGAACTGAAGTATTCGTTTAATATTTCTGCCATTTCTTCATCTCTCTCCACACATTGATCCTTTCCACCTTTCAATTTCACTATACCACTATGAACTTTTCTCCTTTCACTGATGTATCTGAAAAATGTTTTGTCACCTCTCTTTACCTCCTTGGCAATCCTCTCTTCCTCTTGACCTTTTGACATCTTGATTAATTTCTTCGTCTCCCTCAGTTCTACCAGATATTCTTCTTTGTGTTCCTCCCTTTGGGATCTTTTATATTTCTTGAACGCTGTTCTTTTAGCCTTTATTTTGTCAGCTACCTCCTTTGAGAACCAGATAGGTTTCATTTTTCTTTTGCTTTACTTTTCTAACATATAGATTAGTTGCCTTGGTAATTGCTCCTTTTAGATTGGTCCACTGTTGATCCACATCTCTCACATTCTCCCAGCCTTTTAGTTCTTCCTCCAGGTAGTTCCCCATTTCATCAAAGTCCGTGTTTTTGAACTGCAAAACTTGGGTCTTTGTGCTTCTTTTCTGAATCTTTTTTGTGATATTAAACCATATCGTTTGATGATCACTGGTGCTGAAGTGGGCGCCCACCTGGACATCAGAGACATTATCTCCATTAGTGAGCACTAAGTCCAGTATAGCTCCTTCTCTCGTGGGTTCCATAACCATTTGTTTGAACAAAGCTACTTGCAGGGCATCCACTATTTCTCTACTATTATTAGATTCTGCAGCTGGGATTCTCCAGTCTACATCCGGCATATTAAAGTCTCCAATGATCACCACTTCTCCCTTCTTTCCTATCTTTTGGATGTCTTCAACCAGATCTCTATCCATCTCTTCCTTTTGGTTTGGAGGCCTGTAAACCACTCCAATAAAAATGGATGTCCCATCTTTTTTTAGGTTGGCCCATAGTGCTTCTTCATGGCCCCATCTTCCTTGCAGCTCACATGCTTGGATATTGTTTCTGACATAAAGAGCCACTCCTCCCCCTTTCCTATCCTCTCTATCCATCCTTAACTAATTATAGCCTGGTATTGCTGAATCCCAGTCATGAGATTCCGTAAACCACGTTTCCGTGACAGCAACAACGTCCAAGTTTGTCTCCACCATTAGGGCTTGCAGATCTGGGATTTTATTGCCCAAACTATGAGCATTTGTGCTCATAGCTTTCCAGCTTTCTTTGTACAGGTTACTGCTGTTCCTGGACTCCTTTTGTGACCTCTTTAGTTGAGTTTTGTTATCCACTTCTCCTTTTGTATTAGTGCCTTTGATTGCAGAGTCTTCCATCACAGTGAGTTTTTTTCTTTGGTTTCTGATCTGGAAATTCTGTATACATTGGGTTTCTTCTCTCTTATCAGATAACATTTCAATCTTTCTCAAGAACTTCTTCAGTATTTAATACAGAGAAGGCCTTTTGTACTTGTTGCACTTGATACACTGTGTGTCTCCGGATCTCAGGTCTGATTCTACCAGAGCCCACTGTAATACTCTTTTTTAAGTTCCTTAATGCCCTGTGTGAGTGGGGGGGGGGGGGGGGGTAGAGTTGTGGGCTGCACAGCTGTCAATAATGGGTGTCTGTGGGTCATAGGACTTATCCTACTGAGCCCACAGTAAATCTCTTTTTCCTTGACTTTTGGTTATTCTGTGGAAATGGGAAATTATTTCTTGAATAATGTAAAGTGGTTGAGACTTTCTTTATTGAAGCTAATTCAGATTTAACTTCAGTCAGATCCTTTTCCAAGGTAGAGAGTTCTGAACAAATGGGGCAAGCCTTAAGTTTCCATATGATTACCCTCAATATAAAGGCTCCACAACAGTTGCATTGGATAATCCTCATTTTGGTCATTTGTTTGATGGATAGAAATTAGGGAAATACTAATTTACCTTGTTGCCAATTATGAATTTAGGTAGACTATATTAGAAACACAAACCTAGGGGTGGGTGGGTAGAGGGGTAGGGTGCGAGGGTGCTAAACAGTTAAACCTTGGTCAAGCTAGTTACAACTGGACCTTTCTGGAATTTAGTTGGTCCTTTGTTTTATATTGATATAGCCAGCTTTTTTTGCCCCAATGTTCTTATCTAACCAGAGATTATATGTGACACTAAATCTAACTAAGAGATAGATTCTAACAGAGAGAAAAAAAGCTCTATGTTTTCTTTTTGTTTAAATCTTGAACACAGCAGAGATACCCAAAAAACAACTTAATATACACTTTTTGTATCTGACTATAATGAAAAGAAAGCAATTGTACACAGAAGCAATTATACACAGAAGCCTCCTATAATAACTTAAGTAATAATCAGGAACAAACTTATCTGCCCAGGTAATAGTCTCCAAGCTGTGCGCTGCTGTAGTACTTGCAATGGAGGTTTGTAGTGCTTACAATGGAGGTCATGTAGTGCCTCCCCTTCTTACCCACCTCTTCCTCCATCCTCCCCTCATGCTACAACATAGAATATCTTGACAAGCATATATCTTCTGCTGCCAGCTTAACCTTGTCCCCTCATAGCTCAGGGCGGTCTCTCCAGGATGCCACTCCTGTATGCCTCTTCTCCATGTCCCTTCAGTGTGTCTATGTTGCTTTTGAGTCTCTCGATATCAGTCCAGCTACCATTACAAACAATAAGTCTCTTCACGGACGTTTTCAGCTTGCCAAAGCTCTGACAGTTAAACATCAAATCTCTTGGCTCCAATTCTGATGCTACACAGCACATATATAAGGCAGCAATGACAAAGAAAATAGTTGTGAGATACCCCATTTCCTCCCCTCTTCTCCCTCCCCCTCCCCCAGCTCCCCCAGGACATAACCCTCTGCCCTCCCTTCTCCCATACACACAAAATCTTTTACTTTCAAACTTCTCAGCTCCCCCCTCGAGGCAACACCCCCTCCCACCTTCCAATGTTAGTTCTATCCTCCCCCTACTCACTTTATTTTGTATCCCAATAGCTATAAGCTTTGTAAATGTTAAATTCAAAATATTAAAGGATATATTGCATCTGGTATAGCAGACTCCGGCAAATAACCAGGGCTACTTTTGCTTCCAACACCTCTCACATGGAGCATCCTCGATTACCAATGGCGCCATGCTCAAGCCGCTCCTCAAAAAACCTAACTTACCCACCTCAGACCCAGCAAACTTTAGACCCATAGCAAACCTCCCGTTGATTGCCAGAGTTATGGAGAAAGTTGTAAACAAACAACTTACAGAATATCTTGACGAAAACAACATCCTCACCTCAAACCAATTTGGCTTTCGCAAGTCTATGAATACCGAATCATTATTAACATCATTATCAGACACTATCATTTTCAACCTAGAAAAGGGCCAACCTTGCCTCCTCGCTCTCCTTGATCTTTCATCAGCGTTTGATACCGTTAACCACTCATGCCTCCTGCAACGCCTAATAGACATTGGCATTACAGGAGTAGTTTTTAACTGGTTCAAATCATTTTTGGAGAACAGAACATACAAGGTCAAGATAAATAACAAAGAGTCCCACACCATCGAATCCAAAAGGGGGGTACCACAAGGATCATCCCTCTCCCCGACTCTTTTCAATATTTATCTACTCCCACTTTGTCAACTTCTCACTAACCTTAAGCTAAGACATTACCTATACGCGGATGATATTCAAATCCTCATCCCTATAGAAGATTCCATATACAAAGCCATATCATTCTGGAATAAATGTCTGTCAGCTATCAACAATCTACTCACCAGCCTCAACTTGGTTCTAAATAAAAACAAAACTGAAATCCTCATTATAACTCCGGAAAACTATACCCCTTTCTCACATTCTAACACTAATCAACATCCGGTCACCACAGGGCTCTCCACCACACAACAAGTTAGAGATCTGGGAGTCATCATAGACAACAGACTCAGTCTCAACAAATTCGTCAACAACACAACAAAAGAATGTTTCTTTAAACTTCAAACATTAAAGAAACTCAAACCTCTCCTCCTATACAGAGACTTCCGCATGGTTTTACAAGCCATCATACTCCCAAAGCTGGATTATTGTAACTCTCTCCTCCTAGGCCTTCCAGCATGTACCATCAAACCACTTCAGATGGTCCTGAACGCCTCTGCAAGAATTCTATCAAATGCCAAAAAGAGAGATCATATCACCCCAATTCTCCACCATCTCCACTGGCTTCCAATTAAATACAGGATCCAGTTCAAGTCTTTAATGATGATACATAAGGCCTTACACAACATCGCACCTCTCAACCTAACATTCCAAATTCAATTACACACATCTGTGAAACCAACCAGAAGCGCCTATCAGAACAGACTAATCACACAACCTATGAAATCCGTTCTGAGGAAACGTGCATTATCCACAGCAGGCCCTTCACTTTGGAACTCGCTCCCTCCAGACCTTCGTTTAGAACCATGCCACTCTACATTTAAAGGGAAACTTAAGACTTGGCTTTTCAAACAAGCTTTCCCCTAGAGCCAAGAACACGAAGAAAAGTCTTTTCAAGCCCACAACGAGTTATTCAGATCTATTTTTTTCTTCCTTTGTTAATCAGAAATTTACACATGCTGACTTCAATGTAAAACTTATTACTTTGTTTTTGTTCAATGTAAAACTTCTTTTATTCTGTTCTATGTAAACCGCTATTTGTAGCGATAGTTACTGTTCTTTGTGAATATGTATATTATACAGGAACCTCCGGTATATAAATTAATTTAAATAAATAAATAAATGTAAGTATCGCAGTCAGCATTTCTGGGCATTAGTCTTCTCTCATCTGCATCTGGCTGCTGGTGGTTCCATCACTGCTGTGTCTTGCTCCCCCCACTCTACTGTGGCTACAAGATGTATCTACTGCTGCCGTCAGGGATCCTGCACATGCTGAGAAGCATGGACACTCTTCCATATTCAAACTTGGTATGCTTTTTGTGGGGCTCCCTCAGCATGCAAGGCTGTATTGCCTTCACTGCACCCATTTCTCGCTGCATTATTCAACTTGTTGCTCCAGGCTTCTTGTTCCGAGTGTGCTCTGCCTGCAAGGGAGCCACCATGCTTTCTAGTCACCACAAGAAATGTCTCTGCTCTTGGGGAATCAAATCCCTGCCATGCGCTCCAAACCAGATCGGGAGCTACGAAGAGTAAACAAGCTGGTACTTCATCTGCCTTTCCTGCAGGGCTTTCTTTAACCTCAGCATAGTTTGCTCGTTTCTTCTGCATGATCATGCTAAAGTCAAGAAAAATGAGGATGCAGTGCCCACAGTGCAGCAGACCCAGCTTGCACCCTTTTCGGATAACCCACTTTTTTATTTGGAATTTATGGAGTTTATGAAAGCATGTGGCAAATGGTTATTGGTCTTTGTTCATGCTGCTACTCGATGGCCACACTTGATCTATGGGATCTCTTCCTCTCAGCTGCAGCATCTCTTTGAGTCCCTCACTTTGGACCCCCTCCATTTTCTCCAGGATCCCTAGCACCTGTAAATTATAATGATGCAATCGATCCTCCAAGTTCACCACTATATCCGCTAATGCCCTAACCTGTTTCTTCTGTGCTGCCAGGGAGTTTGCTGCTGTTGACTCCTAATCCACTACTGTTGACAAACTGTGCTCCAACTCCTCCACTCTCAGGCAGAGCAATTCCATCTGGGCCTTAATATCATTTATTGCAGTGCTCATTGAGCCCATACCTTTTATGCACCTCTGCACGAAGACCCATTATTTCCATTGGGATTTGGGTCTTTGTATCTTGTGTTGCATTGGCAGAGGAGCCTTCTATTCTCAATGATTTCTCCTTGCCCCTGAGCTTGGGCCTTCTAGCTTGCCAGCCTCACAGTGGAATTTGGTTATCGGCCTGTCCTGGGTGCTCCTTGTGTGTCGGAGACTCATTGCTGTTGAAGCTGTCTCCAAGACACATCGGCCTCAACTGCATTTTGCTGCTGATCTTACCCCCCTGGGGTAGGTTGTAGGCAGGGATTGGGTGGAGTGCGTGGGAGATATATTCAATTGCTAGCTACTTTGATAGAATTTTCCATTGAAAAATATATTTGTTCATTTTTGCTGCAGTGCCAGCCAGCCAGGCTTTTATTGACCACAATTTTTTTTATTGAACACAGATGGTCTCTCTGTCTCTCCCACTGAGACAAGCTGCTAGCAGTGGCATTTTGCTGCTTATCTTACCACCCTGGGATAGGAAGTTGCAGGCACAGGCAGGGTGTGGGTGGGAGATAGTGTGAGTTGGTATTTTCAAACAAGATGCAGCATCACTAGGAATTGTGCTTGCTCAGGCTTTCAGTCAAGCCTTTTCTCTGCTGTTTCATTTTTTTGTGCACACAGAGCAGTCTCAGTTATAGTGTACATCAAGGCACTGAATCATGCATCTGTGGGCGGTTTTGTAGACTCACATATATTGGGACAGCAGTGCTCTTTTAAGCCAAATCCCCAGAAGGCCTCTTTTGTAGTTACAAGTTTGGTGGGTCCACATACAGTGGTCTCAGTTGTAGTGTACATGAAGGCACTGCACCGTGCGTCTGTGGGCAGTTTTGCAGACTCACATATTGGGACAGCAGTGCTCTTTTAAGCCAAATCCCCAGTAGGCCTCTTTTGTAGTTACAAGTTTGGTGGGTCCACATACAGCAGTCTCAGTTGTAGTGTACATGAAGGCACTGCATCGTGTGTCTGTGGGCTGTTTTGTAGACTCACATACATTGGGACAGCAGTGCTCTTTTAAGCCAAATCCCCAGTAGGCCTCTTTTGTGGTTACAAGTTTGGTGGGTGCACATACAGTGGTCTCAGTTGTAGTGTACATCAAGGCACTGCATCGTGCGTCTGTGGGCAGTTTTGCAGACTCACATATTGGGACAGCAGTGCTCTTTTAAGCCAAATCCCCAGTAGGCCTCTTTTGTGGTTACAAGTTTGGTGGGTGCACATACAGTGGTCTCAGTTGTAGTGTACATCAAGGCACTGCATCGTGCGTCTGTGGGCAGTTTTGCAGACTCACATATTGGGACAGCAGTGCTCTTTTAAGCCAAATCCCCAGTAGGCCTCTTTTGTAGTTACAAGTTTGGTGGGTCCACATACAGCAGTCTCAGTTGTAGTGTACATGAAGGCACTGCATCGTGTGTCTGTGGGCTGTTTTGTAGACTCACAAACATTGGGACAGCAGTGCTCTTTTAAGCCAAATCCCCAGTAGGCCTCTTTTGTGGTTACAAGTTTGGTGGGTGCACATACAGTGGTCTCAGTTGTAGTGTACATCAAGGCACTGCATCGTGCGTCTGTGGGCAGTTTTGCAGACTCACATATTGGGACAGCAGTGCTCTTTTAAGCCAAATCCCCAGTAGGCCTCTTTGTGGTTACAAGTTTGGTGGGTGCACATACAGTGGTCTCAGTTGTAGTGTACATCAAGGCACTGCATCGTGCGTCTGTGGGCAGTTTTGCAGACTCACATATTGGGACAGCAGTGCTCTTTTAAGCCAAATCCCCAGTAGGCCTCTTTTGTAGTTACAAGTTTGGTGGGTCCACAAACAGCAGTCTCAGTTCTAGTGTACATGAAGGCACTGCATCGTGCGTCTGTGGGCAGTTTTGCAGATTCGACTTAGCATTGAAAATGTAGCGCAGACACTGTTTGCTTCTGATTCCGATGACGAATCACCTTGTGTGGGATTCTCATCATCAGAAATGGAAGAAGTAATAGCTGAAGAAGGTTTAGGAGGATTAGTTAGTTCTGACTTAGCCTCCACTTCAGTTCACTTCAACTCCAGTGCCAGCATCCACCCTGAAGGCTATAGAGAAGGGATCACGAAAGAAATCTGCGATCTGGAGCCACTTTAAAGTGACGGAGGACCCGCGTTTTGCTCAGTGTAATTACTGTGCAAGGGCTATTAGCAGAGGCAAGCAAATGGGATATCTAACTAATTTTGGCAAGTTGCATCATATGCAGAAGCAATACCCAACAGTACTGCCATTTAGGGGTGGTGGCAGTATCATTCAGGGGACCCCTTTTTTCAGGCAGCGTAAACTGGTTGAAAAGGAGCAGAGTTACCCCACACCCTCAGCCCCTTCTAGCAGTCAGGTGGCAGGCCAGCAGCCCCCTGCCATGTGTCAGAAGCAACAACCCACCACGGAGGAAATGGGGTGGTGTTCGGTAACGCTATCCCGGGGAAGGAGGCAGGCAGCCTCAAAAGTTGTAACCAGGAGCATCGGAGAAATGATTGCCCTTGATGACCAGCCCTTGCAGGTAGTGGAGAATGTGGGTTTCAAGCATTTGCCCCCCTCCAGAACTACATTTATCAGAAAGGTCATCCCCAGTCTGTACAACCAGTGTCGCAGTCACATCCAAGCGCTGCTATCTAAGGCAGAGGGGAGATTGCATTTCACCTGCGATATCTGGACCACCATGAATGCTGCGCACTCTTACCTCTCCCTGACAGCACACTGGTGGGACCTGGCTGAGGCAGGGGCAGGCAGCAGCTCTATTAGTGAACAAGTATCAGAGTAGAGGTGGGCTTTACTGCACACCCACCTGACGGACAAGGCCCATACCTCAGCCAATATTCTAGCATGCATCAGACAGATGCTAGCGGGCTGGCAGCTACACCAGCAAGACAGGAATCTTCAGGCAGGGTTCTTTGTCACAGACAATGGTGCAAACATGGTAAAGGCAATATGCGATGGGCGCTTTCAGAACATCCGATGTTTTGCACACACTCTGCATCTGGGAGTGAAGTCAGCTCTTGGGTTGGAGTCCAATCACCAAGAGAATGAATACCTGCATATGTTAATTCACAAGTGCAGGAACATAGCAGCGCACTTCCACAGACATGTGAAGGCGGGGCAGGTTCTCTGTCAAAAGCAGACTGATTTGGAGATGCCTCACAAAGTGTCTCATTCAAGACATTGGCACCCGGTGGAATTCCACCTTTATGATGCTGCAGAGGTTAGTGGAGCTGCAGACTCCCTTTCATGAACTTTCTGGTTCAATGGACATAGGTTTGCAGAATCCCCTGGGGCATCATGATTGGTTAGTCATGAGTCAGCTGGTAAAAATCCTGCAGCCCTTCAAGAATGCCAATGGAGGAGCTGAGTTCCAGAAGTGCCACCTTGGCTGACATCATCCCTATAGTTAATTTTCTGGAGGAAAATTTGGAGGGCTTTAAACAGTAAGAGGGAATGACAGCAGAGGTGCTGCATTGTCTGGACGTTTTGCAGAAGCAAATGCAAGAGAGATTAAGACCTTTAACAAAAGACAACACATACATGCTCGTCACAGTCTGTGATCCCTGTGTGAAAGGAAAACTTGCCCTACAAGCCGATTGTCTCACATTTGTGAAGGACCTGCTGTTAGTAAAAGTCCGTGAACAGGAGCGCCATAGACAGAGACAAATTAGGCATGAAGCAGAGGAAGAAACAGTGGGCACTTCAGAGAGTAGTGCTTGCCCAAGCAGGAGCAGCACTGTCAGTGACAGCTAGTTCTTCGTGCTCCACTTCAGTATACCAAAGCCATGTTGCCCATAAAGAAGCATCTGTTCTGGATCGGGCTAGAGTGAAAGCAGCTGGCAAGAAGGACTCTCAGCCTACCCAAGCAAAGGAGACGCCAGCACAAATGTCAGTGATACGGTTTCTCACAGAGCCCATAGAGGACATGCAGACAGATCCGCTGGCATATTGGGCACACAAGTTCACTGTCCGGCCACACCTAGCCAAAGTTGCTTAGCGATATCTGTCATGTCCACCAACCAGTGAATGTGTATTTTCAATGACAGGGGATATCATGAGCCCTCACTGCTCAAGCTTGGCAACAGAGTTGATGGAAATGCTAGTGTTTTTGAAAATAAACATGCCTTTGCTTGGGTTTCCAAATTTTCCCTGTGAATGGCAAGATGAATAAAAGCAATTTAAAGCCTTGCAGCAGCTCCAGCTTCCTCATATGCTCCAGATAATATCAGCACATGTACCTGACCTGAAATGCTGTGCCAGTCTGTCCACTGTCCAGGCCATATGTCCCTACAAGGGCCTGACCTCAAATGCTGTGCCTGTCTGTCCAGGCCTTACATCCCTACAACAGCCTGACCTCAAACGCTGTGCCTGTCCATCCAGGCCTTACGTCTCCGAAAGGGCTTGACCTCAAATGCTGTGCCTGTCCGTCCAGGCCTTACATCCCTCGAGGGCCTGACCTGAAATGCTGTGCCAGTCTGTCCACTGTCCAGGCCGTATGTCCGTTCAAGGGCCTGACCTCAAATGCTGTGCCTGTCCATCCATGCCTTATATCCCTACAAGGGCCTGACCTAAAATGCTGTGCCAGTCTGTCCACTGTCCAGGCCGTATGTCCCTACAAGGGCATGACCTCAAATGCTGTGCCTGTCCATCCAGGCTGTACATCCCTACAAGGGCTTGACCTCAAACGCTGTGCCTGTCTGTCCAGGCCTTAAATCCCTACAAGGGCCAGAGCTGAAACACTGTGCCAGTCTGTCCACTGCCCAGGCCATACGTCCCTACAAGGGCCTGACCTCAAATGCTGTGCCTGTCTGTCCAGGCCTTATGTCCCTATAAGGGCTTGACTTCAAATGCTGTGCCTGTCTATCCAGGCCTTACGTCCCGACAAGGGCTTGACGTCAAATGCTGTGCCAGTTCATCCAGGCCTTTCCTCCCTACAAGGGCCAGTCTTGAAACGCTGTGCCAGTCTGTCCACTGGCCAGGCCATACATCCCTACAAGGGCTTGATCTCAAATGCTGTGCCTGTCTGTCCAGCTTGGAGCTTGGATATTTCATATGCTCAATAGTTTTCATGACCTTCATAATATGGGACATTTTCCCTAAATCTTTCTTAGGTGCCAACATTAATGTTTCTAGTACTATAGAAAACTGGTGGTAGTTGTACTCTAGTTCATTCTCTGTGTTTCCATAGTTTATAGAGGCACTGTAGGGTACAAAGTCAATATAGGTTGATAGTGTAGATTTGGTCTTGAGCAGCAGTTTTCTTATTTCTGAGAGCTCTTCAAGTTCCTTTGTCATCAGCTGAAGTGCATAAGTACAGTAAATAGCTTCTGGGTATTCACTAGACGCTAACAGAACCACCACACTTTCGGGACCAACCCTTTCCAGGGAGCCCTTTCCTACGCAAAGGAAAGGGAACTCTCCCTGGGTGTAGCCAGCCTATCTCTTAACGCCCGTCGACCCATGTTGAACCGCTGTTCACATGGAAACCTCCTCCACGTCTACTTGCCACAGTTTGAAGGCTCATGCTCCATTCTAGGGGCCAACCCATTCTAGGGAGCCCTTTCCTGTGCAAAGGAAAGGGAACTCTCCCTAGGTATTGCCAGCCTATCTCTTAGTACCCATTGACCATGTTTAACCAGAATCGCTGTTCACATGGAAACTTCCTCCACGTCGACTCGCCCGCTTTGAAGGCTCGTGCTCCACTCTAGGGGCCAACAACCCATTCTAGGGAGCCTTTTCCTGCACAAAGGAAAGGCAACTCTCCCCAGATGTAGCCAGCCTAAACACCTGCTGACCTGTTCAAAGATGGTCGCACAGTGACGCAGGTCAGCATTTGCTCCATGAGTAAACCGTTCTGATGGTAAATCCGAATGACGGTATACAAAACACGTTAAATCAAATAAAAATAAATAAATAAAACAAATTGTGTTTCCTGCAAACAAGTTTCTTTTCATGGGAAGAATGTGAAAACCAAGGGGGGAAGCCTACCTTGAGGCCCACACGACAACGCCTCTTATTGGACCCATGGATGCTCATGTCATTCGCGGAGAACAAGGAGCAGGTATGCAGGCGCTGGATAGTGGGGGAGAGGAAGAGGAGCTCCCCTCTCTTCCTGGCTCACTATGTCCCCTTAGCCCCACAGAGGATATACCGCCGAGAAACCCTGCAGCTGAGAGAGGCACGACTGGAGCGGCAGGAGTGATACCGGACCAAGGAGTCACGGAGCGGGACCTGTCAGGGACTGCAGGAAGTGCAGCGGCAGCAGGGAGCCCAGTTCTTCCGGGGCAACTCAACGGAGAGGAAATTTCAGCACTGAGAGAGATGGGCAGAAGCAAGGAAGGTTTCCCGGAGTCTATCTTTGTGAGTGTGGTAAGACCCACTGTATTTTCACTAGAGACGATTTGGGAATCTATTAATGAAATGAGAACTATCTTGAGGCAAATACAACTGATAAATGTAAACTTAAAATCAATGGAGGAGAAAGTAGAGACTCTGACTCAAGCTGATGTTAACTTGGAACAACAAGTTAAGGTGAACACTGAACAAATTAAAGGTCTTCAACAAACTCAGGTTTTGATGATAAAAGAGAAAAAGTGCCTGGCTGTAAAAATGTAAAATATTGAAAATCAACTAAAAAATAGAAATTTAAGATTTAGAAATTTTCCACAAGTACCCATGGTTCCCCCCCCCCCCATATTTCCAGGAAGTGCTTCAAGTGGAGGAGTCAGCTATTCCACCCCTCTCGAGAATATTCTACTTACCTCAACCTAGGGGTCAGACTGAGGTTGAACAAAAAGATGGTGCGATTCCAGAAAATGTGCAAGGAAATCTGCCAATAGATATTTCGGCAATATTGGAAGTCTCAGAAATGGAACAAGCCTCGCCTACAACTTTGATTATTACCCTGGACTTGGAGCCAGACAAGAACTGGTTGTTACGGTTATGTTTAAATGTTGTTTTCTTGGGTTGTCGAATAAGAGTGTTCCCAGACGTCTCAAGAGACACTCAAAAGAGAAGGAAGGCTTCTTCTTCTCTTGAAACCGCAAGTTTTGTCAGTAGGGGGGGTATTTTTCCTCAAATATCCTTGTTAATGCATTATCAAATATGCTAACAATACTTATTTCTTTTTTGAGCCCCCACAACTGACCCAATTTCTCATTGGGAAAACCCCGTTAACACCCGTAGGGAACAGTACTGCTTTAAGTCCCTCATAGAAATAATTAGCTCTCTGTAGTCACTGTGATATTACCTTAATAAGTGGCTACAACAACATTCTCCAATAATCCATTGGGACTCGTTACAAATAGCTCAATGGAGCTCCTTTTGTTTCTCCAACTGTCTCAAGTTTCCGTGCCCACTGGTCGTGCCCTTGCTGAGTACTTCCGTCATGCCTCCTATACCTTACACTGAATTTGCGGAGGTGTTCTCCAAAAGGAAAGCAGAGATTTTGCCACAGCACCACCCCTTTGATTGCGCAATTGACTTGTTACCAGGAACAACGCTGCCGTGTGGGAGAGTCTACCCTCTATCCCTACCAGAAACACGCGCTATGTCAGAGTATATTTCTGAGAATCTCGCCAAAGGATTCATCAGACCCTCTCAATCACCAGCCGGAGCAGGGTATTTCTTCGTGGGGAAGAAGGACGGCATGCTCAGACCATGCATTGATTACAGGGGTCTCAACGCCATTTCCAAGCGAGATCGGTACCCTCTTCCATTAATCCCTGAACTTCTGAACAGATTACAAGGGGCCAAGATCTTTACCAAACTTGACCTTCGAGGGGCCTACCATCTAGTCCGTATCTGCCCCGGAGACGAATGGAAGACTGCCTTCAATATGAGGGACGGGCATTACGAGTATTTGGTAATGCTGTTTGGCCTATGTAACGCTCCGGCAGTCTTCCAAAATCTCATGAATGAGGTGTTGCGCGAAATGCTACACTCTTACGTCATAGAGTATTTAGATGATGCTTTGATTTATTCTCGAGATCTGAAGTCCCATCGTCAACACGTTAAGCAAGTACTACAAGTCCTAAAAGACAACCAGCTGTATGCGAAACTGGAGAAGTGCATGTTCGAATGAGAGTCGCTTCCTTTCTTGGGATACATCATCTCGTCTACCGGGTTTCACATGGACCCAGAAAAGGTGTCTGCTATTAAGGACTGGCTCCGTCCAGTAGGGGTGAAAGCGTTACAACGCTTCCTCGGATTCGCAAATTTCTACAGACAGTTCATTCCTCATTACTCCCTTAAAGTGGCACCCCTTACCACTTTGACTAGGAAAGGGGCTGATGCTAAAATTTGGCCTGAAGCAGCCTGTCAAGCTTTTGAGGATCTAAAACAGGCTTTCTTGCTGGGCACTTGTTTATACCACCTGGTTCCACAACACCCCTTCATTGTGGAGGTGGACGCCTCCAGCATCGCGGTAGGGGCAATACTAAGTCAACACTCTAGCACGGGTAAACTGCTCCCATGCTCTTACTTTTCCAAGAAGTTCTCGGCAGCTGAGTGCAACTACAGTATAGGAGACAAGGAACTCTTGGCAATTAAGTTAGCATTCGAGGAGTGGAGGCAATGGCTAGAGGGGGCAGCTCATCCTATCACAGTGTACACAGATCATAAAAATCTGGAGTTCTTGTGTCAGGCCCAGCAGCTGAATCCTAGGCAAGCCTGGTGGCCCCTCTTCTTCAATCACTTTGATTTTACACTTCGTTATCATCCAGCGTCCAAGAATTCCCATGTGGATGCTTTGTCATGGACTACAGAGCTAGAAGAGGAGGGGGGAGCGCCCCCAGTATATCTTGGATCAAGCAAAAATGAACGTAGCTGCTGTAACTGTAAGTTCTCTGGGAAGGACAGTAGTCCCAAAGCGTCTCCGAAGGAAAGTCTTAATGTGGGCCCACGACTCCCTTTCTGGCGGTCATGCTGGCTGGGAGAGGACGCTAGACTTGCTGAACCACTACTATTGGTGGCCAAACATGAGACAAGACGTTCGCAGCTATGTCAATTCCTGCCCCACCTGCGCCAGACAAAAACCTCGTATTGGCCAACCTTGGGGTTTGTTGCAACCATTGCCTGTACCCACAGAACCATAGACTCATATAGCCACGGACTTTGTAGTGGATTTACCTTGGATCGTTTTTCCAAGATGGCCCATTTCGTCCCACTTCCCAAGTTGCCATCTGCACCGGAACTAGCACAACTATTCACACAGCACATCTTTCGAACTCATGGACTTCCGCAAGACATTGTTTCCGATCAGGGACCCCAGTTCACAGCCCGATACTGGAGGGCTTTGAGCAGGAAATGTGGAGTTCAACTTAGTTTGTCCACAGCCTTCCATCCCCAGATCACAAGATCACAAGAAATTGCCATACTGGGTCAGACCAAGGGTCCATCAAGCCCAGCATTCTGTATCCAACAGAGGCCAAACCAGGCCACAAGGACCTGGCAATTACCCAAACACTAAGAAGATCCCATGCTACTGATGCAATTAATAGCAGTGGCTATTCCCTAAGTAAACTTGATCAATAGCCGTTAATGGACTTCACCAAGAACTTATCCAAACCTTTTTTGAACCCAGCTACACTAACTGCACTAACCACATCCTCTGGCAACAAATTCCAGAGGTTTATTGTGCGTTGAGTGAAATAATTTTCTCCGATTAGTCTTAGATGTGTTACTTGCTAACTTCATGGAATGCCCCCTAGTCCTTCTATTATCCGAAAGAGTAAATAACCGATTCACATCTACTCATTCAAGACCTCTATCATATCCCCCCTCAGCCGTCTCTTCTCCAAGAGTAATGGCCAGACTGAGCGCATGAACCGCTCTTTAAAGACGTTCCTCCGTGCCTTTGCTAACGAGAGGCAGAACAACTGGGTAGTGTTACTACCATGGGCCGAATTCTCTTATAATAACCATATTCACTCTGTCACTGGGAAATCACCCTTTCACATAGTGTATGGTAAGCAACTCAAGCCACCGTTACCTTTGCCAATAACTATTCCCTCACCGGCAGCTCAAGTGTCCATTCAACAACTGCAAGATCTCTGGAACTCCATTCAGGTTAAACTCTCCAAGGTGGTGAGCAGAGCTAAGTCTTGTATGGATCGCCACCGACAACCTGCACCTGTATTTCTACCAGGCGACAAAGTATGGTTAAGTACTAAGAATAATCACCTTCGAGTTCCTTCTCGGAAGTTAGCGCCTAATTACTGTGGACCTTTTCGAGTTGCTGAACGAGTGGGTCTCGTGTCATACCGGCTTCGCCTTCCCACTACTCTACGCATTCATAATGTGTTTCATGTCTCTCTACTTAAACCAATAATTCTTTCCAGGTATCATCGTAGATCGCCTGAGTCCACCAACCTGCCTGCTCAAGATGATCCGACTTATCTAGTTAGGGAGGTTCTGGACATCCGCTTTTATCATCAGCGATGGGAGTATCTGCTGGCCTGGGAGGGCTATGGTCCTGAGGAAAACACCTGGGAGCTTGCCTGTAACATCCTGGATAAGTCGCTCCTGCATCAATTTCATGCTGATCATCCCGGTAAACCTAGTCCTCTCAGGAGGGGGCATAAGAGGGGGGGTACTGTTGTGGTCTCGGTCACGAGGTTCGCAACTGGGTCCTTACCTCTTCCCCCCTTGGGCATTCCCCGACAAGCTCCGGTGTCCTCCGGGCCTAGGCAGGCTGCTCCGCGGCGGTGTCTCCATGAGGGAGATGCCGCCGAGCTCCGTTCTGTAGCTCTACTCCTCATAGGTGCGCGAGCGCACGCTTTTAAAGGGCCAGTGGCGTGAAACCACGGCCCGCCCTCAGAGGTGACGTCAGACGCCGGCAGGGATTTAAACCCGGCGTCTGACTAGCCTCATTGCCTTGCAATGAAGTTATCCTGTTTGGATTTCTAGTTGCTGTACCTGCTTTGTTCCTGATCCAGTCTCCACTCCTGCTCCAGCCTCCACTCCTGCTCCAGTCTCCGCTCCTGCTCCAGCCTCCGCTCCAGCTCCAGGTCTGTCCCTCCTTCGGATTGTCTTCTTGGTTCCTGACTCCGGTTCATCCTTCTGCACTTCCTGTTTTGCTGCCTGCCCTGCCTTTGGACCGTCCCGACGCTGATCTCCGTCTCTCAAGTATATCTGTTTAAGTCCCAGTGGTACGGGACCTCACGGGCTCCTCCCGGGGGGACCTCGAGCTTCCAGGGTGAAGATACTACCTTTGCGCCAGTCTTGGTACCGCCTCCCAACCTGTTCCTTCTCCGTGGAGTTCTCCTACCCATCCATCACCCTACGCCAGGCCGGCCCAAGGGTCCACCTTTCCGTCCGCAACACTGACCTTTTTAGTCTTTCCTCATAGGGGAGCTGTCCCATTCCCCTTATCATTTTGGTCGCCCTTCTCTGTACCTTCTCCATCACAATTATATCTTTTTTGAGATGCGGCGACCAGAATTGTACACAGTATTCAGGGTGGGGTCTCACCATGGAGCGATACAGAGGCATTATGACATTTTCCGTATTATTCACCATTCCCTTCCTAATAATTCCCAACATTCTATTGCTTTTTTGACTGCCGCAGCACACTGAACCGACGATTTCAATGTGTTATCCACTATGACGCCTAGATCTCTTTTATGGGTGGTAGCACCTAATAGAGATGTGAATCGTGTGCCCGATCGTCTTAACGATCGAAATCATCTGGCAGGAGAAGAAAATCGTGTTTGGCATGATTTTTTAGCTAAAAAATCGGTTTTTCCGATTAGTGCGCATTAACGGGAGTTAGTGCGCACTAACCATTGTTAGTGTACACTAACAGAAAATGATACAATTTGACACTTTTCAGGTCAGTTAAGGTCAGTTTAGGAATGAATATGTATTCCTATTGGCTGCCCTCTTATTTATTCATGTTACCAAGGTTCCCACTGACAATATATGGGGGATGGGAAATGGAAACAGTTGGTAGCTTGACAAAAAAAGTAATGTGATCAGTCAATGTGACTAGAACTTTGTGCCCTGCACTATCCCTGATACTGGGAGTGTTGTGATCTTCCTGCATGCAGTGCCATATCCCTGATTCTGGGAGTGTTGTGATCTTCCTGCACACAGTGCCCTATCCCTGATACCAGGGGTGTTGTGATCTTCCTACATGCAGTGCCCTATCCCTAATACCAGGAGTGTTGTGATCTTCCTGCACACAGTGCCCTATCCCTGATACCGGGAGTGTTGTGATCTTCCTGCACTCAGTGCCATATCCCTGATACAGGGAGTGTTGTGATCTTCCTGCATTCAGTGCCCTATCCCTGATATTGGGAGTGTTGTGATCTTCCTGCACACAGTGCCCTATCCCTGATACCAGGGGTGTTGTGATCTTCCTGCATGCAGTGCCCTATCCCTAATACCAGGAGTGTTGTGATCTTCCTGCACACAGTGCCCTATCCCTGATACCGGGAGTGTGGTGATCTTCCTGCACTCAGTGCCATATCCCTGATACAGGGAGTGTTGTGATCTTCCTGCACTCAGTGCCATATCCCTGATACTGGGAGTGTTGTGATCTTCCTGCACACAGTGCCCTATCCCTGATACCAGGGGTGCTGTGATCTTCCTGCATGCAGTGCCCTATCCCTAATACCAGGAGTGATATGATCTTCTTGCACACAGTGCCCTAACCCTGATACCGGGAGTGTTGTGATCTTCCTGCATGCAGTGCTGTATCCCTGCTCAGTGCAGGAAGATCACAACACCCCCGGTATCAGGGTTAGGGCACTGCATGCAGGAAGATCACACTCCCGGTATCAGGGTTAGGGCACTGTGTGCAGGAAGATCACAACACCCCCGGTATCAGGGTTAGGGCACTGTGTGCAGGAAGATCACAACACCCCCAGTATCAGGGTTAGGGCACTGCATGCAGGAAGATCACAACACTCCCGGTAATAGGGTTAGGGCACTGTGTGCAGGAAGATCACAACACTCCCAGTATCAGGGATAGGGCACTGTGTGCAGAAGATCACAACACTCCTGGTATCAGGGATAGGGCACTGTGTGCAGGAAGATCACAACACTCCCAGTATCAAGGATAGAGCAATGTGTGCAGGGAGATCACAACACTCCCAGTATCAGGGATAGGGCACTGTGTGCAGGAAGATCACAACACCCCCAGTATCAGGGTTAGGGCACTGCGTGCAGGAAGATCACAACACTCCCAGTATTAGGGTTAGGGCACTGTGTGCAGGAAGATCACAACACTCCCAGTATCAGGGCTAGGGCACTGTGTGCAGAAGATCACAACACTCCTGGTATTAGGGATAGGGCACTGTATGCAGGAAGATCACAACACTCCCAGTATCATGGATAGGGCACTGTGTGCAGGAAGATCACAACACTCCCAGTATCAAGGATAGGGCACTGTGTGCAGGAAGATCACAACACTCCCAGTATCAGGGATAGGGCACTGTGTGCAGGAAGATCACAACACTCCCGGTATCAGGGATAGGGCATGGTGTGCAGGAAGATCACAACACTCCTGGTATTAGGGATAGGGCACTGCATGCAGGAAGATCACAACACTCCCAGTATCAGGGATGGGGCACTGTGTGCAGGAAGATCATAACACTCCTGGTATTAGGGATAGGGCACTGCATGCAGGAAGATCACAACACTCCCAGTATCAGGGATAGGGCACTGTGTGCAGGAAGATCACAACACTCCCAGTATCAAGGATAGGGCACAAGTTCTAGTCACATTGACTGATCACATTACTTTTTTTGTCAAGCTACCAACCATTTCCATTTCCCATCCCCCCAACCATCACTTCAGTGGGAACCTTGGTAACATCAATAAATAAGAGGGCAGCCAGCCAATAGGAATACATATTCATTCCTAAACTGACCTTAACTGACCTGAAAAGTGTCAATTTGTATCATTTTCTGTTAGTGCGCACTAACCCGATTTAACGATTTTTAACAATAAATCGTTAGAATTCCTATTGTACTAACAATTGTTAGTGCGCACTAACTCCCGGTTAGTGCGCACTAACCCGATTTAATGATTTTTAACAATAAATCGTTAGAATTCCTATTGTATCGTTTCTTTAACGATTTAAGATGATATTAACATTATCGGACAATAATTTTAATCGTTGAAAAACGATTCACATCCCTAGCACCTAATATGGAACCTAACATTGTATAACTATAGCATGAGTTATTTTTCCCTATATGCATCACCTTGCACTTATCCACATTAAATTTCATCTGCCATTTTGATGCCCAATTTTCCAGTTTCACATGGTCTTTCTGCAATTTATCACAATCTGCTTGTGATTTAACTACTCTGAACAATTTTGTATCATCTGTAAATTTGATTACCTCACTCATATTTTTTTCCAGATCATTTATAAATATATTGAAAAGTATGGGTCCTAATACAGATCCCTGAGGCACTCCACTGCTCACTCCCTTCCACTGAGAAAATTGTCCATTTAATCCTACTCTCTGTTTCCTGTCTTTTAGCCACTACTACTTACATATGATTATCTTATGGACAGTTCAATCACATATATTGTAGCAATTTTTAAAGGCTACTTACACAAGTAAGGTGCATTTATACCTGTAAAACCCAATTTTAAGAATGTAAATACTTTTAAAATCAGTCTCATATTTTTTCATGGCCATAAATTAACATAGCACCAGATCAGGTGGGCAAGATGGCGGCGTGAGCAGACACGGATCGCTGAGCTCCCGATATCTGCAAATTTTTACCTTTAAGATGCCGGCAAAAAGGAAAGAAAAGCTCTGAGTCTTTCCTTCAGAATTGGAGATTGCAGCCTCTCAGCGCTTAATTACATCCTTCGCGTCTGCTAAGGCATTTGAAATGGGAGGAGAAGTCTCCGTTGCGGGAACTGGCAAGGGAGCGTTGGTCTCACCAGGAGAAGTTACTCTGAATCCCCCGGATTTTTGTATGCCCGAGATTGCTACTTTCCCCAGCTGCCCTCAGGCTGCTGAGTCGCAGAGCCATGACGTGGCAAGTGCGACGGCAGCAGAAGGAAGTGAGAGCAGAGGACGCTGAAGCACTGGTACAGCCTTCTGTGAGCATAGGTCTTTCAGGAGTAGAAATTTTGACTTCTACACCTCCCGAGTCTTTTTCGACACGGGAGAGGGAAACGGAGGTTTTGGAAGGAGCGATGGCACCTATTGCAGGGGAAACCTCTCTGGCCGGATTATGGCCTGTGGTGAAAGCGGGTGAGTTTTTCCAGCGGCCCCGCCTTCAGATGCCCAGTAAACCAGAAAAAATCACGTTGGAAGTAATCGCGGACCTAATGGAGGCATTAGTGAAGTCAGTCGGGGATTTTCAAGATAAACTTGGAACGGTTGATTGTAAGTTGGATACTCATGATACTCAGTTATCAGAATTTCAGCCGAGACTGGAAACAGTAGAAGTCCCAAGATTGCAACGCAAAAGTAGTGAAGGACCTTAATGTGGTTTCTCGCAGATTGGAACATTTAGAGAACCATTCCAGACATTTAAATTTAAGATTTCTCAATTTCCCCAAGATAGTTGCAGAACTCCCTTATATTACACTTAAAAAATACTTTATAGAGATTTTGAAATTTCAGGAGGGAGAGTTACCTTCAGTGAACAAGTTTTATTATTTACCAGTAACAGCTAGAAATAGAGATATGTTACAAGTTAGTGTAAATAAGGGGAATTTGACTAAATTTCTGGAAGATTCCACTGCTGAATATTATGAATGTGCCACGTTTATGGTTTCCTTTATTTCAGAAAAAGATATTGCTGAAATTATGAAAAGATATTTTAGAAATATAGAATTGCCTTTTCGGAGTTTACAGATAAGGGTATTTCCAGATTTTGCTCCAGTCACACAAGACAGGAGACGTGAATTTCTTGCATTGAAGTCTCAAGTTGTCGCTTTGGGGTATTCTTTTGTTCTAAAATATCCCTGAAAATGTGTCATGAAAACTCCAATGGAGTGTTATATCTTCTTCTACCCTGAGCAGTTAAAATCCTTACTTAATGCTAGGAAGGTTGTAATTACCTCCATTAAGTAACTTTAGTGAGAAGATCATAAATAAAATGAATGCCTTATTTCATGTTAAACCTTTTTCATGCACTATTTTTCTTGTTTGACTCTCTTAAAATTATCTGCCCCTTTTCTCAAAATTTTCCTTAAAGGGGATTGCAATAGCACTGGATTATGTTACAGATTTAAACTTTGTTTAATTGTATTTATGGTTGTGCTCTATTGCATTTCTGTTTTCTGTAAGTGAGAAGTATCTTGCTGTAATGTTTAAAAATGATTAAAAAAAAAAAATAGCATAGCACCAGTTTGCCCTGAAAACAGCATCTTTTTAAAGCAGAACTTTTGACCAGCACTACAGAAGGGGTAAGGGGAGGTGGGAGGTGGCAAGGGGTGGTGAGGGCTGCAGGAAAGTGGGGAGCGTGGGCATAGCATCCATAGTGCACAGTGGTGCACAGGCACCACCAACTTTGAAACGGGTGTGCCGTGCACCACCAACTGTGTAATCACCAGGAGAGCAGCAGCGCAAAGAGGAAGAGGCCAGCGGACCCCCATCTCGCCAGTGGCAGAGACGAGGAGGGTCTCAGGAGGCCGCCGGCGCGATCCCCATTTCACAGGCAACTGAAAACAGGAAGAGGCCTGGGAGGCTGCTGGGGGACCCCATTTCGCCAGTGGCTGAAGAAAGAAGAGGTCCAGGAGGCTACAGGCGGCCCGAGAAGAGGAAGAAACCCGGTCTCCCTCTTCTCTGTGTGCCGGTCTTCAAACCATGTATGGCCAGTGTATACTCTGTGCTGATGTTGTGCATCGCGAGATTAGCATAGAGGAAGTGCTAGCCCTGTGAGTTTTGAATAGCGCAGGGCAGTCTTACAGGATTATCAGATGATACTTCCCCTTCCGCAGACTGCCAGGGACAGTCTGGGTTGATGGTTGGATCCATCCAATCTGGCTCGCAGCGTCTCCCTCAAGGTCCCCAATTAGGTGGTGGTGACCACGGATGCCAGCCTCATCGGCTGGGGAGCCGTCTGCGATCGAAGCACCACGCAAGAGACGTGGTCGAATGTAGAGGCGACGTAGCCAATCAACCGTCTGGAAACCAGAGCGGCCCGTCTTGCGCTACAACATTTCCTCCCGCTTCTTCGGAACCGGGAGGTCAGGATTCTCTCAGACAACGCCACCACCGTGGCCTACATCAATCGGCAGGGAGGTACACAGAGCCGGCACGTCTCGATCGAGTCGGCGCTTCTGATGAAGTGGGCAGAGTGGCACCTCGTCCGTCTCGCGGCCTCGCACATTGCCGGAGTAGACAACGTTCAGGCGGATTTTTTGAGTCTCCAACAGCTGGATCCAGGAGAGTGGTCCCTCTCCAGCGAGGCGATGCAACTTCTCGTCCGCCGGTGGGGGGGTCCTCACTTGGACCTGATGGCGACCTCCCTCAACGCCAAGGCCTCACGCTTCTTCAGTCGCAGAAGAGAGCGCGGCGCAGAAGTAGTGGATGCCCTGGCCCTCCCATGGCTGCCTCATCTGCTGCTCTACGCCTTTCCACCGTGTCCCCTGGTGGGCAAAGTTCTTCGCAGAATAGAAAGCCATCAGGGTACCGTGATCTTCGTCGCCCCGGAGTGGCCCCGCCGACCCTGGTTTGCGGACCTGCTACAGCTGGCGATCAATAAGACTAGGTCATCTTCCACATCTCCTTCATCAGGGCCCGGTATTTTTCGAGCAGGCAGAACTCTTCTGTCTTGCGGCTTGGCTTTTGAGCGGCGTCGACTCCGGCGCAGGGGCTACCCAGAGGCGGTAGTCTCGACGCTGCTGCGGGCACAGAAGACTTCAACATCGGTGGCCTACGTTCGAGTTTGGAAGGTCTTCGAGATGTGGTGCTCTAGCCAGGGCACGAGGCCCACGAGGACTTCGGTATCCCAGATCCTGCAGTTTCTCCAAAATGGGGTGGACAAAGGACTCGCCTATAATTCGTTACGAGTTCAGGTGGCCGCCTTGGGCTTGCTATTGCATTATGGCGGCTCCCTCCTGCTGCAGCCGGACATCGCACGTTTCCTCAAGGGTGTCAAACATATGCGACCTCCGTTATGGGATCCATGTCCCTCCTGGAGTCTTAATCTCGTTCTTCGTGCCTTGTCAGGACCGCCCTTCGAACCGCTACGCAGAGCAACACTTAAGGATCTTACTCTTAAGGCTGTCTTTCTCGTGGCCATGTCTTCTGCTCGGCGCATCTTGGAACTTCAAGCGTTGTCGTGCAGAGAGCCTTATCTTCGGTTCACGGATTTGGGGGTTTCCCTCCGCACTGTTCCCTCCTTTCTCCCGAAGGTGGTGTCGTCTTTCCATTTGAACCAGACAGTGGAACTTCCGTCCTTTGCTTCCTCCGAGCCGAAGACCCTCCGACTTTTGGATGTCAAGTGCACGTTGCTTTGCTATTTGGAGGCTACTAATGATTTCAGGATGTCCGACCATCTGTTCGTACTTTGGTCCGGTCCCAGGAAGGGTTCCCAGGCCTCAAAGACGATGATTGCTAGATGGTTAAAGGACAGTATTGCCGCTTCTTACATTGGAGCTGGACGGACTCCTCCTCGCGGCATCATAGCGCATTCTACGCGCTCTCAGGCAGCCTCCTGGGCGGAGACCCACTCTGTCTCCTCCCAGGAGATTTGTCGTGCAGCAACCTGGAAATCACTGCACACGTTCTCGAGGCACTATCGCCTGCATCTCGCCTCTTCAAATTCTGGACATTTTGGCGAGCAGGTTCTCCGGGCAGGCCTCGCAGGACCCCACCCCGATTTAGGGAGGCTTGGGTACATCCCACCATCTGGACTGATCCTGGTACGTACAGGGAAAAGAAAATTATTCCTTACCTGCTAATTTTCGTTCCTGTAGTACCATGGATCAGTCCAGACGCCCACCGCTTTTGGGTTCTTAGTCCTGCTCTGCTCTGCTCTGTCTATGCTGCTCAGGTGGCTTGCTATATAGCAGTCTTCTGTGTCTCACAGTTTCTCTCTTTTCACAACTCCCTACAAGTTGGTTGTTTACTTTCAGTTAACTGTTGATGTTACAGTTGTAGTTCAATGCATGGTTAAGCAAACTTGATCCAGAGTGTTCTTGTTCTAGTTGGGTTTTGATATATTTGATACTGAGCTCCTGCAGAGGGGGTACTGGTATATATGGTCACGCCCCTCGAAGTCTGTTCTGACTCCATCTGCTGGACGGGGGACATAACCCACCATCTGGACTGATCCATGGTACTACAGGAACGAAAATTAGCAGGTAAGGAATAATTTTCTTTTCAGGAACCAACAAGAGAGGGAGCTATTTTAGATTCAATTCTTAGTGGAACGCAAGATTTTGTGAAAGAGGTAACGGTGGTGGGGCCACTTGGCAACAGTGATCATAACATGATCAAATTTAAACTAATAACTGCAGCTCTAACACTAAACTTTCAAAAGGGAAACTTTGATAAAATGAGGAAAATAGAAAAAAACTGAAAGGTGCAGCTGCAAAGGTTAAAAATGTTCAACAGGCATGGACATTGTTTAAAAATACAATCCTAGAGGCGCAGTCCATATGTATTCCACACATTAAGAAAGGTGGAAGGAAGGCAAAACAATTACCGTCATGGTTAAAAGGTGAGGTGAAAGAGGATATTTTAGCCAAAAAAAAATCCTTCAAAAATTGGAAGAAGCATCCATCTGAAGAAAATAGGATAAAACATAAGCATTGTCAAGTTATTAGTTAAAATTTGTAATCTAACATTAAAATCATCCATTGTACCTGAAGACTGGTGGGTGGGTGGCTAATGTAACCCCAATATTTAAAAAAGGCTCCAGGGGCGATCTGGGTAACTATAGACCAGTGAGCCTGACTTCAGTGCCGGGAAAAATAGTGGAAACTATTCCCAAGATCAAAATCGTAGAGCATATAGAAAGACATGGTTTAATGGAACACAGTCAACATGGATTTACCCAAGGGAAGACTTGCCTAACAAATCTGCTTCATTTTTTTGAAGGCGGTTAATAATCATGTGGATAAAGGTGAACCGGTAGATGCATAGAGGGAAAAATAACTCTAGCGCATCCCTAGCGCCTCCTTTTGGACCGGAGCGGCGGCTGTCAGCGGGTTTGACAGCCAACGCTCAATTTTGCCGGCATCGTTTCTCGAGCCCGCTGACAGCCATGGGTTCGGAAACCGGACGCCGGCAAAATTAAGCATCCGGTTTTCGACCCGCGAGCCGTGTGCCAACTTCAATTTTTTTTTTTTTTTTTTTTTTTACTTTTGGTAAAACGCGCGTCCAATAGAGGGTTAACAGTGCACTCCGTCAGAGCGCACTGTACTGTGTCGGCCCAAAGGTAATTTAGGAGGGTGGACTGTGTTCTAGGGCACCTGGCAGCAGCAAATTTTATTGTGCACCACCAACTTCAGCAGTCACCCTGTGCCCTGGTGGGGAGGGCATTTGTTTGATTTTTATTTTTAATTAAATATTTGCTATGGTTGGAAAATGAAATAAATTGAAATAAACATTAAACAAACCAAATCCTGACCTCCCCCACCCCGAAAAGAAATGATTATTTTGTCTCTGCAAATCCCTGCTCAAGGGCATCATTAACAATGGACACACACGGCTTGTAACCTGAACCTTCCTTACTGCCCCAAGTCTCTGCTGCTTTCCTTTCAACATGGTGGATGCTTCTGCCTTTTTAAAAAAACCCTTTCTTCCCTCTTCCTTGCCCATGTGATGCTTGTAACTGGCTGCTTCTCTTTCAGTGGGGTTGGCACCTTGTATTTATACCTGCACGGTTCAGTGACAACTGTCTGAACTGTATGGGACTTCATAGACACAGAGTTAGGCAGATAAACGTACCAAGCAAGGTCTGCTTAGAGAAACTGTAAGCCTAAAGATAGCAAGGAAACTGATCCCTGCCTGGTTGAATATTACACTTGTTTTAAATAGTTAACATGATGGGGTCTGTCAGCTCCTTGTGGGATCTCCCTTCCTTTCTAGCCAAAAGATATAAGAACATGTGTGGCACCAGGACCCCTCCTTTTCCACCTACCCCTCCAATGCTACACAAAAAGCTTCTGTCCTGGCCCTCTCCTAATCCTGCTCGCCATCCCTTGAGATATAAAAAAATAAGACTGTGGTCCTGGGTCCCCTTTTGATCCGCCCCTCCTCAACTCAACTGAAAATACCCAAAGCTTCAAACTGGGAGGCTTAATGGCAGTTTTACTGTGTTCCCGGTGTTCAGCATTGCTGTCAGGGCATGGTAGGACTTTATTGCCTCCTGTCTTGAGCTTCGGGGTTTTAGGGAGTTTTGGGTGGGTCGGGAAGGAAGCTGAAGCCAAGGTCTTTTTTAAATGCCTGGGGGAGGGGTGGGTGGGGAGAAGGATTAGGAAGGGGGACTGAGTAACTTTCCCTGCTTAACTTTTCTGCTTTCTGGTGTACTTTCTCTGGACCTCAAAATGTCTTATTCCCTCTGCATAATTTTTTATCCTCATTCCCTTATGAGGGCTATTTCCTATACAAACACATAGGTCATTTTCCAACTACCCAGGTAGAGAGTCCATCAAGCTAGGTTGAAAGAATATTGTACAAATCCCATCATTGTATGAGTTTCCACACTCCGAAAGATATCAAACCTTCACAAGAGTGCACTGTTCTATTCGTACGTCTCACTCTGCATGTCAAAGTAGCCCTTAACCCCTACACTACTACCTAAATCTCACCTTGAGTTACCAGGTGGGCCTCCTATAGTGGCATAAATAGCTAACTACTACAAGGGCCTTACAGATAGTTTCTGTCTCTCTCTCTCTCTCTTTCTCTGTCTCCAGTGGTTGCAGGTAGGAAATGCAATAATTGTGGTATTACTGCAAAGTGTGAAAAGTTAACACACTTTGCAGTAATATCTGTGCTAAGATAACACACGTAATAAATAGGCTAATACCATAAAACAAATCCCTCTTCCTATCCCATGCAATATTTTGATTAATCTAGCCCACAGTTTTGCATTCCACAAGTAGCAAGGGGTAGCATACAATGATGGCACTATATGTCTCCCTTCCCCTTCCTAACCCCCCCCCCCCCCCCCCCCCCCCACCCCCCCCCCCGGCCCTATCTAAACCTTCCCCTTACCTTTGTTGCTGAAGTTACGCCGGCCGGAGGCAGGCGTAACTCTGCGCAAGCCAGCGGGCTGCTGGCGAGCCTTCACCCGACCCGGGGGCTGGTCCGGAGGCCTCGACCATGCCCCCGGGCCAGCACCACGCCCCCCGACACGCCCCCCAGAATGCCCCGAAATTCACGCCGCCCACCCGACATGCCCCCGACATGCCCCCTTTGCGAAGCCCTGGGACTTACGCGCATCCCGGGGCTTGTGCGTGCCGCCGAGCCTATGCAAAATAGGCTCGGCGCGCGCAGGGGGGTTTTAAAAGGGTTACGTGCGTACCTTATGCGCTTAACCCTTTTAAAATCCGGCCCCCAGTGTGTAATTCTTAGGGGTAGATTTAAAAAAAATACTTTTGTTGGCGCACCAGTCGCAAACAAAAGTACGCTGGTTTTAGTAGATACGCGCGTAGCCGCGCGTATCTTCTAAAATCCAGGATCGGCGCGCGCATGGCTGCTGATTTTGGGCAGCCGGCGCGCGCCGAGCCACGCAGCCTGCCTCCGTTCCCTCCGAAATCAGAGCGGCCTTGGAGGGAACTCTCTTTCGCCCTCCCCTCACCTTCCCCTCCCTTCCTCTACCTAACCCACCCCCCCGGCCCTATCTAAACCCCCGCCCCCTACCTTTGTCCATGGATTTACGCCTCCCGGAGGGAGAAGTAAATCCACGCGCGCCAGTAGGCCGCTGGCGCGCTGAGACGCGACCCGGGGGCGGTTCCCGGAGGACGCGGCCACGCCCCCGGATCGCCCCGGGCCGAAACTATGCCTCCGGGCCCGCCCCCAAAATGCCGCATCCTGCCCCCAAAACGCCGCGTCAATCGGCCCCGCCCCCGACACGCCCCCGACAAAAAACCCCGGGACTTACGCGAGTCCCGGGGCTCTGCGCGCGCCGGCAGGCCTATGGAAAATAGGCGCGCTGGCGCGCAAGGCCCTGCTCACGTAAATCCCGGCGGATTTACGCGAGCAGGGCTTTTAAAATCCGCCCGTTAGTAAACAGCAGCAGCAAAATATTATCACCATTTTGATGAGCTATGATTCACTCCCAAAGGGCTTGATGGCACAAATATTAATCAACTTCAACAAAATGAAGTTTAAAGTGTAGAATCTGCTCTTCCTGAAATTGATTGTGCGGGTGGCTGCTTTTTTTACTTGACTCATAGCAGATGATTTATGGCTTATAGTGAAAAAAAAAAAGCCTGGCTATTAAAAGTAAATGAAACAGATTTCCTTGGAAAATATTTAAAAAAATCATTGATAAGTTTGCCCTTGTGTTTCATTCTATGACTAGGGGCCTCATTTTCCAAGTTAACAGCTGTTAACGCGATTGCAAATTAGTCATTTGGTATTCAGGGGGCGGAGCATATGTAAAGCAGGAACCTGTGTGGTGAAACAGCTGCAGTGTTAGCACAGCTGATAACTACAACCTCGCGTTATGGACTGCAAAGGATATGAGAGAGAGAGAGAGAGAGAGAGAGAGAGAGAGAGAGAGAGAGAGAGAGAGAGAGAGAGAGAGAGAGAGAGAGAGAGAGAGAGAGAGAGAGAGAGAGAGAGAGAGAGAGAGAGAGAACCTTACTATAGTGCCTATGCCCTACATAGGAATTTTAACCCCTATGGGAGGGCCACCTACTAACTCGGGGTGGGGATTAGGTATGAGCGTCGGGGGTTGGGGGCCACTTTCGCATTCCACATGAGACCTACGGACTGAACAGTGGTCTCTAGTGCAGATTTGCTGGCCGTCGGAGTGAGGACGCTCACTCCAAGCGGAGATTTGGCCAACATTCTCTCCACCTAGCATGTTGTTGCCCAGGTAGAGTGTCCATCAAGCTAGGTAGAGAGAACGTTGCCCAAACCACTTCTTGGAGTGAGCGTCCTCACTCCGACAGCCAGCAAATCTGCACTAGAGACCACTGTTCAGTCCGTAGGTCTCATGTGGAATGCGAAAGTGGCCCCCAACCCCCGACGCTCATACCTAATCCCCACCCCGAGTTAGTAGGTGGCCCTCCCATAGGGGTTAAAATACCTATGTAGGGCATAGGCACTATAGTAAGGTTCTCTCTCTCTCTCTCTCTCTCTCTCTCTCTCTCTCTCTCTCTCTCTCTCTCTCTCTCTCTCTCTCTCTCTCTCTCTCTCTCTCTCTCTCTCTCTCTCTCTCTCTCTCCCATAAAAGACTGAAAGAATCATCGTGCACTGGGAAAACATCACGTGCCGTGCTAATGTTTTTGTGAATGGCGAAAACATCGCCGCACGCGATTTTTCCCCACTGCACGAAAGAAGCCTCATTTGCATTGGTAACGCCCCCTAATGCGTTACCAATGCGATATTGGAAAATAAGGCCCTAGGTATCAGCAAAGGTAAGGACACATGAGAGCAGAAAAAGGTAATAAAATGTAAGGTTAAAAATGAGCATACATTCCTCTCATCTGTAGAGACATGAGAACAACCCGTCATCTTATTCAGTAGGGCTCAAAAGTATACTTTTTTAGGAAAATTGTAATTTATTTTATTTAAAAGTATTTATATACCGCTTTTTAAAATAAAATTTTGTCAAAACAGTTTACAACAGGTTAAAATAAAGTAAAAATAAAATATAACTAAAATAAACATAAAATACATAAATTACATAAATAAGTAGCTAGATAATTGCTAGCTAAAAAGAAATTATTAATTAAAAAAATAATAATAATGGTAATATGCCATGGGTAATCAGAATAGGGAAGGTAAAAGGGATGAAGGGGGGGGGGGGGTGGCAACTTATCGGATTGAAATATCCTAAGAAGAAAGCAGATGGGATGATTGGGTGGAAGTATATATATATATATCCAGTACAGAGTAGCAGTAAAAAATATAATGAATTATTTAAGGACTGCATTTCCATCCCATTTGTGGTAAATTCATAATGAAAGTTGTCAGAGATGCCTGATGACTTTGTGCACTTAAAGGGCAAAGAGGACCTCCGCTGAGACAAATCTTTTTTTTTTCACATGAGGAAAAACGGTTTTGTAGTCTCAGTGTGGATTGAGAATGACAATTCCCTGTAGAACTAGGGAAACCACCAGAGCAAGTTCTGTTTTGCTGGCTTTTGAAATGTGTAATGTAATTCATTACTTAAACAAAGAATGATAAATCTGACATGATATTGGGTGCTGGTTCACGTTGTAAGACTGAAAAATGCACTGCACTATTTTTCAAACTGAAAATCACCAAGATAATCATAGAATGTATCTCCTGTTCTCTTAGCAGGTATAACATGCAGTCCATAGGAGTTGGTTATTTATTTTTATTTATTTATTTAAAGATTCTTATATACCGATAGCCGTTTGCACATCGTATCGGTTTACATATAACTAGGAACATATAAGCAGAGCCATTTACATATAGGCTGAGCCCTTACATGGAATAGTAACAGATATATGAGGCACGGAACAGTAAAATCACTAAAACGTTAACTTTGAATAAGTATGTGTTACATATATATAAATATATAAAACTGCAATACTAGAATACTAGAATATATAAAACTGCAATACTATAATACAAGAAAAGAGGTGAGCTATCATACAAAAGGTCAAAAGGTGGGACAGTTTATGGTTAAAATCTGCTGTAACAGTTTACGTCTAGTATACATTGAATTAAGGATGAGACAGTTTTCTGTGAACAGGCACACAATGGAGCTCAGATGACCTACTTTGATGACCCTCATCAGAGTCGAGGGGAAAGCGCAATGTGAGAATGCGTTTAACCTGAGCCAACTGTGGAGCTCTGCTTTTGACCTGAAATTCTTTGTGAGTTCGGGACATGGGTTTCCAATTGAAATTCAGACCCTCGGATCACACCCCTATTCTTTGGGGTAGGTGTAGGTCAGGAGTTTGCAGACCATCCCTGTGAGGCTCCTCCTAGAGGTTGTCTGGATGAGTTCTGCAACTTGCACAAAAGACAGAACAAGAGACAGGACAAGAGACAGATGTGGCAGCGATAAACTGGGTTTTTCTGAGAGGAGCATGCTAGAGGGTCTCTCACCAGAGCCTAACTTTTTTTTTCTTTTGCTTAATTTCTACTAAATTTTCAAAATATAACAAGAATAACTTGCAACAGAAATATCACACCAAAGATCATAAAAGAAGTAACAACTGATGTGTGCCTGGAAAATACCAATATAAACAGATTTCTTGTGCTCTCAAAGAAACTCTTTATTAACTAGAAATACATACATTTATAATTTATAAGCACCTTGAAATCTTTTATTAATCGCAGAGATTTGTGTATATATATATATATATTTATATTTATATTCATCCTATCTTGTCTGTGTCGTCTTCAAGCAATTGGAAATGTTTTGCTAATGAAATAAAGATATGGATAATTTTACTTTTTATATTTTTATTTCATATCGTATTTTCATGTAATTCATTTGTTGGAAGCTGCTTTGCCCAAAGAATTTTTGTAAAGGCGGGATATAAACAATCAAATCAAAATCAAATGACAAAGAGCTTTGTATAAACCTTCCTAGACCTCACCCAACCTTGTATTAAATAGATCCTGCCCTTTGCTTCCAGCAGTTCTTCATCTACCACAGGTTTACAACTGTGAAGGTAACAACTCAGTCCTATCTCCATTGTGATAATTTCATTTTAGGTTCTGCCTCCTATATTCTGTTCCCCAGCCTCAATTTGATTTCCTTCTCACAGTTCTTTACTCTCTTACAATCCTTTCCTCCTCATTTTTTCTCCAAACTTAATGAGCCAGGTTTTTTTTTTTTTTTAAACCATTCACTTTATGCTAAAGCTCTCATTCTGTCAGTCATTCCTGGTGCCAGGCATCAAGCAGCTTCACTTCTCCCCTGTTCCACAGAGATAAGTACTATATATAGAAGTCCATACGTATTTTCCTGAATGTTGCATTATTTTAACACCTGCCCCATTTCTTTACTTTAACACTCATTGTCCCATTAAAACACAACTCTAATATGTAATGTAATTTGCTATTTTCAACTACAATGATATGATTGATAGTTATCAATTTTGTTACCTGCTCTTCAATCTGATCTTCCATTCTGGAAGTTAAGAACATAAATGCCATACTGGGTTAGACCAAAGGTCTATTAAGCCCAGCATCCTGTCTCTGACAATGGCCAATCTGGTTCACAAGTAGGATCCCAAAGAATAGGTCCAAGTCGTCTTGCTCATAACCAGGATAAGCAGTGGCATCCTGAAGTCTACAAGGCTCATATTGGAACACAGTCAACATGGATTTACCCAAGGGAAGTCTTGCCTAACAAATCTGCTTCATTTTTTTGAAGGGGTTAATAAACATGTGGATAAAGGTGAACCGGTAGATGTAGTGTATTTGGATTTTCAGAAGGCGTTTGACAAAGTCCCTCATGTGAGGCTTCTAAGAAAACTAAAAAGTCATGGGATAGGAGGCAATGTCCTTTCATGGATTACAAACTGGTTAAAAGACAGGAAACAGAGAGTAGGATTAAATGGTCAATTTTCTCAGTGGAAAAGGTTAAACAGTGGAGTGCCTCAGGGATCTGTACTTGGACCGGTGCTTTTCAAAATATATATAAATGATCTGGAAAGGAATACGACGAGTGAGGTTATCAAATTTGCGGATGATACAAAATTATTCAGAGTAGTTAAATCACAAGCGGATTGTGATACATTACAGGAGGACCTTGCAAGACTAGAAGATTGGGCATCCAAATGGCAGATGAAAATTAATGTGGACAAGTGCAAGGTGTTGCATATAGGGAAAAATAACCCTTGCTGTAGTTACACAATGTTAGGTTCCATATTAGGAGCTACCACCCAAGAAAAAGATCTAGGCATCATAGTGGATAATAGGGATGTGAATCGTTTTTTGACGATTTAAAATATCGTCCGATATATTATAAATCGTCAAAAATCGTTAGAGGCGATATATAATAGGAATTCCCCCGATTTATCGTCAAAAATCGTAAATCGGGGGAAGGGGGAGGGGAAGGGGGAGGGCGGGAAAACCTGCACACTAAAACAACCCTAAAACCCACCCCGACCTTTTAAAATAAATCCCCCACAAAATGTCTTAAATTACCTGGGGTCCAGCGGGGGTCCGGGAGCGATCTCCTGCGCTCGTGACGTCGGGGGACAGGAACCAAAATGGCGCCGGCGCTACCTTTGCCCTGTCATATGACAGGGCAAAGGTAGCGCCGGCGCCATTTCTATCAACGCACCCGTGGCCCGAGAGTGGAAGATCACACCGGGGACCCCCCCAATGGACCCCAGGTAATTTAAGACATTTGGGGGGGTTCGGGAGGGTGGGGGATTTATTTTAAAGGGTCGGGGTGGGTTTTAGGGTTGTTTTAGTGTGCCGGTTTTCCCGCCCTCCCCCGATTTACGATTTACACGATATTTAAAAAAACAAAACCGCGACGATCCGATTCCCTCCCCCACCCAGCCAAAATCTATCGTTAAGACGATCGATCACACGATTCACATCTCTAGTGGATAATACTTTAAAATCGTCGGCTTAGTGTGCTGCAGCAGTCAAAAAAGCAAACAGAATGTTAGGAATGGAATGGTTAATAAAATGGAAAATGTCATAATGCTTCTGTATCGCTCCATGGTGAGACCGCACCTTGAATACTGTGTACAATTCTGGTCGCTGCATCTCAAAAAATATATTGTTGCAATGGAGAAGGTACAGAGAAGGGCAACCAAAATGATAAAGGGGATGGAACAGCTCCCCTATGAGAAAAGACTGAAGAGGTTAGGGCTGATCAGCTTGGAGAAGAGATGGCTGAGGGGGGATATGATAGAGGTCTTTAAGATCATGAGAGGTCTTGAATGAGTAGATGTGAATCAGTTATTTACACTTTCAAATAATTGAAGGACTAGGGGGCATTCCATGAAGTTAGCAAGTTGCACATTTAAGATTAATCGGAGAAAATTGGAAACAGTTGGAAACAGGATGCTAGGCTTGATGGACCCTTGGTCTGACCCAGCATGGCAATTTCTTATGTTCTTATAGACTTTTCCTTCAGGAACTTATCCAAATCCTTTTTAAACCCAGCTATAGTACTTGCTTTCACCTCATCCTCTGTTAACAAATGCCACAGTTTAATTGTATATTGAGTGAAAAAAATACTTTCTGTGATTTGCTTTAAAATTGCTACCTATTAGCTTCATGGAGGGTCCCCTAGTCCTTGTACTACTAAAAGGGGAAATAGCTGTTCCCCATTTACCTATTCCATCCTGCTCATGATTTTACAGACCTCGCTCATATCTCCTCTCAGCTGTCTCTTGTCCAGGCTGAAGAGCCCTAACCTGTTCAGTCTTTACTCATAGGTGATCCCTTCCATCCCCTTTATCAAGTTGGTTGCCCTTCTCTATACTTTCTCAAGTTCTGCAACAGGGAATGGGCCTGAGGCACATCCTAGAGTTTTTTGTGGCAGCTCAGGGATGGATTCTTTGGCAAAAATGTGATAGTTCTGAAGTAAATTGACAAATGTTTTCATTGTTTATATTACATTAAGAATGTTGCTTGTGTCTGTAAAATTTATTTTCCTTTTATTGGGTGAGGAAAAGGAATCTCAAGTATCAGTACAGGGAGGAGATCTCAGGGATGGGAAGAAAGGAGGACCAGGAAAAGGGGTGAGGAAAAGGTGAGGTCTGGGGATGGGCAATCGACAATCTGGTTGTTGTGGTTATGTGTGTTTTGGTGGATCCTTGGGTGCTATGGAGATGATCACGCCCACGGGGAGGAGCCCCTTGAGGAGCCACAGCACTGGACTAGACTCGTACTACACAAAACACAAAATAGTTCTTTATTTAGACAGTTTGAAGAGAGCCACCAGGTGGCAGTAGTGAGGCAGTCTTTAGTTGCAGTCTCAGGGACCTCGGCAGAAGAAGCCCTTCTCTCCTAGATGACGTCAGGAGGTTCCGCAGCAGGTCTCCAGCGAGGAGATACTGTGGATGATATAGACTGAGAGTTAGAGTACTCACTAGGTGTTTGCTGTAACTGTGCAATTCCACCAGGTATGTTGTAGATGATACAGACACTGAGGCAGGGAGAGCAGGCACTCGAGGAACAAGTACCTGTTCCCTGTAAGGCACCTGAAAGAAAGCAGAAGGCCCCCGAGGAGCAGGCACCCAGGTTAGCAGTTACCCCGAAGGGCAGAGAGAGAGAGCTTCCTGTGGCAGCACGGAAGCGGCAGAGTAGCATAGACAAGAATGGATTTGAGTCCTTGCTAACTCAACGAGCTAGCAAAATAGTGAAGGTTATATACCCGGATGGCGTGACGTTAGCATGAGGGAACGCCCTTGAGGTTTGCACCAAGGGTGGTACAAAGACGTGTGTTGTATGAGCTGTAAGCATGCGTGCACCCTAGTAGGTACCTGGGAGGAGCAATGGTGGGAGGCTGCACCATAGCCGTTCTGGGGATGTCAGAAAGATTGGTTTGTAGACGCAGTGGTAGCCATCTTTCCCAGGTAAGTGGGAGGAGCCGTGAATAAGGTGAGGCAAATGGGGCGAAGCCGTCTAGGACCGATGGACGCAACACTGGGATGGGAGAAAACGAGGGAAAGGTAATGATCTGGGGAGAGGAGAGAGACTGGAAGGATTGAAGGTTCTAGGATCTAGGGGATCAAAAAAGAAAGGATATGAATTGTGATAGTGATGGTGGGGGGTGGGGTGGGGGGAGGTGAGTGGGAGGAAGAGGCAAGTGTCTCTTAGCCTGCAGTCCTTTGCATCCCCTCTAAATTCTAACCCAGTCTGGCATAGAAACACTCACACAAACACACCCAGTACCAATCTGTCCTCTCTCACACACAAAAACACTGCCTCCCTTTACAGTTCTCTCTCTTTCTTACACAGACACATACTCCCCCCCCCTTCAGCTGATCTCCTCTCATCCTCCATTGATCCCCCACTCAATCCCTCCTAACCTTCCCAGAATTATTCCTTTGCTCTATTTGTTTAAGGCTCATTCCCTCCCCTTCTGTTCCCTGTAATTTGCTTGGGAGGCGAGGGACTGGATCAGGAAGCGGAGAACTGTAGGTATGTGCATTCGTTTTGAACGCATGCGCAATCTGCAACATATAGGTCCCTATTCGTTGCATTCGTGGATCCACGAAACGTATGGAAAACCCCCATGAATGCAACGTATCAACGAATAAACCCCCCACCCTCCTGACCCCTCAAAGACTTGCCAAAAGTCCCTGGTGGTCCAGTGGGGGTCCTGGAGCGATCTCCTGCACCCGGGCCATCGGCTGCTGTTATTCAAAATGGCGCCGATAGACTTTGCCCTTACTATGTCACAGGTGCCGGCCGTCCATTGCTCCTACCATGTGACAGGGGCCGACCAATGGCACCGGTAGCCCCTGTGACATAGTAAGGGCAAAGGCTATCGGCGCCATTTTGAATACTGGCAACCGATGGCCCGAGTGCAGGAGATCGCTCCAGGACCCTCGCTGGACCACCAGGGACTTTTGGCAAGTCTTGGGGGGTCAGGAGGGTAGGGGGTGTAGTTAATTAAATTTAAAGGGTTGGGATGGGTTGTTTTTTTTTTTTGTTTTTCCAACTTTAATGGAAAACGAATACCGAATGCAACTAATGGACAAATCAGGTTTCCCCGAAAATGGATGCAATGGATTTGGATCCCTGCGCAATGAATACCGAATAGCAACAAATATTTTCCTTCTGCACATCACTGGAGAACTTTTCTCTGCTGAGATAGCTTCAATACAGCTGGAAGGCAGCCTGCTGGGCCCCTCCCCCCAGATATTTTCTGCCCTAGACACAGGTCTAATGTGTCTGTGCCATGTCTGCTTCCACACGAATACATGCAATTCATCGGAAGCAAGTTTTACAATGCATTGAACACATGTACTTTTCCTACCTATTTTTAAAAATATATGTGCTGATATTTTATGCATGAAAATAAAGTAGTACTTACACGCATAAAACCTTATTTACTCATGTACGTCGATATATTTTACGACAAGCATGCGTAATTGAAATTACCAGTTTACCAATTATTCCACCAGTTTTCCCAGTCATTCTCCAGGTCATTGAGACCTTCCTGGTTCTTCAGCCTGGTTCTCCCCTAGTTCATCCAGACATCCCACCCATCCAATATACACAATAGACACGTTTATTATCACTTATGTATGATAATTAGCAATTTATTTATTTATTTATTTATTTATTTAAAAACTTTTCTATACCGTCATTTAGTGGTATACCATCACAACGGTTTACAGATAGGCACAAAAATAAGTCAGGTTTGGATTATAAATTAGCTAGTAGGTGCCTATAAATTTTCGGTTACATGATTCAAATAATATACGCTATCTGGATCGTGGATTGGAAATTCCATTTATATGACTAATAGAATATCCATATATGAGATATACTGTCCTCTCGTATATTAATCTTTAGGTATGAGAAAAAATAATAAAGGAGGGATAACTGCTATTTGTTAACTTTTAACTGTGTGTCGGAGTTCTTTTTCTTGTCCGTTAATATTTCTTAACTCTCAGCTCTGCTTTGGAACAGCCATAGACTGCCCCTTTTTTATGCGCATATGTGTATGTTCGAAACGTAATGCACACATGTAATTTCAATGTTTATAAAATATGGAAAACACATGTACATGCTACTTAAGTGCATAAATGATAATTTTTATGCATGTAATGTTTTGAAAACGTACCCCTAAATGAGAACCACTGATACCTTCTTGGGGTTAATGTTAAACTAACCGGTCAGTAATCAATATTCTGATACCTTTTTATGGCCATGAGTTAAACTGGTTAGTGGAAAAAAGTAGAACATCTTAGATTTGGAGGAAAATTATAAGGACACAAAAATAGCACATTTGCCACATAACTTTGCCTCAAATGAGTTAGAAATGAATTCCTCACTTCCGATTATGGTGGGAAGCTAAGCAGACGCAGGGTTGAGAGTTTCTGCAGTTCTCCTCGGGACATCTCTGAAGCCTCGGAATAAATAAACGGAGGGGAAACTGGTCAGCCGGTTGGGGTGCTAAGAAAATATTTGCACTTACCTTTTAAAACGCTGGGCTATAATCTCCAAGGCCCTGCATACCACTTGAGATAAAATAAAAAGCAATATGGTCAGCATGGCGGTGGGGCTGGCTCCTAGTGGCAAGCCACATTTAATGGCATGATTTGAGGAAATGGTCGCACAGATTTCCAAAAATGTGACTGCAGCAATTGACGAACACCTAAGTTTCAGGTTGCTATTGAGGATATTGAAGAGGGCCTGGAAGGTCATTCAAGGTGACTGGAAGTGGCGGAATTAATAATTTCCTCACAAGAGGATGGCATTCTGCAACTCATACAGCAACTCGCCCAATTACAGGCCCAAACCATGAAGCTGACAGCGAGGGTGGAAGATTAAAAAAATTGTCAATTGTATAATTGGTCTCCCCGAGTCAGTCAAAGTTGTCAAGTTACTTGAGATTATAGAGAACTGGCTCCCAGAACAACTGGGAAGAAATGAAACGGGGGCGGGGGGGGGGGGGGGGCTGGGTTTGGGGGACTGTGGGGTGTGCATGGCTGCTGTGTGTGGATGTGAGAATATATGTGGTTGCAGTAAATAATGAGGGATTTGGTAATGGGAAGGGAGACCAGGAGAGATGGGAGAGAATACTTAAACAGATAAAGAGAGGGGGGGGGGGGGGGATGCCAAGGATGCTGAGGCTGAGGGTCATCCTGGCTTCTTACATCCTAGTACAAACTGCTACTACCAATCTGGTAGAAGCAATCAGAAGGTGACATATTTTGGACATCATTGTCATTCTAAATGTAGTTAGAATCCACTCACCATTAAAAAGAAAAAAATTGTTGAGCATATTTAAAAGTATGAAATCCCATATAGTATTTCTGCAAGAAATCCACTTCATGGAGGCAGAGAATACAAAACTGAAACAGGACTGAGTGGGACAATGTTTTTCCTTGTCCTTTACCCACCAGCAAAGGGGGGTTTGCAGTTTTATTTCATAGGCAAATTAAAGATGAAGGCAGCAGATACCTTATTTTGCTGGGTACATTGTTCGGTCACATATACGCACCCAATATACTGCATATACACATTCGTTCTTTCAGGATATAATCACACGGCTGCTGGACTATCCTGATTATTCAATTGTTTTTTTTTTTTTGGGGGGGGGGCATTTCAATATTGTTGCAAATAGAGAAATAAGCTGCAAACCGCCAAAAGACAGGAAGCAGGGTGATGCATCTACTGGGGTTAATGTCTATGAGGAGCTAGGTGTGATGGACATCTGGCGAGTTCTCCATCCAGTGGAGGTGACTATATGTTTTATAGAGATGTGAATCGTGTGATCGATCGTCTTAACGATCAATTTCAGCTGGGAGGGGGAGGGAATCAGATCGTCGCAGTTTGAGTTTTTTAAATATCGTGAATATCGTGTAAATCGTGTAAATCGAAAACCGGCACACTAAAACATCCCTAAAACCCACCTGACCCTTTAAAATAAATCCCCCACCCTCCCCAACCCCCCCAAAATGTCTTAAATTACCTGGGGTCCAGTGGGGGGGAGGGGAAGGGGGAGGGCGGGAAAACCGGCACACTAAAACAACCCTAAAACCCACCCCGACCCTTTAAAATAAATCCCCCACCCTCCCGAACCCCCCCAAAATGCCTTAAATTACCTGGGGTCCAGAGGAAGGGTCCCGGTGTGATCTTTTACTCTCGGACCTCCGGTGCGTTGCAGAAATGGCGCCGGCGCTACCTTTGCCTTGTCATATGACAGGTCAAAGGTAGCGCCGGCGCCATTTTGTTTTTTGTCCCCCGACGTCAGGAGCGTAGGAGATCACTCCCGGACCCCCGCTCGACCCCCAGGGACTTTTGGCCAGCTTGGGGGGGCCTCCTGACCCCCACAAGACTTGCCAAAAGTCCAGCGGGGGTCCGGGAACGACTTCCTGCACACAAATCGTTTTTCCGTACGGAAAAACGATTCACGGTAGGAGATCGCCATTTTGGCGCCGGCCGTACGGCAACACAATTCGACTGCAGGAGGTCGTTCCGGACCCCCGCTGGACTTTTGGCAAGTCTTGTGGGGGTCAGGAGGCCCCCCAATCTGGCCAAAAGTCCCTGGGGATCCAGCGGGGGGCCGGGAGCGATCTCCTATGCAAACAAAATGGCGCCGGCACTACCTTTGTCCTGTCATATGACAAGGCAAAGGTAGCGCCTGCGCCATTTCTACAATGCACCGGAGGTCCGAGAGTAAAAGATCACACCGGGACCCTTCCTCTGGACCCCAGGTAATTTAAGGCATTTTGGGGGGGTTCGGGAGGGTGGGGGATTTATTTTAAAGGGTCGGGGTGGGTTTTAGGGTTGTTTTAGTGTGCCGGTTTTCCCGCCCTCCTCCTTCCCCTCCCCCTTCCCCCGATTTACGATTTTTTGACGATAAATCGGGGGAATTGTTATTGTATCGCGGCTCTAACGATTTTTGACGATTTAAAATATATCGGACGATATTTTAAATCGTCAAAAAACGATTCACATCCCTAATGTTTTATTCCAGCCCACAGCCAAGGAAGCAATAGGGAAGCAATGATTCTCAACTTAGATGCTAAGAAAACCTTTGATTCCATATCCTGGGAATATATGTTCTGGGTGCTCTGGAAATATGGCTTTCAGGGAGAAATGATGAGATGGCTCATGCAGTTATATAGTATCACTTTCATGCACCTTCTCATAATGGGAACACTACAGCTAGTTTTCAGCTGGGGCCAGGGGTACGACAGGGATCCCCACTTTTAGTTTTACTAGGCATAGAACCTCTGGTGATTAAGCTAAGCTCTTTAGCAGAGTATGAAGGAATACATACAGTATAGGGAAACTCCATTTAAAGTTCTCTTTTTGCTGATATCTTATTTATGGGGAATCCTGCACAATACATATTGACAGTCCAATCGATGTTTCCAAGTTTTCAGTCCTTTGCAGGACTGAAAATCAATTGTGAGAAATCTGAAGCCATGCCGCTAGAAGTAAAAATGATATTGGAGAGGCCAGGCACCTTACTGTTTAAATGGGCAACGTAAAAAATAAAATATTTGGGTGTGTGTGGCTTCCCAAAGTTGAGAGAGAGCTGTATACTCTCAATATTGGCAAGACAATAAGAAAGGTACAAGCACAGCTAAACATCTGGGAAGAACTTCTGGTACCTCCTATTGGTCGCTGTGCCCTGCTGAAAATGATCATTATTCCAAAAATACTGCACAGACTTCATATGTTACCCATGCTGGCTAAAAAGAAAGGATAAAGCACTTATATGTATAAAATCCATGCTTGTGGTGATTGTTTGGAGAGGGGAAATAGGCAAAAATTAGCTTTGAGAAATTACTTCACATGAAAGAAAGAGGGGGGGGGGGGCTGAACTTGCTGAGTGTGAAATTTTATAATGCGGTGTTTCAATTGAGGTACATTGGTGAGTGGTTAACGTGAAAGTATAAATACTGTGAAAAAGGGTCAGTTGATAACATGCTTGCTTCATGGTTTTCCTTATGCATGGGAGTGAAGGAGGGATAAGAAAAATAGCTAGAGGGAATGTGTTGATGAGCGCTTGTACAGAAGCTTGAAAATAAATGAAAGCTTGGTGGGGAGTAAAAAGTAAACATCACTTTAAGGGGAAATAGTGAATTTACACTTAGTCTTAGAGGTGTGAATCGTGTGCCCTATCGTCTTAACGATCGAAATCGTCTGGCAGGAGAAGAAAATCGTGTTTGGCACGATTTTTTAGTTAAAAAATCTTTTTTTCCGATTAGTGCGCACTAACAGAAAATGATACAATTTGACACTTTTCAGGTCAGTTAAGGTCAGTTTAGGAATGAATATGTATTCCTATTGGCTGCCCTCTTATTTATTCATGTTACCAAGGTTCCCACTGACAATATATGGGGGATGGGAAATGGAAACAGTTGGTAGCTTGACAAAAAAAGTTATGTGATCAGTCAATGTGACTAGAACTTGTGCCCTAACCCTGATACCAGGGGTGTTGTGATCTTCCTGCACACAGTGCCCTATCCCTGATACCAGGGGTGTTGTGATCTTCCTGCACTCAGTGCCATATCCCTATTAATACCAGGAGTGTTGTGATCTTCCTGCACACAGTGCCCTAACCCTGATAGCAGGGGTGTTGTGATCTTCCTGCATGCAGTGCCCTAACCCTGATACCAGGGGTGTTGTGATCTTCCTGCACAAACTGTCATATCCCTAATACCAGGAGTGTTGTGATCTTCCTGCACAAAGTGCCCTAACCCTGATACCAGGAGTGCTGTGATCTTCCTGCACAAAGTGCCCTATCCCTAATACCAGGAGTGCTGTGCTCTTCCTGCACACAGTGCCCTAACCCTGATACCAGGGGTGCTGTGATCTTCCTGCACACAGTGCCCTAACCCTGATACCAGGGGTGTTGTGATCTTCCTGCACTCAGTGCCATATCCCTATTAATACCAGGAGTGTTGTGATCTTCCTGCACAAAGTGCCCTAACCCTGATACCAAGGGTGTTGTGATCTTCCTGCATGCAGTGCCCTAACCCTGATACCAGGGGTGTTGTGATCTTCCTGCACAAAGTGCCCTATCCCTAATACCAGGAGTGTTGTGATCTTCCTGCACAAAGTGCCCTATCCCTAATACCAGGAGTGCTGTGATCTTCCTACACACAGTGCCCTAACCCTGATACCAGGGGTGCTGTGATCTTCCTGCACACAGTGCCCTAACCCTGATACCAGGGGTGTTGTGATCTTCCTGCATGCAGTGCCATAACCCTGATACCAGGGGTGTTGTGATACCAGATAACACCTGATATCATAGAAACATAGAAACATAGAAACATAGAAATGACGGCAGAAGAAGACCAACCGGTCCATCCAGTCTGCCCAGCAAGCTTCACACATTTGTTCTCATACTTAACTGTTTCTCTTGGCTCTTAGTAACCTTATGTTCTAATTCCCTTTTCACCCCCACCATTAATGTAGAGAGCAGTGCTGGAGCTGCTTCCAAGTGAAATATTAAGTTTGATTAGTTGGGTAAGCGGCAGCATAGCTCTCTGCCATGAAGCAGAGGGCAATGCTGGAAATGTGTGAAGTATCAGTTTTTCTTTTCCCCTGTCATTGAAGCAAGGAGTCATGCCGGACATGCACCGAAAGTGAAGAATGCCTTGAAAGTCACATTAACTATCATCAAATATTGAAAAGCCTAATAATTGGTAATACCTATAAGCCCATGAACCCATCCCTGTTTTTTTTTCTTTTTTTTTCTTTTCTTTTTTTAATTGGGAGATGGATGCCCTTCATCCTTCTACTCTGTGAAGGTGGACACCTACCACCGGCCACTGGCATCCCGCTCCGTTAATGCCTCTGTGGCTACTGCCGCTCCATGCAGTGTTTTACTACCTGCTCTTTATATGCGTCCTCTAGAACTGATGGATCCCATCCCTGGGTTTTTTTATTATTTATTTAATTGGGAGATGACAGCCCTCCATCCTTCCGCTCCGTGAAGGTGGACACCTACCACTGGCCACTGGCATCCCGCTCCGTGAATGCCTCTGTGGCTACTGCCGCTCTGTGCAGTATTTTACTACCTGCTCTTTATATGGACACCTACCACTGGCCACTGGCATCCCGCTCCGTGAATGCCTCTGTGGCTACTGCCGCTCCGTGCAGTATTTTACTACCTGCTCTTTATATGTGTCCTCTAGACCTGATGGATCCCATCCCTGTTTTGTTTTTTGTTTTTGTTTTTTATTTAATTGGGAGATGACAGCCCTACATCCTTCCGCTCCATGAAGGTGGACACCTACCACTGGCCACTGGCATCCCGCTCCGTGAATGCCTCTGTGGCTACTGCCGCTCCGTGCAGTATTTTACTACCTGCTCTTTATATGCGTCCTCTGGACCTGATGGATCCACAATATTTATCCCATGCCCCTTTGAAGTGCTTCACAGTTTTGGACTTCACCACTTCCTCCGGAAGGGCATTCCAGGCATCCACCACTCTCTCCGTGAAGAAATTCTTCCTGACATTGGTTCTTAGTCTTCCTCCTTGGAGCCTCAGCTCGTGACCTCTGGTTCTGCTGATTTTTTTCTGTTGGAAAAGGTTTGTCATTGTCTTTGGATCGTTAAAGTTTTTCAAGTATCTGAAAGTTTGAATCATATCACCCCTGCTCCTCCTTTCCTCCAGGGTGTACATATTTAGATTCTTCAATCTCTCCTCGTATGTCAACCGATGAAGACCCTCCACCTTCCTGGTCGCCCTTCTCTGTACCGCCTCCAACTTGTCCTTGTCTCTTTGTAGATACGGTCTCCAGAACTGAACACAGTACTCCAGGTGAGGCCTCACCAAGGACCTGTACAAGGGGATTATCACTTCCCTTTTCTTACTCGATATTCCTCTCTCTATGCATCCCAGCATTCTTCTGGCTTTTGCAATCGCCTTGTCGCATTGTTTCGCCGACTTCATATCATTAGACACTATCACCCCAAGGTCTCTCTCCTGCTCCGTGCACATCAGCCTTTCCCCCCCCATCGAATACAGTTCATTCGGATTTCTACTCCCCAAATGCATGACTTTGCACTTCTTGGCATTGAATTTCAGCTGCCATATCTTCGACCACTCTTCCAGCTTCCTTAAATCCCGTCTCATTCTCTCCACTCCTTCCGGCGTGTCCACTCTGTTGCAGATCTTAGTGTCGTCCGCAAAAAGACAAACCTTACCTTCTATCCCGTCCGCAATGTCGCTCACAAAGATATTGAACAGGACCGGTCCCAACACCGATCCTTGCGGTACACCACTTAAAACCGCTCTCTCTTCAGAGAAAGTTCCATTTACCATCACGCATTGTCTTCTGTCCGTCAACCAGTTTGCAATCCAGGTCACCACTTCGGCACTCACTCCCAAGCTTTTTGTTTTATTCACCAGTCTCCTGTGCGGAACCGTATCAAAAGCTTTGCTGAAATCCAAGTAGATGACATCTAGCGCTCTTCCTTGATCCAATTCCTTGGTTACCCAGTCGAAAAAGTCAATCAGATTTGTCTGACAGGATCTTCCCCTGGTGAATCCATGCTGCCTCTGGTCCATCAATTCTCCGGACTGTAGATATTTCACTATTCTCTCTTTCAACAGTGACTCCATTACTTTTCCCACCACCGAAGTGAGGCTAACCGGTCTGTAGTTACCAGCCTCTTCTCTGTTCCCACTCTTGTGAAGCGGGACCACCACCGCTCTTCTCCAATCACTCGGCACCACTCCCGTTTCTAGGGATCTATTGAACAGGTCACACAGCGGACCCGCCAGCACATCTCTGAGCTCCCTCAGAATCCTTGGATGAATCCCATCAGGCCCCATGGCTTTGTCCACTTTCAGATTCTTTAGCTCTTCCCATACATTTTCTACTGTAAAATGATTTTCATCTATTCCACTACCCTCCAGCTTCTTGTGTAGAAATGGTCCTTCTCCAGGGTCTTCTTTAGTGAATACAGAGCTGAAGTATTCATTTAATATTTCTGCCATTTCTTCGTCTCTCTCCACACATTGATCATTTCCACCTTTCAATTTCACTATACCACTATGGACTTTTCTCTTTTCGCTGATGTATCTGAAAAATGTTTTGTCACCATTTTTTATCTCCTTGGCAATCCTCTCTTCCGCTTGACTTTTTGCCAACTTGATTAATTTCTTCGTCTCCCTCAGTTGAATCAAATATTCTTCTTTGTGCTCCTCCCTTTGGGATCTTTTATATTTTTTGAATGCTGTTCTTTTAGCTTTAATTTTGTCAGCCACCTCGTTTGAGAACCAGATAGGTTTCATTTTCCTTTTGCTTTTCTTTACATTTCTAACATAAAGAGTAGTTGCCTTGGTGATTGCTCCTTTTAGATTGATCCACTGCTGATCCACATCTCTCTCATTCTCCCATCCATTTAGTTCTTCCTCTAGGTACTTCCCCATTTCCTCAAAGTCTGTGTTTTTGAATTGTAAAACTCGGGTCTTTGTGGTTCTTTTCCCTATTCTTTTAGTGATATTAAACCATATTGTTTGATGATCACTGGTGCTGAGGTGGGTGCCCACCTCGACATCAGAGACATTATCTGCATTAGTGAGCACTAAGTCGAGTATATTTCCTTCTCTCGTGGGTTCTAATACCATTTGTTTGAACAAAGCTACTTGCATGGCATCCACTATTGCTCTACTATTTTTAGATTCTGCAGATGGGATTTTCCAGTCTACATCTGGCGTATTAAAGTCACCCACGATCACCACTTCTCCCTTCTTACCTATCTTATGGATGTCTTCAACCAGGTCTCTGTCCAGCTCTTCCTTTTGGTTCGGGGGCCTGTAAACCACTCCAATATAAATTGATGCTCCATCATCTGTTTTTAGGTCTACCCATAGTGCTTCTTCCTTGCCCCAACTTCCTTGTAGCTCAGATGCTTGGATATTGTTTCTGACATAAAGAGCCACACCTCCCCCTTTTCTATCCACTCTGTCCTTCCTTAACAAGTTATAGCCTGGTATTGCCGTATCCCAATCATGAGATTCTGTGAACCATGTCTCTGTGATAGCAACAATGTCCACTTCTGCCTCTATCATTAGGGCCTGCAGATCTGGTATTTTATTTCCCAAACTATGAGCATTTGTGGTCATAGCTTTCCAGGTACTCTCTTTAAGATTATTGCTTTTCCTGTACTCCTTATGAGACTTTAGTTGAGATTTGTTATTCACTTCACTCTTTCCTTTTGCAGTTGTGCCACTGATGCCAGAGTTATCCATCTCAATTTGCTTTTTCTTTTGGTTATGTATCTTGAAATTCTGCATGCATTGGTTTTCTCTCTTTTCTGGTAACACTTCAATGTTTTTCTCTAGGACTTCAGTTTTTAATATAGGGAAGGCTTTTTGTTCTTGTTGCATTTGATACTGTGTGTGTCTCCTAGTAACTGGTCCAATTCTACCAGAGCCCACTGTAATCCTGGTTTTTAATGATTTACTTAATGACCTGCTTGAGTGGGGGGGTATACTTGTTGGCTGCAAATCTGTCACGAATGGGTGACTATGGGACACATGTGTAATCCTACCTGAGCCTACTGTATTTCTTTTTCTTGACTCCTGGTTATTCTTTGGTATTGGGGAATTATTTTCTGAGTAATGCAATGTGGGTGTATTTTTTGTAATTAAAGCTAATTGAGCTTTAACCTCAGTCAGCTCCTTTTTCATAGAAGAGAGTTGTGCACAGATTGGGCAAGTTCTACGTTTCCAGATGTTTTCCCTCAGAATAAAGGCTCCACAACAGTTGCAAAGGATAGTTCTCATGTTGGTAAAGTTTTGGGTTGGTGATTCTTAGATGGTAACAATTTACTAATTTATCTTGTTGCTAATGCTAATTTAGTCAGTCTATATTAGAATCTAAGGCCGTGGGTGGGAGGGAAACAAACAGTTGAACCTGGGACAAGCTGAGTAGAGCAGGACACTTTCTGGAACTTTATTCGTCCTTAAGCTATTAAAGATCCCTCAGCACTTCTGTGCCAATATTAAGCAGATTATTAAAGAACAGCTATACAAAATAGAAATGCAGTTATACTGGATCTTAAAAAACAGACAGTTTGCAAGGAACCAATTATAATTATTATATAATAACAGACCTAGAGAAAGGTATAAACTGAGCAGTTCTACTTCACAGAGAACTCAGATATTAATGGAGCACAGAGCAATGATCAGAAGGAAAAGTGAAAGTAAACCAGCAGGGTTTTGGGGTTTTTTTTTTTGTTTTTGTGGTTTGTTTTTTTCCCCCAGAAAGACCACCACCAAAATTAAGAGTAAGAGCACTTGAAAGAAGGGAGATTGAGAGACTTTTTCCCCAGAAAGAGCACCACAGAAATTAAGAGTAAGAGCACTTGAAAGAAGGGAAATTGAGAGACTTTCCTATTACACAGCGCTCAGAGGCTAGTAAATCAAATCACCAGTAGAGGAATATTAAGAAACACTGATATCTATTATGCACAGATTCTCTACTATATATTAATTCAAATTTTAAGACAGCCTTATCTGCACCGGGAACAGAAGATTCCTCTTTTGGTCTTTTGGTCAGGTGTTATCTGGTATCAGATAACACCTGATACCAGAGGCGTTGTGATACCAGGGGTGTTGTGATCTGCACTGCGTGCAGGAAGATCACAACACCCCTGGTATCAGGGATAGGGCACTGTGTGCAGGAAGATCACAACACTCCTGGTATTAGGTATAGGGCACTGTATGCAGGAAGATCACAACACCCCTGGTATCAGGATTAAGGCACTGTGTGCAGGAAGATCACAACACCCCTGGTATCAGGGATAGGGCACTGTGTGCAGGAAGATCACAACACCCATGGTATCAGGGTTAGGGCACTGTGTGTTGGAAGATCACAACACCCATGGTATCAGGGTTAGGGTACTGCATGCAGGAAGATCACAACACCCCTGGTATCAGGGTTAGGGAACTGTGTGCAGGAAGATCACAACACTCCTGGTATTAATAGGAATAGGGCACAGTGTGCAGGAAGATCACAACACCCCTTGTGTCAGGGTTAGGGCACTGTGTGCAGGAAGATCACAACACCCCTGGTATCAGGGATAGGGCACTGTGTGCAGGAAGATCACAACACCCATGGTATCAGGGTTAGGGCACTGTGTGTTGGAAGATCACAACACCCATGGTATCAGGGTTAGGGCACTGTGTGTTGGAAGATCACAACACCCATGGTATCAGGGTTAGGGCACTGCATGCAGGAAGATCACAACACCCCTGGTATTAATAGGAATAGGGCACAGTGTGCAGGAAGATCACAACACCCCTTGTGTCAGGGTTAGGGCACTGTGTGCAGGAAGATCACAACACCCCTGGTATCAGGGATAGGGCACTGAGTGCAGGAAGATCACAACACCCCTGGTATCAGGAATAGGGCACAAGTTCTAGTCACATTGACTGATCACCAATTACCAATCTCATAACCAATTATATATTATTTATTTGTTGCTAATTTCCGCTCTACCTTTCTTCCTGGCTACTCTAGCCCCCAAGTTCAATGCCCTTGTTTTATGTAACTTTGCTTGATTCAGCCTTCTTGTTTTTGGTTACTCTTGTTTATCCCCTAAGTTCCATGTAAACCGGCCTGATGTGAATTCTATTCGTGAAGTCCGGTATAGAAATATATATTAAATAAATAAATAAAATCACATTACTTTTTTTGTCAACCACCAACAGTTTCCATTTCCCATCCCCCCAACCATCACCTCAGTGGGAACCTTGGTAACATCAAAAGATAAGAGGGCAGCCAGCCAATAGGAATACATATTCATTCCTAACTGACCTTTACTGACCTGGAAAGTGTCAATCATTTGTATCATTTTCTGTTAGTGTTCCTGAGTTTCCATTTCCATTTCCCATCCCCCTAACCATCACCTCAGTGGGAACCTTGGTAACATCAATAGATAAGAGGGCAGCCAGCCAATAGGAATACATATTCATTCCTAACTGACCTTTACTGACCTGGAAAGTGTCAATTTGTATCATTTTCTGTTAGTGCGCACTAACGGGAGTTAGTGCGCACTACGTGGGAGTTAGTGTGCACTAACTCCCGTTAGTGCGCACTAACATGATTTAACAATTTTTAACGATAAATCTATTGTATTGTGTTCTTTAACGATTTAAGACGATATTAAAATTATCGGACGATAATTTTAATCGTTGAAAAACGATTCACATCCCTACTTAGTCTTGAACATGCAGAAATCTTCCAGAAGTGGAAAACCTCTGCTATAAAATGTATTCTACACCTGTGTGATAGGGATGTGAATCGTGTGATCGATCGTCTTAACGATCGATTTTGGCTGGGGGGGGAGGAAATCTGATCATCATGTTTTTTTTTTGGTTAAAAAATCGTTTTATCGGGGGAGGGGGGAGGGCGGGAAAACCGGCACACCAAAACAACCCTAAAACCCACCCCGACCCTTTAAAACAAATCCCCCACCCTCCCGAACCCCCCAAATTTTTTTAAATTACCTGGGGTCCAGGGCGGGGGTCCCGGCGTTGCCCGTATGACATAGTGAGGGCAAAAATAGCGCCGGCGCCATTTTGAATATTGGCAATACGGCCCGCGTGCAGGAGGTCGCTCCCGGACCCTCGCTGGACTTTTGGCAAGTCTTGTGGGGGTCAGGAGGCCCCCCCAAGCTGGCCAAAAGTCCCTGGGGGTCCAGCGGGGGTCCGGGAGCGATCTCCTGCACTTGTGACGTCGGGTGCCAGGAACCAAAATGGCACCGGCGCTACCTTTGCCCTGTCATATGGTAAGGGCAAAGGGCCACCGGCGCCATTTCTATTAACGCAGCCGTGGCCCGAGAGCGGGAGATCGCGCCGGGACCCCCCCACTGGACCCCAGGTAATTAAAAGCATTTTGGGGGGGTTCGGGAGGGTGGGGGATTTGTTTTAAAGGGTCAGGGTGGGTTTTAGGGTTGTTTTGGTGTGCCAGTTTTCCCGCTCTCCCCCCTCCCCCGATTTATGATTTTTTGACGATAAATCGGGGGAATTGCTATTGTATCGCGGCTCTAACGATTTTTGACGATTTAAAATATATCTGACGATTGATTTAAATTGTCAAAAAACGATTCACATCCCTACTGTGTGATGAAGAGGAGAAAGTAATGCAGTCATTTGCTCAACTCCAAGCAACTCACTCTCCCCCTGGGACTCAGTGTTTAACGTGTTTGCATGAACATAAGAACATAAGAACAAGCCATACTGGGTCAGACCAAGGGTCCATCAAGCCCAGCATCCTGTTTCCAACAGTGGCCAATCCAGGCCATAAGAACCTGGCAAGTACCCAGAAACTAAGTCTATTCCATGTTACCATTGCTAGTAATAGCTGTGTCTATTTTCTAAGTCAACTTAATTAATAACAGGTAATGGACTTCTCCTCCAAGAACTTATCCAATCCTTTTTTAAACACAGCTACACTAACTGCACTAACTACATCCTCTGGCAACAAATTTCAGAGTTTAATTGTGCGTTGAGTGAAAAAGAACTTTCTCCGATTAGTTTTAAATGTGCCACATGCTAAATTAATGGATGCCCCCTAGTCCTTCTATTATCAGAAAGAGTAAATAACCGATTCACATCTACTCGTTCTAGACCTCTCATGACTTTGAACACCTCTATCATATCTCCCTCAGCCGTCTCTTCTCCAAGCTGAAAAATCCTAACCTCTTTAGCTTTTCCTCATAGGGGAGCTGTTCCATTCCCCCTATCATTTTGGTTGCCCTTCTCTGTACCTTCTCCATTGCAATTTTATCTTTTTTGAGATGCGGCGACCAAAATTGTACACAGTATTCAAGGTGCGGTCTCACCATGGAGCGATACAGAGGCATTATGACATTTTCCGTTTTATTCACCATTCCCTTTCTAATAATTCCCAACATTCTATTTGATTTTTTGACTGCCGCAGTACACTGAACTGACGATTTCAATGTGTTATCCACTATGACGCCTAGATCTCTTTCTTGGGTGGTAGCACATAATATGGAACCTAACATTGTGTATCTATAGCAAGGGTTATTTTTCCCTATATGCATCACCTTGCACTTATCCACATTAAATTTCATCTGCCATTTCGATGCCCTATTTTCCAGTCTCACAAGTTCTTCCTGCAATTTTTCACAATCTGCTTGTGATTTAACTACTCTGAACAATTTTTTATCATCTACAAATTTGATTACCTCACTCGTCGTATTTCTTTCCAGATCATTTATAAATATATTGAAAAGTAAGGGTCCCAATACAGATCCCTGAGGCACTACACTACCCACTCCCTTCCACTGAGAAAAATGTCCATTTAATCCTACTCTCTGTTTCCTGTCTTTTAGCCAGTTTGTAATCCACAAAAGGACCGCCACCTATCCCATGACTTTTTACTTTTCCTAGAAGCCTCTAATGAGGAACTTTGTCAAATGCCTTCTGAAAATCCAAGTACACTACATCTACCAGTTCACCTTTATCCACATGTTTATTAACTCCTTCAAAAAAGTGAAGCAGATTTGTGAGGCAAGACTTGCCTTAGGTAAAGTCATGCTGACTTTGTTCCATTAAACCATGTCTTTCTATATGTTCTTTGATTTTGATGTTTAGCCCGACACAATGGGGCAGATTTTTAAAAAGTATGCGCGCGCGAACTTTTGTTTGCACACCCGGCGCAAACAAGAGTACGCCGGATTTTAATAGATAGGTGCGTAGCCGTACATATCTTTTAAAATCTGGGGTCGGCGTGGGCAAGGCTGCACAAAATAGGCAGCCAGTGTGCGCCGAGCCGTGCAGCCTACCTCCGTTCCCTCCGAGGCCGCTCTGAAATCGGAGCGGCCTCAGAGGGATCTTTCTTTCCGGCGCCCCCCACCTTCCCCTCCCTTCCCCTACCTAACCCATTCCCCCAGCCCTATCTAAACCCCCCCTACCTTTATTATAAAAGTTATGCCTGCCTGAGGCAGGCGTAAGTCGCACGCAGCGGCCAGCTGCTGGCGCACAATTCCCTGGCCCAGGAGCAGTTTCGGAGGCCTCGGCCATGCCCCCAAAACACCCCAGGCAAGAACCACGCCTGCGTCCCTGCCCCCCGGAGCACCCCTGATGACACGACACCGTGACATGCCCCCAACACGCCCCCGGTACCCCCCCCCCCCCCCCCGGAAAGCCCCGGGACGTACGTGCCTCCCGGGGCTTGCGCAAGCCGCCGAGCCTATGCAACATAGGCTCGGCACGTGCAGGGGTGGAAGGGGCAGCCTTTCGGCGGTTACGCGCTTATCTTACATGCGTAACCCTTTGAAAATCTGCCCCTATGTGAGCTATATGCAGCGGAGAGTGGAAGAATTAGCAAAAGGGTGGACTCTAGCGACAGAAATGATGACCATTGGAGAAAGAACTTGCTGTTAAACAGTAGGTGAAGCAAAAATGATATACCGGAATAAGTTGATCGACAAACACTTAATGACTACACCAACACTCTTCCAATTTTAAACAAAATTTGAAGACGCTACTCCTAAAATCCTTTTTATCTTTATATCATGACCATCATACTAGGCCTCATCGTCTAAGCTCCCGCTATTTGGACTCAGCCTTATTTATAATTATAGGTCATAGGTCATTCTTTGTTGGAAAGTCCCGACAATCCCTATTTTTTTGAAAAAAAAATGTTTATGCAATTAAAACTCTAAAACATGAAGTACTTAACTTCTGATGTTCTAATGTTCAATATTCATGATGGTCCTTTGACTCTTGACAAGCTGGTAACCCGACACGGAGCCGTGTTTCGGACTGCTAACTCATTGTACCAGTCCTTTTTCAAGGGTGATTATCCTGCGACAAAAATAAGTTATTTTTAACAGTGAAGATACCACACATTCAAGCAACTTATTCTTTTATAATGCCCAACTGTTATTCCTTGAAGCAGCTGCACCAACAGGGTACTCACATAACTTTTTCAAAACTTTTACAAAAGATGGCAATCCAGCGTTTCTGTTCGCTTCAATGTTCTGATTTCCGGAACCAGTCCGAAACTAGCTTAAATAATGCTGTGGTGACGTCTCTAAAACTCCACCCACATAGTACGGCTACTATAGTATTCAGCTCAAGAATCCACATGCCATGTAAATGACGTCAATGAACTCCTCCCCTCTCAGATGAGGGAATACCATTCAATGGAGGCATTTAAACCTTCAGGTGACACAGTCCTCAATTTAAATATCCACTGTTGCTCTTTCAAATTTAACACTCTGTTAATATCTCCACCACGCGGATGTACTGGAATTTTTTCCAATATTCTCCAACGTAGCTCGTCAAACGTATGTTTGAATTCTTTACAATGAATAACCATCGGAGCTGTCAGTTTCTCGGTAGTTATGCAGCTTCTGTGCTCAATGAGCCATATACGCACCATCCTTTTAGTCCTGCCAACATAATAGAGTTTACACGGACATTCGATAAGATATACTATATGAGTGGACGAACAGTCTGTGTATTGATAGGCTACATATAGCCTTTTACATCTACCCAAATTTCTCCCGTGATGGCCTGCTTACAAACAGAACAGCGTTGGCATGGCCAATTCCCACAGGGTTGATTCAAATCAATTGGCTGAGGTTCTTGTAAAAAAGAATACACCAGAGCATCTCTTATATTGCGGCCCCAACTATAAGTTATCAAGGGACGTTCATCGAACAAATCTTTATGGGGTCTTAAAGTCTCCCAATGACGGATCACTGAATATGCAATCAAACTGGCTCTATCCGAGAATGGAATAGTGCATACTAAAGGAGACTTACTGTCATCTGGTTTATCCAATAAAAACCAGCAATGTTCGACATTAGACGCTTGTTTCCAAGCCTTCTTAATATAACAGCAAGGATAGCCCCATTGTAATAATCTGCTGGCCAAAATCTCAGCTTGAACAAAAAATTCTTCTTTGCTACTACATAGCCGTTTCAGCTGTAGGAATTGCCCGATGGGCAGGTTTTTCCGCAAGTGATGAGGATGAAAACTGGAGTAGTGGAGGAGGGTATTCTTCTCACAAATTTTCCGATGCAAACTTGTAGCAATCCTATCTCTATCTTTTTGAATATGAATATCTAAAAAATCAATGTAGAATTGATGGTACAACATTGTAAATTGTAGATTAATGTCTAGCATATTAATCCAGCGATGAAAATCCAATAACGCCTCTTCATTCCCATGCCACAAGAAGAAAATATCATCGATGTGTCTAGTCCACTGTGTGATCGTTAGGACCGCCGGCGGCGGCTGCCCACAAATGGGGCCAGGTGTCATGGCCGCCGGCAGCGGGGAGCCATGTCCGCGACCGGGACATCAGCCGCGGTGGCACTGAGCGGGCTACTCACCTGGGGTCAGGTTCCGGAGGCTCAGCGGAGGCAGGGGGCCTCTTGGGAATTGCCTTCACGGCTCCTACCGCTGCCAAGCCCGGCCGATTGGGCCCTGCTCGGCCGGGCTGACTCCTCCCCCTCCTGTCTCTGTTAGAGCCGTGCGCACGTAGCTGCTGCAGATTTAAAGGGGCCATGACAGGAAGTTGTCGTGGCTCCTTCCTGAAGACTCATTACTGGATTTTGGCATTTAAGGCTTGGTCTGCTCCTCAGACCTCGCCTTGGTATCGAGGTCCTGGCTGGGTTTCATCCAGTACTCCGTGTTCCTGTTTGGTTCTTCGTCCCGCTCTGCTTCTCCTCCCTGTTGGATTGACTCTTGGCTCCTGACCTCCGGATTGGCTTTCGTGCTCCCCGTGGCTTGATCTTGGACTGGCTTTCGTCTCTTCTGGTTTGCTCCTGGACTGGCTTCGGACTCTTCTCCTGACTCGTCTCTGGATTGGCTTTTGACCCCTCTCGTGTATCGTACCCTCGGACCGGCTCTTGACTATTCTTCGACTCATTCTTCTAGACTACCACAACCTGCTGGAGGCACCAGCCATCTGGAATCCACGACCTGTAGGAGGCCCCTGCATCCAGACCTTTCTTCAGTCTTCAAGTGAGTCTCCTAAATCCCAGCGGCCGGATCCCTATGGGCTCCTCCTGTGGGGAATCACGAGCTTCCAGGGTGAAGTCTTCTATCAACATCCACAACATTCGGCCTTGCCCTTCAATGGTAGAGACCTAAAGGGGGTCCAGTCCCTCTTTGGTAGCGCTGACTCTACCTCGAAACAGGGGTCCACCTTCCGGTTCATAACAGTGATGGATTGAAATTCAACGGCATTATATAAATGTTGCTCTTCAAAAGACGCAACGTATACGTTGGCTAAACTAGGGGCCATGGTGGCCCCCATTGCCGTGCCATGTATCTGTTTGTACCAAATTTGCTGAAACGTGAGAAAGAAAACATTACATAGCTCAATGGCATTTGCTGTGTAAGCAAAAACTGTCTGAAGTTGGTCTAGCATTCTTAGCAAGTAATTGGAGTACTATGCTGCAAACAGCAGTGAAAATTCCTAACATACAGAAATGCTGTGTGCAGATTCATATTACTGATCATGGAAGTAAAACTTATAGAGATGGCCTATCAAATGCTACACCACTCGTAGTTTGATGATGTGAAACAGTATCACACGAAACTGGCACCGACTCCACTATCTGACAGATGTCAAAAGGAACATAGCACACGTATATACAGATTGTTGCACGGCCCCTTGGTATGCCCCTTCTGGTACGAACAAAACCGGTTTCTACAACATTGTACAAAGAAAAATCTAAAGATGGATGGAGAGACGGTGTTCTTATGGGCTTTCATAGCTTGGATGATGGGGAAGGTTCTCTGCTTTTGGTGCTGCTTGTGGCATGTAAGTGCAATATGCACTGATGGATTGAGACGACTACACCTGATATCAATATGTAGCAGAATATGATGACAGAATATATGCAAATGGAGTGGATGGATGCGAAAATAAGAGAAAGTGGCTGTTAAAGGTTGAAAGGGGATGAGTGGTGTGGATAACGATTGGCTAGAGGAAGGGGGTATAAATAGAAAATCACGAGGTGCCAAGTTGTAATTGTTCATCACTGGTATCCTTATTTGTTACTATTCATATATTGACTAGGGATTTATGAAATGAGGAGAGACATATGGCAATTTGTTGCAAGACTTGTGCACTCTGTGGAATAAAAATTATAAAGAAAAAAAAAAAAGAAATGCATTCCATCTGAGATTGAAAGACTTTTAGCAAAATCAATTTGAAACTGAACTGGAATACATTTTAAATGAAAAGACAAATGTGAAGATACAATAAACCATTCAAAGAAAACAAAAACTTCACTTGAGCATCTCAATCAATTTAAATAATAATGAATATGTAGGATGTCATCCAAAAGGAGGAAAAGACCTCAGAGCCTCTATTCCTGTTTTCAATGGAACAATTGGTATTCAAGAGGTTGTATCAATCACAGGTCTTGAAACCTCCAGCCACCTCATTTACTTTTATTAATCTTAACACTATTTTATCTCATATTTATTCTTTTTTTGTTTTTGATAAAAAAAATTTTGAAAAATTCAACAATGGCACTGAATGGTTTATCCTCAATGATTCTTTCAAACTTTATATCTCAATAAGATAGTGTATTGAAACACTTATGTGAATTTTGATGTTATAAATCCGTCTTCTTTTAGATGAAAAAGACATCTATGGGCCAAGTTGAATATAGCCGGATAGGTCACCGGTAAATGGCTAAAGCAATTTAGAAGCCAAGAAGACCTTGTCCAGAGAAGGAGCCGACATCAGCTAATGTTTTGCCATCTAGGCTGTGTCAAGGCTCAACAATGCAAGATTACTTTTAAATTGCTTTAGCCATTTACCGGTCACCTTTCCGGTTATATTCAACTTGGCCCATAGATGACTTTTTCATCTAAAAGAAGACAATTTATAACATCAAAATTCTTATTGAGATATAAAGTTTGAAAGAATCATTGAGGATAAACCAAGTAATCCACAAACATGTGATACCCTCTTGCTTTTATGGATTTCAGTGCCATTTTGTTGAATTTTTCAAAAATTTTTTTATCAAAAACAAAAAAAGAATAAATATGAGATATATAGTGATAAGATTAATAAAAGTAAATGAGGAGGCTGGAGTGTGATTGCGGTGGCTGGAGTGTGATTGATTAGGGATGTGAATCGTGTCCTCGATCGTCTTAACGATCGATTTCGGCTGGGAGGGGGAGGGAATCGTATTGTTGCCGTTTGGGGGGGTAAAATATCGTGAAAAATCGTTAAAAATCGTTAAAAATCGAAAAATCGAAAAACCGGCACATTAAAACCCCCTAAAACCCACCCCCGACCCTTTAAATTAAATCCCCCCACCCTCCCGAACCCCCCCCCAAATAACTTAAATAACCTGCGGGTCCAGCGGCGGTCCGGAACGGCAGCGGTCCGGAACGGGCTCCTGCTCTGAATCTTGTCGTCTTCAGCCGGCGCCATTTTCCAAAATGGCGCCGAAAAATGGCGGCGGCCATAGACGAAAAAGATTGGACGGCAGGAGGTCCTTCCGGACCCCCGCTGGACTTTTGGCAAGTCTCGTGGGGGTCAGGAGGCCCCCCACAAGCTGGCCAAAAGTTCCTGGAGGTCCAGCGGGGGTCAGGGAGCGATTTCCCGCCGCGAATCGTTTTCGTACGGAAAATGGCGCCGGCAGGAGATCGACTGCAGGAGGTCGTTCAGCGAGGCGCCGGAACCCTCGCTGAACGACCTCCTGCAGTCGATCTCCTGCCGGCGCCATTTTCCGTACGAAAACGATTCACGGCGGGAAATCGCTCCCTGACCCCCGCTGGACCTCCAGGAACTTTTGGCCAGCTTGTGGGGGGCCTCCTGACCCCCACGAGACTTGCCAAAAGTCCAGCGGGGGTCCGGAAGGACCTCCTGCCGTCCAATCTTTTTCGTCTATGGCCGCCGCCATTTTTCGGCGCCATTTTGGAAAATGGCGCCGGCTGAAGACGACAAGATTCAGAGCAGGAGCCCGTTCCGGACCGCTGCCGTTCCGGACCGCCGCTGGACCCGCAGGTTATTTAAGTTATTTGGGGGGGGTTCGGGAGGGTGGGGGATTTAATTTAAAGGGTCGGGGTGGGTTTTAGGGGGTTTTAGTGTGCCGGCTCACGATTCTAACGATTTATAACGATAAATCGTTAGAATCTGTATTGTATTGTGTTCCATAACGGTTTAAGACGATATTAAAATTATCGGACGATAATTTTAATCGTCCTAAAACGATTCACATCCCTATGATTGATACAACCTCTTGAATACCAATTGTTCCATTGGGAACAGGTACAGAGGCTCTGAGGTCTTTTCCTCCTTTTGGATGACATCCTACATATTCATTATTATTTAAATTGATTGAGATGCTCGTGAAGTTTTTGTTTTCTTTGATACATTTTAAATGATCTGTCTGTCCATCTGTTAGATTGTCATTTCCATAATTTATGTGTCTCTGTAGCTGTGGATCAAGAATTTATGACACTGATCCTAAATGTTTTTTTCCAATTTAATTTTTATTGCACTTGTATAATATACAGTAGCAGTGAGTGGAGTAAGACTACACATTAATAAATAAAGAAATAATCATGTAAGGGCCAGATATTCAGAATTACGCGAGCGCATAGATTTGTGCTCGCAACCCGGCACCCACAAATCTAAGCCCGATTTTATAACATGCGCGCGCAGCCGCACGCATATTATAAAATCTGGGGTCAGCGCACGCAAGGGGGTGCACACTTGTGCACCTTGCACGCGCCAAGCCCTAGGGGAGCCCCAATGGCTTTCCCCGTTCCCTCCGAGGCCGCTCTGAAATCGGAGCGGCCTCGGAAGGAACTTTCCTTCCACTCCCCCCCCCCACCTTCCCTCCCTTCCCCTATCTAACCTGCCCCCCAGCCATACCTAAATCCCCCCACCTTTGTTGTCCTATTTTGCGTGCACTGGCCGGCTGCAGTGTGTGATTCCCCCGGCATGGCCGCCATGCCGGAGGCCTCGGTCACACCCCTGACTACCCCCGGACTGCCCCAAGATCGGCACCCTGCCCACGCCCACGCCCCCTTCCCACCCCTTTTTCAAAGCCCCGGGACATACGCGCGTCCCGGGGCTTGCACGCATTGCCGAGCCTATGCAAAATTGGCTCGGCGCGCGCAGGAGGGGTTTTAAAGGGTTTCGCAAGTAACCCTTTCAAAATCCGCCCCTAAGAGCGCAAAGTCCACTATAGAGCACAAAGAAGACCTGTGGTGGGAGGGCAAGGAAAATTTCAATAAGAGCAACACTGATCCTAAAAATCAGCTCATAATTTGGATATGCCTGAGAATGGTGGGGAGGGGGGGAGGGGTAGGAGTTTTGGATGATGATTGCAATAATAAGATCTCCAAGAGTCTGGAAATAAGCAGCAGCAGCCTCTAATTCTATGGGGGCTTTGACATGTTTTCCTTCATTGTCACATCTTAATATTGCGGTTTGAATGCAATCACAGTCCTGTGAATCCTGGGTTGTGGCCCTGACACCTGTGTCTATGGAAGAGAGACCATGGCTCACTTTACTTTGATGCCAGATGTCGGAGTTTTGCCTGCTTTGATGAAAATCAGTCATTGAGCTTTCAGCTGTTAAACAGATACAATGTTAGAACACAAGAGCCCCTGGGCCTGGGTTTATAGTCATCAAATGTTGATTGCAATTTAGATTGGCTCAATCTCTAATATTATGCTGTATTTTGTTGTTTTGTTTTATGTGCATTAGTTTAATAAATGAACCAGATTTGATCTCATGAGTGCTCGAAACTGTAGCAGCAGATCCAGCACAACTAGGAGGATCAAGAGCCTAACATCTGTTGTGCTGTGGATGGAAGGGAGCACCAGGGGGCGCTCTCCAGTGCAGGATGAGATGTGTGCCCTTGCGGTGAAACATCCTTACCCTGAGCCTCGACCAGACCTGCACGCTTACTTGAGACCACCAACACAATGGTGGTCTCTGAATGGTCCTCCGACCGTTCCAAGCCCTTTCAGACTGCCGCTAGGGAGCGGTGAGAAGCAGCAGGCCGGACAGAGGACAAAACCGGATGGAAACGTGGAACAAGACGTGGCATGGCAGACAAAGACATCGGTCGTGGCAAGGCAGAATAAGACATCAGGCGTGGCAGGACAGATGAAGACTCAGGACGTTGCAGGATAGACAAAGACTCAAGCCATGACAAGGTACAGACAGGCAAGGCAAGGCATGGCAAGCCAGGCATGGCAAGACAGGCATGACAAGGTAAGACTAAAATCAATGGTTAAAAGTCCGGAACCTCAAGGCAAACAATGTCCATACTGGCGCCCTACTCAGCCCAGCTGGGCTGAGTTGCAAACCACCCGAGAAGACATCAGAGCCACAGAAATCCAAGGACAGGAATGGCCAGGCGGCCAGATCCCTCAGGCGCCCTACACAGTCTAGCCGGATTGGTCGCAGACCACACTGAAGGACAGCACCTGTCCAGGAAAGGAAGACATTAGACAAGAACATCAAGGCAAGGCAGACATCAGGCTTATGGACATCAAGACATCAGAAACAAGGCAGGCCAGACAAGAGGTGAGAAGACTCCATGGCACCGTCTGATGGATTTGACCCACCAGCACCCTACACAGTCCAGCTGGACTGGTCGCGGACAACTGGGCCACTACACGCCCTACTCAACCCAGCCGGGTTGGTCGCGGACCACGAGGAATGGGTCAGCAGAGCTGAAGACATCAGGAAATGGATGGGCATCAGGTCATCAGGAAACAGACGGCATCAGGACATCAGGAACAGGTGGACAACTGGACATCATGGAGTATTGAAGACATCAAAGCAGAGGGGAATAACTTAGCATGGCTCCTGCCACCAAAGGAGAGCAGCGCAGCTCCGGCCGCATGTGCAGCGTTTCAGCAGCCTCTGGGCTGCGAGAGATGCAGGAGCGCAGCTCCTGCCGTGAGATGCGTCGGCGGCCTCTGGGCCACAGAAGGAAGAAGAGAGAGAGGTGGTGAGGTGGCCTGTGGCTCCTGCCACAGGCCAAATCGCAACAACATCAGCAATGAAAATTATGTAACTGCTATGGTACATATTCTTTTCATGACATTTTGCGTGTTTCGGTTAATTATATTGAATGGTTTCATTACTATAGGAAGTGATTTGTTTTAAATCAGAATGATAATCTCTTCAATTAGTTGACCTTTATTCTTTAAAATGTTAACATTTTCAATTGCTTCACCATAAGCGCTGTGAAGGTTGACTCTTTGAAGATATTTGTTATTTTGAAAGCAACTCATATAACAAGGTCTAGTTGCAGTCCTTCGGCTGTTTTCAGCTTCGCACACAGAAACACATTCTTTTCAAAGATTTATGCTTTTAACAATCACAGTTTTTGTTTATGGGCTCCCCTGTAACAAGAACAAGCAATGTCTCAACTGCAATAAAAATTTCATAAAACAAGCCCCCAGAAAGGGTAAAAAAATTGAGACTACACAAGAAAGCAAAAATTTTCGGTGATCTGCCATAAATCCACTTAGTTTCAGGAAACACAGAACTAGAAGGAATCACTTATTTTGCTTTTCTGTGTGAAGCTTGTTTCACAGTTCCATAGGTATAGAGACAAGATAGTCTGATGCACTACTGCGAAAAAGGAAAACCAATATGCTGAACTGCTGTGAATTGATGATTCTTCTCAACTTTGAGATGGGCAACCAAGAGCAAACCAAATATTAAGCCCCATGTACTAGGAGCATTGCTGAAGACTAAAGATCTGGCAAGGTTTTGTCTATGGAAGTACCCAGGCCAAGCAAAGTTTGCTTTTGCACAGGAATTGAAAAGATCTTGCTATTTCCAATACAAGTTAATACATTAGTTGCATTTTAACAGTGTAGAAGGGACTGTCCTGTGATTTTCATTACAGCAATAAGGATTGGCAGCTTGGTTTGGTTTGGGCACTGCGACACAGAAATGATGAAAACGACCTTCTTTAAAACTCTGGGTCACTATAAATGATTCTGTCTCACTTACTGTGGGGCATTTGGTCTTTCTCTGCCATCATCTACTCTTTTACCATGTTAATCTTGTCATCTTCCTTAACTGAGGATTTAACTCTTCATTTTTAAGGTAGTCTTGATGATCCTATCCTGCAGATGAACATGTGGTGGTCCTCTGTCCAGAGTGCAAAGGAGTAACTTTGAAGCATGGACTTTATTCTGCTGACTGTGCAGGGTATTGAATTTCCACTCTTGAGCATTCCTTCCCATGCTGAACACAGTTAGGGCTGCCACTAAATACTGAGGCATCCAACTGAAGATCTGCAGGTGTGAAGTTCTTCTGCACTGGGTACGTTTTGTCAGTACTTATTTCTTTCATGATTTATGCAGATTTGGCCTAGTACTCGATTATTTTTTTTTAACATTTCAGTGTAATTTCTTTCCCATTTTTTTCTCTCTAGTGATTTCAGCATCTCTTTTGTTTCTCACTGGATGCTAAACTCTGAGTTACTCAGGGGACGCTGGCTGTCCTGTTCGTTGGAGGAGAACCTCCTCAAATACACTTTCAGTGATGTTCATTGGCCAGCAGGGCGCACCACAGCGACAGCAGCTATCTTCATTTCCTTCCCAGGCGCAAGCGCATCACCTCTATGGTAGGCATTTACTTGTGGGTTTTTTGGGGTTTTTTTACATTGTAAGATTTTTTATTTTATTTATTTATTTATTGTTTTTGTTATACCGAGTTTCATGACAGGCATCACATCAACCCGGTTTACAATTAACAAGGTGTGAAAAGCATAACGTAGCGTAATAAGCAATATTCTCAATAGGAACCTTGAACTTTTAAATACAGGGAATCAGAAAAAGGATGTGAGAAAGTTACAATAAAACAGGGAAAAGTTAACTTGGAACTGGAAGAGGGGAGAGAAAGAACAGAGCAATATTTACATTTCATTGATGATTCACACCATCAATGAAATAGTTCCAAAACCTCCCAAAAGGTAAAAGAGAGCTAAAATATTTAAAACAGTACAATATAACTACACTTTTCCATAAAATAAAAACTGATAAACCTAATGAGCTAAAGACTATTATTTTATCTCAAAACAGTAAATCTTTGGCTAATCTGGTGAATCAGGGAAGTACTGTGAACTGCATGTGGAGGACCTGGATTTGATTTTCAGGTGAGGTCTAGCACTCTCTGATAAACCAGAGCTGCAATTGCTGTGGAAATAATGCTCATAGCCTCTGGGGAGTGGGGGTGACACCCAGCAGCTAGATTTAGGGCCCATGATTGCAGGAATCTGGAACGAGTCCTGGTGCATGACTCCTGGCCAAGGATGATCACTGCACTGACTGGGCTAATTGAGTTGAGGGAAGGGGAATATGAAATAGGAGGAAAATCCTTGGATTAGTATTGGGTGTGTGAATTCTTTGTGTGGCAGCATAGTTGATGCAGCCTCAAAGGTGAATCCACAAGGCCTACACCGGCAGCTAATGAGCATGCCCTGAGGCAGGACAGTCTGGAGCTTCACCTTTACCATCCACCTCCTCCACAGGTTGAGCTCTTGGGTTGCAGTGGCTGGCAGGACTTAGATTTGTGCCTAGGCTGCTGGAGATGTCTGAAGTTGAAAGGCACACCAGGGTCAGGGCAGGCAGCAGACTAATGAAGTCAGGGGCAGGCCAAGGTTGAGGCGCGCAGCTAGCAAGAGTGGTCAGGTCCAAGCAGAAAGCAATCATGGTCCAGGCAGAGGGTCAGATCCAGGCAGCAGCCAATCATGGTCAGGTTCAAGCAAGAGGTGAAGATTTGATAAATCAAGCCAAGGGTAGGACAAGATGAGGAGGGCTGGAGAAGACAAGGCTGGACAAGAGAAGTCTGAAAGACAAGGCACAGGAATCAGGAACACAGTCAGGAATCAAGAACCAACATACACTTCTTCAGGATTAGAAGACCTGTTGCTGAGGCAAGGAACTGCTGTGGGGCCTTAGCTAATATAGGCCAGGAGGCTGACATCATCTGGATCTGCCACACTTGGTTTCCCACCATGGCTCGCATGTTATGTGTGCACATGCACATGCATGTGCCTATAGGAAGTCAGGGCCTTGGCTAGTATGGCAACGTTAGCGATGGCCAATGGTCTTCGGTGATAGTGGAATGCCGCCACAATGGGAGGCCTCTGGAAGCATTGAGCAGTGGCAGGGGTGAGTGAGGCAGTTCATGGGAGCATTCCTTCAGCCGTCAAATGTAACAGTACCCCCCAAAGCCTCTCCAACATCTTCTGGGCTTGGGCTTCCTGTGGTACCTCCTATGGAACTCTGAGATGAGCTGGGGGACTTGCAGATTGGAGGCTGGCTCCCATGAGTTTTTCTCGGGTCCATAGTCTTTCCAGGAAATAAGATACTGTAGCTGGTTTCGAGCCCTTTGTGAATCCAAAATCTTTTTGACCTCAAATCGAATGTCGTCTTCTGTAGCAACTTCAGTGATCTGGAGGGGCAGTATGCCCAACCAAGAAAGAATCATGGGTTTCAACAGATGTGGAACACATCATGAATCCATAAGAAAGCTGGTAATGTGAGCTTCTAAGCCACAGAATCCAATTGTCTCTCAATGGGAAATGGATCCATGAACCGTGGCATAAACGTCAGAGATGGCATCTTCAATAGACGATTTTTAGTGCTGAGCTAGACTAAGCTTCCTGGATGAAGTTGAGGTGCTGGGCAATGTATCTTGTCTATGTGTTTTTTAAAATGCTCAGCAGCTTGTTCATGGAGATATTGTGTCTTCTGCCACAGTTCCTGAAGTTCCTGTCCCATCAGGCTATCTGCTGGGCAAGAGTCAGAGATATGAACAGGTCTGAGTGTACAGAGATGGTACCCAAACATGATATAGAAAGGTGATGACCCTGTGAAGCTCATCACATGGTTATTATGGGTACATTCAGCCCATGGAAGGAAGGATTCCCAGTTTTCCTGCTATTGTTTCATGCAGGCTTGTGGAAAAGCCTTGAGACTCTGATTCACCCAATTGGTTTGTTCATTGCTATGGGGATGGTAAGCTGAGGTGAAATCCAATGTAATTCCAAACATCCTGCATAAGCTTCTCCAGTAGCGAGTTGTGAACTGGAGCCCATGTAGCCGGAAGATATATTGGCCAGTTCAAGTGAAGATGGGAGGCCCAGAGGGATGTGAAATGAGCCATCTTAGAAAATCTATCCACTACTACCCATATGGTGGTGTTGCCACTAAAGAGGGGAAGGTCAGTAATGAAGTCAGTGGCCAAGTGGGTACAGGGTTCCTTGGGGCTTTCAGCAGCTTTAAGAACCCCCACAGTTGTGCCCGCATACTTTTATTCATGGTACAGGTGAGGCAAGACTCTACATAAAATTTCACATTTGTCTTCATCTGAGGCCACCAGTAGTGTCGGACAATTAATTCCAAGCTTCAGGTGATACTGGGATGCCCTGTCATAGGTACCAGGGCACCACAGTCTTTCCAGGAGGAACTGTAAATGTTGCAGCAACAACAGTCTTCGCAGGGTCAATAATGTGCCATTGAGATTCTAGAGAATTCTCAGTAGCAAAGGAACATGAGAGGGCATCGGCTCTTCTATTTTTCTCTGCGGGACAGTGCTGCAACTTGAAGTCATACAGATTAAAAAAAAAAAGAACAGTGGGCTTGATGGGAGTTCAGTCTCTGCGCTTACGCTAGACCATCTAGGTCAGTGATGGCGAATGCCAGTCCTTGAGTGCCACAAACAGGCCAGGTTTTCAGGATATTTACAATGAATATGCATGAGAAAGATTTGCAAGCACTTCTTCCACTATATACAAATCTATCTCATGCATATTCATTGTGGTTATCCTGAAAAGTGGCCTGTTTGTGGCACTCGAGGACTGGAGTTCGCCATCATTGCTCTAGGTTTTTGTGATCCGTATAGAAAGTTACTGGTTGCTTGGCTCCTTCCAGTAGGTAAGAACGTAAGAATATAAGAACATGTTATACTGGGACAGACCAAGGGTCCATCAAGCCAAGCATCCTGTTTCTAACAGTGGCCAATCCAGGCCATGAGAACCTGGTAAGTACCCAAAATCCAAGTCCATCCCATGTTACTGTTGCTAGTAATAGCAGTGGCTATTTTCTAAGTCAACTTAATTAATAGCAGGTAATGGACTTCTCTTCCAAGAATTTATCCAATCCTTTTTTAAACACAACTACACTAAGGGCCTTATTTTCTACACGTATCGCACGCTGTAAGGGACGTTTCGCAAGCAAAATGTCGCTTTTCGCGTGCGATACCAAAATGGGGGTGGAGTCGGTCCCGGAAGGGAGGAGTTGGGGCGTCACCGGGGCCGACTCCGTGAAGCCGCCGCGGACGATGGAAAGGTAAGGACCTTTTCGCATCCTATTTCGCTCCCAATAGCTACACCTCCAATGTTGGCACTATTGGGTGCCACAACGGGCAGCGATCGCACCGCGATGGTGTGATCGCTGCCAGCTAGTGCAAGCCCGCCCCCCGTTTCGGCCCCCCGCCCCTCATTTCCTAAAGTATCCCAGGCCTGCAATACTTTAGAAAATGAGGCCCTAACTGCGCTAACCACAACCTCTGGCAACAAATTCCAGAGTTTAATTGTGCTTTGAGTGAAAAAGAACTTTCTCTGATTAATTTTAAATGTGCCACATGCTAACTTCATGGCATGCCCCCTAGACTTTCTATTATCTGAAAGAGTAAATAACCGATTCATATTTACCCATTCTAGACCTCTCATGATTTTAAACACCTCTATCATATCCCTCCTCAGCCATCTCTTCTCCAAGCTGAAAAGTCCTAACCTCTTTAGTCTTTCCTCATAGGAGAGCTGTTCCATAGCCTTTATCATTTTGGTTGCCCTTCTCTGTACCTTCTCTATTGCAACTATATCTTTTTTGAGATGCAGTGACCAGAACTGTACACAGTATTCAACGTGCGGTCTCACCATGGAGCGATACAGAGGCATTATGACATTTTCCATTTTATTCACCATTTCCTTTCTAATAATTCCCAACATTCTGTTTGCTTTTTTGACTGCCACAGCACACTGAACCGACAATTTCAATGTGTTATCTGCTATGATGCCTAGATCTCTTTCTTGGGTGGTAGCTCCTAATATGGAACCTAACATTGTGTAACTATAGCATGGGTTATTTTTCCCTACATGCATCACCTTGTACTTCTCCACATTAAATTTCATCTGCCATTTGGATGCCCAATTTTCTAGTCTCACAAGTTCTTCCTGCAATTTATCACAATCTGCTTATGATTTAACTACTCTGAACAATTTTGTATCATCTGCAAATTTGATTACCTCACTCATCGTATTTCTTTCCAGATCATTTATAAATATATTGAAAAGTACAGGTCCCAAAACAGATCCCTGAGGCTCTCCACTACTCTCTGTTTCCTGTCTTTTAGCCAGTATATAATCCACGAAAGGACATCACCACCTATCACATGACTTTTTACTTTTCCTAGAAGCCTCTCATGAGGAACTTTGTCAAACACCTTCTGAAAATCCAATACACTACATCTACTGGTTCACCTTTATCTACATGTTTATTAACTCCTTTAAAAAAGTGAGGCAGATTTGTAAGGCAAGACTTGCCTTGGGTAAAGTCATGCTGACTTTGTTCCATTAAACCATGTCTTTCTGTATGTTCTATGATTTTGATATTTAGAACACTTTCCACTATTTTTCCTGCCACTGAAGCCTAGCTAACTGGTCTGTAGTTTCCCGGATTGCCCCTGGAGCCCTTTTTAAATATTGGGGTTACATTAGCCATCCTCCAGTCTTCAGATACAATAGATGATTTTAATGATAGGTTACAGATTTTTACTAATAGGTCTGAAATTTCATTTTTGAGTTCTTTCAGAACCCTGGGGTGTTTACCATCCAGTCCATGTGATTTACTACTCTTCAGTTTGTCAATCAGGCCTACCACATCTTCTAGGTTCACTGTGATTTGAAAACCTTCTCCGGTATGGGTATCTCCCCAACATCCTCTTCAGTAAACACCGAAGCTAAGAAATCGTTTAATCTTTCTGCATTGGCCTTATCTTCTTTAAGTGCCCCTTTAACCCCTCGATCATCTAATGTTCCAACTGACTCCCTCATAGGCTTTCTGCTTCAGATATATTTTAAAAGTTTTTTTTTTTTTTAATTTATAGTTTATTAGAGTTTTTCACAAATCATATAAAATGCAAAAAATCAAAGAACAAATAGTGAGTATCATAATTATTTCAGGTAACATTTCAACAATCTTTAAATATACCACAATTTTATAGTCCACTAAATGGGAGGTACACCCATGAAAAACTTAAAGAAAAATAGTAATTCTAAACAAATTACAATTAGCGGGATATATATATTTTTTTACAGCTAACTATCTCAGCTTCTTTCTTTATCTACCAGGAAATTTTCCAAATGAGCTGGTTCTTGAAAGATAAATTTATTTCTTTGATGTACTACCACGCATTTACAGGGGAACTTAAGAAAAAATGTTGCCCCCAAGGAGACAACTCTAGGCTTTAATAGAATAAATTGCTTCCTCCTGAATTGCGTGGTACGTGACACATCTGGAAATACTTGTACTTTATATCCACAAAACAAAATTTCCTTATTTTTAAAGTATTTTTGCATAATATTAGCCTTATCTTTCTCCCTACAGAATGTTACTAGTAGTGTGGCTCTCTGTGGAATATGATCTATTGATGATTCTAGGAAAGAAGTTAAATTAGGAGACATTTGTTCTACATTATCCATCCCTTCCTCTCCTTCTTGAGCTTTAAGTCTAGAATTTAATACATAATATATTTTTGAAATCATTTGATCATCAAAGTTTTGTATTGACAAATTTTCAATTAAATATTTTTTTAACAGCTCAGAGGCAGAGAGGAGTCTAGTCATAGGGAAATTTAAAAACCTTAGGTTTCTTACTCTATGCTCATTCTCCAGGCTCTCTAACTGCCTGTGAATGACCAAACTATCCTTAATAAAGGAATTATTAGCTGTTTGTAAAGTTGCTATCTGCATAGTAGTTGACCTTCCTTGCTCTTCTAACTGCTTCAAACTATTATCATGTTTCTCCAAAAGGTTTTTAACTTCTACATTCCCTTTATTGGTCTGAGCCATAAAACCAGTCATTACATTCTGCAATTCGGTGATTGCCTTCCAAACATCAGCCAAAGTCACATTCTGGGGATCTAAGGGAACTGGACTTATTGTCTGTAGTCCAAGTTCACCAATAGATCCCAACTTGCCCACATCACCACTTCCTTTGGGATGTGAGCCTTCTCCATCAGGCATAGTGTTTTCTTCCATCTCTGGACTTAAGTAGTTGGGGGCATCCACTACCAATTGAGGCTGTGATTGTGGCTGCTGGCTAGGGCTATTAGAAGTGCCAGAAGAAAAAGATATATCTGGAATTGTATTGCGGGCAGCTTGACTTACCCGCCTTACTATGTGTTGATCCATTGGTCCCGTGGCCTACAAAGGCGCCGGTGATGAAGTCCAGCTTTAGATTTCCTTTTCTTGCCCATATGGTTGGAAAAGGAATAAAACTACATTTTTACCCAGGGGCATTTTTAAAAGTTTTTACTGTGATCTTTTGCCTCTATGACCAAATTCTTTTCAAATTCTCTCTTAGCCTGTCTTATCAATGTCTTACATTTAAGTTGCCAATGCATATGCATTATTCTATTTTTTTCTGTTGGATCCTTCTTCCAATTTTTGAATGAAGATCTTTTGGCTAAAATAGTTTATTTCATCTCCCCTTTTAACCATGTCGGTAATCGTTTTGCCTTCCTTCCACCTTTCTTAATGTGTGGAATACATCTGGACTGTCCTGCTAGGATGGTATTTTTTAACAATGACCATGCCTCTTGCACACTTTTTTACATTTATGGCTGCTCCTTTCAGTTTTTTTCTAACTATTTTTCTCATTTTATCAAAATTTCCCTTTTGAAAATTTAGCACAAGAGCCGTGGATTTGCTTACTGTCCCCCATTTAGTCATTAATTCAAATGTGATCATATTATGGTCAGTATTGCCAAGCGGCCCCACCACCATTACCTCTCTTACCAAATCCTGTGCGCCACTGAGAATTAGATCGAAAATGTCTCCCTCTCTCATTGGTTCCTGAACCAATTGCTCCATAAAACTGTCATTTAATCCATCCAGGATCTTTATTTCTCTAGCATGTCCCGATGATACATTTACCCAGTCAATATTGGTAATTGAAATCTCCCATTATTACCACACTACCAATTTGGTTAGCTTCCCTAATTTCTCTTAGCATTTCAGTGTCCGTCTCACCAACTTGACCAGGCGGATGCTAGTATACTCCTATCAGTAGTCTTCCTCAACACACAAGGGATTTCTACCCATAAAGATTCAATTGTGCATTTAGTCTCATGCAGGATGTTTATCCTGTTGGAGTCTAGCCATCCCAAACATAAAGCACTGCACCGCCTCCATTGCGATATAATTTGTACCCCGGTATAGCACTGTCCCATTGGTTCTCCTCCTTCCACCATATCTCTAAGATGCCAATTACGTCTATGTCATCATTCACTGCTATGCATTCTAAGTCTCCCATCTTACTTCTCAGACTTCTGGCATTAGCATACAAACATTTCAAAGTTTGGGGTTTTTTTGTATTTTCATTCTGCTTTTTAATTGATAGGGATAAGTTAGAATTTTTTAGCTAAGGTGAGTTTTTAGTTATAGGCACTTGGACTACTTTTCTTATTATTGGAACCTCACTGTCTGGATGCCCTAATTCTAATGCATCTTTAGTATCCTTTGAAGATACCTCTCTCCGAACCATGTGCTGCTGAGTGACTGTCAGCTTTCCCCTTTGTCCTTGTTTAAAAGCTGCTCTATCTCATTTTTAAAGGTTAGCGCCAGCAGTCTGGTTCCATCCTGGTTAAGGTGGAGCCCATCCCTTTCGAAGAGACTCCCCCTTCCCCAAAAGGTTACCCAGTTCCTTACAAAACTGAATCCCTCTTCCTTGTATCATTGTCTCATCTACGCATTGAGACTCCAGAGCTCTGCTTGCCTCTGGGGACCTGCATGTGGAACAAAGAACATTTCAGAGAATGCTACCCTTGAGGTTCTGGATTTAAGCTTTCTACCTAAGATCCTAAATTTGGCTTCCAGAACCTCCCGCCCACATTTTCCTATGTCGTTGGTGCCCACATGTACCACAACATCCGGCTTCTCCCCAGCAATGTCTAAAATCCTATCTAGGTGACAGGCGAGGTCCGCCACCTTCGCACCAGGTAGGCATGTTACCAGTAGAGATGTGCATTCGTTTTTGCCGAATTGGAAAATTGCAACGAAATTGTCCAATTTGGCATGTTTCAGGGAGCCTGAAAAAAATCAGGATTTTCCTGTTTTTTCACAAAAATTCGTTTTTCCGATTAGTGCGCACTAACGGGAGTCAGTGCGCGCTAACTCCCCGTTAGTGCGCGCTACGTCCTGTTAGTGCGCACTAACAAAAACTAACAAAAAGTAACAAAAACTAACAAAATCTAACGGTTTTTGTTAGTGCGCGCTAACAGGAGTTAGCGCGCGCTAACGGGGAGTTAGCGCGCACTAACTAAAAATCGATTTTTCGCGAAAAAAAAGACCCGAACCGAAAAAAAAACGACATTTTCCATGGCGGCCGAAAAACGAAGAACGACATGAACACAAAAAACGATGCACATCTCTAGTTACCAGGTGATCCTCATGCCCAGCAGCCACTGGCTGGCTACATTCCTAATAATTGAATCGCCAACTATGATGGCCAATCTAACCCTTCCCTCCCTGGGTAGTAGGCCTTGAAAACACATCCTTGGTATGAAAGGAAAATGCACCACCTGGAGAGCAGGTCCTTGCTACAGGATCCTTTCCTGCTGCACCAGGTTGATGCTCTCTGATCATGAGACCTTTTTCCTCCAAGGAAGCACCAGGGTTGCCAGTCTGAAGTTGGGACTTGGCTACTATGTCCCTGAAGGTTTCATCTATATACCTCTCTGTCTGTCTCAGCTCCTCCAGATCTTTCACTCTAGCCTCCAGAGATCGGACTCATTCTCTGAGAGACAGGAGCTCTTTACATTGCATGCACATGTACAATTTCTCACCGGTGGGTAAAAAATCATACATGTGACACTTGATGCAAAAGACTGGGAAGCCCCCCTCTTGCTGATGGACTGCTGCCTTCATCTCAAATTTGTTCAGTTTCTAGTTAAGTTTTAGATGGGCTCCACCTTAACCAGAGTGGAACCAAGCTGCTGGCACTAACTTTCAAAAAGGAGACAGAGCAGCTTTTAAACTAGAACAAGGGGGAAAGCCGACAGTCAGCAGTACATGGTTCGGAGAAATGTATCCTTGAAGGATACTAATGAAACAGGAGAGTTAGGGCATCCCAACAGAGAGGTTCCATTAAAAGCAAAAATAGTCCATATGCCTATATGAAAAAAATCACCGAAGCTATTGATTTCCGAATTATCCCAAACAACTGAAAACAGGTTGTTAAAACAAACAAAAACACACTTTGAAATGTCTGTATGCCAATGCCAGAAGTCTAAGTAGTAAGATGGGAGAGTTAGTGGATAGCAGCAAATGATGAGATTGACATAATTGGCATCACAGATACTTGGTGGAAGGAGGATAACCAATGGGGCAGTTCTATATCAGAGTACAAATTATATCGCAATGATAGTGAGGATCAACTTGGTGGGGGTGTGGCACTTTATGTCTGGGAGGGTATAGAGTCCAACAGGATAAAGATCATATAAGAGACTAAATGCTCAGTAGAATCTGTATGGGTAGAAATCCCATGTGTGTTGGGTAAGAGTAAAGTGATAGGAGTATATTACCATCCACCTGGACAAAATGGTCAGACAGATGATGAAATGCTAAGAGAAATCAGGGAAGCAAACCAATTTGGCAGTGCAATAATAATGGGAAATTTCAATTACCAACTCAAAACAAAAGAGTCAACAGTTAACCACAGTAACCAAATCAAAACACAACAGTGTGGAACCCAAAACAATATTGAAATATTAGCCTAAGAAGGTGTCAGCAAGCCTGACATTGTGTGACTTCAAAACAAGACACCAACCGGTCTTCTAATCATTCACCTTCATCATTCTTTAATGCTTCAAAAAAATATTTTTTTAATTTTTGTATTTTCTTTAAAAATAGTCCTCCATCCTCAAAGAGTATTAAAAGATATACTCTTTAGGTGTAAGCACTGGTCGTGTTGCGTCTTTTTCCCTCAACGCACAATAAAACTCTGGAATTTGTTGCCAGAGGATGTGATCAGTGCAGTTAGTGTAGCTGGGTTCAAAAAACGTTTGGATACGTTCTTGGAGGAGAAGTCCATTAACGGCTATTAGTCAAGTTTACTTAGGGAATAACCACTGCTATTAATTGCATCAGTAGCATGGGATCTTCTTAGTGTTTGGGTAATTGCCAGGTTCTTGTGGCCTGGTTTGGTTTCTGTTGGAAACAGGATGCTGGGCTTGATGGACAATTGGTCTGACCCAGCATGGCAAGTTCTTATGTTATATTCTTAGGTTGCTATGGGAATAGGAATGTGTCTAATTAATGCCCTTTAAATGTATTAGTGAATTCACTATGTGTCTGGTAGTGGCTTACAGGGGAACAATACATTTTGGTACTTAATGAAACCAAATCACACTACCTTAACACCTTTCTAAGGTGAGTAATGATCAAACTCTCAATAAGTTGTTTTTTTTTGTGTGTGTGTGTGTGTGAAAGTGGTACCTGCCTTTAAATTAATGGATGAGCTAGGGGTGGGAGGGTTGGGAAATACATACAGTCTAACTTCAGTTAGTAAGCCAGAGTGACTCATTGCTCTCTTGATTAAATTGGTAGTGTGGTAATAATGGGAAATTTCAATTACCCCAATATTGACTGGGTAAATGTATCATCAGGACATGCTAGAGAAATAAAGTTCCTGGATGGAATAAATGACAGTTTTATGGAGCAATTGGTTCAGCAACCGACAAGAGAGGGGGCAATTTTAGATCGAATTCTCAGTGGAGCACAGGATTTGGTGAGAGAGGTAATGGTGTTGGGGCCGCTTGGCAATACTGATCAAACCAAATCAAACTACCTTAACACCTTTCCAAGGTGAGTAACTGAACTGAACTTTTCAACCTTCTTAATTAGGTATTCACTGCTCCTAGCTTATTTCTAGCTTCTGGCTATCATTTTCTTTTTGTTTTATTTTGTTTTTAGTATGCAAACACTCTAACTTCTGCTTATTAGCTGCCTTACTAACTGACTATTTAGAAATACAAAGTCTAACTTCTGTTTATTTGCTGCCTTACTATTAAAAGTACAAACACACAAACACATTAAATAATATTTCCAAATAGTTAACTTTGCTCCAATACTTTTAAAAAGAAAATTTCCCAAGCAAAAACTTATTGATTCCTCTCAGTGCTCCCATTCTTCCAAGGTTAGCTCGACCATTAGTAGCTCACAATCACCAATGTATAATTCTTGTCTGCTGGAGGGAATTTCTTTGAAAAATAGAAGCAGGTCATGAAAGTACCATTATTTTTATTTTATTTGTAGACTTTTATATACCGTTGTTTGGAACATGCCATCACAACAGTTTACAATGATAAAAATAAACACAAGAGAAATCATAAACTGTAAAACAATAAAAAATTTGACTAACAATCATTAAAAAGATAATTAATTAAACAACAAGATATGAAAATATACCATACAAAAATATTTAAGCGTTAAATAAATAAATACATATGTAAAAATAAGAAATAAAAATATACTAAATACTAAATACAAGCCTTCAAAGTCATGAGAACCTTATATAGAAATAAAATCTAAATACATGGTGGTTAAAAATAATCCAAATAAATTGCATCATAAAATAGTGCAATGTATGTGGAAATGAAGTTTAGCCAGTGCCTTCCTTATAAGCTTACCCGAAAAACCATGTTTTAAGATGTTTTCTAAATAGTTTTAAATCACTCTGTAACCTTATGGTTATGTTGTAGGAGGACAGCGCTTACCCAAAGAGTGGATGCATCTACCTACAGGATTAATGACTTGGACAGATCAGGATGGTGTAGGCATGGATCCGGGGTGAATTTCTCTTTGACATTCGAAGGCTTGAATAATGGCCGTGGTCCATTTCTTGATGTCTGAGCCCTTTTTAGTTAAGGCTATGTGTTAGGCCGCCAAGGAGGACCAATTGTGGATAATTGCCTGTAATAATTTGCGAACCCCAGAAAGCGCTGCAGCGTCTTAAGGACTATGGTCCTGGGCCTCTCCAATATGGCTTTTAATTTCTCTGGGTCCATACAGAGGCCTCTGTGAGAGATAATATATCCTAAGAAAGGAAGTTCTTCCTTTTTAAAGGTATACTTCTCTAATTTGGCGCAGAGGTGGTGCTCACAGATTCTTTGGAGGATTTGTTTCACATGATGTTGGTGCTTCGACAATGACTTTCAGAAGACTAGCATATTATTCAGCTACCTCATGGAAGTAGAGCAGGTCCAGGAAGATCTTGTTTCCCATAAATTGGAAGACAGTGGGGGCGTTACACAACCCAAAGGGCATCACTAGGTACTCATAGTGTCCGTCACGGGTAAAAAAGGCAGTCTTCTACTCGTTGCCTTCTTGGATTCTAACCAGACTGTATGCCCCTGGGAGTCGATTGGTAAATACTTGCACGCCCCGAAGATGGTCAAAGACCTTGGAAATCAAAGAATGAGGAATTTTTCTTGGTAATAAAATTAAAGCCACAATAATCAATTCAGGGATGCAAGGATCCATCCTTCTGTACGAAAAAGAATCCAGCCCCATCAGGAGAGGAAGAGAGGTAAGTTAAGCCTCTATCCTAGTTCTTTTTAATATAGGTGGTCATAATTTTTGTTTCTGGAGCAGAGAACAGGTTTATTCTGCCTCTGGGTGGAACCTTGCTGGAGATCAAGTCTATGGCACAATCAAAGGAGCGATGAGGTGGCAGGACCTCCATCTGCTGCTTACTGAAAAGATCAGTGAATTTGGTATATTGTGGGGGCAGACTCAGAAGCCCTGAGGTAACTTTACGAACCATAGACAGCACAGACAAGACTTTTGTGAGTGTGATGCAGTACAACCTGACCCGCGGCAGAAACAGCTTGGATATAGGAAAACAGCTGCAGGTAGTACCAAACCTAGACACCAGAGGGCAAACAGGAGGGCAGCAGGAACCACAGTTCCCAGGTTCCCTGAACCGGCACCTGACCCCTGGCCGGAGAGTGAGCAGGAACAGGTGGGGGAAACAGGGGCTGATGACTATGACTCAGCAGAGTCCATGGAACTAGAGGAAGAGGGCGTGCCAGCGTGGTGGCGTTGGCCACAAAAGCCCAGCTACTCAGAATCAGAGGAGGAGATGGAGGTAAGCTTGGGAGAGGAAAGGGCCAGTTGTTCCTCTATGGAGGTGGAATAACCAGGAGGTTGGGGGATGGTTAAATACTGTGTTTGTAAAAGGGATGTTTGAGAAATATTGGCAGGGAAATGTTGCTTTAAATGCGGTTTAATTCTTGGCTGGTTAAGGAGAACCTAAGTGTTTGTGGCTTGGGCTTGCAAGGACAACCAGGCCTTACTACATGGGCTGCAGCCGGTGAGGCTACAGATCCACATTAAACTCTTTATTGACAAATACTTTTTCTGTGTACTGTTTGGAAGTGCCGGGGTTAGGCCGGGCACTCTGAATGGAGGCGTGGAGGAGTCCATAGCAGCGGTGTGCAGAAGCTGTACGGGTGGACAGGAAGTGGTATAGGAGCGGAGAGGAATTCCTGAACCCTAACGAGGCCCCACAAAGTGCTGAGTGGAGGGGGCAAGATCGTGACAGTGAGGCATTACTTATGATAGTTGGGACTCCATCTGGCAACTTGTAACATGGTTCAATTGATGTGGGGCTGTTGAAGCAAGAACCATGTATGTGGACTGGACTAAAAAAAATTAAAGTACTAAAAATAGTACTTACCATGAGAAGGAGTTCAATAAGATAGAGGAGCTGACAGGTAGCTGACATACAGGAATTGATATAATTACTGCTAATAAAAAAAAAACAGTTTCTCGGAGAGTACAGCATAGTGCTGCACATCCTTGATGACTGAGGGCTATAGAAGAGAAGGGGGTTTAGTGGTCACTAAGGGCAAACACAGATCTAAAGAAAGACTGTCATGGTGTTTCTGGGGGCTGCTTTAATCCTAGAAAAGTGTTGTTCTGCCCTGGCGAGGCATGGAAATGTTTCTGTTACAGAATGTAAATTAGTAGATAGAACAGAGGTATCCGGTTACCATGGAGAAAGGCAGCTGAAGTGCCATTTTGAAGCTTTGGTTCTGACTGAGCTTCCTCAGCAGAAGAAACAGTTACAATCAGAGGGGAAGGGTGCTGTGTTTGAGTTGACTCAGTAAGAGATAAAATTGTTGCCATCTAGACATAGACAGCTGTTTGGCTGTGGTGTCAAAGACAGTAAATAGAATGAAAGACAGAGGGAAGTTTACCTGTTAAGTTACAGCAGAGACAACCTATTAGAAATGTTTTTGAAGTGCTTTTGAAAAAATAAAGAGTTTTGAAGGGCATTAAAAATAGAAATACATAAGAAATATTTGTTTTTAGATAGGTACTTTTTATATCAGAAATCTATTTAAATTAGACTTGATTATATAATTAGAACAGGCTGAGCTCCCCTACATGTATTGGTTTAATCTGGTTGCTATAGTAGTTATCAAAGTTCCCTGATGGTATCTAAGAATGACATCAATATAGCTTCCTTAGTTACATGTGAAAAGACCAGAGTAATGATACCATTAGAGGTCAAAGCACTGAAAATAATTTAAAAGTTATACTGAGTTGAAAATAAAAAAGATAGGAAAAAGAATTATAATAAATTATATTTGAAAAGAATGTCAAAAGAAAGAACATTAAATAAAAAAGTTAAGAAATAATTTACTTTATTTAAAAAAATAGTGCAAGTGACATCAGAGAGTATGTATCTAAATCCCTTAAGAAAGTAAGTGGCAGTTAGAAAAGCATAGGCAGAACCTGAGTAGAACTGGTTGAGAGAGGAGGTGCTGCATGAATGTTCCTCATAGTTATTGATTCTATTCTGCTCAGATGAAAATAAGAGGTAGCATTTTGGCAAGTTTGTAAAGAATAAGAATGTGAGTATGCATATGTTGGTAATAGTGTAGGTAAGTTTAAAAAAATAACTGTCCCGCATGAAATTGATGACAGTTTTTGTTAGAAAGACTGAAAAGAGAAACAGTGAATTTATATGCTGTTGAGCTGGAAAAGAAAAGAAAGAGTGCATAAGTTAAAAAGAAATTTAATTGAAAATATTATGAAGAGATATTATAAAGAATATAAGAAGGAACAATATATAATACAGTGAGAAGCTGTATTATAGAGCAGAAGTCTGTATTAAACAGACACTGGACAGTTGTTTGTGAATGACAAAAGCACTCTGTTAAAAAAAGACATGAATTTAAGAAGAACAGTCTCTATATAGTGCAAAAAGCATTAAAAAAAACAACTTGCCAAGTTAGGGAAAAATGTGATTATCTTATTTTCTTTAGCTAGAATTCAGTTACAATACATCTAGATAACATGCTTATGCAAACTCATTGTTAAGGAGATAGTATTTATTATTGATTTGTTAAAGGTAGGAAGTAGGTACTAACAGTTAAAAGAAAGAAAAGAAGAAGAAGCAAGGTTATTCAAAGCAAAGAAGAAACAAACTTATTCATCGTACTCTAGCAACGCACACGAGTAAAGTAAAAGAAAAAGACAAAACAAAGATAAGAAGAAGAACTAAAGTTAAGTAAATAAATAAACAAGCTTGTTTATAAACAGTTTTTGAAGTAAAGAAAAGTTACTCACCTGAATAACAAAGACTGAACTGAAGGACTTGTTTAATGAAAAGAGTTTTAAAGTAATTGTAAGATAAGTAAAAGAAAACCTGATGTAAAGTTATAATAGTAATGGTTATAAGTTATACTTATCTGAATTTCTTTAAGAGGTTAATGGATATTTAAGGTATTTGAAGTATTGTTTGGTGAAAAAAAAAACATTTAAGGAAAAAGATAATAATAATCACAACTTTGGCTTTTATCCTTTTTTTAATTTACCTCATTCCTCTCCTAATTGGCAGGAGTATAACTGATCAGGTGATAGAGTGTATTTCACTCTATCCTTTATAAATTACCTGATAAGGAAAGAGGATTTTCATATATACCTCTTTACTATTAACACCAAGGTTACCCAAATACTTCCCTCAGCCTGGGTATTATAAAAAAGGGAGGGTAACCTGTGTAAAGGCGGTTTACATATGTGAAAATTTGGCGCTGTGAGCAGGATAGGGTCAAATTAAATTTAAAGTTTTTACCCTTCAAGATATGATCGAATAAAAAGAAATATTTTGGAGTCATCTGTGTATTCTATTTCTTATATAGTACCAATATCTATACTTTATAAGTAACAATGGATGTAGAAGAAATGAGATTACAACCAGCTGCTCAAGAAGCAGAACATAGGGGTAGATTTTAAAAATTTGTGTGATCGTGTATTTTTGTTCACGCACCAGGCGCGAACAAAAGTAGGCTGGATTTTATAAGATACGCGCGTAGCCGCACGTATCTTATAAAATCCGGAGTCGGCGCGCGTAAGGGGGTGCACATTTGTGCAACCTGCGCACGCCGAGCCCAGCGCGCGCTGCCTGTTCCATCCGAGGCTGCTCTGATTTCAGAGTGGCCTTGGAGGGAACTTTCCTTCGCCCTCCCCCCACCTTCCCCTCCCTTCCCCTCCCTTCCCCTACCTAACCCACCCCCCGGCCCTATCTAAACCCCCCCTAACTTTGCATGCGCCGGCCGGCAGCCCCGCTCCATGTTCCGGTCCTGGGGGCTGGTCCAGAGGCCGCGGCCACGCCCCCGGAACACCCCCAGGCCGAAACCACGCCCGCGTCACCGCCCCCGAAATGCCGTGTCACGCACGACATGCCCCAAAATGCCGTGTCACGCGCGACACGCCCCCAACACGCCCCTGACACACCCCTTTTACAAAGCCCTGGGACTTACGCATGTCCCAGGCCTCTGTGCACGCCGGCGGCCTATGCAAAATAGACGCACCAGCGCGAAAGGGCCCTGCGCGCGTAAATCCGGCCGGCATTTAAAATCCGCCCCTAAGAGTATTAAGATCTTTACAGGAGAGACCCTCAGAAGGTATGCACACTACAGCCATGTATCTTCCCAGAGATAAAAAAAATTCCAGATTTTGCAGGTGTACCAGCATTGCCTTGAGATCTGATAGTAGAAGACTGGATAGAGAGAACGAAGCAGCATTAAAAGTTCTAAGAATACCTGAAGAAGACCAACTAGAAGTGGTAAGAGACCATGTAATTGGGCAAGCAAGAGACTATCAGATTCATGCCTAAGATACAATTAAGAACATTGTAAGAATTATTTAATAGATTAAAAACTATATATGGAGATAAGGTACCTGTGAGTGTACGCTTAGAAGAATTCTATATACGGAGACAACCAGGTGAAACTTTAAGAATATTTGGGTATGCTTTACAGCAAAAGCTAATGAGAGCAATAAATCGTGAAGATTGCCTTGTAGATCCTGAAAGGATGCTTAAAGATAGATTTGTTGTGGGTATTAGAGATGATAACTTAAGAAGACAAATGCGGCAGCGATTAATGGATCATCCTGAATTAAGTTTTCCAGAATTGTTACAAGCAGCTGTGTTTTGGGCTGAAGAAGATGAACTTTGACGAAGGATAAGATAGAAGGTGCGGTAAGATCAATACCAACCACAGAAGTAACTCATTTAGAAAAAGTAACACAAATGTTAGAAACATTAAATAAACAACAAGAAAAAATTACACAGCGTTTAGATGAGATGGACAAACTGAAACAAAGTAGATCTATAGGTTCTTATAGAACAACAGATTATGATAGACATAATAAACAGTTAGAAAGAACATTATACAGACCACCTCTTAGAAATGAACAAGGAGAATTAATCTGTTACAAATGTCAAGAACCAGGACATATAGCTAGACAATGTAGAAGTGAAATATTAGTCAGTCACAGACAAATTGATAACAGAAATATGATACAAAAGAACCCTGTAATAAAGACACATGTAAGAAAACAAGAAACGCCCACACAGAATTTAAGTTCTTCTAGTATTAAGTTCACCTAGTACTTCAGTGTTACGATTTCAAGAGTCAGAAATTTCAAATGTAGATATCAAGAAAAAGGCAGCTTTGGGCGAATGTCCTGTAATAGATATTATACTTTCTGGAGTAAAAACCAGTTGTTATGTAGATACCGGATCTGAAGTTACTACTATCAATGCTTCTTTTTTTCAACAACATTTTGAAAATAGTAAAATTGAAAAAGCTAATTGGATAAAACTAACAACAGTGAATGGAATAGAACTTCCATGGAATGGAATGGAACAGTGAATGGAATAGAACTTGGCCGCATGGAAGCTGATATTATTTGCTTAGGACATGAATTACCTAAGAAATGTGTATTTATAATTAATGATAAAAATGGACAAACAGAAACTGGTACGTCTATACCAGGCATCTTAGGGATGAATGTCTTACAATACTTGGTAGAAATATTTAAAGGGTTATCAGAATTAACAGATAATTCAAATAGAAAGAATGGAATACACAAGATCTGGGCAAATATTACACAACATGTTCCAATTGTAGGGTATGTAAAGCTTTTAGGAAATCAAGGTTTATCATTACCACCACTGTCTGGAAAAGTTGTGCAAGGAAGATGGAATCAGCTGCAACAAAAGTTAAACCTTCCAGTGATAGTAGCATCCACAGAAACTGCTTCATTACCTATGGAATTATTAATTGCAAATATATTAGTCAATCATGAGAAGGGAATTGTACCGATAAAATTGTTGAATGCTGGAACAAGGACTATCAGATTATCTCCAAGAGTAAGAATAGCAGAAGTGACTATCCCAGAGAAAATAAGCACATTAGTACCATTAGAATTCCAAGATACTGAAAATTCTGTACAAATGAGACAATGTAAAACTGAAATTGTTTCAAATGAAAATACTACTCAAGAAATAAATATTCCTATAAAGGGAAAGTTTAACCTCAGAACAAGCAGAAACATTAAAGAATTTGTTGCAAAAACATCAAAAAGTGTTTTCAAATAGTGATACGGATATTGGTTATACAACCAAAATAGAACATAGTATAGAGACAGGACTATCCACACCGATTAAACAAAAATGTAGGAGAGTGTCACCTCATATTTTTGAGGAGTTTAAACAACATGTTAAAAGTCTTGTTGCTTTAGGTGTTTTAAAGGAAAGCAAAAGTCCATGGGCATGGAAGCATATGCTTTTGCTGTGATTATAGAAAACTGAACAGTGTCACAGTAAAAGATGCGTACCCCTTACCAAGGATTGATGAGGCACTGGATGCATTGAGCCACCCATGCCGGATTCCCAGGAGGAATTGGACCGCATGGCCCAAGAGGCAGTGCTTAAAGCCTTAGGAGGCTTCCAATCACCGGCTGCGGTGGCCCACATACCGGTCCTGGAACCGGCTCCCTCGATGGTGGCACCGTTCCTTGAGTGCCTCGAAACGCTAATCGGTGCCTTATCGACTCCTCTGCCACCGGACAAGCTGGCATCGAGTCATCCATCGAGGCCTTCGCAGGTCCCGATTTTAGTACTGGGTTCCTCGGAGGAGAAAGGATTGATTCCCGGCCATGTCCCTCCACAGGAACCGTTGAGGCCGGAGCCCATGTCAGGGCTATCATGGCTACCAGTACCCAAGCGCACCTCATCTGCCCCAATGCCCTCGATGCTGGCGCCAATTCCATCCCGTCCTCTCGGCTTTGGCATGCTTCCTCCATCAGGAGCTCCACCGGGAGAAGGCGAAAGTCCCTATAATCCATGGAGCGATGCATCCTCAGATGATTCATCACGGACATCCGAGGACCTACTCTCAGAGCCTTCACCGCTGGAGAAAAGGCAAAGATCTCCTCCAGAAAACCTCTCCTTTGCCAGTTTTGTCAAAGAGATGTCTGAGACTATATCTTTTACACTGGTCATGGAGAAAGATGCTTGCCATAAAATGTTGGAGGTCTTACAATATGTAGATGCTCCAAAAGAAATAATGGCAATACCGGTACATGAAGTTCTTTTGGATCTCATGCACTGCCTGTGAGAACATCCAGGTACGGTACCCTCAGTCAATAAAAAGACAATGTTAACTACCTGGTTCAACAAGCCCTAGGTTTTCAAAAGAGTCAGCTGCCCCACCACTCTGGGGCAGCTGACTCTTTTGCATCCACATTCTTCTGCCATCCTGGTAAGGAACAGAAAGCATTGGATGCGCTGGGACGAAGGATTTTCCAAGGGTCCATGTTGATATCGCGAATTGCAGTATATCAACTATACATGACCCAATATAATAGAAATCTCTGGAAACAAGTCCAAGAGATTGTGGAGACACTACCACAGCAACAACAAGAAGCCTTGACTCCATCTTACAAAAAGGAATGGAAGCAGGTAAACATGAAGTCAGAGCTGTCTACGATTGTTTTGAAACAGCATCCAGAGTCTCGGCAGCAGGAATCAGTGCTAGATGCTGGACCTGGCTTAAGACCTCAGATCTACGCCCGGAAGTGCAGGACAAACTGGCAGATCTACCCTGAACCAGAGACAACCTGTTCAGGGATAAGATCCAGGAAGCAGTGGGCCAGTTAAAGGACCATCATGAGACCCTGCGCCAGTTGTCAACTGTCTCCCCAGATGTTCCCGCCATAGCCCACAGGGCCACGCGTAGAGAACCCAAGAAAAAATTCTACAGGCCATGCAAATATTACCCTCCTGCATCTCGTGCATGATTGGCTTGGGCATCTCAGAGGGGATATGCGTGCCAAACTAGGATATCTAGACCATAGCCAGCTCCACAAGCTGGCCCCGTGTCTGGATTTTGACTCTTTCCCAGAGAACAGCAGCCATATTCCAGTGGGGGGCCGCTTGTGCCACTTTGCAACAAATTGGCATCTAATCACCACGGACCAGTGGGTACTGTCCATCGTAATCCATGGTTACCATCTAAATTTTTCAAAAATACCCCTGGACTTCCCACCCAATCCATCCTGGAGTTGGGACGACCACACAGGAAAACACGAGTCAGAGCTCTCAACCCTTCTGACGGTCAGAGATGTGCAACCGGTTCCACCGCATCAGCAGGGAAAAGGGTTCTACTCCAGATATTTCCTTATTCCAAAAAAGACCGGCAGTCTCTGGCCTATTCTGGATCTCCGTGCCTTGAATACATTTCTTCGCAAGGAACAGTTCAGGATGGTATCCCTGGGCATCATGCTTCCTCTGGACCTTCAAGACGCATATGCCCATATTACGATCTCCCCTCCTCATCGCAAATATCTGCGATTTGTGGTGGGCCGCAGTCACTATCAATACAAGGTACTAGCATTTGGCCTAGCCTCGGCGCCTTGAGTCTTTACGAAGTGCCTGGCAGTTGTGACTGCGCAGTTACACAGCAGAGGCGGATATGTTTTTCCATACCTGGATGACTGGCTTATAAAAAAACAGAGAAAACAAGGAGCCCTCGTCTCTCTTGGTCTCACCATAAGGCTTCTAAACTCATTGGGATTTCTAATAAATTACTCCAAATCCCAATTGACACATCTCATCTTCTCTCCTTTATAGGAGCAGACCTAGACATGACACTGTCCAGAGCATTCTTACCCAATGACCATGCGATTACGCTGTCCAACCTTGTCAGTATCCGCCGTCTAAAAAGAACATCAGCTGGCCAGCTACTCAGGTTGCTGGGCCACATGGCATCAACTGTCCATGTCACCCCTATGGAACGCCTTGCCGTGAGAGTGACCCAATGGACTCTGAAATCCCAGTGGCGACAAGCTACTCAGCCTCTGATGTCCATGGTTCACACAACCAGCCAGCTTCGTCTGTCCCTTGCCTGGTGGACACACAAATCCCACTTGCAAGTAGGTCTTCCTTTCCAGCCTCAGGTGACCTTAACTACAGATGCCTCCAACCTAGGTTGGGGAGCCCATGTCCAAGGCCTTCAACATAAGAACATAAGAACATTAAGAACAAGCCATACTGGGTCAGACCAAGGGTCCATCAAGCCCAGCATCCTGTTTTCAACAGTGGCCAATCCAGGCCATAAGAACCTGGCAAGTAGCCAAAAACTAAGTCTTTTTCATGTTACCGTTGCTAGTAATAGCAGTGGCTATTTTCTAAGTCAACTTAATTAATGGCAGGTAATGGACTTCTCCCCCAAGAACATATCCAATCCTTTCTTAAACACAGCTATACTAACTGCACTAACAACATCCTCTGGCAACAAATTCTAGAGTTTAATTGTGCGTTGATTGAAGAAGAACTTTCTCTGATTAGTTTTAAATGTGCCACATGCTAACTTCATGGAGTGCCCCCTAGTCTTTCTATTATCTGAGCTCAAGGGACTTGGTCAAAAGCCAAAGTGACCCATCAAATCAAATTTCTGGAGCTTTGAGCGATGCGGTACGCCCTTTATGCATTTCAGAATTACCTCTCCAACAAAGTTATCCTGATTCAAACAGACAACCAAGTTGCAATGTGGTACCTGAACAAACAGGGGGGCATGGGCTCTTATCTGCTTTGCCAGGAGGCAGCAGAGATTTGGGCCTCGGCCCTGTCACATTCCATTCTTCTGTGAGTCACTTATCTAGAGGGCACTCAGAATGTACTGGCAGACTGTCTCAGCCGATATTTCCAGCCCCACGAATGGTCTCTGGATCCCTCGGTTGCAAGCAGAATCTTTCACCAGTGGGGTCATCTGACCATTGACCTCTTTGCATCCAGTCAGAACCACAAAGTGGAAAGCTTCTGCTCCCTGCACAGGGACCGGCATGCACCAGCCAGGGATGACGTCACTCGTCCCTGGAACAAAGGCCTGCTTTATGCGTATCCTCTGATTCAGCTAATAAGCAAGACTCTTGTGAAGCTACAACAGGACTGGGGCTTAATGATTCTCATAGCCCCGTACTGGACACGCCAAATTTGGTTTCCCATACTTTGCAACCTTTCTGTCCAGGACCCCAATCACCTGGGCACGTCGCCCAACCTCATAACACAGAATCATGGCAAGTTACATCACCTGAACCTCCAGGCCCTCTCTCTGACGGCCTGGATATTGAAAGACTGATACTACAACCACTCAAACTTTCAAGTTACGTATCTCAAGTCCTAGTAGCTTCATGGAAGCCTTCCACGCGGAAATCCTACCGCTCTAAATGGAAGAGATTTACCTTGTGATGCACACAAAAGGGCTTGGATCCTTTTTCTTGCCCCACATCTAGTCTGTTGAATTATCTCGGGCACCTCTCAGAATCTGGTCTCCAGACAGCATCTATCCGAGTGCACCTTAGTGCCATCTCTGCTTACCATCAAGGAATAGGGGATGCCCTGATAATGGCTCAACCCCTGGTGAGTCACTTCATGAGAGGCTTAGTACAACTTAAGCCTCCTCTACAGCTACCGGTCGTAGCATGGGATCTCAATGTCGTACTTGCACGGCTCATGCATACTCCCAAACTCAGATACCTTACATGGAAAGTTCTTTTCCTAGTAGCCATCACATCTGCTCGCAGAGTGAGTGAGTTACAGGCCCTTGTGACTAATTCACCCTACACAAGGTTCCTCCATGACAGGGTGGTTCTCCGCACTCACCCTAAATTCCTTCCTAAGGTGGTAACTGATTTACATTTAAATCAGTCCATAGTCTTGCCCACTTTCTTTCCAAGACTCACGCTCACCCAGGTGAGCGAGCTCTCCACACCTTGGACTGTAAGCATGCTCTTGCGTTTTAATTAGACCGCACCAAAGCCCACAGGAAGTCCATCCAACTCTTTGTCTCTTTTGATAAGAACAAACTTGGGAATGCGGTGGGCAAGCAAACACTGTCAAACTGGTCGGCAGACTGCATCACATTCTGTTACCAGCAAGCAGGACTCCCACTACAGGGTCGTGTGAAGGCACCCTCAGACAGAGCAATGGCAACCTCAGTAGCACACTACCGTTCAATACCGATTGCTGACATTTGCAAGGCTGCAACATGTTCTTCACACCTTCACAGCTCACTACTGCCTGGACAAGGCTGGGTGACAAGATTCCGTCTTTAGCCAGTCTGTGCTAAGAAATTTGTTTCCAGTGTAGGAACCCAACTCGTCCTACCTTGACCCGCTGTGAATTTCAGGCTGCCTCATCCTTGCCAACAGCATCCCAGTTGTTGTGCCTGTTGCACATGTTCAGTGCTGCTTGGCCTCATATGTATGACTCAGCCTGTAGCTTGCTATTCATCCATATGTGAGGACTACCATCCTGCTTGTCCTGGGAGAAAGCAAAGTTGCTTTCCTGTAACAGGTGTTCTCCCAGGACAGCAGGATGTAGTCCTCACGAAACCCACCCGGCACCCCGCGGAGTTGGGTTTGCTTACGTATTATTATTTTATTTTTCGCTCGTACTTTTGCTACAAACGAGACTGAAGGGGGACCCCTGCTGGCTGCAGGGTTAGTGGCATGATGGGCATGCTTAGTGTGCCAGTCAAAGTTCTAGAAACTTTGGCAAAAGTGTTCCGTGATAGGGTTCCATCCGATGATGTCACCTATATGTGAGAACTACATCCTGCTGTCCTGGGAGAACACCTGTTACAGGCAAGCAACTCTGCCATATAAAATATAAGAAATGCATCACAAGTGTTGCTTATTTGACGATTTATGTTTATTGTAATTCACCTAGAATTGTAGATAGGCGATAAATCTATAAATAAATAATAAATACAGCAATTATGGCCTCTTCCTATGGCAAGCTTAGAATGCTGCATCACCTGAAACATTTGCTTTCTCCAGGAGATTTCCAAACTGTTACAAATGCTGATCTTTCCATTCTTGGATTATTGACAGTTTACCAGTTAATATTTTACGTGCTTTACGAATATTCCAAAACTCTGCAGCTTGTTTGCTGACTGGGAACAGTAACAGTAACATAGAAATGACAGTAGAAAAAGAAATCAAAATGCTCCATCCAGTGTTGCCCAGCAAACTTCTTATGCTAGTCTTTGCCACACTGTACAGGTTATCCCATGATTCTCTTAAGGGTAGCAATTGCTGCTCTGTGCAGTTATCCCCAAGCCTTATGATAATCCATACAAAATGTACTGCTAGCATCATTTTTACTGGGTGATGAGCCTTTTTGAAAATTCAGATGTACTGTGCTTATGGACTTGGCCTTGATTTGTTTTCTCCTTATGTCTGCGTGAGACTATATAACTTCAGTGCTTCAAGTTCCCTCTCTTGTTCAATTACTGAATAACATGCATAAATTCTATTTTCAGGATCTATGTGTGGCCCCCCTTGATCTGGACTATGAAATACCCCATGCTTGTAGTGGGGAGTACCACATGAAAAAAGATATTTACTAATATGATTGATCTTCGGGTTTGTAGCCTGAGTGGAGGGTGAGACAGGGTCCCAGTCACTCTGATACCACAATTCTGTGCCCTTCCCAAACAACCTCTCACTATTGGCACCACAGACCACAGTAATTAACCCTTTTACTAATATTGTGTAAGTAGACAGTAAATCCAACCAGAACATTAGCTGGGAAAAGTACGGTGGTGAAGTATAATATAAATATGCAGTTTTATTATTTTAAATCAAGCAATGCAAAAATAACACTGGGTATGGCCTGGAGTGTAAAAAAAAAGGAATTCTAATAGAGGTTGGTGGAAAGGCAGTGAAATACACAGCTTTCAAAAATTGTCTTTACCCCTGAGTACTCAAAAACAGGGGGAAGGAGCAGATCCACCCCGATGTCACCAGTTTGTAAAGATTGCATCCTGTCCCACACACAATTGTGTGGAAAAACAAATCAAGAAAATGGAGAAGACCCTCTTGATTGTGGAGCTGGTTGGATGACAAACCAAATAGATGAGCACTGCAGTGTGTGGAAGGTCTCTCTCTCCTGGGGATCTTCCCCAAAAGGTTTACTTGGAACTAAACAGAAAGCTGACCTGGTTTCAGTCTTACAGAAAACCCATGGTCCACCAGTTTTTCTTTCCCAGTACCTGCCAGCAAGGGTTTATGCTTGACTTTGGCTGAAAGGCTGAAGCAGTTAAGATGAGATACTGAATTTATGACATGGAAAAATATGTCTGCATAGTAACCCTGATTTATATGCATATATGTAGGCATATTTTATAAAATATGTGCACATACTGTTTTGAAAATACTTTGTTACATGCGTATTTGAAATCACAAGTTCCCTGAAACCTTTGCCAGTTCACCCATTCCATCTCCAGTTCACCTAGAACCTCTGACATTTCACCCTGAAACCTCTTCCTCCCCCCCACCCATCCACCCAGACCGCCCACCCAAAAATTGCAGATAAGTCTGATTTCACAATCATGAGTCGATTAGCAGGGGAACAATGTGATCATTTATATGCATATGTATATCTCTTAGAAAATAGCAACTAACATGCATACTTCTTGACCCTGCCTGGAATGCACCTAGATCACTCCTTTTTGCACCCATAAGATGAGTGCACAAAACTGAAAATATACACATATTTTTGATGTTTATAACATAATGTAAGGAGCCTCTGGTTTCCTTACCAGGAGGAGTATACTGACTAGCTGGGGAGGGTCAAAGCTGTCAGTAAATAAGAGAGGTTTGGGTTTTAGTTTTACCCCCCCCCCCCCCCATGTGGGAGCTCAGATGGTGTGCATGAGCTGTTTATCACCACCAGGCACCATTTTAGGAGCATGGATTTTAGTTTGGATTTTGTTGGGGCAGGAGCTCTCTGCCTCCTGTCAAGTTTTGTAATTTATTGAAGGGAGAAGCAAGTGGGGTCTTTTTTTTCCTTGAAGTCAGCTGGACAGACAGACTTATTTGAAACTGTGTTTACTCTTTTTGTCCTAAGTTTTGAGATTTTTCCCTGTGAAAGCCTTGTTACCCCTTCCCATAGGATTGGGGAGTCCCTGTGTAAGGTTAGATCAGGGGTAGGGATAGACTCTGGCAGTGTTCTCATACTCCTCCCAGAGATAGACATGTCAGTGACCTGATGCTACCTTCAGTTGTTTTTCTCTGTTTGTAACTATCGCCTCAATTTGGAGGCAAGGAAGGTTTTCCACCCTTTCTGTCTCTGGTTTATTATCCCCATTTTTGGAGGTTTTCCACCAGGAACTGAGTGCCCTCAGTACCAGGGAATCAGGTTCCTATTCTATTGGGAAGAGGCATCTTTCTCTTAGGAAGAGCCTGAGGAGTGAAGGTTTTTCCATCTAAGAAGTGGAGTCCGGCCCTTTCAGAGGGAAGGAGCTGAAGGAATTAAGAACTGTGGGGGTCATTTATCAAAATGCAGTAAGGTGTTTTCGCATGCGTTAAGGGCTTATCGCATGCGGCCCTTAACGCATGCAATAACGTGTTAACGCATGCAAAGAGGGCCGTACCGCAGATCGCGATGCAAATTTTAAAAAGGGGAGGAATAGGGGAGGAGTTGGGGGAGGTCTAATGTAAAGTAGATGCTGCTATCGCTGTTTGAGATAGATTTTGTCCATTATCGCAGGCCATTAACGCTGAAAATAACTACACCTTTTTTATTTGCACTAAGGACAGATCGCATGCAATATCGCGTACCGCGCTATTTATCGCGGCGTATACCGCGTGAGATAAAACCTGTAAACAGCTACCCAGCCTTTCTGGACCAATAAAAATGCTTGTTTTTAGTAGGTGAACCTTCATGAGACCATCTGCTCACTATCAGGTGTATATATACACGGCTACCTCCTGCCTCGTCAGTCCGGTCACAGACCATAGCATGTGGAAGCAGGACAACCTGAGCAACAGGGCAGGCCACATCCAAGATATCACAGGGAGTTACCAGCAGTGCACTTCCGCAGGGTCACAGGCCTGGTCAGGGCAGGCCACATGCCAGGGCCCAGGCGAGGATAAATAGGGACCGTATATTCCCTCCACGTACTTCCTTGGAGGGCATGCCTGAGGACGTAGTGGTGAGCAGGTATCATCTCAGCTCTCAGGCTATACATGAGTTATATGAAGACATGTGAGTTGATCTGGATCCTGCAACCACAAGGTCCCATGCCATCCCTGGCATGATCAAGCTGTTGGCTGCACTCCATTTCACTGCCAGCGGCTCCTTCCAAACCACAGTAGGAGTTGTGGGAGGAATGTCTCAGAGCACATTTTCACGCTGTCTGGATCAGGTCATTGAAGCAGTCATGGCCCGCATTCATCGCTACATATACTTTCCTCGCAACAGGCAGGGCTTGATGGACTTGAAGAGAGCTTTTATGCCTTGGCATACTTCCCCAATGTTATTGGAGCTATCAACTGCACACATGTGGCCATCATTCCACCACGTGAATGGGATGCAGCCTACCGCAACAGGAAGCTATTCCACTCCCTCAATGTCCAAATGGTCTGTGATGCAGGAATGCATATTCTGGACGTGGTGGCCAGGTACCTGGGAGGATTGCATGATTCCTTTATACTAAGGCAATCGGGCCTTTTTGATGACTTTGAGGCTGGCCTGTACTGATGCTTGGCTTGTAGGTAAGAGTCGTCATCTTTTCTCTATTCCATATCATGCATTGTTGATGTGTGTCATATCACCCAAAAGGGAGGGTAATAGTTGTGGGCTTGCCATGGCCATGTTCAGTGTTCCAACCCAGTATACATGGCTTGTCAGGGGTCCTTAGCAAGTGATAAGCTTAATGTATGCCTTTTGAACAGCCTTGTTCACTATCCTGCTGCAGTTCTGTGGGCAAAGGACTCAGTAATGGTGTGAAATATAAAGCTGTATCTAGGTGCCTAGTACTTTTCAGCTATATGTTCCTTTTCTTATTAGTCCCTGAGGTGGCGTTCCAATGCCTGCACACTGCACACTGCTGCCATACTCCCTGTATGTGTGATTATATACTGAGCCATTTAGCACATTGGCAGCTACAGTAAATGTGTACCCTTGCCCTCCTGTACACCAAGTATTGTGCCCTGCATGTTGCTGGCCTCTGGTATTGCCTCGATAGGCTATTGTGCCACATCCTGCCAGACACCACAACCTGCACTCCTGCAATGCACAATCACCATAACAATATAAGCAATGGTCAATCCTTTCACTGCAGGTCTCACAGCTGTAATGTTGGTGTGTGCAGTTGTCTGGCAGCTACACCTCTGTACCCTTTCCTGCATTTGAAGAGGCAGTTAGGCCACATGCAATGCTGTACTGATGAACATATCAGATGGTTAGCGCAACTCCTAACTATACTGCAGTCAGGCCACACTAATGAGCTTTTAAGGCTCAGCAATGTTCCAGGCTATCTTGCACTGTATAACTGGATGTTGTGGGTAGGCAGTCACATCTGGCTATAACATAGCTTACAGTAATGTGTTTCTTATGTCATTGGTGCAGGAGATTTAGATTATGGTTGCCGACCATGGCTTCTCACCCCCATACACATGCCTAATACGCCTGCAGAGAAGAGATACGACGACGCTTTATGTGCTACCCGCACAGTCATTGAACGCACCTTTGGCCTTCTTAAAATCCACTTTCGCTGTTTGGACAAGTCGGGGGGAGCTTTAATGTATGCCCCAGACAAAGCTGCCAGGATTATCCTACTGTGCTGTGTTTTCCATAATGTGGCAGTACGTCATGGACTACCAATGGATATATTTCCCGATCTCCCACAGGATCCCGCATGTGTCAATGCCCAAGCCCAGGAGATCCTAGCGACTGGCAGCCAGATTCGCCAGAACCTTATAGTTTCACTCTTTGCCTGATGGTCCTGGACAATGGAATGTGTGGGGGAATGGCATTGGTAGGTGTGGCTGACGAATAAGAGCAGCGCTTCCATTCATAACTAGTAATTTGGTATTGTGTGTATGCCTAGGTACCAGGCCTATTTTCATTACTGTCTGTATTATGGACCTTTGCACTGGCATTGGAATAAAAGCTGTGCTGCCAAGGTAACGTTTTATACATGGTGTAGCCACCTTCAGTTCTGCCTGCATGACACAGAAAAAGAGGCTGGTCTGTTAACACAGTCTGTCACCTACCTAGAACCATGTGGGGTGACAGGCATCAGGGTGCACCTCTCACCCATTTTGATATGTCCATGTCACAGTTTTCTAACAGTTGAAATGGCCAACATGTGTAAGCAGAAAACAAAGGGGAGCTTAATGTTTTTTCATTAACTTACGCATGTATTCCAAAAAAGAAAAACCACCAAAAACTTATTCTCGCTCAACATCACTCAAAATTATATCAAGGCATTTATAGACTTGCACCACAGATGATTAGAAGACCGGACGGCTTCCCTTTACAAACCAGGGGTAAGCACGTCATCAGGCTCGCTGATGCGGTAATATACATGCTTTGATATAATTTTGAGTGGTGTTGAGCGAGGGTAAGTTTTTGGTGGTTTTTCTTTTTTGGAATACAACATGTGTAAGCACCATGCACAGTGGTTGTTCTACATTTGTTGCATGTCTATGTGTATTTACAAGGGCATTCCCAGTTAAATGTGAAACCTGGGCTTCCTCACATTACCTGTAATGTCTCACATGCATGAAGATCTGCATAACACTTCGCTGTGTACTTACAGGTACACATCCTATTCTGTACATGTGTACAACTGTACAAAGTGTGGATATAAGTCACCTTCAGGTGACAGTGCTTCATGTACATTGGAAGTGTGTACCATGGGTGCCCACAAATCCACACACCGCACACATCACACAGCAGAGCCCTCTCACCTTTCCTTACAAGCAGGCAGAACGTCTTGGTGCTATGACTCTCAGGTTTCACAATGTGCATAGCTCCTTGGAACCAGCCTTTGGCCTTTCACAATGCAAGGTTAACTGAGTACATGGTCGCAAGGTCCAGCTATTGGCTTTGGTGGTATCATGCTGATATGACAAGTGTCCCCTCATATTATCATGTGAATCTCCACTTGCTGGAATGTGAAGGCACATTACACTATGACTTACAGTCATACTGCTGTCTCAGGTTTCACTTACAGATGTTACCATCATGCATGCCAAGGGTTTACCATCCTTTCAGTTGTCTTTCACATGATGGCTAACTATAAAATCCATATGGGTGCCTTTTCTGACGTCCGAGTCATTACACTGTTTCTGCTCTTATTCAGCTTTAACAATCAGCACTTCAGTTTGTTCCTTCATGATAACCATTACAGGAATGGCACACATACTGAAATCTACAGGGCATGTGTTATGTGTGAGGCCCTGCAAAGCACATAGTCTTGCACACTAACCATATTGTACTGCAAACTACCTAATGCTAAACACTTGCAGGCTTTCATCATGTGTACCTTCAGCTCTTCCACATGTGTGTGAAGGTCTGTGAACAGCAGCAAAGGTGAACAGTGCTTGTGTTGTTACCTGTTGCCATTTGTAGGATTCTTAACCTGTCCTTTAGTCCTATCCAGTCCATGCAGGGTGGCGTATATGGCTGTCTCAGCAGCCTAACTTTGGTGAACTGAACCTGAAAGAATCATCAGGCATTCTCAGATGTACTGCATTCTCATTTGGTTGGGCAACTCCTAACACAAATGTCAGGTATATATTATGCTAGATTATGTCTTTTACATGTTGGCATTGTGGCAAGCTGCCCTGTACAGTATGTTAAACCATTCTGTGGCCCTTTATCCAATCAGCCATGAACGTTATGTGAAAATTAGCTGTTGGTGAGGTGTTTTTGGAATGCAGCTATACTTACTGTTAGTGAAGGAGGGAGTTGGAATGAGTGAGAAGCAGGTACAGTTCGTTGTCTGTGAGTACCTTCATCCATATTTACAGGCTTGCCATTCACAGAGTACCATTGGACCAATTGTCTGTGAAGGGACAGCAACCTGTACGGGGTTGTCATAACAGACATGTGCGTGATACGTATGTTATGGAGTTCTAAGTGCACCATGCTCACTCGGACACTTGTAGTGTGCGGGCCTTGCTGCTTTAGGCACTTCTGCCTTTATGTGAAGTGAACATAAGAGTATAGCAGGTAATCAGGTTCCAGGTTTTTTTCTAACCTATAGTTTTGTGTGCTTTTAGATAGTAGAAGGTGTCTGTAGCCCAGGGTCCTCAGACACTGTACCACTATGTACTGGGGTCACTATGGTTTCATATATTACCCTTATATTTCTAGAACTTATGACATCACTCGGTGAATATGCTGTTCATGCAGGTGCAGAGGTGTGGCAGTGCCCATAGTTATATATTGATTTGTTAGTCACCATCTGGTATATTACCTGAGCTTGCACTAAGGACCACAGCAAGGGTTGGGCCGCAAGTGTTTGTACGTAGTCACATCATGTACTGTTTATGTGCACCTTGCCCACTCCATCTTTCACATACCGCTGAGTATTCATGCTGCCAGTTTCTATACTGAATTGAAAGGCACATGCCTGTGTGCATGTTGTGCAGCCTGGAGAGTCACAGTATGTTATGACTCTCGGCGGCGGCAAGCCGCTACCGAGGTCAGTCACTCACCAGGGCGGCAAAACATTCTGTTCCCGTTGACAGCACCGCCATCTGCAAGTTCGTTCCGCGGCTGTTCGTTGTCAACATGGCCATGGCGTCGGCCGTTCTCCTGGTCGCTTCTGGCTCTGCCCCTTTCTACTGCAACACAGTAGTTGATTCGTGAAAGGAGCCACGTCAGGTTGGGATTGGCTCCTTCCTGCGGACTCCAGCCTGTGGGGACTATTTAAAGGCAGGGTCTGCACCTTAGACCTCGCCATGACTTCATCTGGGCTCCTGTTGGTGTTGTTCCTGAGTTTGTTCCTGTTTGACTTCCGTGCTTGACTCCCGGACTGGCTGCTGAGTTTCTCCTGGTTTGACTTCTGGATTTGGCTGCTGACTTCTCGTCGGTTATTTTCTGGACTGGCTGCGGAATACTCTCTGGTTTTGACCCCTGGACTGGTTGTGGAATACTCTCTGGCTTTGACCCCTGGACTGGTTGCGGAATACTCTCTGGCTTTGACCCCTGGATGGTTGCAGAATTCTCTCTGGCTTTAACAACTGGACCGGCTGTGGAATACGTTCTGGTTTTGACCCCTGGACCGGCTGAGGAATACGCTCTGAACCTGCGACCTGCTGGAGGCGCCAGCTATCTGAACACTACGACCTGCTGGAGGCGCCAGCTATCTGGATTTCATGACCTGCAGGAGGCGCCTGCATCCAGATTCCCTTCAACAAACGACATTAGACTGTCTGAGTGTGCCTCGTCTTCCGACGGTGGTGCGTTTGTTACTACCTCGGATCAAGGGTCCACCTTCCGGTGCATAACAGTAAGTCAAGGCCATGGACCCGGCAGAGGCATCTGCACTACGTGCGAGTCCTGGCTTGGCCCAGAAGATAGTCGAACAACAGAGTATGCTGGAATCCATGGCCGCCTCCATCGAACGACTCAATGCCCGGTTAGATACAGTGGTCGCTACACAGTCTAATACTCCACCTGCTAATCCGCTGCCCGCACCTGTTCTGCCAGTGCCACAAAGCTATCCTCGCCCAGTCTTTCCTTTACCTGCTCCACCACGATATGCTGGAGATCCTCGCTTATGCTTGGGGTTTCTAGACCAGTGCAGCATGCATTTCCGTCTACAGACTTCACTCTTTCCAGACGATATCACCAAGACTACCTATATCTTATCTTTATTGGAAGGCAAAGCCCTGGCATGGGCCTCTCCGTTGTGGCAGCGCGCTGACCCGGTGTTACAGGACCTTCCTCGTTTTCTGGAATTGTTTCGGACTGTGTTTGAAGAGCCTGGGAAACAAGCAGCCGCTGGGTCTAACCTCCTTCACCTCCATCAAGAAGGGCGCTCTCTCATGGATTATAATATTGAATTTCGAACCTTGGCCATGGAACTTCATTGGGAAGAATCAACACTCCGAACAATTTACCTGGAAGGACTATCAGCTAGGATCAAAGACGAACTGGCGGCCAGAGAACTTCCAACCTCCTTAAATTCCCTTATTGAGCTAGCCACCAGAATCGACCGGCGACTTTAAGAAAGGGCTCGTGAAAGTCTAGGAACAAGAAGACACCCGGCTACCTCCTATGTGCAACCTCCCCTCTCCATGAACACCCGAGAAGCTTCTACCAACGAAACGACCGCCGAAGAACCCATGCAGCTTGGCAGAGGTCCCCTATCCCCGGCAGAACGACAGAGATGGCGTAAGGAGGGACTTTGTTTATATTGTGGAGGTTCCGGCCATCGTATCGCAGTTTGTCCAATTCGTCCGGAAAACTACAAAGCCTAGGGTCCATGGGGGGAGTAACCCTAGGTCTCACATCTCCAGCTCCCCCACTCATGCTACCAGTCACCCTCACGATTGAGGGGCATGAATTCACTACCCTGGCGTTAGTGGACTCTGGTGCCGGCGGAGAATTTATTCTTCAAGAAATAGTAGATCGATTACAGATTCCTACCCGTCCTTGCCCTAAGCCATTAATTGTGTCCTCTATTCACGGTGATCCATTACCAGGAACTATCATGCATCATACAGAACCTCTGGATTGTCGCATTGCACCCAATCACTCAGAACAGATTACTTTTTACGTGCTCAGAAAAGCCATTCATCCGGTGGTTCTTGGCATCCCGTGGTTGCAACGCCACAACCCACAATTTGATTGGACTGCTTTAAAACTTACTCATTGGGGCTCCAAATGCCATAGAACTTGTTTAAGAAAAACGACTCCCACGCACAGTTTTATCTGTACCTTCGGCCTGGGGAAGTTACCCTCTCAGTACGAACAATTTGCGGACGTATTCTCCAAGGAGGCCGCTGACACATTACCTCCGCACCGGGAGTTTGATTTTGCTATCAATTTGATTCCAGGATCTACACCACCTCGAGGGAGAACATATCCCTTATCAGCCTCAGAGACTCGGACTATGTCCGAATACATCCAGGACAATCTACAGAAGGGTTTTATCTGAAGATCTACCTCTCCTGCGGGGGCTGGATTTTTTTTTGTCGAGAAAAAAGATGGGACATTACAACCTTGTATTAACTTTAGGGGACTCAACGCTATCACCATCAAGGACAGATATCCGTTGCCGCTTATTGCAGAATTATTTGATCGATTACAGGGAGCTCGAATTTTCTCTAAACTTGACCTACGAGGAGCATATAATCTAGTCCGGATTCGTGAAGGTGATGACTGGAAGACGGCCTTTAACACCAGGGACGGACATTATGAATATCTAGTTATGCCGTTCAGCTTAACTAACGCTCCAGCCGTTTTCCAGCACTTCATTAACGAAATCTTTAGAGACTTACTCTACATCTGTGTGGTGGTCTATCTAGACGATATTTTGATTTTTTCCAAGGACTTACAAACACATCGTCAACATGTTATGCAAATTCTGCAACATTTGCAAGATCATCGACTATATGCCAAACTGGAGAAATGTGTTTTCGAGACCGAATCCCTACTTTTTTTGGGATATATTATCTCCAAGCAAGGTTTCCAGATGGATCCTGCAAAGTTGAAATGCATACAAGACTGGCCTCAACCTACTGGTCTACGCACCCTTCAACGGTTTCTCGGATTTGCCAATTATTATCGTAGTTTTATCAAAAATTTCTCTAAGCTGGCTGCACCACTTACCGCACTCACACGTAAAGGTCCCACCCTCTGGAACTCCCTTCCTGCTAAACTCCGCCTAGAACCGTCCCTGAGCCATTTCAAAAAAGGAATCAAGACATGGCTCTTTAAACAGGCATACCCCAACTCCTCCCAATCCTAGGCATTGTCATGTCTCGATCTTACTCAGCTCCCGCTCAGCCTACACACCCCCTCCTCAACCTCCCTTTCGCCATCCCAACTCCCCCCGCTCCCTTACCTTCCCAGCTCGCCCCTTCTCCCTCACCATTCTAGCTCCCTCACCCTCCCCAGCTCCCTCCCCCCCTGCTCCCTCCCCCCACCCTTCCCCAGCACCTTGCTGCCTCTCCCCTACCCCTCCCCTCTTTTCCTACAAACAGCCCTTCCTTGAAAGTGCCACTGCCTTAACGTTCTCCTATACCCCTACCCCCTCCTCTCCTTTCCCCCCCTCGCTCCCCCCCTCCCCTTCTCCCTGCCCCTGCATTTAATTTTAATTTTGTAAATAAGTTCATATGTTAATTTCTTAAGTGTAAATGCATCCTTAACATCCTGATGCATACCTACTCTTAACATGGATAATCATCATCCAGTTCGTTTTTCAAAGTTGTATCCCTGCTCGTTGACTCTCTCTATCCTGGTTCCTAGTTCATTGTAATACCGTTGACTCTCTCTATCCTCGTTCATTGTAATTTCCTTTCTCAGTTAATTGTGAACCGACATGATGTGTCCTACGAATGCCGGTATATAAAAATTGTTAAATAAATAAATAAATAAATAAAGGAGCTAATATCAAAAACTGGCCAGTAGAAGCTGCGGAAGCATTCCAAGCTCTTAAGAATTCCTTCTTACAACAACCTTGCCTTCATCATCCCAACCCTAGATGTCCTTTTACGGTTGAAGTTGATGCTTCCACAGAAGGAGTCGGCGCGGTTCTGAGCCAAAATACCGTAACTGGAACATCTTATCCGTGCTCCTATTTTTCTAGAAAATTCTCTCCTGCAGAGCACAACTATTCTATTGGTGACAAAGAATTAGTAGCCATTAAACTCGCATTTGAAGAATGGTGGCAGCATCGTATCACAGTTTTTACGGACCATAAAAATTTGGTCTACCTACAGCAAGCTCAATGTCTAAATCCACGCCAGGCCCACTGGACACTTTTTTTTACCCGTTTTGATTTTGAAATCAGATATCAACCAGCTAACAAAAATATCAAGGCTGATGCGTTATCACGATCCTTTGTTAGTGAAGATGTGATAGAGCCTATACAGAACATCATCGACCCAGCTCGCATTATTCTTTCTGCAACTTTTACGGTCCCTGTTGGTAAAACAGTGGTACCCGGGAGACTTCGTAATAAGGTACTGAAATGGGGGCATGATTCCCAAGTGGCTGGGCATCCTGAACAGAGACGAAAATAAGCCCTTCTGCAACGACATTATTGGTGGCCTGGGATGTGCAAAGACATTCGCGCTTACGTAGATTCCTGACCCATTTGCGCTCAACATAAGAATCCTTCGGGGAAGACTTGGGGGCTGTTACAACCACTTCTGGCGCCTACTAGACCGTGGACTCACATATCTACTGATTTCATTGTTGATCTTCCATCCTCAGAGGGACATACGGTAATATGGGTGGTGGTGGATCGATTTTCCAAAATGGCTCACTTTACACCACTACCTGCCCTCCCATTGCTCCCCGTCTGGCTCAACTATTCATGTTACATATCTTTCGTCTTCATGGAATTCCCCAGCATATCACCTCTGACCGCGGATCACAGTTCACAGCTTGATACTGGCAGAGCCTTTGCACTAAGTTTCACATTACTCTTGACTTCACCACTGCCTTTCATCCCCAAGCCAACGGGCAGGCAGAAAGGACTAATCGGGCCTTAAAGCAATTCTTGCGTTCTTATACTAATGCTCGACAGGACAACTGGGCAGCGTTGCTGCCTTGGGCAGAGTTTTCTCATAATTTTCATGCCTGTACTTCAACTGGGACTTCTCCATTCCAAATTGTTTATGGACAACAACCTGCTCCACCGGTGCCACTGCCTTTGCCGGTTTCATCTCCGGCGGCCCAGCTTACTGCCATACAACTGAAACGACTTTGGAGGCATACGCAGCAAATGCTACGGAAGGCGGCAAATACTGCAAAAAAATTCTCTGATCGACAGACGACCTGCACCACGATTTCTTCCAGGAGACAGAGTGTGGCTGCGTACCAGGCATATCCATTTACGAGTTCCCTGGATGAGATTGGCCCCTCGTTACATTGGTCCATTTCCAGTGACAAGACAATTAGGTCCTGTGACTTATCAACTACGCCTACCCACCACATTACGTATCCACAATTCAATTCATGTATCTCTTAAAACCATTGCTCCTCACCTGGCCCTCTCGAAAGGTGCCCATTCCTCCATCGCTGAAGGCTGAGGAAGACACTATTTATCAAGTTCGGGAGGTCCTTGATGTACGCAGACGAGGTCGTAAGTGGGAATACCTCCTAGCCTGGGAAGGATTTGGGCCTGTGGAGAATTCTTGGGAGCCAGCTACTAACATCCTAGATAAGAATCTTCTCAAGAACTTCCATATCAGTCATCCCGATAAGCCCAAACTTTCTAGGGGGAGGCCTAGAGAAGGGGGTACTGTTATGACTCTCGGCGGCGGCAAGCTGCAACCGAGGTCAGTCACTCACCAGGGCGGCAAAACATTCCGTTCCCGTTGACGGCACCAGCATCTGCGGGTTCGTTCCGTGGCTGTTCGTTGTCAACATGGCCGCGGCATCGGCCGTTCTCCTGGTCACTCCTGGCTCCGCCCCTTTTTACTACAACACAGTAGTTGATTCATGAAAGGAGCCACGTCAGGTTGGGATTGGCTCCTTCCTGCGGACTCCAGCCTGTGGGGACTATTTAAAGGCAGGGTCTGCACCTCAGACCTCGCCTTGACTTCATCTGGGCTCCTGTTGGTGTTGTTCCTGAGTTTGTTCCTGTTTGACTTCCGTGCTTGACTCCCGGACTGGCTGCTGAGTTTCTCCTGGTTTGACTTCTGGATTTGGCTGCTGACTTCTCTTCGGTTATTTTCTGGACTGGCTGCGGAATACTCTCTGGCTTTGACCCCTGGACTGGTTGCGGAATACTCTCTGGCTTTGACCCCTGGACTGGTTGCGGAATTCTATCTGGCTTTAACCACTGGACCGGCTGTGGAATACGCTCTGGTTTTAACCCCTGGACCGGCTGAGGGATATGCTCTGAACCTATGACCTGCTGGAGGCGCCAGCTATCTGAACACTACGACCTGCTGAAGGCGCCAGCTATCGGGATTTCATGACCTGCAGGAGGCGCCTGCATCCAGATTCCCTTCACCAAACGACATAAGACTGAGTGTGCCTCACCTTCCGACGGTGGTGCGTTTGTCACTACCTCGGATCAAGGGTCCACCTTCCGGTGCATAACACAGTACATAATGATTATTTACAGCTTGTACTCAAAATAGTTATAACTGCCTTATTCCCAGCCTGCATGTAGATAGAATGGTGCCTGATTATCTTTCCGTGTGTCTGGATGGGCATTCAATAACACCCCACACACTGGGATTGTGCTACAGCTGTCACTCAGAATATGCATTTATTTCTGATCAGATGGTATGGCCATAGCATACCCCACAGCACAACACCTATTTGCGGACCTCACATAATCTGCCTACACCAGCTCTGTATGGGGCATATGATATAGCAAGCTTTTACAGTGTCATGCTACAGGTACCCTATATAAAGTTTTTGAGAACACCTGGGTGTCCCCTTTACCAAATCTATGTATGGTATATCATACCTTGTACCACCATTGGGTTCAAGTTAGCTGTGCTTGGAGTGAGTGCTCTTACACAGTCTAAACTGCGTTCCCACACGTGGACAGCAGGACTACATCAGTACTGTGTGGAACAGCATCTGCTGAGGTGGCAAGTAGCACAGTGGTGTGTTACTCTGTATCAGGAACACCTGTACAGTCAGACTCCCATGCCTGTGCTAGGCTCCCTTGTGGGTGTGTTACGTATGTTTTTATTAAGGCTTCCCTTATACCTACTGTACAAACTCCCAAAGCAAGGTTGTATGCAGATGGCCAGTACCATAATGCATAATATGGAACAGAAACATTATCATGCCTACTGATCTGAATTGTGCTGTGAGTGTGCACAATATCTCCTATTTAAGCAGTACTAAACTCAAGGGTGAAATGTATTACAAAGACATGTGACCTGTATATAATGTTATACGGTAATAGCATAGCAGCTTGTCAATAACAAGTAGAGATGTGAATCGGAACCGAAATCGGTTCCAGTTTCGGATTCATGGACCATTGGGAAATTATTTTTCCCGCGGTCCAATCGTTGGGTTTTTTATCGGCTGCGCCGAGCCGATAACCCAAAAACCCAGCCCGACCCTTTAAAATTAGTTCTTTAGTATCCCCCCACCCTCCGGTCCCCTCCAACCCCCCCCAAAAATTTTTTAAGTACCTGGTGGTCCAGTGGGGGTCCTGGGAGCGTTCTCCCGCTCTCGGGCCTCGGCTGCCAGTAAACTAAATGGCGCCGATGGCCCTTTCCCTTAGCATGTGACAGGGTATCCGTGCCATTGGCTGGCCCCTGTCACATGGTAGGAGCACTGGATGGCCCGCGCCATTTTTAAAGTACCTGGTGGTCCAGTGGGGGTCCCGAGAGCGGGAGAACGCTCCCGGGACCCCCACTGGTCCACCAGGTACTTAAAAATTTTGGGGGGGGGGGGGTCCGGAGGGTGGGGGAATACTAAAGAACTAATTTTAAGGGGTCGGGCTGTGTTTTGGTGTTACTTTAAGTGCCCTTTCTTCCCGCCCCCCCCCCCAATAGCGATAAGAGAACCCACAAATTTAATCATGGGGTTTCCTATTGCTATCGGGAACCCCCCGATATCTGACGAGAGGAGGACTCTGATGTCTGGTAGGGCATGCGCTCCAGGATGTGGCTGAGTATCGTCCGATATTTTCAATCATCAGATAAGCCATTCATATCCCTAATAACAAGCTATCTCTTTGAAATAAACAGATACAGATACTACTTGCAGTGTAAGGGTATATTGTAGACCCATGTGGATCTGCATAGCAGGCCATGTTCTTTGTGTACTGCATCGTTGACAGGGAGTTCATGTGCTGTAAATTCCACTGTCATAGGAACAGTGAGATGGCACTCTCCCATGGGCAAAAGGTATGGACAGAACAATTGGCTTGCTTTTAAATAGTATGTTTGACTAATTGAACCTGCCATGTACTACCACTAGCAAGGAATATATTTTTTTTATATGCACCTTCTTTGTCACACTGGGTCTGGCAATGTACACAGCTCACAATGCAGTGTGACACACACCATGCCTTCTTACTAGCACTCACTATTACCTACAGTACTTTGTTGTAGAACTTGTATGTTGTGACATACCCTTGTATTGGACATTTGCAACCTTTCACATTACGTATACAGTACCCTCCTTGAACGTCCTCTTTCATTGCCTTGATCATCCCAGCCGGAAAATGCACACTATATGAAGTGTTGGTATTTAATGCACACAGCTGTGTCACACAGGAGATTGAAAGCCTCATAAACATTACGTCGACCATGTGCAACTCTTAACAATAATGAAACACAAGGAGAACAGAGACACATGAAGATACCTTATTAAAGCTGTGTGCATTTTATTAACAGATTGTAGTATTCCACTGCTGACATTTACACCAGTGTCTTAGGTAATCACAATCTGCCAGGACATGTGAAGACACATCTTACAATTATTCCTGTTCACTGAACAGCACTGTCATTATGAACCTGTAAGTAATATATATGGAAACAGCAGAATTATATATACAGGTATAGCAGTGTAGACATATAGCAGAATCATGATTACACAAAGAACATCTAGAAACTGGAAGTGGCACCCCTGCTAAAGTACTGATGGTAAGAGATAAGGTTATGATGCTGTACAATGTGATAAAAGGCAAAGGCCTCAGACTGTCCATGTTGAAAGGGTGCACTGAAAGAGGACAGCCAGAGAGCCAGGGCAGCAGAGTTCCAGCAAAGGGCCCAGACTGTCCATGTTGAAAGAGTGCACTGAAAGAGGACAGCCAGAGATCCAGGGCAGCAGAGTTCCAGTAAAAGGCCCAGACTGTCCATGTTGAAAGAGTGCACTGAAAGAGGACAGCCAGAGAGCCAGGGCAGCAGAGTTCCAGCAAAGGGCCCAGACTGTTCATGTTGAAAGAGTGCACTGAAAGAGGACAGCCAGAGGGCAAGGGCAGCAGAGTTCCAGCAACCAGCCAGCAGGAGAACAAGCACAAGGTCCAGCAGCAGCACTGATGGAGCAGGTGAAGACACAGCAGCATGGGAGCAGGAGGGCCAGGATGAGACACAGCAGCATGGGAGCAGGAGGGCCAGGATGAGACACCCCGCAGCAGGCAGCCAGATCTTGGAGCAGATGAGAAGAGGTAAGTGCACATGGATCCATTTCCTTCCATCTAGATGGCACAGAAACTCTGTGAAGGGCCCACACAAAGTAGCTGGAGAGAAGGGGTTATTTGACCATGAGGATCCCCTTTAGGGCCCTTTGCCACGTGGGCCCTTGCCTCTTGGAGGCGGCATTGCTTTGGAGGGCCGACCCCTGCGGCCTCGTCCCCGTGCTGGACTGCTGTGGGGGGTTAACGCCAGTGAGGAGGACTCTGATGTCTGGTAGGGCATGCGCTCCAGGATGTGGCTGAGTATGTTGGTCATGGTGGTGATGGAAGCAGCTATGGTGCTCGCATCCTGGGAACTGGAAGCTATCCCATGCTGCAGGATCTTGTTCTGCCTTTGCGTTACCCGACACAGGTATCTGATTTCTGCTCACAAGATCAGGCCCTGCGAGGATGTCATGGGCTGATCCAGTGCTGCTGCCGGTGCAGCTTCAGGTGGTGCTGTAAGGGGTGCTGCCGGTGGTGCTGTGGGGGGGGGGGGGGGGCTGCAGGGGGGTGAATATGTTGGGGTTGGCTGGCTAGATGGGGTTGATAGCCCATGAGGCCTCAGTACTGGCATCCCCTAACTGCTTGAAGAGTGCGCAGGGGTGCTGTTTCTTGCTCTCCAGCCAGCTGTGTCCTGCATGAAAGTGTCGATATCCAGGGACACATTCATAAGAACATATGAACATGCCATACTAGGTCAGACCAAGGGTCCATCAAGCCCAACATCCTGTTTCCAACAGTGACCAATCCAGACCATAAGAACCAGGCAAGTACCCAAAAACTAAGTCGATTCCATCTTACCATTGCTAGAACTTATCCAATTCTTTTTTAAACACAGCTATACTAACTGCACTAACCACATCCTCTGGCAACAAATTCCAGAGTTTAATTGTGTGTTGAGTAAAAAAGAACTTTCTCAGATTAGTTTTAAATGTGCCACATGCTAACTTCATGGAGTGCCCCCCTAGTCTTTCTATTATCCAAAATAGTAAATAACCGATTCACATCTACTCGTTCTAGACCTCTCATGATTTTAAACACCTCTATCATATCCCCCCTCAGCCATCTCTTCTCCAAGCTGAAAAGTCCTAACCTCTTTAGTCTTTCCTCATAGGGGAGCTATTCCATTCCCCTTATCATTATGGTAGCCCTTCTCTGTACCTTCTCCACAGCAATTATATCTTTTTTGAGATGCGGTGACCAGAATTGTACACAGTATTCAAGGTGGGATCTCACCATGGAGCGATACAGAGGCATTATGACATTTTCCATTTTATTCACCATTCTCTTCCTAATAATTCCCAACATTCTGTTTGCTTTTTTGACTGCCGCAGCACATTGAACCGACAATTTCAATGTGTTATCCACTATGACGCCTAGATCTCTTTCTTGGGTTGTAGCACCTAAAATGGAACCTAACATTGTGTAACTATAGCATGGGTTATTTTTCCCTATATGCATCACCTTGCACTTATCCACATTAAATTTCATTTGCCATTTTGATGCCCAATTTTCCAGTCTCACAAGGTCTTCCTGAAATTTATCACAATCTGCTTGTGATTTAACTACTCTGAACAATTTTGTATCATCTGCAAATTTGATTACCTCACTCGTCGTATTTCTTTCCAGATTATTTATAATTATATTGAAAAGTAAGGGTCCCAATACAGATCCCTAAGGCACTCCACTGCCCACTCCCTTCCACTGAGAAAGTTGTCCATTTAATCCTACTCTCTCCTGTCTTTTAGCCAGTTTGCAATCCACGAAAGGACATCGCCACCTATCCCATGACTTTTTACTTTTCCTCGAAGCCTCTCATGAGGAACTTTGTCAAACACCTTCTGAAAATCCAAGTATACTACATCTACTGGTTCAACTTTATCCACATGTTTATTAACTCCTTCAAAAAAGTGAAGCAGATTTGTGAGGCAAGACTTGCCTTGGGTAAAGCCATGCTTTGTTCCATTAAGCCATGTCTTTCTATATGTTCTGTGATTTTGATGTTTAGAACACTTTCCACTATTTTTCCTGGCATTGAAGTCAGGCTAACAGGTCTGTAGTTTCCCGGATCGCCCCTGGAGCCCTTTTAAATGTTGGGGTTACATTAACTATCCTCCAGTCTTCAGGTACAATGGATGATTTTAATGATAGGTTACAAATTTTTACTAATAGGTCTGAAATTTCATTTTTTATTTTCTTCAGAACTCTGGGGTGTATACCATCCGGTCCAGGTGATTTACTACTCTTCATTTTGTCAATCAGGTCTACCACATCTATGTTCACCGTGATTTGATTCAGTCCATCTGAATCAGTATCCATGAAAACCTTCTCCATTACGGGTACCTCCCCAACATCCTCTTCAGTAAACACAGAAGCAAAGAAATCATTTAATCTTTCCGTGATGGCCTTATCTTTTCTAAGTGCCCCTTTAACCCCTCGATCATCTAACGGTCCAACTGACTCCCTCACAGGCTTTCTGCTTCGGATATATTTAAAAAAGTTTTTACTGTGAGTTTTTGCCTCTACAGCCAACTTCTTTTCAAATTCTCTCTTAGCCTGTCTTATCAATGTCTTACATTTAACTTGCCAACGTTTATGCTTTATCCTATTTTCTTCTGTTGGATCCTTCTTCCAATTTTTGAATGAAGATCTTTTGGCTAAAATAGCTTCTTTCACCTCCCCTTTTAACCATGCCGGTAATCGTTTTGTCTTCTTTCCACCTTTCTTAATGTGTGGAATACATCTAGACTCTGCTTCTAGAATGGTATTTTTTAACAATGACCACGCCTCTTGGACATTTTTTACTTTTGTAGCTTCTCCTTTCAGTTTTTTTCTAACAATTTTTCTCATTTTATCAGTTTCCCTTTTGAAAGTAGCATGAGAGCCTTGGATTTGCACACTGTTCCTCTTCCAGTCATTAAGTCAAATTTGATCATATTATGATCACTATTGCCAAGTGGCCCCACCACTGTTACCTCTCTCACCAAGTCCTGTGCTCCACTGAGAATTAGATCTAAAATTGCTCCCTCTCTCATCGGTTCCTGAACCAATTGCTCCATAAAGCTATCATTTATTCCATCCAGGAACGTTATTTCTCTAGCGTGTCCCGATGATACATTTATCCAGTCAATATTGGGGTAATTGAAGTCTCCCATTATTACTGCACTACCAATTTGGTTAGCTTCCCTAATTTCTCTTAGCATTTCACTGTCCGTCTCACCATCTTGACCAGGTGGACGGTAGTATACCCCTATCACTATAGTCTTCCCCGACACACAAGGGATTTCTACCTATAAAGATTCAATTTTGTATTTAGTCTCATGCAGGATGTTTATCCTGTTGGACTCTATGCCATCCCGGACATAAAGCGCCACACCTCCTCCCGGGTGCTCCTCTCTGTCATTGCGATATAATTTGTACCCCGGTATAGCACTGTCCCATTGGTTATCCTCTTTCCACCATGTCTCTGAGATGCCAATTAAGTCTATGTCATCATTCAGTGCTATACATTCTAATTCTCCCATCTTACTTCTTAGACTTCTGGCATTAGCATACAAACATTTCAAAGTTTGTTTTTTGTTTGTATTTCCATTCTGCTTTTTAATTGATAGGGATAAGTTAGAATTTTTTAGCTCAGGTGAGTTTTTAGTTACAGGCACTTGTACTATTTTTCTAATTATTGGAACCTCACTGTCGGGATGCCCTAATTCTAATGCATCATTAATATCCTTTGAAGATCTCTCTCCGAACCATGCGCTGCTGAGCGACTGTCGGCTTTCCCCTTTGTTCTAGTTTAAAAGCTGCTCTATCTCCTTTTTAAAGGTTAGCGCCAGCAGTCTGGTTCCACCCTGGTTAAGGTGGAGCCCATCCCTTTGGAAGAGACTCTCCCTTCCCCAAAAGGTTCCCCAGTTCCTAACAAAACTGAATCCCTCTTCCTTGCACCATCGTCACATCCACGCATTGAGACTCCGGAGCTCTGCCTGCCTCTGGTGACCTGCGCGTGGAACAGGGAGCATTTCAGAGAATGCTATCCTGAAGGTTCTGGATTTAAGCTTTCTACCTAAGAGCCTAAATTTGGCTTCCAGAACCTCCCTCCCACATTTTCCTATGTCTTTGGTGCCCACATGTACCACGACAGCCGGCTCCTCCCCAGCAATGTCAAAAATCCTATCTAGGCAGTCAAGAAGGACTGTCCCTGAATTAGATTAACTTATTTAGGACATTTTAACGAGAAGAGTAGGGCACAGCTACAATAGGCAGTTTTGAGGACAATTTGGAATATAAGCAACTTCTAGCCCTGAAAAGTGGGAGAACTGGCAAGCGATAGATGTAGATGTACCGAGACCTGGACATGGAAGACCCAGGATGTAACATCCACATAGAGTTCCAAGTAGGGAAGTAGTTTCTGACAGTGAAAAATTCACACAATAACTGTCTCAAAATCACTGTACGTTTGCAGCTATACCTGAGAAACTTTAATATTATTGAGGGTAATATTCAGGCACTGGCCAGCTTGCAAACTTAGGGCCTCATTTTCCAATAACGCATTAGGGGGCGTTACCAATGCAAATGAGGCTTCTTTCGTGCAGTGGGAAAACATCGCGTGCGGCGATGTTTTCGCCATTCACGAAAACAGTAGCGCAATTCACAATGTTTTCCCAGTGTGCGATGATTCATCACAGTGGAGAGAGAGAGAGAGAGAGAGAGAGAGAGAGAGAGAGAGAGAGAGAGAGAGAGAGAGAGAGAGAGAGAGAGAGAGAGAGACTTACTATAGTGCCTATGCCCTAGACATGTATTTTAACCCCTATGGGAGGGCCACCTACTAACTCGGGGTGGGGATTAGGTATGAGCGTCGGAGGTTGGGGGCCACTTTCGCATTCCACATGAGACCTACGGAAAGAACAGTGGTCTCTAGTGAAGATTTGCTGGCCGTCGGAGTGAGGAAACTCACTCCAAGAGGAGATTTGGGCTACGTTCCCTCCACCTAGCTTGTTGTTGCCCAGGTAGAGTGTCCATCAAGCTAGGTGGAGAGAACGTAGCCCAAATCTCCAATATTTTAGCTTTACAAAGGATGATTGACACATTTACCTTCGTTAGCTATATCTAAACCATATTCAAATTTGTCTAATGCAGACAGTGGATAGTGTTACCGGGTTTACAACAAAATATAGAATTTGTCATCAAGCTGACTGACAAAGATGAAGATATAGTGGTCATGGATACATGAAAATATCTCACAAATTTTACAACCTGATCACTCAAAGGGAAAACAATTTCTTGTTGGTTCAACATCCAATCACTCCAGTTATCCATATGTAACCCTTGAAGTTCAATTTTCTTTATGACTCCTTGTGTCTGAAACCTGCACTTTGATTCTCAACCCAGTATCAGAAATGAATCCACACGCTCTTTAGTGAGTAACAGGTTTATCTTTACTGGAATGAATTACTGAAATAAATCTGTTCACTTCCTAAGCATCTGCATTTGTCATATAAACACATGTATATAGTACAAGAGAAAACTCAACTTTGTCATAAACTCATGTTAAGTATTTCAACCAGAATCAGCATGTGATATAGCACCCGACCTTAAGCAGTCTCTGAACAAGCAAAGTCCCAGATTGTATCCTACTGTGTGTCCATTTGAATTTAGAACTGAAGAGGGCGTCAGTACTGCTGCTTCAACTGCCAAATCCACAATACAGCAGCCTCTATCCGAAAGAAGAGCTTCAAATCCTGACAGGGCACAGTTCAACTACTCCCAAGTCGTCCACAGCAGGGTTCCAGAAAAGAGAACCTTAATCAGCACAGATAATATTTATTAGTTCAGAGCAGGGCAGGAACTCTGTTCAAGCTGAGCAGTGATCTGTTCGCACACGCTCAATACAATCCAATTTTTATAAATCTCTTTAGGTAAAGTAAAAAACAACTTCAATACATCTCAAAACAATGTTAACTAACATAAATACATTACACATGAATACAATTATAGAGGGCTGCTCACCTTAATCAGCACAGATAATATTTATTAGTTCAGAGCAGGGCAGGAACTCTGTTCAAGCTGAGCAGTGATCTGTTCGCACACGCTCAATACAATCAAATTTTGAATCTCCTTTCCCCCCCCTCAGCTCTTAAAGAGACAGCACTCTATTGTCAGTCTTTTCATGTCACAATGATGATTCAACATTTCTCTGCCCTAGTTCCTAGAGGTATGTTACATGGTCCCCTCCTAAAACCTGACGTCCCCGGCAGGTATTTATGTCCACAGCTTATATATTAACTCTGTTTGTTTGCTCAATATCTCTTGCATCATACTACTTAGTTGCTGCATGGATATACACGTCTCCAATGGATTCCTTGAATATGACTGTCTCAATATGTTGTGGCTGTGCAACCCCTTGGGCAATTGCACTTCAAAGTCATCAAATCTACTAGGCAGTCTCCTTGGTCTCTGCGATCTTTGAGGTAACGGTAGAAGTCCTATTTTGGTCATTGATTCATCAAGAGTTTTCCTCTTCCCCGAGGAGGATGCACGCTGTTCTTCATTGACTGAGCTGTTCAAATCGCATGAATTGTTATGATTTACTGGTATACTAACTTCCACAGGATCCTCTTCCCATGACTCTGGATGAAACTCCTCCGCATTAGGATTTAATGTTCCATTTGACTGAATTTCACCAGTAATTGGACTCTCTTCCAGTTCAGCTGGATCTGAACTTCCGCTCTCCATGATAGAGCCATCCATACTATCCTCAGCATCCTCCTTCTGCTTTTTCATCAATTGCTTGGTACTATTGAATGGTTCACAGTGAATATCCGCCTCTTCTCTTCCAGAAATAAATCCACAGGGGCGCAGTAGATCCCTGTGTAACGTCCTTTCGGGTACATCCCCTGTTTCTGGCTTCACCACATAGACTGGTATACCTTCAATTTGTTTTACCACAATATACACTGAAGACTCCCACCGATCAGCCAATTTGTGCTTGCCCCTCAACTTCACATTCTTGACCAATACTCTATCACCCTCTTCCACTGAGGATGGCATTACTTTCGCATCCCATCTGCGTTTGTTGGCTAGTTGATGTTTCTCAGCTTCCTGAGTAGCCAGCTCGTATGCATACTTCAACCTCTGACGTAACTCTCGTACATATTGGTGATGAGTTTTAGCGTTATTACCCACTGGACTGATGCCGAAGCATAAGTCTATTGGAAGTCGAGGTTCTCTTCCAAACATGAGAAAAAACGGAGAAATTCCAGTACTGTCATTCCAAGTACAATTATAGGCATTTACTAGTGGCCGAACATATTTTCTCCAATGTTCCTTACGCTTATCCTCTAATGTACCCAACATTTCTATTAAGGTTCTATTGAAGCGTTCTACTGGATTTCCTCGAGGGTGATATGGAGTGGTTCTGGATTTAGTGCCTGCTATTCTACATAGCTCTGAAATGAGTTCAGATTCAAAATTGGCTCCTTGGTCACTATGGATTCGTTTTGGAAATCCATAGTGGCAGATGAAATTCTCCCACAGGGTAACAGCAACAGTTCTTGCAGTCTGATCTCTAGTGGGATATGCCTGAGCATACTTAGTAAAGTGATCCGTGACTACCAAAACATTTCGTGTATCCTTGTCGTCAGGCTCTAAGGTAAGGAAGTCAATGCAAACTAGCTCCAAGGGGGCTGCTTTTTCTGCTCTAGCTTTTCTCCGCACACATCTTTCGCATGACTTCACCCATTGCTCTACCCCATGTGCCATTCTCGGCCAATAAAAACGTGCACGTGCTAAGTCCAAGGTCCGTTCACAACCCAGATGGCCAGTTTCATCATGTACCCCCTCCAGAGCTCTCTGACAATATTTTCTTGGAATCACAAGTTGTTGGTGTGGTCCTCCACTCCTCATCACTTTTCTGAAAAGTACTCCCTCTTGAAGACATAGTTTTTGCCATTCTCTGAAGAATAATCGCAATTCTGGATGCTCCCGATTCCTGTCTCGATCTTCAAATTTCTCACCTCTCTCCAGCATCATTATGACTTTGGATAAACATGGGTCTTCCCTCTGGAACACTCTCCAGTCACCCAGGGTAAACCCAGGTAGGGTGGGTTGTCCAGGCCACAGGTCCGGGTCATCAAAATCATCTGGAACAGCACCTCCTCCTGCAGGTAAGATTTCCACCAAGGCACCAGGACTGCACTCAAACTTGGAAGTAGAATGAGGTGTAATGGGAGTGTCGTAGTCTCCCGAATCTTCTGAAATATGTGTCAAAATAGAGACATCATGCTTCTGGAATGCCGCCTTACATATTACCTTAGATAGAGTGTCAATTCCTTCTTGATCTGTCTTCACACGAGATAGCATCTTGGCAACCCTCTCCTCATATTTCAAAAATTCTTCATCATCTTCTTCAGGATCATGTGGTCTCCTAGACAACCCGTCAGCATCTATATTGGCTTTACCAGATTTGTATCCGATGTCAAAGTTGTACAGGGAGAGGGATGCTAACCATCGATGACCTGTGGCATCCAGTTTAGCAGTCGTCAGGACGTACGTCAGAGGGTTATTATCTGTCACTACTTTAAACTCTGCACCATATAGATAATCATGAAATTTTTCACAAATTGCCCATTTAAGGGCTAAAAATTCCAATTTGTGGATAGGGTAATTCCGTTCACTTTTAGTGAGCCCATGACTGGCATATGAAATCACTCGCAGTTTTCCTTCTTGAATTTGGTAAAGTGCAGCGCCTAGCCCTGTAGTGCTGGCATCAGTGTGTAATACATAAGGTAGCTTCCAATTTGCGAAAGCCAACACAGGGGCAACCGTGAGTTTTTCCTTTATAATTTCAAATGCTTTCTGACATTCTGAGGTCCACCGCGTACCCGATAGCTGCTGACTTTGAATCCGGGCTTCTTTCCTATCCTTTCGACTGTTTGTTAGTCCCACCAACAGATTACTGAGCGGCTTCACCAAGCGTGAGTATTGATTCACGAATCTTCGGTAATAGCCCGCAAATCCTAGAAAAGATCACAGCTCTCTAATGTTTTTAGGTTGTGGCCACTTAGTAATGGCTGAAAGTTTCTCTTCATCGGGGAGCACCCCCTTCTCTGAGATATGATGACCCAAATATTTCACTGACTTCTGAAAGAATTTACATTTAGATGGAGAGAGCTTCAATCCGCATTTCAACAGTCGTTGTAACACCCTCATCAATCGGTCCTCATGCTCTTCCAGTGTGTCCGAGAATATTATAAGATCATCCAAAAAGGCCACAACTTCATGTAGATTAATATCAGTCATTACTTTCTCTATCATTCTTTGAAAACTTGCTGGAGCATTTGTCAGTCCTTGAGCCATTCTCTTAAATTGCCAGTTTCCAAAGGGCGTGGTGAATGCAGTTTTAGGCCTATCCATTTCTTCTACCTCAATCTGATAGTACCCACTCTTGAGATCTAGTACTGAAAACCACTTGCTACCTGATAGGAGAGTGAATGTCTCCTCAATTTGAGGCAACGGATAGGAGTCTTTTCTGGTTATGTTGTTCAATTTACGATAATCAACAACCATCCTCAAGGTACCATTCTTCTTTCTAACCAATACCACAGGTGAAGCATAAGGGCTATCAGATTCCTCAATCACTCCTGTGGCTAATAGCTCCTTCAGGTGCTGCCTGAGATCCTCAAAGTCAGCTGGGGATACATGACGTGTGCGCTCTTTAAATGGAGTTGGATCCAACAGGGTGATTTTATGCATTATTCCTGGAATACATCCAATATCAAGGTCATGACAGGAAAATGCTCCTTTTGCCTCTTGATTAATTCTCTTTTCTATATGCTGTTTAAACTCTTCAGATATTGGAGAATCTCCGAAGTCTAGCGGCACCTTCTCAGACTCCATGTTACCCTCTCCAATAGATTCTAGTTTAGCACCATCCTTATAGGTCGAGCCTGTAACGTTCATGGTCCTCACTATATCGACTGGCTCACCTACACCCAATGTCCTTCTAGGAGGCAAACTGATGCTACAATCCGATATATTCTTCAATAGCACCCTAGCCTTTGTGTGCGACTTACTGCCAGTTCGGATGAGTTGAGGTTGTACTAGTAAGCCTCCGGGTAGAGGATAATTTTCTGAAGCCTCAAGCAATATGGACAAACTCTGACCATGTCTGGGCATTCTCAGAATGCATTCCACTTCCTTCGCTTCATCCCTTTCGAACACTATTGGTCTGGTGCTGGTCAATCTAGCCATCATTGGCCTAGTAACTCTTTGATTGGAACTTTGATGAGAAACATAGGTCTGATATGTAGTTACCCAATTTTTCTCCATGGCTAACTCCTTAAGGTAATTTGGGCCAGCCAGTTCTTTACAGTCATGTATTAGATGTCTGAGAATATTCGTTCCCACTATTAAAGGCAGGGGTTTGTTCTTTTGATCGGGACAGACTAGAGCAAGGACAGAATATTTGTTCCCACTTCCACAGGCCTCCTTGGGAAACTGTACTTCAACTTCAATATACCCCAGATAAGGAACAGGTTGACCTCCTGCACCCGTAACACAAAGTAAGTCTTCTAGCGGGTATAGCTTCCGATGTGATAAATAGTCTTCATAGAAGGTTTGTGTTATGCACGTCACTTGAGAGCCAGTGTCCACTAAGCAAGGGCACTGCACACCATCCAAATAAGCGGTTGCAGAACAAACCTTTCCCACGAGGCGTTTCAAAACATCATCTGGTAGAGGACATAGTGGGATATGATCACTGGATATTTTTCTTTTGGGACTTATCTGAATTGCATTTGGTGCCTTTGTCTGCCCCTCGCAAAAGCACCTTTTTAGTTTAAAGGAGTATTTGAAACCTGCCTAATGCTGGGTATTTTTTTTATTCAAATTTTTCCCGCAATTTCTGTTGGACTAGAGCAGCATTTACAGGATTGATGCATTCTCCCATCATGTGTCCATTCTCTCCACAGTTATAGCAAAATGAAAGTATCTTGGGATGATGCCTCCCTTTTTGAGGCATCTTCTCTACCCAAGAGTTTCTTCGCATCATGCTGTTTGCAACAGGGCTATTTACTATTTCTGAATTGGCAGCTCTACAATGAGTGATCAATGGGGCGAGCAAAACATTATCTTCTCCTGAAAATGTTCCCAACTCAGATCCCACCTTAAACTCACTTGCCTCTGGTGTCATATGTTGAGCAATGCTTATGTCATTTGCTAGGTAAGTCCTGCTTACAGGTTTAATCTGGGTAACTCCCAATTGATGTATCCTCCTAGATTCTTTCATGTTTCTTTCTTCCTCAATCGTTCTGATTTTAAATAGCAGCTCCGAGTACTGTGGCAGTTTCTTCGACTGGCTCTCTAATAAGTCCCTCAATTGCAGTCGGGTAATCAGGGTCTCCTCCCAGCACCCACGTACAAACTGTTGTAGTAACTGCCTGTCTGGGGCGAGCCCAAAGAAAATTCCCCGCTCCACGACTTTCTGTAACAGGACCTGAAGCCTTCTCAAATAGTCTGAAGATTTTTCTTTGCCATTCTGGAAAGTTTCAATAAATTGAAAAAATAATTCCTCTCCATTAGTTACACTGCCATATGCCTTCTCCAGTTCCTCTAAACACTGCTCTGTTGTGGCGCTTTTATCTATGTAAGAGACAATATTTAAAGCTGGAGGAAGGAGACTTTCAATTAATTTCCTTTTTTTTGCACCTGCGGTGAGATCTGGATCCTGCAGTAATTGCTTAATTTGAATATGCCAAGTTTCATAGTCTCCTTCATTACTAGGTTTAGGGACATTTCCAGAGAAAACTTTAATTTTGTAGTACATATGATTCAACTCTGCGCCCTTTTCCTTAGGAGTTTTGATCACATGCTCCACTATAACCTTTGAAACATCCGCAGGAATAGAAATTGGTGGAATGGAATATTGAGAAGAATTGACTGCCACAGGATGTTGGGTTAGCATAGCATCCAAGCACTTGGGGACTCTTTTTCGGCTTTTAACTGGAGTCTGCAATATACTCTGGGGTGATTGATCTATATCTCGTGTTTCTTTTTCTTGTGACCCCAAACTCTCAATCATGAGAGCAGATGTTCTTTTCTCAGATCTTGAATATTGATTTTATGACTGTCAGCTATATATGCTAATTCTTCTTGAAGTCGATCTGTCATATCTAAAAGTATGTCACTCACTAGTGGGTCAGTGCATGCTTCAGGGGACATTGACTCAACATCCTGTTCTGATACTGTCTCATCTAAGACAGGTAAAATTAACCACTGACTGTCCAGTTCCCCTTTTAAGCTCATTCTTTCTAAAATAATTATAGAAAGCGGTTCTTCAAACTCACACAAAACTTGATCAGATGACTCAGCTCTTAAACGTTTCAATTTTGTAACTACACCCGCTGGGCTTAATGCATCTTCTACACTTGCTAAAGTTATTTCAGGATTTACAGAACTCAGAATAACAGATCTATCAGGAATACAATCATAGTACTTGCAATACTCCATTTTGTATGAGAAAGAAACAAAGAGAATACTGTGCTCACTTCACTAATGATGCTGGGTCGCTCAGTAGCAGGTCAGACAGAGAGAAAAAAAAAAAGAAACACCGCCCCACGTTGATGCACCAGAATTTGTTGTAACCCTTGAAGTTCAATTTTCTTTATGACTCCTTGTGTCTGAAACCTGCACTTTGATTCCCAACCCAGTATCAGAAATGAATCCACACGCTCTTTAGTGAGTAACAGTTTTATCTTTACTGGAATGAATGACTGAAATAAATCTGTTCACTTCCTAAGCATCTGCATTTGTCATATAAACACATGTATATAGTACAAGAGAAAACTCAACTTTGTCATAAACTCATGTTAAGTATTTCAACCAGAATCAGCATGTGATATAGCACCCGACCTTAAGCAGTCTCTGAACAAGCAAAGTCCCAGATTGTATCCTACTGTGTGTCCATTTGAATTTAGAACTGAAGAGGGCGTCAGTACTGCTGCTTCAACTGCCAAATCCACAATACAGCAGCCTCTATCCGAAAGAAGAGCTTCAAATCCTGACAGGGCACAGTTCAACTACTCCCAAGTCGTCCACAGCAGGGTTCCAGAAAAGAGAACCTTAATCAGCACAGATAATATTTATTAGTTCAGAGCAGGGCAGGAACTCTGTTCAAGCTGAGCAGTGATCTGTTCGCACACGCTCAATACAATCCAATTTTTATAAATCTCTTTAGGTAAAGTAAAAAACAACTTCAATACATCTCAAAACAATGTTAAATAACATAAATACATTACACATGAATACAATTATAGAGGGCTGCTCACCTTAATCAGCACAGATAATATTTATTAGTTCAGAGCAGGGCAGGAACTCTGTTCAAGCTGAGCAGTGATCTGTTCGCACACGCTCAATACAATCAAATTTTGAATCTCCTTTCCCCCCCCCCCCTCAGCTCTTAAAGAGACAGCACTCTATTGTCAGTCTTTTCATGTCACAATGATGATTCAACATTTCTCTGCCCTAGTTCCTAGAGGTATGTTACACATACACTACCAGCAATACATAAAATCTTCTTGGCATCCTATAATATTATCCATAGTTTTTGTGCCCTTTTGTTCCCTTAGAAGTAAAATGTTTTTGACTTGATGCATATTATGCACTGATATTGTGTACGCTCTGGCTCGTATAGCCTTATGTATTTATTTAAAATATATATTATTTCATTTCAGCAGCAGTTTTATTTACAATGGGAACCTCTATTACTCCTGACATTGCAAACTTGTATGTAAGTGCTTTTGAACAGGCTTTATTTGGTGGATTTTCCTTATTCAATACAAGTTATGACATGGAGGAGATACACTGATGATGTATTGTTGTTATGGGCTGGTGACCAGAATGTTCCACTTGGTTGGAATAATCTTGATCCAAATCTTCAGTTCACATATTCTGTCAATGCGCATTCCATAGTGTTTTTAGATATTGTAATCTTCAATGCCGGTGACCTTTTTGAATTCTGTATTCACCATAAGTCTACCAAGTGAAAGACATTGCTTCATTTCACCAGCTGCCAACCTCGCCACTTTAAGATTAATTTGCTGGTTAGTCAAAATTTTTTTTTGTTGAGATGCCTTTGTTATACAGTTCAAAAATTTAAAACACAATCAGCCAATATGGCTTTCCAGTTTATTGGATAAGGTTATCCAGTATGGTGAATTAGAAATGCATGCAAACAAGCACTCTTTGTAAAACATTGTTTACTTTTCCAGCCAAAGCAATATAGATATAGAATAGTGCCCTATATGTGTGTACCTTTTTCAGCACAAGCTAGTTCTAGCAATGCATGCTATATTCAAATCTTTTTTTTTTTTTTTTGCATTTAACCAGTGTTGCGGTCCTGGCCGCAAGCACCGCGGCCAAGCCCTTACTTCTTGATTTCCGGACCTGCTCCCGCCTCCGGAGTCCTGGCTTGCGGCCTGTTTGGCAGCATCCCCGCTGGGGCAGCACCGCCGTGAAAGTTCCGGTGGACGCCCTGTTCCTAGGCGCGCGCGCGTGCCACTTGGGCGCCTTTGTAGCCAGTTTCCCGCCAGTGCCGACTCCGCCCAATTCTTGATGTCAGACGCTGCGGCCTTGATAAGCCGGCCACGGCCATCCAACCTTTGCCTTGCAACGGGTTAGCATTCTGGTTTCCTGTTGCGTTGTGCCCCAGAGTGACCTGCTTGGCTACGTCGCTCCGTTCCTGCTACAGTACCTGCTTGGTTCCTGCCTGCTATGGTACCTGCTTGGTTCCTGCCTGCCTGTTACAGTACCTGCTTGGTTCCTGCCTGCTTGCTACAGTACCTGCTCAGTTCCTACAAAGCACGAAGGAAGGCGATCTATAATAGCCGTCAGGATGAAAGAAAAGAAATAGATGCCTGTAGTCTTAAAACAATCCTTTATTGCAGTGGAGACACAAGGGTAGCCCGACTCTGGCCGAGTTTCATCACATTTTATCAATATTTTGGAAACATTCACATCACTAACAGGTGAAATATTGTTGGTGACACTTGATATAGAGGCTTTATACACTAATATCCCGCAGCAAGCGGCCTTAGATATTGTTACTAAGGAATTAGAAATACGTTTGATACACAGAAGAATACCTGACGATTTTTTAATACGAAAAGCAGAGATAGCTCTCACAAGAAACTTTTTTAGGTTCAAGAAAAATTTTTTTCAGCAAATCAAAGGGGTGGCCATGGGTTCTACGATGGTGCCCTCTATTGCCAACCTGTATGTTGCTAAATTTGAACACGATTATTTAATTGAGCATGAATTTAAAGAAAATGTCATTCTATGGAAGAGATACATAGATGACGTCTTTTTAATTTGGAAGGGTGATGTGGACACACTTAAAACATTTTTCACTTGGCTCAATTCCTTAGATCAAAATTTGAGATTTACAATGAACTATAACAACAGCTCGATTCCATTTTTGGATATTCAAGTCAGTTTCACCAATGGGTTGTTCCTTACAGATCTATATAGAAAACCCACGGATACGAACAAAATATTGCATTACAAGAGTTGCCACAATAAGTCATTAATCAGGAATCTACCGTATTCACAATTCTTAAGGTTAAAGAGAATATGTGCAGACGATTCTATTTTCCATCAAAGATCAAAAGAGATGAAAACAAGATTTTTAGAAAAAGAATATCCTATAAAATATATAGAAGACGGATATATGAAAGCAGCAAAACAAAAAAGAAAAGATTTATTGACCAAAAAGAATAGAGCTCCTATAGACCGTATGGTTTGTCCACTCACCTACACACATTTTTCACACAGTATCATTTGCATTTTGAAGAAATTTTGGCCAATTGTTCAGGTATTAGCCACATTTAAAGATAAAGGGTTACTAATAGCCAATAAACGGGATAGAAATTTAAAAGATATGCTTGCCCCTTCAGCCTTACCATGTGCTCCAATTCAAGATAAAAGACCAGCAGGACATCGCCCATGCGGCTCTTGTTCAGTCTGCACAGTGAATCTTAAAACAGACCATTTACTGATACCGAAACAACAGAGAACTATCAAGCTCACTTCTTTCACCAATTGTAAGAGCAGAGGAGTAGTATATATTGTCATCTGTCCGTGCAATAAGTTTTATATAGGGAAGACTATTAGAGAACTGAACAAAAGGATTATAGAGCATAAAAGTGCTATCACACGTAATGTTCTGTCCAAACCCTTAGTGGCACATTCTATTGAATACAAACACAAATTTGCTGATTATAAATTTTGTGTACTTCAGAAACCAGTTTTAAATTGGAGAGGAGGCAATTTAGACCAGTTATTGCTAAGACAGGAACAGAAATTCATATATGAACTTGATACTCTCCATCCTAATGGACTTAATGCTGAAATAGATTATTCTGTGTATTTATAAGATTTTCCAATATTAGTTTCACCACATGGTAACACCCTTTTATGATAGATTTTTTACCTCACGGTTTTTATGTATTTATCCATCATAATTATTTATTACTGCATACTTTTTATAATATTTCTTACAGTGATTTTATTGTTTGATAACTTTATTAGGTTCAGTCCGTTTTTCAATAGATATAATGTGCATACTTGATATATATTCATTTTTATTGCTCTTAGATGTACATTTGATTTTATCAAATAATATATTACATTTCCTGGTGATTGCAGAAACACGAAGACAATGCACATATCATAATTTTAGCAAATATTCTTCACAATAATTTGTTTAAAAATTTTTTTTCTACCAATTATTTTTTAATACTTTGATGTGTGGGATATGAGTTAAATTTCGAACTCACTCTTCACATATTAACCCTTTTTATGGTTTATTGCTTAGCCATAAGTAGAAACATATTTCCAAGTTCACTTAGACAATGCAATGCCTTGACACTTTTGGCACATACACACGTCCTTTCAGTCAATAGCTATCTTTATAGCACCCACACACACACATCACAATTTTTATTATTTATTTATTTTTTAATAAAATATACACTATTTCACTCCAATACATTTATTACACTGACTCTTGTCCACAATGTTTTTATTTCCATTTTCTCCTTTTTTTTTGTTTTGACACGCCCCCTCAGATGATTGACAGTTCAATCCTTTTTTGAGTTTTTAATCTTTACAAACAGTTTTTCACATTACACATTATAAACTTGTTTTATTCATCTTTTTTTATACACAATACATTATTTTTTATTTTTTTGGGTTCACTAAATATTTTCGTCAATGATTGACAGCTGTAATTTGGCGCCAAATCTGATTACAAACATTTCCTGCACAGCACTGCCGTCCATGTTTGCCTTTGCTAGTGGAGTTCTGCTATCCCGAATGCTTCAAGGTAAATTCACTCCTTTGATGTCCTGTTTGCTCTGTTTAACCTTTTCAGTATGTTAAATAGCATTGTTTGTTTCCATTCCTTTATCAAACACTTTCCTGAGCACTTCTAACATTGTTTCTTTTGCACTCTGATCGCTACATCAGTAGCCCTCCTGCCATTTGCAATCTGCACAACATGATATCAAACTATTTCAAGATATCAGTCACAACAATTTCTATTAGTTATTTCATTTGGTGCACATATGTATATTGTTCATCTGAGAGCTGTTTTGAAAGAAAGTAATATCAATATATACCTTTACTCATCACGGTGGTTCAGTTTGATATTTGACATCTTGCTTTTATATGGCTTCTAATACACTTACAGCACAGCGTTTTTTTAAAAGGTTTTACAATGTATCTTTCACTACATTTAATGAACTATATATGTTAGCATATGTGTGGTCTTTTAAAAAAAATTTTTTTGGGTACTGTAGCGTTTGGAAGGCTACACAATGAAATATTCACGACGTATATTCACTTACATGAGCCCTTAGTAGTTCTTTGCCACTTTCTAAAATAGTTTAAGGAATATTTGGTACACATATTAGAGCAAGGATTAATTCACGGATATTCATTTTGAGATGCATACTAAATTATTATAGTCAACACTGACTGCAATCTTAACACCTTTATGCATCAACCCCCTTTCATGCACATTGGTCAGTAATTTAAATCGACACGCTCATCATTATTTATGCATTCACTTTTCTGAATTTTTAAGCCCTTATATTTAGCATGTTTGAACATTGTTTACTAAGATCACAATTTTCTTTATGGGTCTATAAAAAAGGAATGTAATGGTTTTATTTCATTATTCATTTCATATGTTTTTTTATGATCAGACTCCATCAGCAAAGCACTCATGTCTTAAAAGTTTTTATATTATAGGGATGTGCATTTGTTGTATCCACACATGTATGAGGAGTTGTTCTCCCCAGTTTGTATTGCTTTTTTTCATCCATATTCGTCTTAATTAATATTTTTATCATACACTATTTTATAATGTCCACATACACATACATCACAGATCTTCACATAGCACAGAGATTCTAAACAATTATTTTTATTCCCACAGTTTCTTAATTTGTTTCACCTTTATAGTTTTTAAGCTCAATATTTTATATAAATACATCAGTAAGACATATTATAACAATAATTTTATTAGAGTACAGTTTAACCACACACAACATTAAGTGATATATTTATTTATATTAACAAAGATACATTGATATGTACAGTTAATGTTCACAATATCTTGATTAATGTTCAACTTTAATGTATAATACATCATGTGATATTGTCATCTTTTTTCTGCACCATTACAGACTCAACATAAGAGATCATACAGCTCTTTATATGATCACACTATATTCATAGTCGATATATAACTAATGAATTCAAGAAGATTATTGTAAGGTAATGTTGATGTTTTTATCAATATTCTGGATTTTGTTTTTATGCAATTTATTCTACCGTGAGGCTATGTACAAATTCACTTGGTTTGTTACAAATCCATCTTTTTAGTGTATTTATCCTCTATATGTCACCTTGGCTTTTTTATCTAACTTTTAAATGACTGATTCACTAAAATGTGATTGATTGATTCAAATAACTATACAATTATTGATGATGTCATTTATATTATTTTATTCTTATTCTCAAAGCTTTTATTTATGTTTTTAGCCCCTGAGGCAGCCGTTTTGAAACGGCGAAACTCGGCCAGAGTCGGGCTACCCTTGTGTCTCCACTGCAATAAAGGATTGTTTTAAGACTACAGGCATCTATTTCTTTTCTTTCATCCTGCTCAGTTCCTGCCTGGTTCCAGCACCCGAGCTTGCTACAGTTCCTGCCTGGTTCCAGAACCCGTACCCAGTTACAGTATCTCTACTGTCCTAGTCTGGTTCCAGTTATCTGTCCTGATCCACAACCCGCCTAAGTCCCAGCGGCCGGGCCCCTATGCGCTCCTCCCGGGGGGGGGGGGGGGGGGGGGAGGCTTCGGCTTCCAAGGGTGAAGCCACCTAAGTCCCAGTGGCTGGGCTCCTACGGGCTCCTCCCGGGGGAGCACCAGCTTCCAGGGTGAAGAGCATCTACGTCCCGCCTGAACATCTGCCTCCCAGCCCGCTGTTCATCAGAAACATTGTCCATCTTTTCCCAGTCTCCAGCAGGTCGGCCCAAGGGTCCACTAAACTGAGACTCCCGCAACAGATTGCAAGGCCATGGACTCGGCGGATGCACCTGCTCCCTTGGATCTGTCCGGGATGGCCCGGCAGATGCTACAGCACCATTGATAATTTGGCAGCCAAGGTGGAACGGCTATCCTTGTGCCTGGAGTCCTTGCCTTCCGCTGGCAGGGCCCCCGAGGGTCACGGCCCTTCTGTGACTCAGTTACCAGCACCTTCCCGCTACGCTGGCGATTTAAGGACCTGCCGCGGCTTCCTGAACCAATGTTTTGTACGATTTTTATTTTTATTTATTTATTTAACTTCTTTTACTATACCGACACTCAAGACCAGGTCTTATCGTACCGGTTTACATTAGAACATGGGGAAACCAATTAACGAATAAGTAGAAATGAGAAGTTACATTAAAACAGGGAGAGTAAAAACATGGATGTCGGAAGATAGGACAGAATTAAACTATAACAGAAATGGGTTCTCCTTGTTGCCTCGGCAGTTTCCCTCGGATGCGGTGAAAGTGGCATACATCCTGTCCTTGCTCGATGGGAAAGCCTTGATATGGGCTTCTCCCCTTTGGGAAAACAATGATTCTTCACTAACGGATTTACAATTGTTCATCACGAACTTTCGCCAGGCCTTTGATAAGCCCGCCCGAGTAGCTACGGCTACATCTAATCTGCTGCAACTTCGTCAGGGGGCTCGCTCCTTGGCAGACTATGCAATGGAATTTCGGACTTTAGCCCAGGAAGTAGGTTGGCAGGATGGTAGTCTTAAGGCCATCTTCCTGGAAGGCCTTTCCGGATGCATTAAGGATGAGATTGTGGCTCGAGATTTGCCGGAAGACCTCAACGCCTTGATCGAGATGGCTGCTCGCATAGACCGCCGCCTACAACAACGGGCCAAGGAGCAGCGCTCTTCTCGCCATAGTCCGGCTCGTGGGCCAAGACCTGCGCCCTCTTCTAAGAGCTCTCGTCCAGATGTCCCCACCAGCGAACCCATGCAGCTGGGATGGGCCCCGCTTCTTGAAGAAAGACAATGTCGCCGTTCGTTGAAGTTGTGTTTATATTGTGGCCAGAAGGGCCACTTCTTGGCACGCTGCCAGAAGCGTGCGGAAAACACCAAAAACCTAGGAGGTCGGGAGGAGCTCCTCCTAGGCTGTGCTACAGCTCCTCAATGCACTGTTCCTGTTACTCTGGAATACCCCGGAGGTTACTTTGAGATGATGGCGTTCCTGGACTCTGGAGCCATAGGTAATTTCATCCTGCACGACTTAGTCTCCCAGTTGCGAATCCCTATGCATAGATGGGAGGTTCCGTTACGAATTACCTCGATCCAGGGGATGCTCCTTCCTGGTCCCGTCCAGCTGTCCATGGCACCCATTACAGTCGCACCGGGGTGATCCATTTGGAGGAGATAGCCTTCCTAGTTCTGGATAAGGCTGTCCACCTTGTGGTGCTAGGGTTGCCGTGGTTACAGAAACACTCGCCCAAGATTCAATGGGATACATTACAGATTGTTAAATGGAGTCCCTTCTGCCTAGCCAATTGTATGAAGGTGCCTAGGACCCCTTCACTTCTGTTGATACATGCTGCTGAGGGTCCCCCTGCACCTTATGAGGACTTCACTGATGTATTCTCCAAGACCAAGGTGGAGATCCTTCCGCAGCACCATCCGTACGACTGTGCTATTGACTTGCTACCTGGTACCATGCCCCCTCGAGGAAGGGTTTATTCCTTATCCATACCTGAGACCCGGGCCATGTCCGAGTACATTGCAGAGAATTTGGCCAAGGGGTTTATCCACCCGTCCAAGTCGCCTGCAGGGGCGGGCTTCTTTTTTTTCAGCAAGAAAGACGGCTCACTGAGGCCGTGTATAGACTATTGAGGCCTAAATTTGATTACCAAGCGAGACTGCTACCCGCTCCCGTTAATCCCGGAGCTCCTAGATCGGCTTCAAGGAGCGAAGATTTTCACAAGGTTGGACTTATGAGGAGCCTATAATTTGGTCAGAATCCGTCCCGGAGATGAGTGGAAAACCGCGTTTAATACCCGAGACGGGCATTATGAGTACCTCGTGATGCCTTTCGGCTTATGTAATGCCCCAGCGTGTTCCAGCACCTGATGAATGAGGTGTTGCTGGACCTTCTGAACATCTGTGTAATTGTTTACCTCGATGACGTGTTAGTCTACTCCCAGTACCTGCCGTCACATCGTTAACATGTCCGCCAAGTGCTCCAGATACTTAGGGAGCATGGTCTATACGCGAAATTGGAAAAGTGCAGTTTTGAGAAGACCTCCCTGCCATTCCTAGGCTACATAGTCTCTGCAGCAGGCTTTCTAATGGATCCTGAGAAAGTGGCGGCAATTAAGAATTGGCCCCGGCCCAGGGGTCTTAAATCATTGCAACGCTTCCTCGGCTTTTCTAATTTCTACCGCCACTTTATCCCCAAATACTCCTGTATTGTGGCTCCATTAACTGCCCTCACCCAAAAGGGGGCTAACGCGGTGGATTGGCCTCCTTCTGCCTGTCAAACTTTTGAGGCCCTTAAGGAAGCCTTCTTACTAGATACCTGCCTTCGTCATCCGGATCCCAGCCGGCCCTTCGTGGTGGAGGTTGATGCCTCCAATGTGGCCGTGGGGGCCGTACTGAGCCAGTACTCTGATTCTGGACAGCTGTTGCCCTGTTCATATTTCTCAAAGAAATTCTCCCCGGCTGAGAGCAACTACTGTATAGGTGACAAAGAGTTGCTAGCCGTGAAACTTGCCCTGGAGGAATGGAGACAGTGGTTGGAGGGAGCCAACCACCCGGTCACGATTTACACTGATCACAAAAACCTAGCATTCTTGAAGCAAGCACATCGCCTGAATCCAAGACAAGCCCGATGGTCGCTATTTTTTGATCAGTTTGACTTTACCTTACGCTACCGACCCGGCTCTAAGAATGTTCGAGCTGACGCGCTCTCATGCTCTTCTGAGGTTGAAGAGACCCCTGATACACCTCAGTATATCTTGGACCCTGAAAAAGTCAGCCTTGCTGCAAACTTGGTGTCCTCCCAAGGGAAGACCGTTGTTCCGCGTCGCTCCAGGAGAGCCGTCCTCGCTTGGGCCCATGACTCCCTCACTGGGGGCCTTGCTGGTTGGAAAGGGACATTGGATTTGTTAAACCATTTCTACTGGTGGCCAACGGTGAGACAAGACGTCCAAGCTTTTGTGGGCTCATGCCCTACTTGTGCGGTTCAAAAACCGCTCCTCGGGAAGCACAGGGGCTTGTTGCAACCATTGCCCATCCCGGTGGAACCTTGAACACATATCTCCACTGATTTAGTCGTGGATCTTCCTGTCTCAGGAGGTAATTCGGTCATCTGGGTAACCGTGGACCGATTTTCCAAGATGGCGCACTTCGTTCCCTTGCCAAAACTTTCTTCTGCCCCTGACCTAGCTGGTTTGTTCGCTCACTACATCTTTAGACTTCACGGTCTTCCACAGGATATCGTCTCCGATCGAGGACCACAGTTTACAGCCAGCTATTGGAAAGCCCTATGTAAGTGCTTTAATGTGCAACTTAGCCTTTCATCTGCATTCCACCCTCAGAGCAATGGGCAAACGGAACGAACCAATCGAACCCTGAAGACGTTTCTCCGTGCCTTTGTGAACGAACGACAATATAATGGGGCCAAGCTATTCCCTTGGGCGGAGTTCTCATATAATAATCACACGCATGCTGCTACGGGAAGTTCCCCGTTCCTCATTGTTTATGAGAAGCAACTTCGTCCACCTCTACCTTCGCCTGAACCTAGTGCACTCCCAGCATTGCAACTCTCAGCTCGCCAGCTCCGTGCCTTGTGGAACTCAACCCAGGAAAAGATCCGTAAAGCCACCCTGTCCACCAAGAAGTGGGCAGATAGGCATCGTCAAACAGCACCTATCTTCTTCCCAGGAGACCGTGTCTGGCTTAGCCCCAGAAATCTTCAGATACGTATTCCCTCTCGAAGACTAGCCCCGAAATTCTGTGGGTCTTTCTGAATCGCCGAATGAGTGGGAGCGGTCTCATACCATCTACGCCTACCCTCTTCCATACGCATACATGATGTGTTCCATGTGTCATTGTTGAAGCCTCTTGTGTTGTCCAGATACCATTCCAGGGCTCCTGAACCCTCGGACCCTTCAGTACCAGACGAGGTTACGTATCAAGTACGTGAAGTTTTGGATGTCCGGTTTCATCAACGCCGATGGGAATACTTGCTTGCCTAGGAGGGTTGCGGACCCAAGGACAACTCTTGGGAGCCGGCCCGTAATATTCTCGACAAGGACTTATTACGGCAGTTTAATTTATGATCCATATTTATGATCCATATTCACTTTGATATTGGTGCACTATTGTAAACCATTATGATGGTAAATAACTTAATGACGGTATATAAAAACTCTTAAATAAATAAAAATAAATAAATTTGGTCCACCCCAGTAAACCCGGACCGGCTAAGAGGGGGCGTAAGAGGGGAGGTACCATTGAAGTGAGGTGGAGCTGGTAGAGCCAACAAGGCTCTAGGAGTGGAGGGAGAGGGCTGTTGGTGGGAGGATCCGGTACTGGAACTGAATTACCAGACAGGGCATCAAGCCGGGCGTGCAGACGCTCGATGGAGGAGGCCAATGCCTCAAGAAATTGTTGCTGTTCTTGTACCTTAGAAGCCAGGCAAGGAATAGACTGGAGGGCACGCGGCTCCGCCGAGTCCATGGCCTTTGCAACCTGTTGCACCGGAGGTGGACCCTTGGGCCGAGGTGGGGTTGATGCTACCCGTAGGAAGGATCCAATGGGTCTGCACCCTCTGCAACCGGAGTGGGCTGGTGGACGGAGGCCGGCTGGTACTTCACCAATACCAGCCCTCGTTCCCTGCGTGTTGAGCCTTTGGGTACCGTAGCTGGCTGGGCTTAGGTGGGCTTCCATATGTTGTCGTCGATGGAAAGATAGAGAGGTCAGCCCAGAGGCAGCAATAGCAAAGCTGGGAAGTCTGTACTGGACGGGGCAGAGTCCCAGAGACCCGGGCGCCAATAGAATCAAAGTCAGACAGGGGGCACCTGAGCAAGAACAGGCCAAAGCCTGAATAGGCCAAGTCCAGGGCGTAGACTGAAGAGGTGTCGTAGAGCAAGCTGAAGTAAGGGCCGGCGGCAATTAAGGAGCGGTGGCAAGGCAAGGCTGAGGTCTGATCGAGGAGAAGATCAAAGGCGTAGTCAGGCAATGCAGTGGTCTGGGCTTGGAGAAGATCAGTAGCATGGTCAGGCAAAGCCGTGGTCTGGGCTTGAAAAAGACCAGTAGCATAGTCAGGCAATGCAGAGGTCATGTCCATGAAGTCAATTCGAAGAAGGGCTAGGAATCAGGAACGCAGGAATGAAGGAGAACAAGCACTGGAACTTACAGGGATCAGGAACGCAGGAGAATCACCAGGAGGCAATGAAGTACACGACCAGCGTGGAGATCTGTTGCAAAGGCGACTTCCAGGAGCCAAGCCCGGCCTTAAGTACCGCAACTTCGGTGACATCATCATCTTGGGCTGCGGCCCTTCATAAGCGACAGTGATGCACGTGTGCCTAGGGAGGGGCGTGGTGCTGAACTGCGGTGTCTCTCCGCGGGCCATGCGGACAGGCCTGTCGCGGAGGAAAGAGGCCTGTAGCAGAAGCTAGAGCACCGGGGATGGCCTGAGGATGGAGCCGGCATCCCACCGCCACCAGAGACGTGGAACTAGATGCTGGATTTGGCAAAGAGAGGTGAGGGGGCCAGACCGCGGCCGGAACATGCAACAAATCACATTTGGGTGGGCTGTTGAAGCCTTGAATTCTTGCTGCAATTGCATTGACTTGTGAAGTATACTGCATACATTTTATGTTTGATGTAATTTATTTATTTATTTATTTAACAGTTTTTTATACCGATCTTCATAGTAAATAACCATATCGGATCGGTTTACATTTAACAAGGGTAAACTGAAGTAACAATTCTGGTAAACACTAGATAACAAAAGATAGGAATAAGTCAAAAAGTTACAATCAACAAGAAATAAAGAACTTGGAAGCTTAAAACAAGCTGGAAAGAAGATAAAGGCAGGTGAATAATTATAAAGAGATACGATTGAGTACGGGTTAAAGCTTAAGGTGCTTTAACCTGGAAGTGCCAGAGTCCATTGTTCATGAAGATGAATGCCATGACTTGGTAAGAGAGAAGAGCAACTAATGATTGTCTGGTGGATCAGGGTAGGCTTGGTGAAAGAGCCACGTCTTGAGTCTTTTTCTGAAAGTTAAAAGGCAGGGTTCCAGTCTGAGGTTTGATGGGATGTTATTCCAGATAGATGGGCCTGCTATCGAAAAAGCTCTGTCTTTGGTCGTAGAGAGGCGTGTGGCTTTAGTAGGGAGAAATTTCAGAGTGCCTTTGTGAATATCTCTAGTTGGTCTGTTCGAGGAGTGGAGTTTGAATGGGATTTCCAGGTCGAGTTGGAATTGATGATGGATGGTTTTGTGTATTAGGGAGATTGATTTGTAAAGGATTCTAAAATTCACTGGTAACCAATGAAGGTTTCTGAGGATGGGAGAGATGTGTTCACCGCGGCTGGTGCTGGTCAGCAATCTCGCTGCCGCATTTTGTATCATCTGCAGTGGTTTGGTAGTAGATTTTGGGAGGCCTAGGAAGAGGGCACTGCAGTAGTCAATTTTGGCGAACAGCAACGCTTGGAGGACTGTCCTGAAGTCATGGAAAAATAAGAGTGGTTTAAGACGTTTTAGAACCTGTAGTCTGTAGAAACAGTCTTTGGAAGTTGTGTTGACCATTTTCTTTAGGTTTAGTCGATTGTCCAGTATTACCCCAAGGTCTCTAACATGCGTACAGGTGATGTGAGAATTGTGTGGTGATGGTGGAGGGAGATTGTTTTCATTTGAGGAGATGAGGAGAAGCTCTGTCTTTGAGGCATTGAGGACCAGGTTTAAGCTGTTGAGTAGATTGGTGATGGATAGGAGGCAGTTATTCCAATAGGTGAGAGCTTTTGAGATAGATTCTGTGATAGGGATTAAAATCTGCACGTCGTCTGCGTACAGATAATGAATTATGTTGAGGTCGGTTAACAGTTGGCAGAGGGGGTGGAGGTATATGTTAAAGAGGGTTGGAGATAAGGAGGATCCTTGTGGTACACCAAGGGTTGAATTTGTTAGGGGTGACTCTTTATTATTGATTTTGACTTTGAAAGTTCTATTGCTAAGGAAGGACTTGAACCAGTTGTGGGCTGATCCGGAGATGCCGATATCTTCTAGGTGATCCAGAAGGATGGCGTGGTTGACAGTGTCAAATGCCGCCGAGATGTCTAACAGGACTAATAAAAAGGAGTGTCCTTTGTCTAACCCCATTATAATATGGTCTGTAAGTGAAATGAAGAGGATTTCCGTGTAGCGTGATTTGCGGAAACCATATTGCGAAGGATATAGGATATTGTGATCCTCTAGATATTCTGAAAGCTGGGTGTTTACCAGTTTCTCCGTAAGTTTGGCAATGAATGGGAGATTGGAAATGGGTCTGAAGTTAGCTAGTACATTAGGGTCTAAATTGTGTTTCTTGAGGAGGGGCTTGAGTGAAGCGGTTTTTAGACTGTCTGGGTAGCTTCCTTGAGTTAGAAGGCTGTTAATAATACTTGTCAGAGGTCCTGAGATGGTGTTTGGAATGAGAAGCAGGAGTTTCGACGGGATATTGTCAGCCGGATGGCTAGATGGTTTCTGTCTTTTTAGAAGGGATTCAATCTCTTTGGTGGAGATTGATTCGAAGCTGTCAAACTTGGGTCTAATAAGGGAATTGGAATTCTCGCCTGACTTGAGAGGTGTTGTATTTGGAGGAAGGAGGGCGAGGGTATTTAAAATCTTCTGTTGAAAAAATGAAGCGAGCTCATTAGCCTTGGATAGAGCTTGTTCGTCTGGAATAGATGGAGGGGTTGATTTAGTGATTAGTGTTACGTAAGCAAATAGGGCCTGGGCATCGTACTGGAAATGGTGTATTTTGTTGGCATAGTATTCCTTTTTTTTTTGTAGAATGAAGGTCCTGTATCGATGTAAGAATCCCTTGTATGCTGATAGGGTAGTTGAGTTGGGGGTTTTTCGCCATCTATTTTCTTTATGACGTAGGTCCTGTTTCATCTGTTTTAGTTCAAGGGTGAACCAGGGTTGATTTCCCTTTTTTGTTGGGTTGATTGTTTTGGAGGTTATTGGGCACCATTTGTTTGCGACTGCTTCTGTAATCTTGTGCCAGGAGGATAGGGCTGAGTCGGGATTAGATAGGACTAGGTTAGAGAGTTCCTTGGAGAGCTGATCGCTAAGTATATCAGATGGACATGCTTTCCTGAATTGAATGGTAGAAAGGTGCGGAGAGGTGTGTGTCTGTTTGTATGTGGAGAAGGAAGATTCTATCAGGAAATGATCTGACCAAGGGATTGGGGTACAAATGGGATCTACTGTGCAAGTGAATTTAGAGTTGATGAATATTAAATCCAGAATGTGTCCAGCTTTGTGTGTGGGGCTGTTGATGGTCTGAGTGAATCCCATTGCACCGAGGGTGGTGAGGAGAACTTCGCAGTTCGCAGATCGAGGTATAGCGTCTTTATGGAGGTTGAAATCACCCATAATCATTGTTGGTAGGTCTGAGTTAATATGTTTCACTATGGATTCTATGAGGGGTGAGGGGTCCGTTTCTAGAACTCCTGGGGGAGCGTAGACTAGCAGTATTTCTAGATGTTTTGACTTGACTAGACCGAGTTCCAATTTGAACTCAGTCTTGATGGAATGTGCGGTCAGTCTGAATTCTTTCTTGGTGGCTAGAAGAAGTCCGCCTCCTCTTTTTTTGTGTCTATGGAAGGTGAAGATGTCATATGTCTGGATAGGTAGTTGGTTAGTTAAGGCAATGTCCGAGTTTTTTAACCAAGTTTCTGTGATGGCACAGATGTCTGTGTTGGAATCCAGGAGGTAATCATTGAGGATGTGTGTCTTTTTAGTTAAGGATTGTGCGTTGAAGAGGGTTACTGAGAGTAGCGTGAGGCCAAGAAGTTGGTTCAAAGGTGACGTCATGATTGGAATAATTCTTTTTTGTATGACGTTGGTGGAGTTAGTTAAGGAGATTCTCCTTTGGTTGTGGATGATTGGAATGTTGTAAGTGTACATGATGAGTGGAATTCTGGAAGAGGTTTAGTCTGAGCAGTGCTTGGTTGGGACTGGAAACAAACTGGTGAGAGTCTGTAGGAATACAAGAGATGTCTGAGGACTGATGAAGAAGGTGTCTGTCTTAGTGAGGAGCGGTTTGGATGATTGCTGAAGGGTGTCTGTATGCTTGTTGGTTTGACTGGAAGAGTGCTCTGTCCTCCGTAAGCGTGAATGGGGATGTCTGACCGCTTACTGGGAGTGATTCAATCCTGGAAGGTCACTGGAATTAAACAGAGGCCTGTTTTTGTTTTCCGGGTTCAGAGACTTGTTTAAGTGCAAGTATACTAAGGCGAGTGGAGGAGTCTATCTATTATAAGTGGGTTAGTAGCGAGGGTACTAGGAATGCTCACTATAGTTATAAGGTTCGTGTAGACGTTTCACCTAACGTGGAAGAGTTGAGGACGAAACCAGAGGTAGGTAGGTGGCTTCTAAGTAGAGTTGGTCCTGGGCCTGGGTCTGGGGCACGCGACTTTGCAGTCCTTTCGTAGTTTACTTGCTGTTGGAGGGATAGTCGATGAACCCAGCTATTATAGAGTCATGTGAGCAGCTGGTGGGACTTGTAGTAGAGGGTGGAGACGTCAGCAGTTGTTATTCTTCTGTGTGTGGGATTGGTAAGGAGGTCCTGGGCGAAGGTGAACAGAGATTCGGATGCGCACAAAGGTCGCACGAAGGGGCGCACAAAGGGGCGGGCCCCTAAAAGAACAAAAAATACCCGGAATAATTTACAAAGAATGGCATGGCATTATGGTGCACAATATAAAAATAAGGAAAGGAGCCTTTAAATTCACATTTCACTCACTTATAACAGACTTATTAAAGCACTTTTCATCCTGGTAGGTGATGATGATCAGTGGGCTTACTCTATGGCAGACTTTGTGCCTACAGTTCCACATTTGGTGCCAGCATGCTACTATTAATTAATTGGCCTTTGATTGTTGTGAGTCTGCCCTCATTTTGAAAAACAGTTTTAAAAGGCCCTCTCCACGTTTTGTGTTAATGGAAGGTAAGACACTTTGTCATTTTTGTGCAGCGATTTGAAGCAACAGAAGAAATACCAAACCAAAAAAAAAAAAAATTTCAGGGATTTTTTTGTTTCGTCTTGCAAAATAACATACAGCGGAGATGATTTTCAAATGGATTTTCAGATGTAAAAGTGGCACCTATAGCAACTTTCAAAAGCCCGTTTATGCATGCAACACTTTGTTTTACACCCATAAATCCTCTTGAAAATGACCTCCACAATTTTTACGAAATTGTTTTCCCCGCTCGCTGTTGGCAAATACTGCATGCCATTTGAAAAAAATTAAAACAAAATGATAAAGGAACATGTAGCAAAATGACAAAAAGAAAACAAAATGAAACTAGAAGAAAATGAGAAAGGGAATCTAACTGGAACTTCTGATGTTTAGGATGGAAACTAGTAAAAGTGTATTTCCACAGGGTGTCATTAAAAGAATGAGAGAGTCTGGGTTCCCCCCCCCCCCCCCTTATTTTATATATTTTCATTTGTTGTTGTCATAATTAAAACTGTATACAGCATATAAACATTTTGGGGTAGATTTTATAATTTTGCGCGAGCGCGTACTTTTGTTCGTGCACCAGGCGCAAACAAAAGTACGGATTTTATAAGATACGTGCGGCTACGCACGTATCTTATAAAATCCAGCGTAGGCACGCGCAAGGGGGTGCACATTTGTGCAACCTGTGCGCGCCGAGCCCGGCGCATGTTGCCTGCTCCCTCCCCCCACCTTCCCCTCTAACCCACCCGCCCGGCCCTATCTAACCCCCCCCCCCTACCTTTGTTGCCAGATTTACGCCTGCTGAAAGCAGGCGTAAAACTGTGCGCGCCAGCAGGCTGCTGGCGCGCCATCACCTGACCCGGGGGCTGGTCCGTAGGCCTCGACCACGCCCCCGGGCTGGCACCACGCCCCCGATCCCGCCCTGAACCGCCCCTGACCCTGGTCCCGCCCCAGACACGCCCCTCCCCGCCCCTTTTACGAAGCCCCGGGACTTACGCGCATCCCGGGGCTATGCGCGTGCCAGCGGCCTATGCAAAATAGGTGCGCCGGCGCGCAAGGGCCCTGCGCGCGTAAATCCGGCCAGATTTACGCGCGCAGGGCATTTAAAATCCGGCCCACTATGTTCTTCACTTCTAGTAACAGACTTTTAAATTTAATTTAAATTTTTAACATCGGTAGCTTGCACCTTCATGTCCTCCCCATTCCTGCCTCTTCACCCACCACCAAAGTGACCCCCCCCCCCCCCCCCAACAATTAAAACACTGTTACCACTCGGTTTTGGGGAAAACAGGCCGCAGCTTTATTAACTGTTAACATTAACAATACTGGTACCCGAGTCGCTGGTGTGTATAACAAGATTAGAGTCCCGGGTGTTGCGCCGGCATCCGCCGTATTAAGCCAGATCGCCCAACATCTTCCGGTTACCCTCCGTGGCTCCAAGCAAGGGGGCCATTGCCTCCAGTCATCCCATGCCCACTTGACGTACTACTCCATCTCCTAGGACCTCCAGTTTGTCCACACCATGTCCTCCAGGTCCCTATTTGCCTACCAACTTGGGTACCCCTGCCACCAGCCTGGGATAGTATCTTACTTGTCCCAGGCCCCCCACCACCATTAGTGTGGCCTACTCCTACCACCCAATAGTTGTTCTAATGCCTCTCGTATGGCATTGTTAAATAGGTCATATCCCACTCCGGATAGATGTATCTTGTCCGGCTTGTATAAGCCTTCGTATAACTTGTCAGCCCATTCATGCCTAATTTGTTGTCCCCCCCCCCATACTCTGTACCTATTATCCTACTTGCCTATTCACCTTCTTCCTACCCCTGCCCCCACATCTTGGTGTCCTGCCACTTGATGCGGGGTATGACATCCGACCATATAAGTGTGGTCTGGAGGGGTCAACTCTATTAATGCCGCCAAATCCCTCTTCATCATGTCAATCAATTGTTTGCACGAGTACTTGCCCAGATCATGCCTCCCAGATGTATTACTATAATGTCTGGTCTCTCGAATGTGCTCAACTTACGTCGCACCCCTGGCAGCAATTGCCCCCATCTCATTCCTCGCATTCCCATCCATAATAGCTTGGCGCCCCACCGGGCCAAGCCCAAATGTATGCCGTACGATTTCTCCTGCGCCCTCTTGGTGGCCTAATGTATGAAGGAGTGTCCTAACACCCATACTATCCTCCGCTCTGACATCAGACCTGCGAAAGAAATTAATTAATAGTTAGGAGCTGCTCTGCACAATCCCGGCCTAACATACAGGTTAGCTGCTGCGGACTGCCATCGGCCAATCTTATGTATGGTGTCCATGGGCAAGCCCGCCTGCACTGCGCTTGTGGCTGCCCCAATCCTGAACAATTGTGTTCCATATTCTGTCGGATCAAGCCCAATTTCTGTCAAGGCCCAATGGAGAACTGCCGCAAACTGAAATTTTGTCAGTGGCACCCCGTCTGCGAGTACTAGTAGGTATGTGCCCCCCTTTAGCCTTGCCTGCAGAAACTGAGTTATATTTTTTACCTGGCAAGTTACTTGCTATACCACCTCTGCTAATCAAATTTCCACCCCTCTTGCCCACTGATCCGTTTTCGATTGGTGCACTATTATGCTAATGCTCTGCCCCTGTGCCTGTACATTATTAGGTAGTATACCATTTATTCCCATGTCCTTTTTGGATGCGGCCACCAGCTCGCTCACCTGCATTGCTGCAAAAATGTAGTGCAAAAGGCAGCTCTAAATGATCCTGTTTTGAATTCTGATGTGCAGACTTGTGGCATGGCATGCCATAAAAGGACTAATATGTCATGAGTTATTGGCTGCCTCTTATCCCCGTCCCATTCCAAACCCCTTGCCCAACCTGCCAACATCTTCTTGACCATAAAGTTATTGAGCAGATCCCCGCATCCCTGTGCTTTCATGAAGAATGCAAAACCTGCTAACTGATTTACCGTTGCCCCTCTAGACAACCCTGACTCCTTCGCCCAGGAGATGAACTTGACCATGAGTTTGTCTTATACCGATCCCACCACCCATCCTTGGCCCTGTATGAATTCCTGCACCCCACTAAAAACCCTGCAATACGCTTTCCATGTCGCCGGGGCGACGGATGCCCTTAGCAGCCCCTACTCGGTAGCATTCCAATCAGCCATAAATGGTCCATGGTGAGACCGCACCTTGAATACTGTGTACAATTCTGGTCGCCGCATCTCAAAAAAGATATAATTGCGATGGAGAAGGTACAGAGAAGGGCTACCAAAATGATAAGGGGAATGGAACAACTCCCCTATGAGGAAAGACTAAAGAGGTTAGGACTTTTCAGCTTGGAGAAGAGACGACTGAGGGGGGATATGATAGAGGTGTTTAAAATCATGAGAGGTCTATAACGGGTAGATGTGAATCGGTTATTTACTCTTTCGGATAGTAGAAGGACTAGGGGACACTCCATGAAGTTAGCATGGGGCACATTTAAAACTAATTGGAGAAAGTTCTTTTTTACTCAACGCACAATTAAACTCTGGAATTTGTTGCCAGAGAATGTGGTTCGTGCAGTTAGTATAGCTGTGTTTAAAAAAGGATTGGATAAGTTCTTGGAGGAGAAGTCCATTACCTGCTATTAAGTTCACTTAGAGAATAGCCACTGCCATTAGCAATGGTTACATGGAATAGACTTAGTTTTTGGGTACTTGCCAGGTTCTTATGGCCTGGATTGGCCACTGTTGGAAACAGGATGCTGGGCTTGATGGACCCTTGGTCTGACCCAGTATGGCATTTTCTTATGTTCTTATGTTCTTATGGTCCAGGATTGGGACTCCTTCTTTGTCTGCCTCTGGTAGCTGTTGGCGAAAGAGGTCCCACTTAGCATGGGAAAGGGAATCTGCTATTCGGTTACTGATACCGGGTACATGCTTAGCCCTGATGGTCGTGTTCAATCCAAGCCCTGAAGTATTATCTCCCTCAGCGATTCCGATACCCGAGAGATTTGTGCTGCCTGTTTGTTAATGACCATCACCATGGCCTGATTATCACACCAAAAAACTATTCTCTTGCTGTGAAACTTAGGGCCCCAAACTGTTAAAGCTACCAGTATCGGGAATAACTCAAAAAAGGTTATGTTCTTTACTAAACCGTTCACTCTTCATAGGATCGTACATTCTAATATGGTGGTGTGGGCACCTCACTCCCCTTGACACATCCGCTAAACACCTAAGGAATGCCCTTCCCATGGGAATCACTCGGCATGCAAAATTATAGACTGCATGGTGACCAAAGTGATCTTCTTGCTTGATAAAGCCTGTCTGAGTGTGGTCCGTAGCTTGCGCAATTTCTCGAATGGCAACTTTGATGTCATTGTCTGTGTATTGAGCTCGATCCCCAAAAAGGAGAATCTTAGTCAGCCCTTCCGTTTTTTCCTGCGCTAATGGGACCCCGAACTTCTCTGTCATATTCTGAAATGTCAGCAGGGTTTGTGAACAAGTGTCAAAGCCGGTCGAGCCTATGAATAAGAAATTGTCAAGGTAATGCACCATGTTACAGTTCCTTGTCTTTTTTTCCAATAACCAATGCAGGAATGTGCTGAACATCTCGAAATATGCACAAGATATGGAACACCCCATAGGTTTGCACTTATCGAAATAGTAAAAACCTCTAAACTGAAAACCCAAAATGGGAAAACTGTTGGTGTGAACCGGGAGTAATCTGAAAGCTGATTTAATGTCCGCCTTTGCCATTGATGCCCCTTTTCCGCATTGTCTCAATAGTGTAATTGCTGCGTCAAATGAGGCATTTTGCACCAAACACTCCTCCTCCAGCAAGTTGTCATTCACTGACTCCCCCGGTGGGTGTGATAGGTTTTGTATTAACCTGAATTCTCCCAGTTTCTTCTTTGGCACGACCGCCAAAGGTGATAACATCATCGCCCGGAATGGGGGTTCCGGGTATGGTCCTGCCATTCTGCCTATTTCAATCTCCTTATCTACCTTTTGCTGAACTATGTCTGCATGTCGGACAGCAGAAGGGGCATTTACAGAAATTGCATTACTAATTTTTCCTTGAAATGGTATGATGAACCCATGTTGAAAACCTTCCCTTAACTTCTGGGCATCTTTGCGACTAGGGTATATGTCCAGTCATTTATCCATAGCTGCCAGTCATACCGTGAGGGAGCCCTGCAAAATTGGCTGTTACTTTCCTTTACCACCACTCCCTTCCGGGTTCCCCACACCCCTCCTCATACACTTAGTCGCTGGATGTGGGGCGGCACAGACTGAACAAATATGTTTAAACTTGCACTCCTGGAAGGTACATCCCGACTTGTTAAACTGCCAACATACCTTACTATTTCCATTCTCCCCCCAGTGATTACCCCCCAACATAGACGGCTTTTTTGGGTATCCCCTGCATCCACGGCCTTGTTGGTCATTTGATGCAACCACAGCCCCACATCATGTGTTCCCCAGGACATAAATCGATTTTTCTCCATCTTATCCCTGAACTTTTCATCATAATTTAGCCAGGCCCATCCCTGGTATTCCCTGTATGCTTCCAGAATAGTGTCTGCATAACTGAGCATTGGGGCATACTGTGAGGGGTCATCCCGTCCCAGCACACTAATCATTCTCGGGAATGCCCTGGTCCAATTGGTTATGTTTCTGGGAACCTTTGCTTCTGCCCCTTTTGACTCCTTTTTTTTCTTCCCTTTCTTCTTCTCTGATGCCCCTTTTCGACCTTCAAGTATTGTAAAAATATCTATATATTTCCTCTTCTTTATCTTGCTCCTCAGTGCCTTGGGTATGCTCACCCAAAGCTCAGATAAGTTAGGAAGAGCCGGTGGTGCTCTGCTTGTCTCCAAGGGGTCTCACACCGGCCAAGCGGGAGTGTCTGCCGATGAGTCACTCCAGTCAGAATCGCCCCCCGATGAACCTGCACTTGAACTGCTCCTGTTCCTTTTTCTTTTCATAACCTTTCCCTTTGCTTCCCACGATACCCTTAACTCCGCACTGTTTAAAAGTCCAACTCAGAGGTAAAATAGTTTATAAGAACAACTCTGATTCTACTTTTGTTTAATATTCTTTATTGTAAATCATATGCTATTCATACACAAAACAGATCAATACTCAGGAAGCAAAAAGTACACAGGAAGCAAATATAGCAAATATATACTTACATAATAAAGAGCTCAGCGCTGGGCTCTGCAACAGATACAGAATCCTTGCCAACCCTACTACATACCAGCTTTGCTTATATAGGTTAAAAATACAAAGTCAGCTAATTATCTGATTTCTGCTTGCATGCTTCACACCACTAAATTTTTTTCGCTGTCTGCCTACAGGCAGCTGTTATTTGTCTCCCCTTATCTTTCTCCCCCCTGCATTCTTTCCCACAGACTATTTGCTGCGTACTCTCTGCGATATCTCCTGCCCCATCCTGTGGCTTAATTTGTTGATTCTCTGGTGTCTGTGAATTCCTGCAAAAACAGTTTTATAGCTTTCTTCTTTGGCATCTGGCCTTCAAGGTCCCAGGTTTGTGTTCTGGGGCCTGCTGGTATTTTTCCATACCAGCAGTATGTTCAGTAATGGTGAAAAGGCCGGGGATTGAACCCGGGTATAATCAACATTCCTCCCTTGAACCAGAGGGGCCTCTGGTTCACACTGGTATTCAAGTCTTCATGTCTTCACACAGGGGACTAGCAGTGAGACGAGAGCCGTTCTTCTCAGTCTGGGGACGAAGCTTTCCTTAACACCTCCCTTTTAACCACTCTTACTTTCCTCAGCCCTTCTATCTTCGACCTGAGTTGTGGTATGTATCATGCGAGCAGTACTCAGATTAATATTGCTGTAGGCTATCATATGGCTCTCAATGGACTACGGTCTAAACCATCTTTGTAAAGAAACAATTAGACAAGGTATACATTGTACAAAACAGTCTACACTAACCAGAATGATCAGAAAGGTTAAGATATATTGACAAGCTGTTCTAATCCATCCAATCGGGAATATGGACCATATATTGTCCCACATGCTGGACCACGAATGGATTTTAATATCTTGTGCATACTTATGTAATTGCACAATTTGGTTTTCAATGGTCCCCGAGTTATCAGTATTATTGAAACAACATATGTCAGGCATAATCTCACAACCGAATCGATGCTGCAATAATAAAAGATCAATAGCACCACGATTGCTAATGATAGCATTTCGGAGGGAAGCTTGCTCTTGGTTTAATAATGCGAAAGCCTTAGATGTAGTATTAATAGATTTTGCCAATGTATAAGTGAGTTTTGTGACTTCTATGTCGGCATGCATAGCCAAAGCAGGTACACTAATCAAAGTTAATGCTAATGCCAGTGATTCCTGCTTACTAAATAATGAAACATTTCCATCACATGTGGGTTCTAAGGAGGACAAATCACGTGTCTGTCGATGTTTGGAATCTAATAGTTGTGGTTTCTGGGGCAACAGGTAGGATAGGGTGTAGGAGCCAATTTAACATAGCGGAGCGACCGGTCATCAAAGAATTCGTGACTTAAGGAATGAAGATGTTCAGCTACAAATAACATGTGCTGTAATTAATGAGAGGCAGTGTGCTAATCTATATTTACATAGGTCAAAACAATATGTAATTGAACATGCATGAAACGCTGGTCCTCTCAGGACTAGCAAACAGAAAAACAAGATAGGCAAGAAAAAGCTCTTTCTGAGTAATGGGTCAGAATATCCTTATCAATACCTAAGCCCCATCTAAACTGCATGGCCCTGGAGTTTAACTGACACAGAGATCTGCCCAATTTAAAACAGTAGCAAGGCATGCCTGTGGCCTGCCAGGAGTGTCCACAGTGATTGGTCTCAGTATCTTGAATCTTCTGTCATCCATTGCGATCTCCATTCTTCCTGTTGTATGTGGTTGGCCTCTCTGACTTCTGGGGGACACCCAGCTCATCAGGATAGATATATAGGCCACCTTTCTTGTGAGAAAAAGACACAAAAAAATAGTAAAAATGAACTGAGATGTTAAAAGAGAAAATCAGCAATGTGAAGACTTGCCCCCCCCCCCCCCCCCCCCACGTCATGACGACCAGCCAGCGGCGACCCGATTAACGGCACAATTACACCAGGCGTCGCGTGCCGGGTGTGCTCCCCTTCATGCTAACCTTTGTGCTCCTTCTAATATAATTATGTTTATGTTAATAATTTAACTTTTATTAATGTTATTTAGCTTTTTGCTTTGTTTAAAATTATTTCATTATTGATGTTTAAATGTATTAGACTAAGGAATTTTACTTCCTGCTCATTCTGTTTCATTGTAAACCGGTTTGATATGCATTTTATGCAGGAAAATCGGTATAAAAAAACTTAAAATAAATAATAAATAAATGATCCAGCATCAGGCCTACTGCGCTCAGTATAGCCTGCATAGTGATCTGGGTGCCTTTCCACCCCTCGATGAAGTATGGTCTTAGGTCCTTGCTCAACAGCATATCCCACTGGCAGCATGCAGCCTGCTAATCTCATTATCTTTTAGGTATCTGGAACAGTTAAACTCAGGTGTAGTACATAGTCCCCCACCCCCTGGGGGTGCCAAAAAAGAAAACAACAAAAATTACTGTTTCAAAATCTAGTCTGAATCAGTAACACAGAGAAGAGCAACTACAGAGCAATAAAACTGCATCAATTCAGTATCATGAACGTGAGAATCAAAATAGTAACAATTGCAAGTAACAGTGTGACTAGGTATTACTGAGTGTATCATAATCATATTTCACCATAATTATCAGTTATTACATTTCAAAGTGATATACATATTACTTAAAAACATTGTCTAAGTAAGGCCACCCCCCCCATGGAACAAGGAAATTCTGAGCACTTCAGTCCATAAAATTCAAGGTATCTTCTGTGGCAAAGGTTGGGAAGACTTCAAGTTATGAGGTCAATGACAAATGAAGTGTATATGTCTTGCAGCACAGCACTCTGGAAGCTGTCCTCGAAGTACAGCTACTGCACTCCCAGCACTAATTCAGATGTTTGTGTGTATGGATTAATACCTGATAGAAGATGAATAAAATCAAAATTAAGTAAACAAGAAACTCTATAATAAACATCAATAAATTCTCATATGCAATAATCCCTATATACACTATTCATATGGATATCCAATATAATTTTATCATAAGTCAAAGAAACAGCTACTTAATATCTAATCCCTTCTTTGTTTCCCACTTTTCTATAAATTAACACAATATTCAGACAAAAACAACCCAGGTGTTGAGACATCCTGTCATTCAAACTGTCACACATCTATTCATTGCACAAAAGACAAAAGAACACTTAACACATATTGTGAGCTCAAAAATCAAACCAAAAAGTAAGGTCAGACCAAAAATAAAAACTGGAAAATGCTTGAATTGGCCAGGGTAAAACAAAAATCAGAATTCTGTTTAAAAGAAATTAACCTGGAAAAATCTGGAAAACTTAATGATATCAGTTTCACTTCTTTCATGGCAGGAAGGCTGTCGACCTGGAAAACAAAATCTGGCATACAACAAGATGATTACAGTCAAATTATTTCATATTTCTGTTAAGCTACAAGGCACTCTAACTTGGCCTCGGTTTTAGCAGGGACAGCTTTCTTCTTCGCCTTCTGAGCCACTGTGGAAAAATACCAATTTTAGTTAGTCAGCAGGAACTCTGAGCTACAAGGATATCTCTGCCCTCATTGTTGAAGAGAAAAAACAAAACCTGTACTTTTGCGAAGTATAAGAAAAGCAATTGGAATTTGCAAGGAAAAGCTTGTGGGGTTGCCGTACCAGCTAGACTCCCCTTCAAGCCTGCTCAGCTTTTTTATAAAAACATTTTGCTGACAGTGTCTACGGGGAAAGGCCTTGGGCTGAAGACAGCCCTATGTTTTCGTAGTAGGAAAGACAAATACATTCCGTTCCCTTGGGTAAAACTGTACTGATAAGTAATCTAAAAGTCACCCCTTAGCATAATATATTCTAAAACATTATTAAAACATTTTGTCCATAAAACTTTAGCAGTGACTGCTTCACTTAAATGATGTCAGAAGCTATTGTGTATTCAGTGCATTTTTCTAGTCAGTAAACTCTGTCTTCATCTACACACAATGACACACAAACAGAACATATAATGACAGAGAACCACAGACAGAAGATAATTATCGAACATTAAGGTTCAAAACGTAGGCCTTTTAAAAGTAAAAAACAAAAAATCTTTGGATCCAAAATTAAGCAAAAATCAGAATTTTTAAAACAGATCTGTTCAAAGAAACACAAACCAAAATCTAGGAGAAAGAAAAATCCTCAGCTTCTTGTACGGCAGCTTTTATTCTTGTTAATCTGTAAAAGAACAATCTCACATACAAAGAGAGAATAATAGTAATCTTTGAAATCACATTTACAAAGTATTAAATGGCTAGCGATAAGTAACTGAGCAGCACCATTAAAGTTAAAAATCACTACTTTGATTATCTTCTAACTAAAAGAATCTAATTGCCTTACTCACTGAAACCAAAATTGTTTACATTCCTTCAAGTTTAGTCATGTGGGATAGATGGGAGAAAGAAAAGAAGTTTAGTCTCTCCTTGCTTCAGTAAAATCTTTTAGCTAAATCTACAGCTGCACAATTAAAATATTACGAGCTTTTCATTAGGTTATCGGCTTAGGCCACATAGGGGCCTGCCGGGAAGGGAAGGTAAAAATGACACTATTTTTTCCTGTATGTCCTTTTCTCAATAACAAATGCCACAAAACTTCCAACTAAATATAAGCCTCCCTTCAACATCCTGTTACAGATGTATGCAATGGCGGATTTTCACTCCCCCCTCTTCTGAATCATTTGCTCCTCTGTTCGCAGTGGTGTTTATATTAATCAGAGGATTTGGTTTTATGTTGTTCCCAAATGATTCTAAATCTCACTTAAATCAGTCTTACACTGCTCATAGCGTTATATATCTTTTGCCAAATGGGCAGGGAAATAAAAATATTTGTTTTCTCCAGTTTTAGCCAATCTTAACAATAGTCATATCAAAACTGTGCTCATTTTTGAGCATTATGGCATGGATATACTTAAAAATCTTATTTTCTATATCACCAAAAGAATTTGTCTGCTAAGGCATTAGAATGCCATGGATTCTTCCCACATACTGCTGCTCTAAAAAGTGCTTTTTCTTAGTTGCTGCTTTTAATTCTAGTTTAGTGTCCTTGTGATTCCTAACAAACGACACCTTCTTTTGTCACATAATGCTAAAGTTAAATACACACAGAATGGGATACATAATCATGACACATTTGTGTAAGAGCGGCAGAGCAAAAAAGTGTTCTAGTACTGCAAAGAAAGGAATGATAGGGGCAATAAAATGTAACGGAGTGTTGCCAGGCACTCCCCTTTTCCTAAACCTGGTATTGTGTGTTACTGGGGTATTGTGTGCCACTGGGGCATCTACCCTATCTGCTGTTGTCTCACGACACTTTTTATTCTGTCCCTCAATTGTTCTTAAACACTTGTCTAAAGGTTTTAAAGAAGCTGGGTCATTATGCTGATAGCCACAGGCTCCAAATGTTTCATTAATCTGTTCTCGGGCTGGGGAATCTAATTCTATAACCGGAGTATATTGAACTCCGTTCGTGATATCAACCCTAGCTGAATTCCCTGCAGGCTGATTCAGTAGGGGGATAGTGGGGGTTGGGAGTTGGTGCTCTGAAGTTAAATTAGGAGTATATCCAGCTGCCTTTAAAGGCTGGTCACTAACTTTCTGTGTCTGGATAGCGGGAAATTCATGCCCCATTCTATCTTGCTGTGTGAAATCTTCTAACACTTGAGTAACCTCCTGTTCTACTGCTTGCCCATTTGTCCTACGCCGAACAATAGGGCATGCTTGTTCGACAGTATTTATTTTTGACGGGGATTCTACTTCTGCCTCCTCTGCACTGTCTGTATCTGTGGAATCCCAAATATTCCCGTCCCATGTTTCAGGATTCCATTCATTTTTCATTTTATTCACTTGTCTATGCTTTCGATATTTATGCTGTGCCAGCCGCACAGCCGCTTGTTCTGCCACTGATTGATAATGGTCTGCTTTCTGCAAACTACAAAAACAATTCTGAACACAGGCCAGATGTTCCCAGTATAAACAAATCAGCCCTTCACAGTAAAAGATCAAGGAATACACAGACACAAATAAGAGGCTCATATAAAACTTTCACCATTGATTTTCAGTAGTCCTATAGCATTTTATATGATTTATTCTCCCATCCCGGGAGATCCAGGAAGTCACTATACTAATTTGCTTTCATTTTCTACAGCTCGCTGCACTCTCTGCCACCACTGGTTATATATCCCCGTTATCTTTATAAAACTGCAACTGACATTGCAACATAACTCTATGCCGCCTTAATATCTCTAGTTCTCCTCGGGCTGCGGCTAGTTGCTACTGCAACTCCTTAACCCTTAAGTGAGCCTTCCTATGTCTAGTAAGAAATATCTATCCCCGCCGGACGCTGCATGCTAGCTCTTTCCCTGCAACTATAGGAACTCATTGGGGGAAGGGAAAAACAAATCCTCTTGTGGGGTTCTATGCCCAGTTTCCTATCACAATGTTCACATAACCCCATATTACACCCCACTCATTGACCAGCAGTGAGTAAGTTACATCTTCCCAGATGGGAATTACTGCTAGGGCTTTCTCCTCTGCCCCTTCAAATTCTTTTCTGCCCGTCTTCTGTTCTTTCTGAGGCAGACTTCACACAGTACTAAACACACACACTATGATACAAAGGTAGACAGTGTTAAGTACTAAAATATACAATTCTAAGCATATACAGTTCTAAGCACTAAAGTAAACAGTCCTAAGTATTAAAAGGTACAGTTCTTACAGTTCTAAAGCATCAAAAACAATTCTAAGCATATGCATCTATATCGGATTATTTCTCCACAGTTGGCTTTTTTTTTTTTTTTTTTTTAATACAACACACGTAGTCACATATGGAGGAGGTTCCCCAATTATTGTCTGACCTCCTGGTATGGTCACTTTTAATCTCAGTAATAATTTTATTTCGTGCTTTTATTTCCACATCTGCATGGTAAAGATCTCCAGTAACAGAGAACAGATTCCACACATGTAAGTGTTTATTCAGACTGTCCCTCTTTTATTCTATCGTTTAGAAATTTAAGTAATGGTGCTAACTGAGTTACTTCCAATGACCCTTCCCTCGGCCATGAGAGAAAGGAGTCTTTCAATGAATATTTCAGCCATTTCTCATTAATCATATTTATCAAATCTTTATCGAATGGAAATAAATTAATAACATGTTGGACAGCCGTGCATGCATCAGCACTATCAACATATAAGGTATGTAGCGTGCTAGATTGTCCTATTTGGTCTTCTGAAACCCGGTCTGCCATAACGGAATCCTGCCTACGTTTCCTACGCACTAGTAATTGGATATAGTAACAAATGCAAAATAGACACAAAAATATATATACACGCTAATAGCAAACCACACAATAAGTACAAGAAAAATATCACTGCAATCTTTTCTGCAGTATTTTAACCCTGGGTACCCACAAGAAAAACAACAATTGCTGCAGCGTTAAAACCTTTGGCGCCTTTTCTCAATTCACGATTCACACAGGACTCAGCCTCCTCTGCTGAGAACGTGAATCTAAACTATCACACGCACGTGAATCTAAACTTCACACAGGACCCAGCCTCTGCTGGGAACGTGAATTTAAAACTCTCAGGTGCACCTTTCAACAAGATTCACACAGGACTTGGCTTTAAACTGATTACTCCCGGGCCACAGCTGATCAGTCCGAGCCCTGGGGAATCACCAAAGAACGTGAATCTTCTACACTTCACTAGAAACAATCAGAGTTGCTCCCACAAACATATGCGTAATATCCCCGGCATCTCCACCATTGTTTAAAAGTCCCAACTCAGAGTAAAATAGTTTATAGAACAACTCTGATTCTTCTACTTTTGTTTAATATTCTTTATTGTAAATCATATGCTATTCATACACAAAACAGATCAATACTCAGGAAGCAAAAAGTACACAGGAAGCAATATAGCAATATATACTTACATAATAAAGAGCTCAGCGCTGGGCTCTGCAACAGATACAGAATCCTTGCAACCCTACTACATACCAGCTTTGCTTATATAGGTTAAAAAACAAAGTCAGCTAATTATCTGATTTTCTGCTTGCATGCTTCACACCACTAAAATTTTTTTTCGCTGTCTGCCTACAGGCAGCTGTTATTTGTCCCCCCTTATCTTTCTCCCCCCTGCATTCTTCCCACAGACTATTTGCTGCGTACTCTCTGCGATATCTCCTTGCCCCATCCTGTGGCTTATTGTAATTTGTTGATTCTCTGGTGTCTGTGAATTCCTGCAAAAAATAGTTTTATAGCTTTCTTCTTGGCATCTGGCCTTCAAGGTCCCAGGTTGGTGTTCTGGGGCCTGCTGGTATTTTTCCATACCAGCAGTATGTTCAGTAATGGTGAAAAGGCCGGGGATTGAAACCCGGGTATAATCAAACAGCACCTTGTACTTCTGCAGCTGGCTCCTGCCTCCGCTCGTCACGGTGGCAGCTCCGGACATCCCTGTCCCTGTTGGTTGATGTTCTGACACTCACTTCTGCATCATGTTGATGCCTGTACCTCCCCCTGGCTCGTCTGGTGCTGCTTGGTTCTCTGGTCGCACAGTCATTGCGGTATCCCTCGTCTTCCAGCAGCACCTCCTGTCGACTTGCCGCACACATAATCCGGCTGCTTCCTTCTGCTATAGCCGTATTCCCCTGCCAGTGCGGGATAATGTCCAATACCGCCCTGCCAGGTTGCCATTGGCTGCCACCATGGGTGACACTTCTGTGGGTATCCTTGCGGGAACATGGGTGGCAATTGGAGTGCTGGTGTGGGCCATGGTGTCTGCATGTGGCCACTGAATTGGCTTGCCCTTGCAGCCCTAGTCCTATGAAGGGCCACATAGGCCAAGATGGCCATTATGCTGGACCGCAGGCCCCGCTCGTTGGGTGTATCGTGGCTTGCCCTTGATTGCTGATCAGCTCCGCTGCACCTCCTTTGCTTTGCTCGCCCTGGGCCACTGCTACGTTGCCGATCTGAGGTATGTACAATTCTGCATCCTGCGCCACTGACTGACCCCTCGTACTTCTGTCTGTTTGAGCCCCTCCGTCTCCTCGTGCGTGGCCTCTGGTCTCCCTCCGACCGTCCACCCTCCATAGCCGTGGTCGGGACCTCTCTGTCTCCTGCTCCCTGGGGTTGGCCTCCCTGGCCTTCTCGCCGCTGCCCCCCTCCCTTGGGCGCTCCTTTCCATGCCTGTCCTCTTCTTCCAGCCATGTGTAAAGCAGTAACAGTAACCTGCAGTAGCTATGGGTCTGTGGAAAAGGGCTTTTAATGCAGAACCACTGTGTCTTTAAATTTAATCTAAGGAGGGGGGGGGTAGAAAAGTGTTTTTCTACCCCGACGGTGTTGATTGAGGCATGCACTTATGGCTTCCGATGTCTGCGTGGGTCCGTGGTGGGAGGTAGTCAGGTGTCTACCTGCCAAACTCCTTCCGCGATGTTCTCGGGTTTCCAGACTGCCGGACCACGTGGTTTCCTAATCACCACCTGCAGAATCCCTTCCGCGACGTTCTCGGGCCTCCGGGCCACCTGACCACATGGTTCATGATCGCTGCCACACGCAGGTCCTGCAACGCGGGCACCGGCCAAACAAAGAGGAAGTGCCGGGCACCCGCAGGGGAGTTATGGCTGGCCTCAGTCTCACAATAAACATGAGGCTGACGTCAGCCGCGTCGCCGCGATGTCATCGCACACTCTCCCTGCCCCCCCTCCCCCTGCTCTTCGTTCGGGACTGGGGATGCCAGCAGCAGGTAAGGGGAGGTCCCCTCAGGCTCACGCCATATTAAAGGGGGGCCTCCCCGCAGGAGCGCGTCAACCCTTCCTTATCCGCCTTTCCAGTTGTCACGGACTTTTTGAGGCTGAGTATAATAAAAATGCAGAAACATCAAAATCACAAAATCTTTTTAAAATGATGTGCAGTGTAATCTGCTAATAAAGCAGCAGATTTCTGTGGGAAGGTGCACGATATTCATGAGGACTACAAGCAAAGTAATTTTCAGTGCAATGAAGATTTGCAATCTTGGTTCTTGCATACAGATCTCATGAATATTCATAGATACCCTGAAAATTAGTTTGGTCTTTGTCCCTTATGGACAAGCAATGCCTACTCTTGATGTAAAATAATGGAGCAAAAACAGTGCTCAGAGATTGCTTGGGAGAATCTACACATTTTTGACGCTATGCACTTTAGTAGAAAATCCCGTTTGAGCTTCCTAACTCTCTATAAAAGAAGCTATTAAAAATTAACCTTCTATTTCTAAATGTATGGTTCTATAAAACTATAGGTCAGTAGTAAATATGCAGTACATGGTGCATAAGGTATAATATATGGCTTCTTAACAATTTTGAATTTAAAAAAAGTTGATTTTTTTAATGTGTTGAGGCATCCAAGTAGATGGAGTAGTCTTGCTTTGAGTTTCCACCCTGAGAGCATTCCAAATGAATCTGAGAAAAATGTTAAGAATGATGAATGAGGTGTAAGTAAGAGATTTTTTTTTTCACTGCAGGCCTTTGCCAGTAAATGGATTAAACTGAACAGCTATAAGATGAATAGTGGGGCATTATGCAGGCACACAGGAACTGCTGTTGACTGTAACTAGTATCAAACCTTATTGATTAGCTGTTACATGGGGCCATAATAAAACTATCAATGTTCATTGCTCTGAAAAAAAAAAGAAGAAAAAGAAGCACACGGCCAGTAAACTTTTTTTCTGACTTTATTGCCAAAATACATGCCTGCAATTTGTGGTGGTGGGGTTTTGGCACTTCTGCTGCCAAATCTTTAGGGTTCAATTCAATATTTTTAACAAGAGGCATTTTATTAGGTTATCAAATCCTTACATGGGAATGGTGAATTTCACCTGCAAGAAATCATTACTAATGGCATTTTTCTGTGTCTGTTTCATGGAAAAGTATTGATGTACATCATTTTTGGAAGTTAGTATTGAAGAGCAGTAATCTGTTTGTTCAATACTAGGTCACTTGCTCCAGCTTAATCTTGTAACTGCTTATCTACATGGAGTCAGAAACTAGATGGATTAATGAATGAATGTTATATTTACTAAGGAAAACATTCATTATTCACTACTGCTAAAGACTATTGAGCAGATAAAGCATTCAGCAAATTCTTCTATCAGTTAAAGTGTATAGATTTTGGCATTGTATTTTTTTCAGCAATGCAATTTGACATGGAGAAATGAAGCATGTAATACACTGTTTGAATTCATGCATCACTCAGGGGACATCCAAATCTCTATTATTTATAAACTAAATTCCTAGGGAATGCATTTTTTAAATGGAGACCATGGTTGGCAAATCCAAAACCAATCTTTCTCATGGTCCATATTCAGAGAGCCAGCGAGTGGCAAAAAATTTCAGGGAAAGTAATGCACATAGGGGTGAATTTTCAAAATATTTACACATGTAAAATTAATATATTTGCATATAAGAAGCTTGTATTCCCATTCATACTATTTTATAAACATCAAAATTACATGTTTATTTTCATTCTTGCACGCACATTTATGCATGAAAAACTGGGCAGTCTAGCATTCTAGAATGGGGCCAAGAAGAATGCACACAAGTGCTTTTTTATAAGAAATTTATGTGCATACATTTGGCAACTTATTCATATAATTTTACACCTGCTAATTATCTTGCATAATTCTTATTAGACTCATCTGTTTACTATTGGTTTTTTGGGAGGCCTGGGTGAACTGAGGGGAGTTCAGAGTGAAGAACTAGGAGGATCTCAACAATTTGGAGAAGGACTGGATGAACTGGTGGAGGTTATGGCAAAATGGTGATTTCAGTGAACACATGCATGTTTTAAAATATCAGACTTCTGCATGTAAACAGGGTTTTATGCAAGATAGTCACATAATAACATAGTAAGCAGTCGGCAGAAGAAAACCAGTAGTCCATCCAGTCTGCCCAACAAGCTGTACATGGTGGCAACTGGCCACCTGTGCATTACCCCCATTCTGCTGGGGTAGCAACTGTTAGGGATGTGCATTCGTATTGAACATAAATGTAAAACGCTACTTTTTTTTTTTTTAACTTAAAAAAAGTGATGAGACATAAACGATCGGATTTCCAACTTATTCAACATAGCTATGTTGAATAAGTTGGAAATTGCGATTGTTGATCCAAAATAAACATTTAAACCCCTCACCTTCCTTAATCCCCCCCAAAGACTTACCACAACTCCTGGTGATCCAGCGAGGAGTGAGGACGCCATTTCTGAAAATTCTTTGCGAGTTCCCTCCGGCACCCTCGTTCGCCCAAAAGGAACTTTTGGCCAGCTGGGGGGGCCTCCTGACACCCCCAAGCTGGCCAAAAGTTCCTTTTGGGCCGAACGAGGATCCCGGAAGCGACCCCGCGGGGAATCACGTGACGTCGGCGCCACGTCAGAGTGACGCGGTGTCACGTGATTCCCGCGGGTTCGCGCCGGTAAACGCTCGTTCGGCCCAAAAGGAACTTTTGGCCAGCTTGGGGGGGTCAGGAGGCCCCCCAAGCTGGCCAAAAGTTCCTTTTGGGCCAAACGAGGGTGCCGGAGGGAACTCCGCGGGGAAATCACGTGACGCCGCGTCACTCTGACGTGGCGCCGACGTCACGTGATTCCCCGCGGGGGTCGCTTCCGGGATCCTCGTTCGGCCCAAAAGGAACTTTGGCCAGCTTGGGGGTGTCAGGAGGCCCCCCCAAGCTGGCCAAAAGTTCCTTTTGGGCCGAACGAGGTGCCGGAGGGAACTCGCGGGGAATCACATGATGCCGCGTCACTCTGACGTGGCGCCGACGTCACGTGATTCCCCACGGGGTCGCTTCCGGGATCCTCGTTCGGCCCAAAAGGAACTTTTGGCCAGCTTGGGGGTGTCAGGAGGCCCCCCAAGCTGGCCAAAAGTTCATTTTGGGCCGAACGAGGGTGCCGGAGGGAACTCGCGGGGAATCACGTGACGCCGCGTCACGTGCTCCTTGCAAAGTTGGTCAGAAATGGCGTCCTGACCCCGCTGGACCACCAGGGAGTTGTGGTAAGTCTTAGGGGGGGGGGATTAAGGAGGGTGAGGGGTTTAAATTTTTATTTGCCCATATGGACATATACTCAACTCATTGAATTCTGTTTATGTCCATATTGACCGCAAATGGGACCCCCCTTTGGACATATGGAATATGAACTTAAACTTTTGCTCTGCACATCCCTAGCAACTGTGCCGGTTACCCCCAACCTATGTTAAGGGTAGTAATATTTTGCAATCAAAATCAAGCAACTGTCAAACCCACAACAAAATTACTATTAGCAAGTCACAATTTTTGTCAGGCATAAAATTATACATGCAAATGATTTTAAAATAGGCAGGAAATGTATGCATTTTCAATGCATTGTAGATATTCGCATGTAATGTTAGAGGGTAGACAAAATTTGTGCGTACTTAATACATGTAGATTATAAAATAGTGTAGAAGATCTCCGCATGGTCATATACATGCTTATATGGGGCCGTGCTGGGTTGTTTGAAAGTTAGCTTCATAACTTTGCTCAGATATTCAGTGGGACAAGAGCACAAGCCTCCTGATGGATAGATAAAGTAACATGTGTAGCTCAGAGGAAACAGGACTGTGCGATTTCTGACCAGACTTGAGTGCATCACTTTAGCTAGAAACTACTCGATGGATGCACTCACCTCCAGACCACCTCCACTGACTTCCCTTTCTGTCCAGATAAATTTGGTGTGCAAAAAACTATGCGATTGCCAGAGAGAAATACTGAAAGCTTGGTTTTTATGCATTTAACTAAAAAATGTACCTGCAAAGAAGCTTTTGGTATTGACCTTGTTTTTTATAACTGACTTTTGTTTTCTAGTTATTGTGGCTAGAACCCTTAGATACTGCTCATACACGGTAATTTTGGTTTGTCACTGTTCTAAATTTTGTTCCCATTCAGCATCGGATGTGATCCAGAGCCAGTCACACTGGTCACGTGGTCTTCGTCTCAGCTCCTGCTGAGAGACGTTGCCGCGGGACAAGGCCTTTGGTGGGGCCATGACAGAATCCAACCTGTCATGGCCCGAGGGAGATCTCAGCGGGGTCGTGACAGAGCCCAACCCATTGTGGACCGAGGGAGGTCTCAATCTGGCCGCAAAGGAGCCCAACCCGCCATGGCCAGAAGAAAGGCCTATGGCCTGGGGTTGGCAGAAAGACATCTGGCAGTAGCAGGGCCGCCTACTCCCACCTCCCCTCCTGCACTAAATAAGGAGCATCGCAGGTGTGGCCAAGGCCCAGAAGAAGGGAGGATGCCTAAGAAGGTGTGTGTATGTGTATTGTATAAGTGATAGAGCTTGCATGTGTGCATAAGAGAGAGCGACTCCATATGTGTATGAGAGAGAGAGAGAGAGCACCTGTATGTGTGTATGAGGGAGTGTGCCTGCATGTGTGTATATGAGAGAGAGAGCATCTGCATGTGTGCATGAGGGAGTTGGAGCCTGCATATGTGTATGAGAGTGAGAGAGTCTGCATGTGTGTATGAAAGACAGCGAGCCTATATATGTGTATGAGAGTGCCTGCGTGTGTATAAGAGAGAGAGCAAGTGCATGTGTATAAGAGAGAGCACATGCATGTGTATATGAATTGTATGTGGATGAGAGAGAGTGTACCTGCATGTGTGCATTAGAGCCTAAGGATGTGTATGTGAGAGAGAGAGAGAGACTGCGTGTGTAAACCTGGCATGTATGTATGAGAAACAGAGAGAGCCTGAAATTGTATGTGAGAACCTGCATGTGTATGAGAAAGTGAGTGCTTATGTGTCTGAAGGAGAGAGAGAGAGAGAGAGGATAAAGATTGTATGGCCCCTTTCACCCAAATCCACAACAATCTCTGGGAAAATGAAAAGATGCCAGGTATTTATTTAATGGTATGGAGAGGATGAGATTTTTAAATTTTTTAAAATTTTAAATTATGGGATGTTATTTAATGTGTCTGCTGTTTTAAAATATTTTATTTGTGTTTGGGAAATATTAGAATACATTTATGTGACTTTTTAAATCATTAGGGGCCCAACATTGAAAGATGGAAGTTTAAGTAACTTAGCCGGATATAACTTATCTGGGTAATTACATGGTACATTCAGCAGCATAGCTATGTCACTGAATGTATGCTTATATTTATTGTATTTATTTATTTAAAAACTTTTATATACCAACATTCATTTGCATATCATGTCGGTTTACAGATAATGGGGTTAATAAACATAATTTAGGAAGTGAAAAATAAAGTTACATGTAACAGGGAGGTGAAGGAACAAGTTGGGAGAGTAGAGGAAGAGAAAGGGTCCATAGGCCTTGAGTAGGGCTATTAGTTAAGAGATTGAATTGAAAAGAAAAACTATAAGAATTCTGTATAGAGACTATATTCTAAATTAACTAGTTAAATAGATTAGGGTCTAAGGTTTCAATGGGGGGGGGGGGGAGAGGGAGGATGTTTTTGGGAGAGGGTGGCAGGGGTATTGTTATGTATATGCCAGTGTAAATAGCCAAATTTTTAGGAGTTTTTTTTAAGGTTTTTGTACAGTGTTCTTGGCATAGTTCGGGGGGTATTGAGTTCCATAATGTAGGTCCCGCTATGGAAAAGGCGCGATGTTTAGTGGAGATGTGGTGAGTGAGTTTGTGAGAGGGTATAGACATGGATCCTTTATAGGCAGCTCTGGTTGGTCTGTTGGAAGTGTGATAGTGCAGGGAGTCATTAAGCCAATGAATATTCTTGTTGTGTAGCATTTTGTGGATAATTGTGTGAGGGTCTTGTAAAGTATTCTGGAGGGGATCGGAAGCCAATGGAGATCTCTGAGGATTGGCATAATATGATCTATTCCGCGGGAGTTGGAGAGGATTCTAGCAGCTGCATTTTGCAGCATTTGGAGAGGTTTGATGTATATTGCAGGAAGGCCTAAAAGTAGGGTATTGCAGTATTCAATCTTGCTAAATAAAGTGGCTTGGAGGACAGTTCGGAATTCATAGTGATGGAGGAGGGGTTTTAGTTTCTTAAGGACCTGCGGTTTATAAAAGCAATCTTTAGTGTTGTTGATAAATTTTTTTAAGTTCAGATGGCTGTCAAGAGAGACATCTAAATCCCTGATGTGCTGGGGAAAGGGAGATGGTTGATCAGAGGGAAGGAGGTTGTGGTGACCTGGGTAGATGAGTGGCTCTGTTTTTGTAGTGTTTAGGGTGAGATTAAGGTTAGTTAGGAGTTGGTTGATGGAGATGAGACAGTTGTTCCAGGTCTTGAGAGCTTTAGGTAAGGATTCTGTGATGGGGATGAGTATTTGGACATCAGTATTTGGACATCATCCGCGTAGATATAGTGTGTTAGAACTAGTTCAGCGAGGAGTTGGCACAGGGGTAGTAGGTAGTGATTGAAGAGTGTTGGGGAGAGGGAGGAACCTTGGGGGACCCCATGGGTCAGGTTAATGATATGTCAAATCTAATGCCAGTATATAAAAATAAATAAATAATGGGGTTAGATTCATGGTTGCCAATTTTGACCTTATATAGTCTATTACTGAGGAAGGATTTAAACCAGCTGAGGGCAATTCCGAAAATACCTATTTCTGAGAGGCAATCAATTAGTATGTTATGGTTGACCATGTCGAATGCAGCAGAAATGTCTAGCATGGCTAGAATGTACGACTGGCCCTTATCGAGTCCTTTGAGTAGGGTATCCATGAGGGATATTAAGAGGGTTTCCGTATTAAAGAACTTACAGAAGCCATATTGTGATGGGAATAAGGTGTTGTGTTGTTCCAAATGATCAGTAAATTGTAGGTTGACCACCCTTTCCAAAAGTTTAGCTATGAATGGGACATTAGAGATAGGTCAGACGTTTGAAGTGTCAGATGGGTCTAGGTTCAGTTTCTTTAAAATGGGTTTGAGGGTGGCTTGTTTCCAGGTGGGGGGGATGGGGGGGGGGGGGGGGACTTGTCCAAGGGAAAGAAAGCAGTTAATGATTTCTGATAGTGGCTTGTCAATAATATCTGGGATGGTGAGAAGAGATTTTGTCGGGATAGTGTACTCTGGGTGTGAGGAAGATTTCCTTTTCTTTAGGATTGTTACTATCTCAGAGGCGGAGGTCGGTTCAAAAGAGTTGAGTGAGATGTTTGGGTTTTTTTGGGTGTCGTGGGGGTGGAGGAGGAGGGAGGGAATCAAGACATAAGCTTGTCAACTTTGTTGTGGAAAAAGATTGCTAGTTCATTACATTTGTTTAAGGCATCATTCTCTGCAATAAGGGGAGGTGATGTTTTAGTAAGACTCAACATGTAAGCAAAGAGGGCTTTGGCATTATATTGGTAGTTATGGATTTTAAGGGCTGTTTAAAACCTTGGACTAATAAGACCAATAAAGACCAGCTTTAAGAATCATAAAAGTGAGAAGTTTGATAAAAAGAAATGTGTGGTTTCTTTGGAGCAGCAAGCAATACAAAGCAAGTGGTGCAAAGCTCAAATCTGCTCAGTCCTAATACTGCTAGTACACAGGGTTATAAAGGGTTACCTTCAGCCAATCAACAGGTGTCTGCATGTACCTGCCTCTTATCTCAAAGCCAATTAATAAATTTGTGCATATGTACGTGCCTGGTTACTATGGGCAGAAGCCTCTGCTGTAATTTCCAAGAAATGAGTCCAAGTAAGTTTCATTTTCACTCAGGTATGATGTCATCTGTGCTGGCTATCAATCCACTAGGTGTAGTTTTGTGCTGGCTATTCATACATTCTCCCCTTTTGAAGGGTTTCTCCTAGGAACCCTTCACACCTATCTGCGTCGCACATCACCTGTCTTAGGTTGTTCTGCCTGACAAAGGCTATTCCTTAGTGTCTAGAGACTTACCCGTCTTAGTACCAATGTGCTCATTTTTCACAGATAGCTATTATAGGTGGTGGGGAATGGTTCAGTGTCATCATTGGAATCCAGGATCATCAGGTTCAAGGTTTCAGCTTGATTTATCATGATCCGTGCGCTGGTCTGAGTTATCAACATTTCGGATACTTGATCGCGGCATCTTCGTAAACAGATACAAAGGCATGGCAGACAGAGACAGACAACAAGTACTAGTAAGGCTATCGTACACATGGAGCCAATTAGAATTTTGAATCCTGAACCTAAGCTAGAGAACCAAGATCCAAGGGATCCAAATGGATCACTGACATCAAGTCATTTCCAGGTTTGCACAGGTATATGTGCAATTGACATCATGTTGCGGGTGATCTCTTCAATTACTTCACCCTGGTTGTCTATTTGAAGACAACAGTTACTGAGGTTAAATTTACCACATAGTCCTCCTTCTGAAGCTAGTATGTAATCTAACCCTAGACGGTTCTGGTAAATGGCATTCCGGAAACCCTTTTGCTGTGTAGCTAATATTCTCAGTGCTTTTGCAGTTTCATTAGTAATTATTAGGGATGTGAATCATGTGATCAATCGTCTTAACGATCGATTTTGGCTGGGGGGGGAGGGAAATCTGATCGTCATGGTTTTTTTTTTGGTAAAAAATCATAAATCGGGGGAGGGCGGGAAAACCGGCACACCAAAACAACCCTAAAACCCTCTTCCACCCTCCCGAAGCCCCCCAAAATGTTTTAAATTACCTGGGGTCCAGTGGGGGGGGGGGGGGCACGATCTCCCACTCTCAAGCCATGGCTGCGTTAATAGAAATGGCGCTGGTGGCCATGTCGACATAGTGAGGGCAAAAGTAGCGCCGGCGCCATTTTGAATATTGGCAATATGGCCCGCGTGCAGGAGGTCGCTCCCGGACCCCCGCTGGACTTTTGGCAAGTCTTGTGGGGGTCAGGAGCCCCCTCCCAAGCTGGCCAAAAGTCCCTGGGGGTCCAGCGAGGGTCCGGGAGCGATCTCCTGCACTCGTGACGTCGGGTGACAGGAACCAAAATGGCGCCGGCGCTACCTTTGCCCTGTCATATGGTAAGGGCAAAGGGCCACCGGTGCCATTTCTATTAGTGCAGCCATGGCCCGAGATCGGGAGATCACGCCGGGCCCCCCCCCCCCCCCCCACTGGACCCCAGGTAATTTAAAACATTTTGGGGGTCTTCGGGAGGGTGGGGGATTTGTTTTAAAGGGTTGGGGTGGGTTTTAGAGTTGTTTTGGTATGCCAGTTTTCCCGCCCTCCCCCTCCCCCGATTTATAATTTTTTGACGATAAATCGGGGGAATTGCTATTGTATCGCGGCTCTAACAATTTTTGACGATTTAAAATATATCTGACGATTGTTTTAAATCGTCAAAAAATGATTCACATCCCTAGTAATTATTTCAACAGCTTGCAGTATGATAATACGATTTAACATGTAAATTGGAGTTCTGTAACCCCAAGAGCCATCCTGAGCCCAGGAGGCTGGATCGTAATAAGCTACAATTCGTTCTGGGGGCCAGTCATCATCCTTCCAGTTACCTATCTTAAGGTCTCTCTTCTTGCGCACATCTGCGCAAGAAGAGAGAGAGAAGGGGCATTCCTAGTTTTTTAGGGGGATTAAGAAAAATGAGGGGTGAATAGTACCTATGGTACAGGTTCCAAACCAATCATTCAGTAAGGAGGCATGTACGTATTGTCCACATATCCAATACAATTCACGTGGGGCAGGCCAGATGGTCGGGATCTTGTGGGTCCCTATCGAGAGAAGGGGCTCAGTGTTCCAGAGTGTTAGGTTAGGGATCACAGGTGAGTTTGGCCAATGGGTGTAAATGATGATGGTGGAAGAGGTGTAGTTAAGGGTAGTCTGAGACATACAAGAAGAATTACCTACTGCCATGGTATGGTCCACGGTATAGGGTCTATGGATAAACCAGGAGGGTATTATGGAGTGAGCTAATATCCATCGGGCTTTGCTAAATCGTGGGGGTAGAACAAGAGAGGAAGCATTATGCGGTATGGACCAATTACATTCTCTGGCTTCCCATGGCCAGTTATCTCCCATATTGGTACCACCACAGACATAACAGTTGGAAACATTAAGCGATGTAGTAATGGCGTTTGCAAGGTCAATAAACAAATTCCGTGCGGTTTGGGATATGGGAAAGACTCATTAACATGTTGGTAGAATTCTTTAAAAATAGCTGAATGATCTAGGGGACTCTTACAGCTAGTAACTTTCTGAAGATAAAAGAGCCCTCCAGGATCGGCTCCTGTGGCATAAATTTGAATACCGAAACATTACTCCATGTGCGTAGGAATTCAGATGGCTTGAAAAGGGTAAAATTGACTTTGTTACAAGAGTTTAAGGCACAGTTTGACAGGCCTGGGACCAAAGTCAGTGAAGCAGTCTTGTGGGTAGTATGCCATGTGGCGAAGGCCTCGCAATCCCAATAGCCACAATAAGCGTGGGTTTCAGTTAACGCACAACGAGATTTATAATGTTGAGCTGGCCAATTCATTGGACATATATATTTGTGGTTATGCATGTAGGTATGATACCAGGCCAGGGAGGGCCCTCAGGTGTGGAGGAGATCCCATTTGGGGATCAGGGAACATACCTCGAGTAGAAGGGAAACTGCCTTCTCGGGTTGGGACAATGGGGCTGAAACCAAAAGCTGGCCTTTGGGCGAACTGCCCCCCATGAACCTGTATCCACTGCTGGGTGGGGGCTTCAGTAGGTTCAAAGCAGGTAATGGTTGTCTGCACGGTACACACACTATACCATATAGAATTATGGGAACAATATGTAACTGTCCCTGTACATTCATAACAGGATTTGTATAGCCGGGTGGAAATTTTAGTCGTACCATCTATTGTAACAGAGATACAAGCATCTTTACTCGACCCACCGGACTCGACAGCACTCACCTCCAATCACCGTAGGAGCTGGGAGAGAGGCCCAAGCAGCCGGCGCTAGAGCCCATCGGGGTAAGGCCCTTGACTCTCGCCCTACCACCGCGGGCCCCCACGCCGACCGTGTGGAAGCAGCCCCACCTTCACCTCGCCACCTCAGGCCTCTAACCAGTCGCCGCCCGACGCTTCCCTCCCTGCCTAGTCGCGCCGGCGACCTCATCAATGCGACCTGGGGGATTTAAATTTGGACTTCCCGCCTCCAGGCGCCCTCTTTACTCGACCCGCCGGACCCGACAGCACTCACCTCCGATCGCCGTAGGAGCTGGGAGAGAGGCCCGCGCAGCCGGCGCTAGAGCCCATCAGGGTAAAGCCCTTGACTCTCGCCCTACCACCGCCTCCCCTCAATCCCCTAACTGTGAAATCCTACTCTCCTCTCTCAGCTACCTTGGTTTCTCCCAAATAGTCAACAGTCCTACTCATACAGCGGGACACACACTGGACCTTATTTTCATCAACGAATGCATCTCCCTCCCTTCCAAGCCCACCAGCTCTCGATTACCATGGTCAGACCACTGAAACATCTCCACATCCTTTGAGATTATAGATCACCCACCTCTCTCTGTTCCTAAGACCACAATCCAACTCAGGAAACCCTGTTCACCTGACCTCCTCATTAATCATCTCTCCAAAGAATTAACACATCTCGACCTCTCAGATGGAAGCACAGCCACCACTTCCTGGATTAATATCACCTCTAAAGTTGCAGATCAAGTCTGCCCTACCTCCACCAAAGTCCTACACCCCGCGGCAGACAACCGTAAACCATGGATCACCCCGGAACTAAAGGCCCTCAAGCAAGACCTTCATAGTAAGGAACACAGGTGGCGAAAAAACCCTTCTACTTCGACTCTTGCTTATTATAAAACTCTTCTCAATGCCTATAGGATCGCCATCCTAAGAAAGAAGAGGGATTTCTTCGCAAAGAAAATCCACCACTTCGTCTTCGATTCGAAAGCCTTGTTTGCATACGTATCAGCGCTTACCAAACCCGCTCCCCCCACCATTCTGGATGACCTAGCGCTCACCAAAGCCTCGGAACTGGCAAAATACTTTGAGAATAAAATCACCAACCTAGTCGCACCTCTCCCCACCACTCCTGTGGGGCCTCCGCTCACCCGCCCTACACCAACGCAACAGACCTCAACTCTCGAAGCTTTTGAGCTAACTTCCTCTTTGGAGATCGAAAACATCCTCAAAAAACTTAAACCTGCAGCACATCCTTTGGACCCAATACCGACTAACCTCCTGCTCAGCATCCCAGACACCATCTCCAAGCCAATAGCGGAAATCATAAATCGTTCCCTTACACAAGGCCTAGTGCCAGACCAGCTAAAGCTCGCCATTCTAAAACCTCTCCTAAAAAACCCCAACTTGTCACCAGCGGACCCAGCCAACTTCCGCCCTATTGCTAACCTACCCCTGATTGCAAAAATTATGGAAAAAATAGTTAATAAACAGCTTTCAAAATACTTGGATGACCATAACCTGGATGTCCCCACCAGTGGAACGCGCTCCCCCCAGATCTAAGACTAGAACCCAGTCATCAAGAGTTCAAAAAAAGACTGAAGACCTGGCTTTTCCAACAAGCCTTCCCAGACTCTCAATGCTACTTAGACGGGAGGACTTCCTAAATATGAGGTATCCCCAAATTATGGATACCTCACCAAGTTTTACTATCATGACTTTGCAACTGTACAACAATCTCTGAGTCCAAAAGTTCCTCATATTTTTATTGTATTTATATTGTAGCTTTAATATGTCATTATTTCTACGTCAAATAGTTAAACTGTACATATTATATTTACTTATTACTATGTTAAATTGACATTTGGTTATATTGTTCCATCTGTTCTATGGTTTCATGTAAAGCCCCTTTCCCTTTTGGGCAGTTCATCGTTTTATGTAAACCGGAGTGATTTGTAGTTCTTACAAGAACTTCGGTATATAAAAATTAAAAATAAAAATAAATAAATAAATAACCTCCTCTCCCCTTCGCAATATGGATTCCGCAAGTCTTTAAACACAGAAACTCTCCTTCTATCCCTCACTGACACCATATTAATCAACATGGAAAAAGGTCAACCCTTCCTGCTTGCTCTTCTTGATCTAACCGCTGCTTTTGATACAGTGAGCCATACCATCCTTTTAGACTGACTCGAAGACATAGGCATCAAGGGTTCCGCCCTCAGCTGGTTCAAATCATTCCTAAGCAACAGATTCTATAAGGTTAGGATAAACAACAATGATTCTCACCCTGTTCGCTCGAACTTGGGAGTCCCCCAAGGATCCTCACTATCACCAACCCTTTTCAACATCTACCTTCTTCCTCTCTGCCACCTTCTTACAAAGCTCCAACTAACTCATTATATTTACACGGATGACATCCAGTTTTAAGAGGCTTCGACACAGGAAAAAGATATTTTTTAATTCTTTTAGACTTATCTGCAGCTTTCGATACCGTCCAACATGATATTTTACTTACTCGTTTGCAAGAAATTGGAATTTCAGATATTGTTTTAAAATTATTTACATCATTCCTTAATAACCGATCTTTCCAAGTAAAAATAAAAAATTCTTTATCCGCAAAAATTCTACTTCAAACAGGTGTTCCTCAGGGATCAACTCTTTCTGCAACTCTTTTCAATATCTATCTGTTGCCAATTTGTCATCTTCTTACAGGATTAGGATTGAAATATTATGTATATGCAAATGATATTCAGTTTTTAGTACCCATAGAAAACGATTTTGATTTTACTTATAAATTAATAATTATCTACTTAAAGGCTATAAAACAATTACTATCACAAATGAAACTAATATTGAATATGGAAAAAACAGAAATAATACTTCTAGAAAGAAAATCCCTACAATCGAACATCCCTGTATTTAAATTTGAAAATATCAATCTAACTCCTTCTCTATTTTCCAGAGATCTCGGAGTAATAATTGACTGAATTAAATATGAAAAAACATATTGCGACCAAATTAAGGGACGGTTATTTTAAATTGTTAATGCTAAGAAGATTAAAACCATTATTAGAACCATCTGATTTTAGATCCGTCCTTCAAGCCCTTTTATTTGCCAATCTGGACTACTGTAACGCCCTTTTACTCGGCCTCCCTCAATCGACCATTAGACCTCTACATGTATTTCAGAATACAGCCGCTCAAATTTTAACAGGAAAAAAGAAGTTTGACCACATCACTCCAGTATTGATTGCTTTACATTGGCTTCCAATCAGTTCAAGAATATTCTTTAAAGCTGCATGCATAATACATAACATAATCTACGGAGAAAGGACTGAATGGCTCAACACAGAATTGCGATTACACGTTCCACAGAGAGACTTAAGATCAGCTAATAAAGGATTCCTGTCAATACCATCAATCAGATCAGCACATCTTAGTCAAGTTAGAGAGAGAGCATTGTCAATTGCAGGTGCAAAATTATGGAATACACTCCCAGGTCAATTAAGAACGCAACAAGAAAAAAGCAAATTTAAGGCAGAACTAAAAACATGGTTGTTTAATACAGCCTACATTGGAACTGAGAAACAGACAGACAGTTAAATTTAACAACTATCGGTGGCTTTATCCGAAACCATCAATTAATTCTGGAAAAATAAAGCTAAGTTTTTAGTATTTAGTGGCTTAATATTTATGTACACATATTTTATACTTTAATTAATAGTTTTTAGCTGTTTTATTTCTTCTTTTAAGTTTTTGTTGTTTTTATTTTCATTTTAAATTACTGATTGTAATTCTGATTGTATATTTATGGAATTGTAAACCGCTGTGAAGGCTATGCTGATACAACGGCATATAAATAACAATAAACCTTAAACCTTAAATACTCATCCCAATCTCAGAATCGCTACAAAAACCATTAACCACTGGAACAACTGCCTACAATCAATTACCCACCTCCTCTCCAGCCTCAACCTGATCCTCAACCACAACAAGACGGAAATTCTACTCATCTCTCAGGAAAACATCAACACTCATCCTTCCTCTCCTTTATCCTCCCAATTAGCCAACTTTAACATCAATCACTCTCCATGTCAGAGACCTAGGTGTTATTTTGGACAACCAGCTTAACCTAAAGAAATTTGTCAACTCCACCACAAAGGATTGCTTCTATAAATTTCAGGTCCTTAAGAAACTTAAACCACTGTTCCATTTCCACGACTTCAGAATGGTTCTGCAATCCATCATCCTGTCGAAACTCGACTACTGCAACTCCCTTCTACTAGGGCTCCCAGCGACCACCATCAAACCCCTTCAGATGGTTCAGAATTCGGCAGCCAGGATTCTCACCAACACCAAAAAAAGGGACCACATCACCCCTACCCTCCAGTTACTTCATTGGCTGCCCATTAAATTCCGGATTCTCTTTAAAGCCCTCACAATTATTCACAGAATTAAGTACAATCTTACCTCTCCCAACCCCCACTTCATCTAAGACCCCACTCCTCTTCCAGACCAATAAGAAGTGCTTACAAAGATACTTTTTATGCCCTGCAAGTGAAAACATCCCTAAGGAAACGCGCCTTATCGTCAGCAGGATCCCACCTTTGGAATGCGCTGCCACCAGACCTCCGACAAAAACAGAGAAAGCTAATCTTATAGAAAAATCTACTCTTATACATACAAAATAACAACAATAACAAAAGGGACCCTCTTATAAGAAAGGAACCCTGGGGCGGGCCTTACCTGATCCCGACGTCTTGAGTAAGTCTGACAAAAGACTAAGGCCTCCAGACCATGTCACAGATCCTTTAAATTAAGTACCAGAACCTGTCATACAGCCTTAATTGCACTACTCCAGAGTGCAGCTGACCGACACCAGCCCGCCTGGAGCGTCTGGCTATCGTCAGCAGCTTTAGGGCAGCCGCCGCACTTTAAGCCTGATGGTGCCAGACACGGATGTCCCTAGGGGGCGTGATCAAAGCCTCCCAGAATCCGAGTCACTGCACCATATGTTTAAAACCTCAGACTAATAAGACCAATAAAGACCAGCTTTAAGAATCATAAACATGAAAGTTTAATAAAAAGAAATGCGTGGTTTCTTTGGAGCAGCAAGCAATACAAAGCAAGTGGTGCAAAGCTCAAATCTGCTCAGTCCTAATACTGCTAGTACACAGGGTTATAAAGGGTTACCTTCAGCCAGTCAACAAGTATCTGCATGTACCCGCCTCTTATCTCATAGCCAATTAATAAATTTGTGCATATGTACGTGCCTGGTTACTATGGGCAGAAGCCTCTGCTGTAATTTCCAAGAAATGAGTCCAAGTAAGTTTCATTTTCACTCAGGTATGATGTCATCTGTGCTGGCTATCAATCCACTAGGTGTAGTTTTGTGGTGGCTATTCATACAGGGCATAGTAGTCTTTTTTGGTTTTAAGGATTGCAGTTCTGTAGGTGTGGAGAGTGTGTTTATATGTAGCTAGCAGGGTGGGGGATGGATCCTTGCGCCATTTCTTTTCTTTGGTTCTAATTCTTGTTTGAGTGTCTTTAGTTCAGCCTTGTATCATGATTTTTTTGTGTGCTTAGGGGGTAATTTTCAAAAGGAGTTACATGTGTAAATGTAGCTACTATTGTAGCAATTTTCAAAAGCCATTTACTCAAGTAAAGTGCACTTATGTGAGTAAATCCTATAGACAAGTCAATGGCATATATTGTAGCAATTTTCAAAAACCCACTTACTCAAGTAAAGTGAATTTACTCCAGTAAACCTGGTTTTTACTCGAGTAAATGCTTTTTAAAATCAGGCCCTTAGGGTTTAGTTCTTTAGAGATGAGTGGGCAGATTTTGTCAGCAATGTTAGTGGTTATCTGGCTCCATGAGTTGCAGGCAGCTTCTATGTTGGTGAGATCAAGATTTTCAAGGTTATTACTGAGGACGAGGGTTAGCTCCTCTTTGGTGCAAGGTTTTCTGTATTGTATGGTGTTGATTTGTTTTTGGGTGAGGGACTGTGTTTTATTTATGGTGAGCTTGGTTTTTATGAGTGAGTGGTCTGACCAGGGGACCAGGGTACAAGTGGGAGAGTCCGTATGAAGAAGATGGGAGTTTGTGAAAATCAAGTCCAGGGTGTGGCCTGCTTTGTGAGTGGGGATGGACATGATTTGTTTAAAGCCTATGGCCAAGAAGGAGGATAGGAGGGCTTCACAAGTGAGGGAAAGGGGGGTAGTGTCGACGTGGAGGTTAAAATCTCTGAGGATGATAGCTGTCCATATCTATGCTTGCAGTGATAAATTCGATGAGAGGGGAACTGTTGTGGTCGAGGAGACCTGAGGGGGTGTATACTAGGCAAATTTGTAATTGTGAGGACTTGAAAAAGCCAATTTCAAATTTGGGGGCGGTGTTAATTTAAGATCTTTCTTAGCTGCCAATAAGAGCCCTCCTCTTTTTTTGTGCCTGGGTAGGGAGAAGATATCATATAGGTGGTTGGGGAGTTGGTTCAGGAGTACTAAGTCCATTTGTTTTAGCCAAGTCTCTGTTATTGCACAGATATCTGGCTGGTTGTCTAGCAGGAGGTCATTCAGGATATGGGGTTTTTTTAGTTAAAGACTGTGAGTTTAAGAGTATAATTGATAGGTAGTAAGGCAGAGAAATTGTGCTAGTGGGGAAAACATGATTGGCACTAGGGATTTGAGGTTGGAGGGAGGAGAAAAGGGTAAGAGTTTTTTGTACTGGTATAGCTTGTAGTTAAGCGTGGGAATAAGGTAGGTTAGCATATCAGGAGGGTGAAGGGAGGTTGTATTGGAATTGAGTGGATGGTGTAGAGAAGATCTGCCAGTGAAGGGAGAGGGGGTATGAACGAGACAATGAGGAGTGTAAGAATAGGAGGGTGGGAGGTCTAAATAAAGGGTACAACTGGAAGTTTCCTGGTTAGTGGATGTGAAAAAGCGGTGGCGGCACAGAAGTGGCAGCACGAAGGGGCACACTAAGGGGCAAGCTCCTTAGTCACGCTCCTTCAGCGCACAACGCACGGCGTGTGGCACCTACGGCTCACCAGCGCTCTTTTTATTTAGTGTCCCTCGTCGCGTCTGAGTGACGTTATCGGTCGGGTTCTTTGTCGTTCCGGATGACGTCACTGGGTCGTGGGCGGTGGTATTGGTAGTCGGCAGGAGAGGGGGAGGCGAGCCTGTCTCGATGCAGGCCTCGGAGGGTGCTCGCAGGTCTTGGATTACCTCAGGACTTGATCACCAGCTTCAGATGCTCAGGTCGTCTCCGGGCTCAGTGGTAGGCCTCAGGAAGGGGGGCTTGTGGATGTTGGGTTGTCTCCACTCTCGGTTGCAGGCCTCGGGGGGGGGGGGGGAGGGGGGCTTGTGGACCTCGGGTGGTCTCCGGGTTGTCTCTGCACTCGAATGCAGGCTTTGGGGGGGGCTCGTAGGCCTCAGACCGTCTCCGAAGTGGGCCTCGGGCGGGGGGGGGGGCTCGCAGGTCACGGGATGTTGCCTCGTGGAGGTAGGCAAGGCTGGGGACCTGTGCAGTGCTCCGTACATGCTAGTTAAAGAGGAAGTCAGGGCTCACCAGCATTCTTTTTATTTAATGTACTTGTACTTAACCATATACATGTACATATTTGTACTTAATCATATACATTATAACCATCTAAATGGTCGGTTAACTTATGTGGCCAAGACCAAATATTGTTCCTTAGTTGCATAAGTTATGCAGCTAAGTTGCTCCACCTACAACTAATGCAGCTAACATTTTAGCCATATAAGGGACTTATGTGGCTAAGCAGCATCTGCTAAACGTAAGCGCATATTCAGCGGCTGCTACTTAACCAAAAAAGCCCTGTTTATCTAGCTAAATAGCGCTGAACATGCTTTTAATATCAGGACCCCTATATTTAATGGCTATTTTGACATTTATTCTTTTTATGGTTTTAATATTATGAATGATGTCTTATATCTCTTGATGTTATTGCCTGATGTTTTGTGAGAGTGATTATGTTTCTGTTTTTCCATTGTTGCACTGTATAATACAATTGGGCTTCTTATGGCTACCAGAGCAAGTTTGTGAGCAAGAGAGAATGAGTGAGCCAATGAATATAAGTTTGAGCAATAATAAGTCAGAGAAAATACATGTGAGCATGATTATGAGAAAGCATGAGTGAGCCAGTGAGCATGTACAAGAGAGAGTGTGTGATCTAGAGAGCATGTGTCTGAGAGAGAATATAAGGGAGTTTGTATGAGAATGAACATTGTGTAAGATAGAAGAAAGTTTGTGCATATCCTTGGTGACTGGAATCTAAAGTTCCCAGGTATGGGGGGGGGGGGGGGATTTATTTTAGCTTTAATTTTAACTATTGGATGTTGTTTGCTGTGTTTCTAGTTTGAAATATTTTATTGATGTTTGGGAAATTTAAAAAAAAGTTATATGTTCTTTTCATCAGCTGTTTTGAAATATTTATTCTTTTATGAATTTGGTTTTACTATTATGATTGATGCTTTATATTTCTTGATGTTATTGTCTGATGTTTAGTAAGGAATGATATTTGTTTTTCCATTCCATACAGAATCTGGCTTGTTGCGGTTTCAAGTTCAGATTTTGTCTGCATGTTTCTATTTATACTTTATCATCTCTTCATTTTGTATTTGGTGAGGGTCTGCTACATGTGTGACTAAGGTGAGGTATTCTGCTAGTATAGCAATGTGTTGCGACCATAGCTGCTCGTCGTCTTCACTCCGCCCTCTTTACCTCTGTGGCGACTCCCTCCGTGTCTGATGGATGGCTGGCTGCCGCGGCGTCTCTATGCCATCTCCTTCTGGCGTCCCCAGACCGGCTCGATGTTGCAGATCCTCCATGTTGCCTGAAGACCTAGGGCGCGTGCACGCACATGCTCTGATTGAAATACCGAAAAAAGCAGAAACTTTAGTGTTAACAATGGAGAAAAATTCTGCTAAGATAACTCTTACAGTGTCAGGATTTCCTTCAGGATCGCAACAGAAACAGATAAGTGCACAATATATGATTACAATATGTGCACCATTCGATGAATAGCCACAATAAGGATACTTTCAGTGAATGACCAATGATTAAGCTGGGTATCGTGCTCTAAGGCCACACAATAAGGGCTAAGTGCACCACAAACACCAGGTCACTGTACCAGAAAAGGCTTTACCGAAATAGCCATTAGTACAGTAGACATGATATGATGGTCATTCACATCTTCAATATATGACACTGTAAGAGTTATCTTACCTGACTGAAATACCAGCAAGAGCGCGAACCTCAGGGGCATCCCCCTGAGATGACGTCATCCGCTTCCAATATTTAAAGGTCTCTATTTCACTATCTAACTGAGTTAGCAAGGGGATTGCTTCAGCTACACCTCCCAAGCTACTCTGCCTCCTCGGATTTACCAGAGGTACCCGCTCCTCGGGGGCCTCGCTCTTTTTCTTTCTTTCAGATTACAGATAGGAACTGGTACTCATTCCTCGAGGGCCCATGTTCCTTGACACTCTGAAGATTTTCTACTGCTTGGAAGCTATCACTGCTACAAACAATTATGAGTTACCATCACTCTCTCACAGCTTTCCCTGGAACCAGGTACTCGCTCCTCGAGGGTCTAAACCAGTGGTTCTCAACCCTGTCCTGGGGACCCCCCCAGCCAGTCGGGTTTTCAGGATATCCACAATGAATATGCATGAGAGAAAATTTGCATACACTGCCTCCATACCATGCAAATTTTCTCTCATGCATATTCATTGTGGATATCCTGAAAACCCGACTGGCTGGGGGGGTCCCCAGGACAGGGTTGAGAACCACTGGTCTAAACCATTCCAGCTTCTGAGCCTCCTTGAGACCTTATGTGAGTTTTGTTATCTAGTTCTGTTCATGAACTCTGCCTACTCTGCCTACTCACTTTCTACAGTTTCTCAACAGCTCAGCCATCCTGGATCGCTGTTCCAGTACCTGAGGGACTACAGCCCTGCCGGACATATCAGCTCACTACTGCCACCTCTGTTGGTTTCAAAAACCTGTTTAATAAAAGAACTAACGTGTGTCTGTCTCCATACTCAAGCCTGTCAAGCCTGTCTCCATACTCAAGCGTGGTCATCTTCTACCGGCCCAGGGATCCACCCACAACTATATCAGATTCATTACAGATTGCTACTCTTAGCAAGACGATATCTGAGACACTACAAGTTTGCTGACTCCTCCTCCTTCAGGATCCATTACATCATATTGCTAACTCGCAGTCTAACTAACTAACAGAGATTTCCACAGATTGGTAACTCCTATCTGATTGCTCCTCCCATCAGATAGCGGAACATAACAGAAACCTAACAGATTGCTAACTCCAGTGGATCTGGCTTAAAATATGGGACGTTGTTAACTCCAGTGGATCTGGCTTAAACTATGGGATGTTGTTAACTCCATGGATCCGGCACATCTCTCTGCCTTGCAGGCTATACTGGGCCTGACCCAACGCATCTCAGAGCAGCAAGAAACTTTGGAGAAACTTACTGCAGCATTTCATCAGCTACACACACAGAAGATACAAGGCACAGCTTCTAACCAAGAAGGTCAGTTACAGGAGGTAACTTTAAAGACTGCCGTACCACTGGCGGCTCCTATCCGCTTTTCCAGAGAAATCCAGAAGACCCGGGGCTTTCTGAACCAGTGCTGCATGCACTTCACCTTACAGCCAACCTTATTTCCCACGACTCTTTCAAAGACCACCTACATCCTGTCATACTTGGATGGAAGAGCCCTGTCGTGGGCATCTACCTTGTGGGAACACAAGGACCCTATTTTGCAGGACATAGAAGGATTTATGGACTTGTTTAAATCCGTCTTTGATGACCTTGCTCGTATTTCTGTTGCCGGTTTTGCTTTGGTGGACTTGAAGCAAGGCAACAGATCACTGGCTGAATTCGCCATAGAATTCAAGACTCTTGCAGCAGAACTTCACTGGGACTCCCAAATGTCTTAAGACTTTCTTCTGCAGAGGCCTGGATACCCGCTTAAAGGATGAGCTGGCCGCTCACCAGACATCTGACTTGCTGGATGAATTAATAGCCTTGGCCACTCGAATTGATCACCGGCTCCGAGACAAGGTTAAGGAACTCCGGCCTAAGGTGTTACCTGGGTTGAAACAGGCTTGTACTATCACTGCACCTCGGATGGTTCCAGTAACTTCTGCTGCTGATAAAGATGAACCGATGCAACTTGGTCATGGACACGACCTCCAAGGAAAGAAGAATTCTGTGGTCAGCCCGGCCATGATGTCTCTACATGCCCCATTCGTCCAGGAAACGGATAGGCCTAAGTCCGCGGGAGGACTGTTCTTGGGCCATACTGCATTTTCTCCTCCACCCTCTTTTCCAGTCTTCGTGATCTGCGAACCGGCTTCGGTTCAGACTCCTGCTCTGATGGACTCGGGCAGGAGGCAACCTTATTCTCAGATGTCTATTGGAAGACCTGAGGAGTCCCTTCATCAAATTAGAAGATCCATTATTGCATCACAAATTGGAGTGGGCTTTGGACGTTCCTTTACATCGCCACTTCTCCTGAAGATCTCAGTGACATCCATGGCAGTTCAACTCTTGGCTGCTGATATTAAGAACATAAGAACATGCCATACTGGGTCAGACCAAGGGTCCATCAAGCCCAGCATCCTGTTTCCAACAGTGGCCAATCCAGGCTATAAGAACCTGGCAAGTACCCAAAAAACTAAGTCTATTCCATGCTAGTAATAGCAGTGGCTATTTTCTAAGTCAACTTAATTAATAGCAGGTAATGGACTTCTCCTCCAAGAACTTATCCAATCCTTTTTTAAACACAGCTATACTAACTGCACTAACCACATCCTCTGGCAACAAATTCCAGAGTTTAATTGTGCATTGAGTAAAAAAGAACTTTCTCCGATTAGTTTTAAATGTGCCACATGCTAACTTCATGGAGTGCCCCCTAGTCTTTCTATTATCCGAAAGAGTAAATAACTGATTCACATCTACCCGTTCTAGACCTCTCAGCTTGGCTCAAAGGCATTCAACATCTCCGCATTAACGGATTATAAACTTAGAGATATCTGTCATGTTCCATCCTTTCGGAGGATGTGTCTGATGAGCCACAGCACATAATTGATCCGAAGAAGATAACTCTGGCAACCAGCTAGTCTGTTTCCACTGGTAATGCCACCATCTCTAGAAGTGGATTTTGGACGTACCCCAACATCGCCACTTCTGCTGAAGCCTCAGTGACGTCCATAGCAGCTACTTATTACTGCTGAATTCTACTTCATCTCTCATCCAGAAACTTCTACTGGAGAATCTTCTCTAGAGATGGGTCTTGGACGTACCCTAGCATCACCACTTCCACTGAAACCTTCAGTGACGTCCACAGCAGCTCAATCCATTGTTGCTAATATCATCAATAACACTCTGCAAGATTCTTCCAAATTTCAAGATCCACCTGTCATCAATGCAGAAGACGACTTAGAAATTAAGATCAAAGAGATTCTGGATGTTCGTAACAGAGGCAAGACTTTTCAATGCCTTCTGATTTAATGAAGGCTTTAGCCCCGATTTAATCTCTTGGGAGCTTCAGACCAATATCTTGGACAAAGAGATGCTTCATCAGTTCCACCTCGTGCATCCTTCTAAACCTAAGCCTGGTACCCGAAGAGGAGATCTCCCTTGGAAGGGGGGTACTGTTGCAACCGTCGCTTCTCGACGTCCTCACTTCACCCTCTTTATCTCTGTGGCAACTCCCTCCGGGTCTGATGGACGGCTGGCTGCCGCAGCATCTCCATGCCATCTCCCTCTGGCGTCCCCGGCCCGGCTCGACGTTGCAGATCTGCCATGTTGCCTGAAGACCTAGGGCGTGCACGCGCGCACGCTCTGATTGAAGTACCAGCAAGAGTGCAAACCTCAGGGGCGTCTCCCTGAGATGACATCATCCGCTTCCAATATTTAAAGGTCTCTATTTCACTATCTAACTGAGTTAATAAGAGGATTGCTTCGGCTACATCTCCCAAGCTACCTCCTCGGACTTACCAGAGGTACCTGCTAGGGATTAGGGATGTGAATCATGTGCCCTATCGTCTTAACGATGGAAATCGACTGGCAGGAGAAGAAAATCGTGTTTGGCACGATTTTTTAGTTAAAAAATTGTTTTTTCCGATTAGTGCGCACTAACCGGGAGTTAGTGTGCTAAATCCCGTTAGTGCGCACTAACAGAAAATGATTCAATTTGACACTTTTCAGGTCAGTTAAGGTCAGTTTAGGAATGAATATGTATTCCTATTGGCTGCCCTCTTATTTATTCTTGTTACCAAGGTTCCCACTGACAATATATGGGGGATGGGAAATGGAAACAGTTGGTAGCTTGACAAAAAAAGTAATGTGATCAGTCAATGTGACTAGAACTTGTGCCCTAACCCTGATACCAGGGGTGCTGTGATCTTCCTGCACACAGTGCCCTAACCCTGACACCAGGGGTGTTGTGATTTTCCTGTACACAGTGCCCTATCCCTATTAATACCAGGAGTGTTGTGATCTTCCTGCACACAGTGCCCTAACCCTGATACCAGGGGTGTTGTGATCTTCCTGCACACAGTGCCCTATCCCTATTAATACCAGGAGTGTTGTGTTCTTCCTGCACACAGTGCCCTATCGCTATTAATACCAGGAGTGTTGTGATCTTCCTGCACACAGTGCCCTAGCCCTGACACCAGGGGTGTTGTGATCTTCCTGCACACAGTGCTCTATCCCTATTAATACCAGGAGTGTTGTGATGTTCCTGCACACAGTGCCCTAACCCTGACACCAGGGGTGTTGTGATCTTCCTGCATGCAGTGCCCTATCCCGCCTGCATTACTAGTGAGAGGCTGGCTTCACAGACAGGGGGGAGCTTCCTGACCACCACTCCTCCCCTCCCCCATGTCCCAGCCAGTGAATGGTGTGTGGGTGAGGGGGGGGGAGGATGGTGAGGCTGAAACAGCTCCTTCCCTGCATTACTAGTGAGAGGCTGGCTTCACAGACAGGGGGGAGCTTCCTGACCCTCACTCCTCCCCTCCCCCATGTCCCAGCCAGTGAATGGTGTGTGGGTGAGGGGGGGGGGAGGATGGTGAGGCTGAAACAGCTCTTTCCCTGCATTACTAGTGAGAGGCTGGCTTCACAGACAGGGGGGAGCTGCCTGACCCTCACTCCTCCCCTCCCCCATGTCCCAGCCAGTGAATGGTGTGTGGGTGAGTGGGGGGTGGGAGGATGGTGAAGGCGGAGACAGCTCCCTCCCTGCATTATTAGTGAGAGGCTGGCTTCACAGACAGGAGGGAGCTGCCTGTCCCTCACTCCTCCCTTCCCCCAAGTCCCAGCAAGTGAATGGTGTGTGGGTGAGGGGGGGGGGGAGGATGGTGAAGGCTGAGACAGCTCCCTCCCTGCATTACTAGTGAGAGGCTGGCTTCACAGACAGGGGGGAGCTGCCTGACCCTCACTCCTCCGGGGTGTTGTAATCTTCCTGCACACAGTGCCCTATCCCTGATACCAGGGGTGTTGTGATCTTCCTGCATACAGTGCCCTATCCCTATTAATACCAGGAGTGTTGCGATCTTCCTGCACACAGTGCCCTATCCCTAATACCAAGGGTCTTGTGATCTTTCTGCACACAGTGCCCTATTCCTGATACCGGTTGTGTTGTGATCTTCCTGCACGCAGTGCCCTATCATGATCATTGAAACGTTTCAGGTATCTGAAGGTCTGCACTGCCTCTCTTCTGGGAAATACATATTCAGCCTCTCTTCATGTCTTCTGATACAGACCCTACACCATTTTAGTCACCCTTCTCTGGACCACCTCCATCTTATCTCAATCCTTTTTCAGATACAGTCTCCAGAACTGAAAACAGTACTTCAGGTGAGGCCTCACCAAGGACCTGTACAAAGGCATTATCATACCTGGAAACTCTCCGGTTTTGATCTGGAGACTCCAGCATTCAAATGGAATTGCCAGGTCTCCGGGCCAACACCTGTAATCTCCAGGTGCCCTGCTGCTGATGCACTAATGAAGCAGCCAGACTAAAAGATGTTTGATTGGCCTACATGAGCCAATTGAATGCCTCCTTCTTTTTCCCTGCCCTGGATCAATCGGAGCCCTCTTTTCTTCTTCCTGTGCCTGTGGACCAATGGTATGCCTCCTCCCTTTTTCCTGACTATGCTAGCAGGAAGAATGGAGGAGGACTTCGAAAGGCCTGTGGGGACAGGAAGAAGGGAGGAGGCCAACAGCGGCAGCAGCAGTATAAACTGCTGCTGCTATAGGCTGGAAGAAGAGTCCTCCCATCAACTTTAGGAGAAGGTTGCTGCTATTTTTTAGTTTTGAGTGGAGAGAAGTAGTGAGTGAGTGTGATGGTGGTGGTGGTGGTGGTGGTGGTGGTGGGGGGGGGGGTATGTCTGCATGTGTGTGTCTGTGAAGGTACATGAATGTATTTATGTGAGGGAGGCATATGTGTGTGTATATGAATGGGTGCATGCATGGGGGAGGGATTATATCAGGGGAAGGCGAAAGCATGCCTGTGAGAGTCACTCGGTGTGTGTGTGTGGGTCTGTATAGGAGGAAGAGAAGTGAGAGTGTGAATGAGCATGGATTTGAGGTGAGTGAGCATTTTTGTGTGTGGGAGAGAAGTGAGTAAGCATGTGTGTGTATGTGGGAAAATGAGAGGAGTACAGGAGTAAATGAGCATGTGAGAATGTGTCAGAGAATGAGGAATGAGAGCATGTAAGAATGAGTGTGTGTGTGTTAAAGTGATCATGGTAATCTCAGGGTGACTGGAAATCAAAAGTTCCCAGGTATGGGCATTATCACCTCTTTTTTCTTTTTGCTATTCTGCCTTCAGATTGTGAGACATTATTACACCAAAGTCTCTATCCCAGTTCATGTACATTTGTCTGTACCCCAGATACGTAACTCTACATTTCTTTGTATTGAATCCCAGCTGCCAAGTCTTTGACCACTCTTGAAACTTTCTTAAATCACTTTTCATTCTCTCTGCTCCTTCAGGCATGTCCACTCTGTTGCAAATTTTAGTAGCATCTGCAAACAGACAAACTTTAACTTCTATCCCTTCTGCAATGTCATTCATAAAGATATTGAACAGAACCGATCCCTGTGGCACTCCATTTAACACTGTTCTCTCTTCAGAGTAGGTTCCGTTTACCATTACCCATTGTCTCCTGTCAGTCAACCAGTTTGTAGTCCACTCCACTACCTTGGTGCCAAGTCTCAAGCTTCTCATTTTATTCACACGCCTCCTATGTGGGCCATATAAAAAAAGTTTGCTGAAATCCAAATACATCATATCTAGCAATCTTTCTCGATCCAATTTCTAGTCACTCAATCAAAAAAATCCAATCAGATTTGTTTGATAGGACCTTCCCCAATCAATCCATGCTGCCTTAGGTCCTGCAACCCACCAGATGTAGGTAGTTCCGTCTCCATTAATTTTCCCACCACTGAGGTGAGGCTAACCAGCCTGAGTTTCCAGCTTCCTCTCTGCTATCACTCTTGTGAAACGGGACCACCAGAACTCTTCTCCAGTTACACAGCACCACTTATCTATCCAGGGACCTACCAGAACATCTCTGAGCTCCCTCAGTATCCTGAGATGTATCTCATCTGGCCCCATGGCCTTTCGATTTGCCTAGCTCTTCCCATACATTCTCTTCTGTAAACTGTGGTCTTCTCAACCAGCAACAGTCCTTCTCCAGGATTTTGTAAATACTGAACTGAAGTATTTGTTTAATATGTCTGCAATTTCTTTGTTTCTCTCCACACAAATTTCACTATTCCACTTTGTGCCTCCCTTCTTTCTCTGATATATCTGAAAAATCTTTTGCCACCTCTCTTTACCTCTTTGGCAATCCTTTCATCCGCTTGACCTTTTGCTTTCCTGATTTCTTTCTTCGTCTCCCTCAGTTTCACCAGAAATTCTTTCCTATTTTACTCTTTTTGGGATCCTTTATACTTCTTGAATGCTGTTCTTTATTTATTATTTCAGCCACCTCTTTTGAGAACCAGATATGTTTCTTATTCCTTTCTTTTGTTTACTTTTCTAACATATAGTTTGTTGCCTTTGCAATAGTTCCTTTTAATTTGTCTCTGTTGTTTTACCTCAACCATTTTCTCTCAGTCTTTTAGTTCTTCCTTCAAGAACATTCTCATTTTGACAAAGTCTATTTTTGAAATTCAAAACTCTGGCCTTTGTGTGACTTCTCTGTATCTTATTTACGATATCAAACCATACCGTCTGATAATCACTGGTGCTTTGTTGGGCAGCTGTGTGGACATTAGAGACATTATCCCCATTAGTGAGTGCTAGGTCGAGTATCACACCCTCCCTCATGGGTTCCATTACCATTTGTTAGAAGGGCATCCAGTATTTCTCTATTTCTTGTAAATTCTGCAGAAGGGATGCTCCATAGAAACATAGAAATGACGACAGAAGAAGACCAAACGGCCCATCCAGTCTGCCCAACAAGCTCCCGCACCTTTTTTTTTTTTTCTCTCAACATACTTATCTATTTCTCTTGGCTCCTAGTAACCTTTTTTATTCCATTTCCCTTCCACCCCCACCATCAATGCAGAGAGTAGTGCAGGAACTGCATCCAAGTGAAATAGCTTAATTAGTTAGAGGTATCAACCACCACAACAAGCAAGCCACACCCATGCCTATCTGTTTATCCAGACTATGCAACTCAGTCCCTGCCGGTTGTTGCCTGAATATAGATCCACCCCTCTCCATTCCCCCCTGCCGTTGAAGCAGAGAGCCATGCCAGCCATGCATTGAAAATGAAGTATCTGTCTTGCTCCCCTGCCATTGAAGCAGAGACAGGGGCGGATTGTGGGAAAATAGTGGCCCAGGGGATTTTTCTCCATACTGGCCCATGGGTACCCAATTACACATACAATTTGGTGAGTCACCAAATACAGAATAACGGGACCATAAAATATGCACAGACAAATTGAACTGGAAATCATAACAAGTTAGAGTGTATGTAATGCAGCAATGGAAAAACAGAAAATACCATCATTCCTCATAAAACATCAAACAATAAAATCAAGAACTATAAAACATCACAATAGGAAAATCATACTAAAAATATATAGTTCCAAACTGCTGATGAATAGAACTTCCAGTAATTTAACTCAGGGAAATTTTCAAAAATTTGTATATAACACCAATAAAATATTTCAGAAAGAGCAGACATCAAATAATATTCAATAATTAAAACTAATAAGGATTTTAAAAATCCCCTGCTGTCCCCTTCTGTGGGAGCTCTTGAGTTCCAGTCACCCTGATAATGTCAAGGATTAGGAGGTTATCCTCTCTCACACATACTCACATGTCCATTCTCTCTCACACATACACTGTCACATATATACACATTCATGCTCTTATATCCACCATAACCTCTCGCTCTCACTGACACTGACACACTCTCAGGCTCTAAGACACTCTCTCCCCCTCCACACACAAACTCTTACTCCCTTGGATTTTCTCATACACACTCCTGCTCTCACACTCACTGACTCCCTCACATACACACAAACACACACACCCAGGCAAGCTCCCAGTCATTCTCACACACACACACTGACCCCCAGGCAGGCTTCCATTCATTTTCACACCACTCCCTCACCATCCCCCAGGCATGCACACATTCATTCACACACATACACCCCCAGGCAGAGTCCCATTCATTCACATGCACACACTAAAGGCAGACCCCCCTCTCTTTTGCCAGCAACCTCGGAACCTCTCTCATTCCTCTGCTGCCACTGTCACTGCTGCCACATGGCTATTGGGGAGGTGCCAATTGCTGCTACTGACACTGAAGCCCATTCAGCTGCCTCCTCTGTGCAGGACCCATGGGCTTCCACTTTCTCCATGCTGATCTCGTACATTTTGAGATCCGCATAGAGAAAGTGCTATTCTTGCACATTCCCAAAGATTACATGTGCCAATCACTAAAAAGTAATTTATTTATTTTTTTACTTTTGCTGTCTGATCTTAGTTTTCTAATTGGTTGGTCACAGGCTTTTTTTCCCCACCTACCCTTTCTTATTTTTTTTGCCAATTCCTTTTATATTGTCTTTTTTTTCTGTTTCTTTTCTCTCCATCTTCTTCCCTCAAACACACAGTCAGGTTCTAATTCTCACATGCATTTCTCCCTCTCACACACACACACAGGCTCTCACTGTCACATGCTCTCTCATATAAAATCATTCATACACACACAGTCTCTCACTGGAACATGCTGTCTGACTCTCACACACACACAGGCTCTCTCTCACTCCCACATGCTGCCTTGCTCAAGCACAGGCTCTCACTGTCACATGCTCTTTCTCTCATACAATCATTCATACACACAGTCTCTCACTGGCACATGCTGTCTGACTCTCTCACACACACAGGCTCTCTCTCACTCCCACATGCTGTCTTGCTCAAGCTCAGGCTCTCAATGTCACATGCTGTCTCTCTCACACACACAGAGGCTCTCACATGCTGTCTCTGCAAACATTCAGGTCCTCACTCTCACACACAATCTCTCAACTCATCTCATACACGCACACACACCCTCTATAGACCCTCAGCCTCTCTCTCACCTCTGGGCCTCCTCTTCACGGGTCACCGCAGGATGGGCTCTGCAGCAGCCCTGATCTTCCCGGGCCGCAGCGGCCCTGCTACCTGGCCTCTTCCTCTTCTCGGGCCGCTGCGACTTCGAATTCGCAGTGGCCCGTAAGTGCTGCTCCTTTTCTATACGCGCTAATGCTCCTCCTCCTTCCTGCCCATGCGGCACTGGCAATGTTTACTTCCGGGGCCATGGAGGCAAGAAGGAGGAGGAGCATCAGCACGTTTAAACACAATCTTTTTCTTCGGGCCGTGGTGACGTGGGCCTCACCATGGCCCTGTCGATCTGCCTTTTGCAGTGCCGCATGAGCCTCCCTGTGCCCAGGGGTATTGGCTCCCCTCAGGATACCACTGCTTGCGGCGCCCCAGGCCCAGGCCTAGTGCTTCCACTGGCCCTGCCCGCAGGTTTCTCTTCGGGCCGCAGCACCAGCAGACCCTCTTCTTGTCTTTGGCCGGGAAGTTTAAAAAAAAAAAATCACGTGATGGGAGCGACCGGCCCACCGGGGGAAGCCCGATCCCCTGATAGGCCAATCCGCCCCTGAGCAGAGAGCTATGCTGGATATGGGTGAAGTGTCAAACTTTCTCCCCTGCCGTTGAAGGAGAGAACTATACTGGCTTTGCATTGAAAGTGAAGTATCAGTCTTGCTCCCCTGCCGTTGAAGCTCCAATCCACATCCGGCAGATTAAAATCTCCAGCGAGCAACACTTCTCCCTTCTTTTGGATGTCTTTAACCTGATCTCTGTCCAGCTCTTCTGTCTGAGTCAGAGGCCTATAGACCATACCCTTGTAAATTAAAGTACTATCTTCTTTTTTTTTTAGGACAGCCTATAATGCTTCTTCCCTATTCCATTTCCCTTGCATTTCAGTTGCTTGGCTATTGTTTTTGACATAAAGAGCTACTCCTTTTCTGTCCTTTCTGACCTTCCTTAATAAATTATAGCCAGGGATGGTCATATTCCAAACATGAAACTTTTGTAGATATCAGCCCCTTTATTAAATTAATAAACACACTTCCTGATTCACTAAGACTTTTCTCCCATTCTGAGTCTATGGGAAAATACCTTAATGAATCAGGCACTCATTTACTTACATAAACACAAGCAAGGAATCAAAGGACACTATCCAGCTGGACAAATATATCAAGATTTCAAACCATGCACAATCATAGAAATGCAGAAGAATTAAATAATGTCAGCAAGAAATCAATCTATATTATGGCTAGCAAATTAATGTTCAACTTATCTCGCCACAAGCTCGGTGGATATGAGTGTCTCAGTAGAGAAACCTGAAAGTAATTCTTGATGGCCCTGGAGTGGCCCTGGAGTGCCCCATGAGTCAGCAGACCCAGAGATTACAAGCTTTTTTTTTTTGTTTGTTTTTTAAACTTTACAAACACAGTAAATTACAAAGATATTATAAAGCTAGGACAAATATATCAAAATTTCAAAACATGCACAAACATAGTAATGCAGAAAAATAGAACAAGGTCAGCAAGAAATCTATATTATGGCTAGCAAATTAATATTCAACTTATCTGGCCACAATCTCAATGGATATGGTATAACACCTTAGTATATACAAAAACTCTTTAGAACCCATATTAGCTTAAGGGTAGTCCATTTATTTAAAAGTTTTTCAGGGTTTGCAAATTATTAAAAACTTTAAAAAATGGATAAAATCAAACCCATTACAGACATGGTGGTACTTAATTAAAAGCAAGATTGAAACTGTTTTGGCCCCAATTGCAAATACGATCTGGGAGCATACACATCACTGGATAGCCCAGATGTAAAATAAAAAAAAAAAGACCTTATTCTTAAAACAAAAATGATGATATATATCAATAGGTGCATAACAATTCCCACCATAATTTGTGCTGAGGAAAAGGTCATTGTGTAAAGGTTTTCCCAGATGGAACCCGTATAATGTTTGATAAGGACTTCCTCCAATAATTCATATTTTTATTTTTATCTGTTTAATTTAAACACTAAAAATGGATTTGTTTTATCATCTTCAGCTGTTCAAGTATGCATCCCTCCATCCCAATCCAAGACGGCTGATCCTGAGTGTGCACTGGGTATTCCATTCCTGACTTCTGAACTCACGTAAAATAATTTGTAAATGGTAACAGACAGCTAATATGTTGCTAGCCCCTTTCATATAAATGCAATCAGAAATTACTTTTACTACTTCAATAATGTTATATCCTCTTTGATCCTGTTTGCTATTTCATCCAGTAATGTTCTAACTTGCCTCATGACTGCCAACTAGTTATGACTAAAAGAAAAACTTTGAATTATCCTTGCCACGTCCAACAGCAGAAACGGTATCTATTTGTTTTAACAGTATGATAATGGAAAATGTATATATATTTTTTTAATCCTGTCAATCTTTCTGGCTTAATTTAGTGCTATGAGCAGTTTAGGCAACAATATTCTTTGCCACATACCAATTTTTATGCCTTCTTTTAAGGTGTACCTCTATATTCTTTATATAGGTTTCAAGCAGCCTTAGATTTTGCAAGAAGCAAAGATGTCTGATGAAATGGAAGCTATAGGAGAGGGGAGAAATTTGATTTTGAAATGGTATGCTTTTTGTAAAAGTTAATTTCAGCTGCAAGAGTTGGACCCATTAGAGGAGTATTGGCAACAAGAACTAAGAATGCCAATGCACTCCACCAAGATTAAAGAATTGTTTATTGCAGCTCATAAAATAACAGTAGACATGAGCCACAGGGAAATGCAATATGAAATCTTGCATCATTGCTATACGGATAATAGGAAGCACAAATGGATGGGACTGACAGATACTGATCTTTGTCACAAATATCATATTGAAAGTGCTACATTATTACATTTTTTTGTCATAAAAATTTTGATTTTGGGGGAGATGTGATTTCTATCTTAAATCAGTGTACAGGAATTACTTTGCCATTTCAGGGGATGTACTGCTAATAGGTGATTTATCTGCCAGTAATCTTGATTTTCTTATATCATTTGGTCTTAAATGCTTTATGAACATAGGTCTTTTGCTGGTGCGTAAATGTTTATTGCAACACTGGGTGGAAGAATCTGCATATTTGAATATACTTTGACAGAAACGAATGATCTTTACAATGAATATGGAATATAAAAGATGTGCACTCTCTCTCTCTGCAAGGTACATCCTGATTATATTGATGCTTGGCAAAAATTTTATAATTTGCTGTCAGAAGAAAGCTTTAGAGAATTGGATTATACGGTGGCATGGTCATGAACTTTGTGGGCAGTTGCCTTGATCTGAGGGTGCAAAGGGGGGATAGAGTTGTGTATGTTCTGTATGCATGGTGGATGTGCGATTGAAGGGTTTTGTTTTTTTTATATTTGTGCATTTGTTTTTCACAGTTTTGCAAAAATGGATGTGGCATGGCTAGGTACATTACTGTTTTCTTTCTTGTATTTTGTACCGCTATTTTGAGCTGATTGCTGATCTGGTTTTCTTTGTATATAAACTGTGCCTCCCAATAAACAGATTTTGAAAAAATAATACTTCATAATACACTAAATAAAAGCTTCTCTAAACAACTGGGCCTTTAAAAGCTTCCTAAAACATTATGAATCTGCAGTTTGTCCTAATTTCATGGGGATAGAATTCCATAGGGCTGGTGCAATGCAGAAAAAGGCCTGCTGCCTGGTCCTTTGTAAGCGTACAAGAGTAGATCCAGGAATAGGCAGTAAATGCTGATTACTTGACCGCAATTGGCACGAAGGGCATTAGTTTGTCAAAAGGGCCTGTAAATACCCTGCACCATTACCATAAATTGATCAATGAACGAGGGTCAACATTTTAAACTTTACCCTCTGTTCAATCTGTAACCAATGTCAAGATCATCTCAGCATTGCGGCTGTTAGTACATCTATCTTTAATCTTTAACTAGAAGAAGAGCCTCAGCTATTCTGGGCCAGTGTTATGGAATTATGTTCCTTTGGAGATCAGGAATGAACTGAATTACCTGTTTAGGAAGAGCACAAAACATGGCTATTTAGCCAGAATTTTTCAGGAAAGTGGATGTGGCATGATTAAATTTGACTTACAAATCATCAGGGAATGATGATAAGAATATGTAAGGGCTGGGTGGGTTCGACATGATAGGTGGATAGGATTGAAAAATTGAGTTGGACAGGTTTGAGGATGGTAAGATTGTAAAATTGTGTACCTTGTGTTTTTATTTGAGCGGATGAGTGTTGGAAAGGTGCTTAAGGAATGTTTATTGAACACCACCTTGAAATGTTAAGGGAAGAGTAGGTTACCAAATGTTTTAAGTAAAGAAATGTAAGGTGGCAAACATGATAGCGATTTTTAAAAAGGGCTCTAGGGTAATCTGGGAAGATATAGACTGGTGAGTAAAACCAGGCAAAATGGCAGAAGCCATTTATAAAACAAAATTTGTTGGCCATTTAGATAGATATGGGTTTAATGGAGAAAAGTCAACATGGTTTTACCAAGGGGAAGTCTTGTCTTACTAATCTTTTAGATTTTTGTGATGAAAATAAACATTTTATATAGTTTATTTGGATTTTCAGAAGGCATTTGACAGAGTCCCCCATGAAAGACTCCTCAGTAAATTAAAAAGAGATCAGATAGGAGGCAATGTCCAATTGTGGACTGGTACTTTGTTAAAAGATAGGAAATAGAGGGCAGGACAAAATGGCCCGTTTTCCAAATGGAGATAGGTCATAAATGGTGTACCACAGGGCTCTATAGTGGGACTTCTGCTATTTAAAATATTCATAAATGATCTGAAAAAGGGAATGAGTGACATGATTCAAATTTGCAAATGACACAAAATTATTCAATGTTGTTAGAACAGCAGCATATTGTGAGGTATTGCAGAGGGACCTTGTGAGAGCAGAAGACTGGACAACTGAATGACAGATACATTTTAATAGGTGCAAAATGATGCACATAGGGAAAAATAATCCCAACTACAGGTATACAGTGCTGGGTTCTATATTGGGAGTCATCATCCAGGAAAAGAGGCTTGGCATCCCTAAGGATAATACGTTGAAATCCTCAGCTCAGTGTGTGGTGGTGGTCAAAAAAGTAAATAAAATGTTAGGAACGATCCAAAATATAGTGGAGAATAAAACAGAAAAATGTTATATTGTCTCTGTATTGAGCCATGGTGGGATTGCTTCTTGAATATTGTGTACAGTTGTGGTCACCCCATCTCAAAAAAAGACATAGTAAAACTAGAAAAGGTACAGAAGAGGGTGACAAAAATGAGAAAGAGGATGGAATGGCTTCCCTATGATTAGAGGCTTCGCAGGTTAGGTCTCTTCAGCTTGGAAATAGATGGAAAGAGAAGATATGAAAGTTTATACAATCATGAGTTGGGAAGAACAAGTAAATAAATGACAGTTTCAAAATATTAAATAAGGGTGACACACCATGAAACTAGCAACCAGAAGATTTAAAACAAATGGTAGAAAGTACTTTACTCAATGCACAATAAACCTGTAGAATCTGTTGCCAGAGGATGTGGTCAAAGCTGTTAGCATAGCAGGGGTTAGAAGAGGTTTGGACAAAATCCTAGAGGAAAAGACCGTAACAATTTGTTAGGCGGTAAACTAAGGAAAGCTACTGCTATCCCCGGGAATAACAGGAATAGGATCTACTTTATGGGAGCTGCCAAGTACTTGTGACCTGGATTGTCCATTGTCGGAGACAGGATGACCCAGCACGGCACTTCTTACAGTATGTTAATTAGAAATATTAGAAAATGTGGCGAGGTTGAACTCTATGTCTGATTAGCATGCCTAAACATGCTTCCTCTATAACAATGTTCTAAAGATACTTAATTGGAATTTAGAAAGTCCAGAAAGCTCCTTTCTACCAGTCTCTAGAGTGCGTTACCTTCCTCCCTATAAGAAAAAAGTGAGTGAATCTCAGCTGTGCAGCATACAGTATCCTTTTGACACCTTGAATCTGACAAGCTTTCTAGAAAAGTCAGGCGGCTTTATCATCTACTTTAACAGTGAACTCTGCTTTGGACTAAGACTTGGTTTTTAGATTTTTTTTTTTTAACTCTAGAGATATTGTATTTTTGAATTTGCAAGTAAGAGTATTTCAAGACATGGCAAAGGCCACTCAGAAAAAAAGGAAACAGTTTTTGTTCCAGAATTCGTGTGTTGTACAGCTAGGGCTTCTATTTTGTGTTGCATTCGTGCCTCTTCTCGCCCCTCACTCCACCCTCTCTACCTTGGGAGCGAATCCCTTCAGCTCTGACGGACAGCTGCAGCCGCGGCTTCTCCCTGCCTCTTGGTCCCGGTATCCTCGGGCTGGCTTGACGCTACGGATACGCCATGTTCCCGATGACGTAAGGACGCGCGCGTGTTCCAGACTTTGTACCAGCAAGGGCACGAACCTCGGGGGCGTCCCCCCATAGTGATGTCATCCATTTGCACTTTAAAAGGTCTTTGTTTGCTAACCTCTAGCGAGTTAGCAAGGAACTCCAACAGGACTTGCTTCGGCAGTCCACGCTACTTGCAACAACGATCCAAAACAGCTAGGGGAAACCTTCTACACTGCTCGGCCTTTTCAAACTTACCAGGAGTACCCGCTCCACAGGGGCTCCGCTCTCTCTTCTTGATTTCAGATTGCCAGAATACTCAGAAGACTCCTCATTGCCTGGAAGCGATCGCAGAAGTGAACACAGTGAGTTCTATTGTAGATAGGAATCGGTACTCGCTCCACGAGGGCCTACATTCCTATAGCTCTGAAGACTCCCTTTCGTCCAAGACGCTTTCGCAGGTAGGGAGATTGAGAGTTACATTGGCAAGATTGCAGATAGAAACCGGTACTTGCTCCACGAAGGCCCCATGTTCCTAGAATCCTTTACAGACTCTCTTCTACTCTAGAAGCCATTTCATATACAGCTATTGTGAGTTCTTATTACAGACTGTTAGAGGATCCAGTGCTTGCCTACAGCTCCTGTTCCTGAATATACTGAAGACTCTCTGTGACATAGAGACCATTGCAGACATCTACTATTGTGAGTGTACCATCTTGTATCCAGTATACCCTGTCTACTCACTACTTCTAGTCTCTCTCTACAGCTCAGCAACCCAGAGATTATTTTCCAGTATCAGAAGGACTTCAGCCCTGTCGGACACAGCGACTCACTACTACCACCACTGGTGGTTCAGCTTCCAGCTTAATAAAGAACTATTTGTGTTTACTTCATATTCAAGCCTAGTTCGTGGTTCCTCTCAGGATCTCCTCCTGTGGGTGCTGTCACCTGCCATCGGCCCAGGGATTCACCATTTCCTCAAAGTGGTCATTCCTTACACCACTGTCAATCTGTGGGAGCTAACCACTACAGACCACTAACACCGCTTAAAGAAATATTATATATAGAGCTAACTCCTCTTTTCTATGGGACTTGCCAGCAGCCTATATAACAGATTGCTACTCCGAAGCGGAGACATGATAGATTGCTAACTCAATAGTGAAGTACAATATATCTATTGCTAGCTCCTCTCCTCGGAGGAATATCATTGAACAGATTGTCAACTCCTTTTCCTTAGGGAGTTGAACCATATCAGATTGCTACTTCCTTCCCTTACAGGAGCATCCAACAGCAGTTCATTAACAGATTACTAACTCCGCACTCCTGGCGGGTAAGCACTACAGATAGCTAACTCCTCTCCTCTGGAGGAGCAGATCATGACATATTGCTAACTCTGCCCTCCTGGCGGAGCAGAACAATAACATTTTGGCAGAATTTTCCAAGTAAATGTGTCAGGGAAATTAAAAAATGTACTTTGTGAGGTCCATATTCAGTCACTGGCTAACTTCTCCTCAAAATACCCCAAAGCACCTCTAACATATCCAGCTAAGTTTTAGCCAAATATTAACATATCCAGCTAAAATGTAGTTGGCTAAATGCCCAAATGTTAATTTATGGCAATCACAAAAGGAGAGAGTACAGATTCCCTATTCTTTATACAATACACACATACACATAGGGAATCCTGTATCATCAATCTGCAAACTTTAATACATTAATTTCATCAGCAATTTATATCATTTACCAATATATCTGAGAGATGTATTAATATAATTACATACATGTAAACTTCACAAATGTATCTATAAGTACATCATTAGTACAAAGACATGTGCAACATCATATGCATTACTACCCCACCATAATACCAATAAACTAGCAGCCAACACCTTAAAAATAACCTGGACTGACAGGCACAGCAATCGAGTTCAAACACTTGTGGGAACATAAGGCCTGGACTGACAGGCAAAGCAATCGAGGTCAAACACTTGTAGGAATACAAGGTCTGGACTGACAGGCAAAGCAGTCGAGGTCAAACACTTGTAGGAACACAAGGCCAGGACTGACAGCCAAAGCAATCGAGGACAGAAGTCAATCCCACCTAGGGACATAAGGACTGGACTGACAGGCAAAGCAGTCGAGGTCAAACACTTGTAGGAACACAAGGCCTGGACCGACAGCCAAAGCAGTCGAGGACAGAAGTCAATCCCACCTAGGGACATAAGGCCTGGACTCACAGGCACAGCAATCGAGGTCAAACACTTGTAGGAACACAAGGCCTAGACAGACAGGCAAAGCAGTCGAGTACAGAAGTCAATCCCACCTAGGGACATAAGGCCTGGACTCACAGGCACAGCAATCAAATTCAAACACTTGTAGGAACATAAGGCCTGGACTGACAGGCAAAGCAATCGAGGTCAAACACTTGGTCTGGACTGACAGACAAAGCAGTCGAGGTCAAACACTTGTAGGAACACAAGGCCTGGACTGACAGCCAAAGCAGTCGAGGACAGAAGTCAATCCCACCTAGGGACATAAGGACTGGACAGACAGGCAAAGCAGTCGAGGTCAAACACTTGTAGGAACACAAGGCCTGGACTGACAGGCAAAGCAGTCAAGCACAGAAGTCAATCCCACCTAGGGACATAAGGCCTGGACTGACGGGCACAGCAATCGACGTCAAACACTTGTAGGAACACAAGGCCTAGAAAGACAGGCAAAGCAGTCGAGGTCAAACACTTGTAGGAACACAAGGCCTGGACTGACAGGCAAAGCAGTCGAGGACAGAAGTCAATCTCACCTAGGGACATAAGGCCTGGACTGACAGGCACAGCAATCGAGTTCAAACACTTGTGGGAACATAAAGCCTGGACTGACAGGCAAAGCAATCGAGGTCAAACACTTGTAGGAATACAAGGTCTGGACTGACAGGCAAAGCAGTCGAGGTCAAACACTTGTAGGAACACAAGGCCTGGACTGACAGGCAAAGCAGTCAAGGACAGAAGTCAATCCCACCTAGGGACATAAGGACTGGACTGACAGGCAAAGCAGTCGAGGTCAAACACTTGTGGGAACACAAGGCCTGGACTTACAGGCAAAGCAGTCGAGGTCAAACACTTGTAGGAACACAAGGCCTGGACTGACAGGCAAAGCAGTCAAGGACAGAAGTCAATCCCACCTAGGGACATAAGGACTGGACTGACAGGCAAAGCAGTCGAGGTCAAACACTTGTAGGAACACAAGGCCTGGACTGACAGGCAAAGCAGTCGAGGACAGAAGTCAATCCCACCTAGGGACATAAGGCCTGTACTGACAGGCACAGCAATCGAGGTCAAACACTTGTAGGAACACAAGGCCTAGACAGACAGGCAAAGCAGTTGAGGTCAAACACTTGTAGGAACACAAGGCCTGGACTGACAGCCAAAGCAGTCGAGAACAGAAGTCAATCCCACCTAGGGACATAAGGACTGGACTGACAGGCAAAGCAGTTGTGGTCAAATACTTGTAGGAACACAAGGCCTGGACTGACAGCCAAAGCAGTCGAGGTCAAACACATGTAGCAACACAAAGCCTGGACTGACAGGCAAAGCAGTCGAGAACAGAAGTTAGTCCCACCTATTGAAATAAGGACTGGACTGACAGGCAAAGCAGTCGAGGTCAAACACTTGTAGGAACACAAGGCCTGGACTGACAGGTACAGCAGTCGAGGAAAGAAGTCAATCTCACCTAGGGACATAAGGCCTGGACTGACAGGCACAGCAATCGAGGTCAAACACTTGTAGGAACAAAAGGCCTGGACTGACAGGCAAAGCAATCAAGGCCAAACCCTTGTAGGAACACAAGGCCTGGACTGACAGGCAAGGCAGTCGAGGACAGAAGTCAATCCCACCTACGGACATAAGGACTGGACTGACAGGCAAAGCAGCCGAGGTCAAACACTTGTAGGAACACAAGGCCTGGACAGAAGTCAATCCTACCTATGGACAAAAGGACTGGACTGACAGGCAAAGCAGTCGAGGTCAGTCACTTGTAGGAACACAAGGCCTGGACTGACAGCCAAAGCAGTCGAGGTCAAACACATGTAGCAACACAAAGCCTGGACTGACAGGCAAAGCAGTCGAGAACAGAAGTTAGTCCCACCTATTGAAATAAGGACTGGACTGACAGGCAAAGCAGTCGAGGTCAAACACTTGTAGGAACACAAGGCCTGGACTGACAGGTACAGCAGTCGAGGAAAGAAGTCAATCTCACCTAGGGACATAAGGCCTGGACTGACAGGCACAGCAATCGAGGTCAAACACTTGTAGGAACAAAAGGCCTGGACTGACAGGCAAAGCAATCAAGGCCAAACCCTTGTAGGAACACAAGGCCTGGACTGACAGGCAAGGCAGTCGAGGACAGAAGTCAATCCCACCTACGGACATAAGGACTGGACTGACAGGCAAAGCAGCCGAGGTCAAACACTTGTAGGAACACAAGGCCTGGACAGAAGTCAATCCCACCTATGGACAAAAGGACTGGACTGACAGGCAAAACAGTCGAGGACAGAAGTCAATCCCTCCTAGGGACATAAGGACTGGACTGACAGGCAAAGCAGTCGAGGTCAAACACTTGTAGGAACACAAGGCCTGGACTGACAGGCAAAGCAGTCGAGGTCAAACACTTGTAGGAAAACAAGGCCTGGACTGACAGGCAAAGCAGTCAAGGACAGAAGTCAATCCCACCTAGGGACATAAGGCCTGTACTGACAGGCACAGCAATCGAGTTCAAACACTTGTAGGAACACAAGGTCTGGACTGACAGGCAAAGCAGTCGAGGTCAAACACTTGTAGGAACACAAAGCCTGGACTGACAGGCAAAGCAGTCGAGAACAGAAGTCAGTCCCACCTAGGGACATAAGGACTGGCCTGACAGGCAAAGCAGTCGAGGTCAAACACTTGTAGGAACACAAGGCCTGGACTGACAGGCAAAGAAGTCGAGGACAGAAGTCAATCCCACCTAGGGACATAAGGCCTGACTGACAGGCACAGGAATCGAGGTCAAATACTTGTAGGAACAAAAGGCCTGGACTGACAGGCAAAGCAATCAAGGCCAAACCCTTGTAGGAACACAAGGCCTGGACTGACAGGCAAGGCAGTCGAGGACAGAAGTCAATCCCACCTAGGGACATAAGGACTGGACTGACAGGCAAAGCAGTCGTGGTCAAACACTTGTAGGAACACAAAGCCTGGACTGACAGGCAAAGCAGTCGAGAACAGAAGTCAGTCCCACCTAGGGACATAAGGACTGGCCTGACAGGCAAAGCAGTCGAGGTCAAACACTTGTAGGAACACAAGGCCTGGACTGACAGGCAAAGAAGTCGAGGACAGAAGTCAATCCCACCTAGGGACATAAGGACTGGACTGACAGGCAAAGCAGTTGAGGTCAAACACTTGTAGGAACACAAGGCCTGGACTGACAGGCAAAGCAGTCGAGGACAGAGGTCAATCCCACCTAGGGACATAAGGACTGGACTGACAGGCAAAGCAGTCGAAGTCAAACACTTGTAGGAACACAAGGCCTGGACTGACAGGCAAAGCAGTCGAGGTCAAACACTTGTAGGAACACAAGGCCTGGACTGACAGGCAAAGCAGTCAAGCACAGAAGTCAATCCCACCTAGGGACATAAGGCCTGTACTGACAGGCACAGCAATCGAGTTCAAACACTTGTAGGAACACAAGGCCTGGACTGACAGGCAAAGCAGTCGATGTCAAACACTTGTAGGAACACAAGGCCTGGACTGACAGGCAAAGCAATCGAGGTCAAACCCTTGTAGGAACACAAGGCCTGGACTTACAGGCAAAGCAGTCGATGTCAAACACTTGTAGGAACACAAGGCCTGGACTGACAGCCAAAGCAGTCGAGGACAGAAGTCAATCCCACCTAGGGACATAAGGACTGGACTGACAGGCAAAGCAGTCGAGGTCAAACACTTGTAGGAACACAAGGCCTGGACTGACAGGCAAAGCAGTCGAGGAGAGTAGTCAATCCCACCTAGGGACATAAGGACTGGACTGACAGGCAAAGCAGTCAAGGTCAAACACTTGTAGGAACACAAGGCCTGGACTGACAGGCAAAGCAGTCGAGTACAGAAGTCAATCCCACCTAGGGACATAAAGGACTTGACTGACAAGTACAGCAATCGAGGTCAAACACTTGTAGGAACATAAGGCCTGGACTGAAAGGCAAAGCAATCGAGGTCAAACCCTTGTAGGAACACAAGGCCTGGACTTACAGGCAAAGCAGTCGAGGTCAAACACTTGTAGGAACACAAGGCCTGGACTGACAGGCAAAGCAGTCGAGGACAGAAGTCAATCCCACCTAGGGACATAAGGACTGGACTGACAGGCAAAGCAGTCGAGGTCAAACACTTGTAGAAACACAAGGCCTGGACTGACAGGCAAAGCAGTCGAGGACAGAAGTCAATCCCACCTAGGGACATAAAGACTGGACTGACAGGCAAAGCAGTCGAGGTCAAACACTTGTAGGAACACAAGGCCTGGACTGACAGGCAAAGCAGTCGAGGACAGAAGTCAATCTCACCTAGGGACATAAGGCCTGGACTGACAGGCACAGCAATCGAGTTCAAACACTTGTGGGAACATAAGGCCTGGACTGACAGGCAAAGCAGACGAGGACAGAAGTCAATCCCACCTAGGGACATAAGGCCTGGACTGACAGGCACAGCAATCGAGGTCAAACACTTATAGGAACATAAGGCCTGGACAGTAGAAGGTCAGGCACAGCGTTTCATGTCAGGTACATGTGCTGTAGTGCTTATATTATCTGGAACATAGGAGGCAATTGGTGCTGCTGCAAGGCTTTGAATTGCTTTTATTCATCTTGCCATTCACAGGGAAAATTTGGAAAGCCAAGCAAAGGCAGGTTTACTTTCAAAAACACTAGCATTTCCATCAACTCTGGTGCCAGCCTTGAGTGGTGAGGGCTCATGATGTCCCCTGTCATTGAAAAGACACGTTCACTGGGCACACTGGTTGGTGGACATGACAGATATCGCTGAGCCACTTTGGCTATCTGTGGCCAGACAGTGGACTTGTGTGCCCAATATGCCAGCGGAACTGTCTGCATTTTCTCTATTGGCTCTGAGAGATACCGTGTCACTGACAGCTATGCTGGTGTCTCCTTTTCTTGGGCGGGCTCAGAGTCACTCATGCCAGCTGCTTTCTCTCTCGCCTGTTGCACAACTGATAAATGTTTATGGGCAACATGCCTTGGGCATTCTGACGTGGAGGAGGAGGTACTATCTGTCGCTGACACAGTGCTGCCCCTGCTTGGGCTAGCAGCACAACTCTCTGACTTGCCTGCTGTTTCTACCTCTGCTTCAAGCCTAATCTGTCTCCACCTATGGCGCTCCTGTTCATGGACTTTTGCTAACAGCAGCTCCTTTACGACAGACAATTGGACTGTAGGGCGAGTTTACCTTTCACACGGGGATCACAGACTGAGGCGAGCATGTATGGGCGGTCGTCTGTTAAAGGCCTTAATCTCTTTCACCTGCTGCAGCAAAATGTCCGGACACTGCAGCACCTCAGCTGCCATTCCCTCTTCCTGTTTAAAGACCTCCAAATGTTCATCCAGGAAATTAACTATAGGGATGATGTCAGCCAAGGTGGCACTTCTGGAACTCAGCTCCTCCGTGACATCCTTGAAGGGCTGCAGGATTTTTACCAGCTGACTCTTGATAACCAATCATGATGCCCTAGGGGATTCTGCACACCTATGTCCATTGTACCAGAAAGTTCATGAAGGGGTGTCTGCAGCTCCAGTAACCTTTCCAGCATCATAAAGGTGGAATTCCACCGGGTGGCAATGTCTTGAATGAGACGCTTGTGAGGCATATCCAAATCAGTCTGCTTTTGTCGGAGAACCTGCCCCACCTTGACACTTCTGGAAGTGTGCTGCTATGTTCCTGCACTTCTGTATTAACCTATGCAGGTATTCATTCTCTTTGTCATTGGACTCCAAGCCCAGAGCTGACTTCACTACCAGGTGCAGAGTGTGTGCATAACATCGGATGTTCTTAAAGCGCCCCTCGGTTATTGCCTTAACCATGTTTGCACCAAAGAACCCTGCCTGCATTTTCCTGTCTCGCTGGTGTAGTTGCCAGCCCTCCAGCATCTGTCTGATGCATGATAAAATATTGGCTGCGGTATGGGCCTGGTCCGTCAGGTGGGTGTGCAGTAAAGCCCACCTCCACCCTGATACTTCTTCAGTAATAGAGCTGCTGGCTGCCCCTGCCTCAGCCATGTCCCACCAGTGTGCTGTCAGAGAGAGGTAAGAGTGTGCAGCATTCATGGCGGTCCAGATGTCGCAGGTAAAATGCACTCTTCCATCTGCCTTAGCTAGCAGTGCTTGCATGCGACTGCGACACTGCTTGTACAGGCTGGGGATGACCTTTCTACTAAATGTGGTTCTGCAGGGGATTTTGTAATTTGGTAGTACGACCTTCAAAAAAAGCTTGAAACCCACGTTCTTTACTAACTGCAAGGGCTGGTCATCAAGGGCAATCATTTCCCAATGGTCCTGGTTACAACTTTTGAGGCTGCCTGCCTCCTACCCCAGGATAGCGTTACCGCACTCCACCCCATTTCCTCCATGGTGGATTGTCGCTTCTGCCACATGTCAGGGGGTTGTCGGCCTGCCACCTGACTGCTAGAAGGGGATGAGGGCGTGGGCTGACTCTGCTGCTTTCCTACCACTGCACACTGGTTGGAATCCCACACAAGAATCCCACACAAGAAGATTCTTCATCTGAATCAGAAGCAAACAGTGACTGCGCTACCTATCAACGCTAAGTGTTAGTCGAGACTTCTGTCCCCCTGCTGCTTTTGGGTGTCTACATTTTGTCTGGCATGACTCTGCCTCCCCTTCCCTCACCTCCAAATCTACAGGGCCAGAAACAAGTGGTGGCGATGGCGATGTATCAAGGTCAGATTTCATTTTTTTTGGCATGGAACTGCCATCCCCTACAAACAGTTTAGAGTGCGACAGTTGCCTTTTGAGCTCTACTGGTGGTGTTGCACTAGTGTCTTTTGAGGTGCCTCCTCTGCCAGTCCCAATCACTCGACTACATCCCTCTTTCCCTGACATTATGGATTTAATGTCACTGAGTAGTAACACTGCCCACTGCCACGGTGCCTGGCTGTGCACTAATGTGTGTGGCGTGCACACAGAAGCTGCTTGCTTGTAAGCACAAAAGATGCAGACTCCCTGGGCACTTGACTGCACAGACCCAGTCGTTAAACTGCCCAGTGAAACCCAGTGCACTGAGAGACTAAGTAATTGGAATTAAAAAAAATCAGATTAAAAAAGCTGGAATTTTTGTCACTCCAGAAAAATGGATGAAATTGAAAATAATATATCTCTCCAAGCCAGCCCAACACCCTAAATGGTGGTCAGTGCTAGCTGACCTAGCACAGCTTTTCTTCTCAGTCAGAGATGACCAAAATAAACAGCTTGAAAGAAACAGGACTAGCTGTAGCTGACCCTGGCACTGCAGCAAAACAAAGAATAATTAGCTTTTTCTTTCCTTAACCAGCTTAACTAGCCTATCTCTCTTAGTTCAGCCTCCTCCCTCTTCCACCAAGCCCACCTCCCCACAGCATCACTGGAAATAAAATGCATGTTTTTCCTTGTGCTCATCTTTATATAGTGCTGGCTCATCAGTAAAATCGACAGAGAGCACTGAATGACAGTGCGATTGGCTGCCTTCAGTGCATGTCACAAAATGTCAGCGCGGATATGCTGCATTCCGGTATCCATGCCGACCTGTCCGACCCTTTCCTGTGACTCACAGAAAAGGATCAGACAGGTTAGCATGGATACCGGAATGTAGGGCAGGGGCGCTGCCATTTTGTGCAAATCATAGGTAGCTAGTAGCTAATGTGGGCGAAGAAAAGCGCGCGCTGCTGGGCGCACCGAATTAAACGGATAATACATTAAATACGTGGGGAGTTGCGATGCATTTCGCCTCCCCACGTATTTAACGGATAGGACAAAATACGCTGCAAATCCCTTTTTCCTTTATATAAATTCTGTCATGCTGACAGGAAATGCCTACCATAACTTGTGCAAGCCGTAGCTTCTGGGCACCCCACCCATCCCACCCTTGACCACACAGATGCACAATAAGATAAATCATTGTCCTTTATTGAGTGGAAAAAATGGCCACAGCCAATTAACATTACTTTAAAACATTAACAATCAGCAATACTTGAACAAGCTTAACATTTGGCAATACATATAGCCTATGCCCCCACCCGTAAAATTACATGCTCTTACCCACCTCTCTATTTGTTGGAGGTGGCAGCCCTCCAGCCTTCCGCTCCGTGAAGGTGGTATGACATTGGCATCCCACTCCGTGAATGCCACTCCAGCCTTTGCTCTGTGAAGGTGGAACACCCACCACTGGCATCCTGCTCCGTGAATACCTCTGTGGCTACTGTCACTCCATGCAGTGTTCTGCCGCCTCCTCCCACCCTTGGCCTTGCGTGCCCCGGTTATTGCTTATGCCAGGCCTTCATTGGGCCACCCCCAGACCGGCCATCATCTCAGTCTGCGCCAAGATTTGTATATATCCATCCCCACACTTTCCCCCTATGCAAAGTCATTGGTGCTCTGCTCCTCCCCTTCCCCTTCCCCCGACACCAAAATCTTCCCCCTATGCAGCGACAAATCTCTTTATGCACCAGTGAGGGCCCTGCCAAAGTAGGAAACAGTAACACCTTATTTGTTTCCTACCCCCACTAATCAGCTAGCGCTGCTGTGGCCATTTGTAGGGAGATGCTGAAGATATCTATGCCCACATTGGATAGGTGAACCCCATCCGGCCTATACATGCCCGCACAGGTAGGAGAAATATCATCATGTCTGATGACGTGACCCCCTATCACCCTCACCCAAGTACCCACTTCCTTATTTAATTTACGCCTGCTTTTCTTGATGCCTTTTTGTGACTTCGCACCTCTCTATACCAATTGAGGGATAATGTGAGACCAAACCAATACCACGGATGGCCAAAGAGCCTTAACTGCAGTCAAATCCTTCTTGATAGCAATTATAAGGTCAATGTTTTTGACTGAGACCAAATCATTACCTCCTAAATGAACAATGATAATGTCTGGCCATGGAAGTTGCGTGGTGTATTGCAGGATGGATGGCATTAGTTGGACCCACCTCATCCCTCGGTTGCCTAGCCAGAATATGCTGGCCTTGTTCTGAGGTATGCCCATCTGATCACTGGAGGTCTTTTTTCTGGCTCTAATGTGAGCCCAATAAATGTACGAGAGCCCCAGGATCCATATCACCTTCGCAACTGCCGATGAAGAGTCTATGATAGATAAGAATAACAAAGGTTATGGGGAAATGGATAGATGGCGATGAGCCCTGTTAAGTATTTCCTAGGGAATCTGTTTTATGGGCCGTATGTATGCCTTGTATTTACCGGATTTCCAGTGCCCTACTGCTTTGATTTGATCCTCGCTGCAACCACTGCTACTAGCAAACGCTGCTGCGCCTATTCTGAAGGAATGGGTGTGGTAATCTCCCAGGTCCTCCCCTATCCTCGCTAATCCCTTGTGCAGTATACTAATAAACTGGTAACGCGATAAAGCAGCTCCATCTTGGTGTTTTAGTAAGGAGCCCCTCCCCAGTGGGCGTACCATTAGATATTCCCTCGTGGGCCCTTACCGGGCATATGGCCTCTATATGAGCAGGATATAATGTAACCCATCGACCTACTGCCCGTTGGTCATTTTTTGCTCGTCAGATAAAAATCTGCACCGCTTCTCTAACCACCCTTATATTCTCTATTGGGAGACCTCTATCAGAGGGCCTGGTGGTCACTTTTGCCAGTGGGATCAGCTCGCTGCTCCTAAAGGCTCCAAAGAACATTAATGAAAAGGCCAGGGTCCACAGCTTTACCTCGAAAGCATCCCAAACTAACCTAGGGAGCTCATCTACTAGGGCTTGCAGCACCATAGGTGTGATAGGCCTTCTATTGTCTGTTCTAGCTGGTTCTTATCAACGCCAACCCTCCAAAATCTTTCTAATCAGAAAGGAGCTGCTAATGCTGCCGATGCCCCACAATTTAGTAACAAATCTGATGGTAGCTAAGTGCTGCCCTGCCTGCGCTCTGGAGATGCCAGAGTTCTTGAGGTGGATTAAGAACTCGGTTACTGTTCTCTCTGTATTTCGCCCCGGATACTGTGTGTCCTGTGCTTGACTAAAATTTTGGAATAAGCTCCATCCCCTTGAATAGGCTCTCCAGGTACTCTCTGCCAGAGCCGGTTTCAGCATGGAGTCAATCCCGGGCACCCAATTCCCAAATCCAAGGTGGAATGCGCGATGGTTGATCCTCTGCCTCCGGGGCCAGGAATCTGAAGCGAGACCACTGAAAACGGGAAAGTGCATCAGCAATGCTGTTAATCCTCCCCAGGTACATGTTTAGCTTTAAAGACCAGGTTAATGCGCAGGCAGAGCAATACTAAGTCCCGCAGTGAGCGAGTTTATGGCCTGCACCACCGCCATGTGTCGGACCAGAAAACCACTCTCATATTCTGGAAACATGACCTCCACATGTGTATGGCCACAACAATGGGGAATAACTCGAGAAAGGTGATATCTCTGAGAACGCCCAAGGCTTCCCACTGTGCTGGCCACCGCTCCGCACACCATCTCCCCGCACACCATCTCCCAGCCAGGTAGGCCCCAAATCCTACGCTGCCAGCCGCGTCGGTGTAGAGCTGTAATTCCCGATTGGTCACTAACGGGTCCCTCCATACTGTCTTCCCATTATACTCCCCCAAGAATGTGTGCCAGACTCTCAGGTCCTCCCTGAGCTTCTGGGTGATTCTAATAAAATGATGGCTCTTTCGGATACCCGATGTAGATTGGGACAGTCTTCTAAGGAATGGGCGACCCATGGGCATGATTTTGCAAGCAAAATTAAGATGACCGATGAGCGACTGCATTTGTTTTAAAGTGACCTTCCTTGAGTTTTCAGTGACCAAAATGGTGGCACGTAATGCTTCTAGTTTTTTGGGAGGGAGGCATGTGACCATTTGTTGGGTATCAATTTCGATTCCAAGAAAGGACAATATTTGAGCTGGCCATTCTGTTTTTTGGTGGGCTAGCGGAATGCCTAAATCATCAGCCTTACTGATGAATGCCTTAAGGGCTTGGGCGCATGCCTGTGTGTCCCTATGGCCTGTGAACAAAAAATCATCCAAATAGTGGATTATTTTTCCTCTCCCGATGACTTGCTCCACCGCCCATTGTACGAATGTGCTGAACTTTTCAAAGTAGGCGCAAGATATGGAGCAGCCCATCGGGAGGCATTTATCAAAGTAATATTTCCCCTGAAATTGTAACCCCAACAAATGAAAACAACTTGGGTGTATTGGTAGCAAATGGAAGGCTGATTCGATGTCCGCCTTAGCCAACCATGCTCCTTGTCCCCAATGCCTCACCATGTGAAATGCTTGGTCGAATGATGCGTAGTCTACGGAGCATGCTTCGGGGGCCAGATAATCGTTAACTGACCCACCCTCCGGGAAGGACAAATGATGAATCATTCTGAATTCACCTGGCTCTTTTTTGGGTACCACCACCAGTGGGGAAATACTAAAGTTGGGTAGCGGTTTTTCTTCGAATGGGCCTTCCACCCTACCCATTGAGCATTCTTTTTTAATTTTTTGAGCTATGACCTCTTCCTTACTCCTTGCTGATAGAAGATTATTAGCTTCTGTAGAGGTTTCGGGGCCCATGAACGGTATGTGGAAACCTTGAGAAAATCCTTCATAAAGCCACCTTGCCTCTTCGGTCTGATAATCCTTTAGTATGTTATGCAAACTATGTATGTTAATGGGCGTTGGAGCCCTACCAAATCTATTGCTGGTCCCTGCCTGACTATTGGCTGTTACCGCCCTTTGCACATTTTGTTTGCAGGTGGCCAGCCCCGCATACCATGCAGGAGTGTCTGAATTTGCAGGCTCCTGCATATCTGCAGAAACCTGCATTGAACAGCCGGTAGATGGGAGCTCCACCCCTAAATCTCACGGGTTGCATGAACCGCTGCCCTTGCCGAAAGGGCTGTCCCTGATGAAACGGGGGCCTCCCAGGAAATTCTGGTGGCGAGGTGCTGACCATGTACTAGGCTGGTACGCGTTTCCTGAAAAGCCAGGGATGACTTCCTGCACAGGTTTGAGAGGTTTGAGAGCAACAGATCAATATCCTTGTGGTCCCAGTCCAAGCAAGGGTTCACTGTCATATTTCTTCCGAACTGTTCGTCATATTCTAACCAAGCCGTACCCCCATATGTGAGGTATGCACCGCAAATAACATCTTGGTATGCGAACAGGGAGCAACATTTTTCAGGGTGTTTCTGACCTATGATAGTAGACAAAATTCTAAAACCTGCTGACCAATTAGCTAAAGTTCTGGCTATGAAGGGTTTACATGCTTCATGGCATTTTGGCTCTGCTCCTTCTCCGTCCCTCCTAAGCAACTCAAATTTGTCGACATACTCGTTGCGCCATATTTTCGCTTCTATTGCTTCTGAAACATGCGCGGTGAGAGAGTCCACAGTACATGTGGACTTCTGAAACATGCGCGGTGAGAGAGTCCACAGTACATGTGGACTTTTCTTAAGAGTTTTAAGAAAACTGAAGCCTTTGCTGCATACTAATGACTTTAGAATTGTATTACAGGCTTTGATTTTACCGAAAATAGATTATTGCAATGCGTTGCTTTTGGGAGTTCCATTATCTACCATTCGCCCATTGCAACTATTGCAGAATGCTGCGGCCCGTCTTTTAGCTAATTCAAATAGATGCGACCATCTCTCCCGTGCTGATGAAGCTACATTGGCTTCCGGTACAGTACCGTATTCATTATAAGTGTTTCACACTTACCCCCCAAAGCCATCTATAGTTCCAATTCTGATTGGCTGAATGCCTCCTTACGTCTGCATGTACCATCTAGGAATTTGAGATCAGCAGGACAAGCATTATTAACAATTCCATCTCCCAAACTGGTGCGCTTGGGATCAGTCAGAGAGAGGTCTCTCTCCCTGGCAGGTCCCAAGTTGTGGAACACTCTCCCAGCTGATATTCGTCTAGAGGACAACTTTCCTAATTTCAAGAAGCAGATTAAGACCTGGCTATTTCAGCAGGCTTTTAGTCATATTAATTGACCTAAGCAGGCTATGTGAGGAAGCGAGGTTTTTTTTACCTTTTTCTTTGGTGGGAGGAATAGGGATTTGAGAGGTTGGGGTAATTGTTCTGGAGGTATTAGAGGTCGTTATTTTCACTAATTTTAGAACTATTCTATTGATGAGATTGGTTTAGTGTTTTTACTGTTTAAATTTTAAGTATAATTTTATTTTATTAATGAATGAATGTAAACTTAGATAAGTTTTATAATAATTTATTATTAGTTTGATTTTGCTACTGCAATTTCGATAATTGTAAACCGGCTTGACATGTACTTGAAAGTCGGTATATAAAGTTGTATAAATAAATAAATGTGTATTGTGTCGCATTGTTAACTTTAGTGGCTGCGTTAACTACGTGTTCCTGCCCTGTGGTCCCTGCCTGACTATCCACTGTTTCTGCTGCTGTTGTCCTGGGATCCGCCCCGGTTTGTGTTGTAGATAATGGGAAGGCCTCCCCCATGGCTTGCCCTGAAGGCCCCAGTTCCCGTGTATCGACTCTTTTGGGCGTTGTTTGAGGTTGTGGGGGTACTGTGGCCCCAACACCCTGTCCAGTAAAGTTATTGAAAAAAGCTTTGATGGCAGAGAAAATATCAATTGTACCACCTTGTGTCCCCAGCCACTGAGAGAGTCCACAGTACATGTGTATTGTGTCGCATTGTTAACTTTAGTGGCTGCGTTAACTACGTGTTCCTGCCCTGTGGTCCCTGCCTGACTATCCACTGTTTCTGCTGCTGTTGTCCTGGGATCCGCCCCGGTTTGTGTTGTAGATAATGGGAAGGCCTCCCCCATTGGCTTACCCTGAAGGCCCCAGTTCCCGTGTATCGACTCTTTTGGGCGTTGTTTGAGGTTGTGGGGGTACTGCGGCCCCAACACCCTGTCCAGTAAAGTTATTGAAAAAAGCTTTGATGGCAGAGAAAATATCAATTGTACCCCCTTGTGTCCCCAGCCACACTTCGCTGCCATTACCGCTCAGTGCATTAAGCGTTTGTGGCGGGTAACTGAGCTGTTTTGGAGGAGCCTGCGCATTAGCCTGGACCACGCTTAAAACAGAGTACTCACAGTTCTGTCTCTCTTGAGAGTGCCGGTTTAGCTCATTGACGCTCGAGTGATGCATTGGAATATGGGTGTTGACAGCTGCACTTTGATGTGGGCCGATGGGTACCTCGTTGTGTTGCGAGGGGAACAGGCTGCCGGTTTGAGTTAACCCTGCCAGCAGTGACTTCACCCGGTCGCTGCCATGGATCGCCGCCGCCGCCAGTGCCTGAATCCATGACCTGTCGTAGATCGTTTTCTGTTAGTGCCATGCTCGCTCTGGCATCGTAAACTTGTTGTGGTGCTGCTGTAGGGGCCATGCTTTCTAATGGGCATTGCTCAGGGACGTAGCAGCTCAAGTGGCTGATGCTGTGTGGTTGTCACCTGGACACCATTTTGTGTTTCTTGCTCTTCTGCGTCCTGGCCTTGCTTCTTGCCCGTTTGTCATTATTTGGGGTAGCTGTGAAGTTTTGTTTTAGCTTGCTTGGCTTCTTCCTTGCTCGTTTGCTGGCTGGAGCCTGATCTAGCATAGCGAGTTGTGGTGCGGCCAAGCTTGTGGCCATGGAAGAATGAATGGCAGACATGCTGTATAAACATATAAATAGGTTAGATCACAATCGGGGGGGGGGGGGGGGGGGGGGCAGTAGGTAACCTGGTGTAGGTTATGAACGACGGCCTGGGTGGGAAGGGGGGGGCGGAGTGGGGAGATGGGTGGGGGTGTTTACCGTACAAGTTTTTGCCTTGTTCCAAATGATCAAACTTATATGAAATGGGGGGGGGGGGGGGGTTAAGGCAGACCAAACAGTGAAGGAGTGGAGGGGGGGGGCAGCTGGGCCCAGCAATAAGGGGGGGGGGGAAGAAATGAGACCTGGGACAGGAAAGCGGGGGAGGGGTTTGCTGTACAAGGGGGGGCGGGTAAAATGCTGGGGCATGTAACCGGACAGGAGGGGAAAACAGCGTGTCCTGGGGGTGTGGGGCATGGGAAGAGTCTACCGGGGGTGGGGGGGGGGGGGGAGCTGGAGGCGGGATATATTGGGGCACGGGATTGGCATAAAAAAGCTGCTGTGGATGCCAGGACCCTCTCACTCTGTTTTAATGCATTAAAATCCCCCCAATTTTTTTTTGTTTGTTTTGGGGCTGCAGGGGCTGCTACAGCTTAAAATAATTAAGCGGAAAGGGGGGCACCGGGGGGTGCCACCGGGAGAAAGAAGATGTCGCCGGCAGGGGGGGGCAATCTCTCCGGGGGCTGGCCATAGGGGAAGGAGCATGGGAGGTTGACTGAGCGGGCAGGGAAGGGAGGAGGAGGAGGACCGGGCCAGGGAGCCGGCAGGCGAACTTTGGTCAGTAAAAATAACGTGGGCCATCTCGCGGGGGGGCGTGGCCAGGGGGCGGGGCATGGGAGGTTGGCTGGGCAGGAGGGGAAGGGGGGGAGGAGGGCCAGGCCAGGGGGCTGGCAGGTGAACTTTGGGGGGGTGGGACAGGAAAAATAACATGGGCCATGTGGCGCAGGGCCACATGGGGTGCTGGCTGGGATCCGAGTGAGGGGTAGGCCAGGAGGTGCTGGTGGGAAAACTTGCTCGGGTCTCCGGGCGACCGGGGAGGCCTGGAAAGTACCAGCAGAGGGGGGGGGGGGGGGGGGGGGTTGGGATACGTGGGGGGGGGCGTGGCCTGTGGAGCAGATTAGAGAGGGGGCAGGGGGAGGAACTGTTCGTCGGCGGGGGGGGGGGGGGGGCGACAGTAGGCCACGTGGGCTGGTGCGAGGGGCCTGCTTGGGGGGTGGGGGAATGCCAGGGCTGAGCACCATTGCAAATAAAATAGCCGCCATGGTGGGGAAACAAGGGGGCCGCGATCCCTTCTGGGGGGGGGCAGGGGTGGCAGCATGCTGGTCACGTGGCCTGGGGGGGGTGGGCGCCGCAAAAGGCTGCGTGAATGATGGGTAGGGGCAACAGGGGGGTGGAGAAAAGGCGCACGTCCGACGGCGCAAAATCTGGAGGGGTGGGCGGCGCCAAGGCCACGTGGGCGGCTGGGTGGGTGGGATGTTAACCGCCGCATGGCGCGAGTTAAACAAGGGAGAGGGTGCAGGGGGATGGAGGAGCTGGGGGCCAGGAGCCCAGGGGGGGGTGGCAGGTAATGGCCGGGGGCGGCAGCGCAAGTGGGCGCTAGCGTTGCTTTGGGGGGGGGGGGGGGGGTGGCGCCGAGGGCTGTGGGCCTGGCCCGGAGGCACCGGGCTAGATTGAATGCCGCTGGTCGAAAATTGGGGGCTGCTGGGTGGAAGTAGAAGGGGGCGGTGGGGATTGGCCTCGTGGGAAGCGGGCTGGTGCCCCGGAGGGGCTCCAAGGCAACTGGTGGGGGCCCGGTGGGGCTGGGGGGGGGGGGGGGTGGACAAGCGGGCGGGAGGGAGCAGTAAAAACAGGGGCAGGGGAAGGAAAGCAGGGGAGAAACGGACAAGCGGGCAAGCGGGTGGGAGAGAGCAGGAAAAACAGGGAGAGGGGAAAGAAAGCAGGGGAGAGGAAAAAGCGGGGAAGGGAACAGGGCAGCTTGCCAACTGGTGGGGGCCTGGAGGATCCGGGGAGGAGGATCTGAGGAGGGAAGCGGACAAAGCAAGGGGGGGGGGAGGAAGACAGAAAACAGGGAGAGGGGAAGGAAAGCATGAAAGGGGTTGGAAAAAGAGGAGAAGCAGGGCAGATCAACTGGTTCTGCCAGATAGGATTGTTGTCGCTTAGAAAGGGAATGCCCGGGGCTGCTGCTGCTTCCGAGTACTTCGTCGGATCAGCTTGCTTCTCCTTCGGCTGCTTCTCCCTCGCTGGAATTATTGGATTGTCTTGTTCCTGCTTGCTGCACCCGAGCTGGAACCGCTAGATGAAATCGCCATGTGGAGGTCTGCTTCTTCTGAGCTGGAGGTCAGTGCAGACGCTGCCTTCCTTGTCTCGTTGGCTCCTGCTCGGGATTTGAACCAGACACGTTAACCCATAGGCCGCCCGTCCCCCCCCTCCCCCCCTCTCCCAGCGCTGGCTGCAGCATGTCTGCCCAGTTATGCGGCCCTTGCCTCGAGAGGCAGGGCCTCTTTTAGATGAGATCTCAGCAACAACAGTGACAGAATTCAAACATACGTTCAGGCAATGTAGGCAGCTGCCTAGGGAGTGCCAGGCTGAAAGGGGCCCCTCTACCTCTCTCCCAGTGACACCATCTCACAAACACCATTCAGCCCGAGTAGCTGCATCCCGTCAGAGCCACCTCCTTGAAAGGCAAAGGGCCTTGCAGGCCAGCAGCATTAACAGCACTCTACACTAGAATAACCACCAGCTTGCCTTGGTGCTCTTAAGGCTCCAAGAGACTCTGCACCTGTAAGGGAACTTGTTCCGCATGCCTGCTGCCTCTGGCACAGATGAAAAGGTGCTTCTTTCAGCGCAGCGCATGTTCAGAGGAAGGAATATCCCCTCTTTCTTTCCTGCATTCTTGCTCCTGTGCCTGTGGGCCCTTACAAGGTAAATTTAGCTCTGCTTACATGGGATAGATAAAGAGAGAAGAAAAGATGTCGAATAGAATCTTCAATGACATAACAGGAATGGGACACCTGGGATGACTCTGGGGCCTCTTTATCAAAATGCGCTAACAAGCTTTGTCACACATTAACATGCACTGCTATTACATAGGCCTCATTAATTAAAGTGTGGCCAATTTACTAACAACACAGATTAATGGGTGACAAGATGTATTAGCACATTTTGATAAATAAGTTCCCTTGGTGAGTACAAAGGTCCCTTATACAGGAACCACTATTAGGTTTCGATGTTACATCATAATAGCATAATAAAGAAGTAGGGACAGATGCACACGAGGAGTGCCAGAAACTGAAGCCTAGCGAACGACAGCAGGGCGAAGAAAGAAAATAGAACGTCAGTAAGATTTTGGCTGCACCTCTCCTCCCCTCCTTGGAAAGGGCATTCGAGAATCCTGGACCCTTCTGAAAGAAAATCCTGTCATCCATGCACAACTAATAAAAACAAAAATGACAACAGATTCACGGCCAGGGTAGACCATAAAAGAAGGCTTTGCTCAAAGACTCTGCCCTACAGTACGCTCAAGAAGAGAAACCTGCTGTACTGCTACTGGTGAAATACTACCCGATACCTTGTATCAGTCTTCTGTATAGACATGGCATCTTTATGTGCTTGTAAGAGACAGCAGATAATCCTTCAGTAAAAATTATGTGCATCTTTTACCAGCTGTAAAGGCAACTTTTTGTCCTGCCTATCAGAATCTAACATTAGCTGCCAACTGATTAATTCCCATCCCCACTTTTTACTACATGCCCAGGCAAGTACCCAATTCTGCAGTTTGATTTATAGTACAATGTATGCAGCTTATCTCTCTTGTCTCACACGTTGACAGGCCAAGAAAAATTATACTTTCCCTTCATATAATTTAATGATCTAAAGCCTGTATATGAGCAAAAAGTATTCTTCAGCAGCTTTATTATTGCTTTCAAGAGCCAACACCAGATTCTGGAAGACTAACTTATTTGATTTTGAAAGAACATACTGTAGGCTGGCCCAGTGGCAGCTCTGTACTGGAGCACCAGTTTTGATTCTAGGGCTTGTAGTCCTGGGCCCTGGACTGCCCGAGGCTGCTGCAGAGGTAGCATCCCCAGCCCTCAAGGAAAGAGAGAAAGAAGGAAGATGCATGCCTGGCTGTCACTTCACAGTGAAACCTACTGGCTGTTACAAAAGCAGGAGATCCCAAAGGGGGTCTATGGCTCATGCCAGAGATTTTCATTGTAGTGGTCAGGTTGGGTGGGGGGAAGTTACTTATGGGTTAAAAAAAAAAGCCTTAGCAACCTGTTGATGAAGATTCATGTTGCCAGAGAGGGCTGTCAGAGGTGATTGCCAATTCTGAGCAGCACAAGGCTGTGCTATAGCGATTTTAAAAGAGTGATTACAAGAAACCAACATAGCATTATATAGTTTATCCAAATGAGAATATTATTCTCTTATAAGACACACTGAAAAAGTCCTGGAATATATTATTTTAGTAGGCAGTATAAATAAAAGTTCTTGGTAGCATGGCGGAAGGTGGCAAAAACTGCAGACACCATATGAGTAGGGAAACAGATGTAGGAGAAGTAGTATGGGTACAAAGGGTTAAAATAACTTTCTGATAACATGGGAGGCACAATTTCAATATTTAGCCAATTAACTAAGTAGTTATCTGCTTAGAATGCCTTGTATGGACACCATTTTGGATGCATTGTATGATGCAGAAGGCAGTTTATAAATATTCATGGTGGCTAAAGATATGTCTTGTCTCCACAACATATTTGTAGGTTTCTTTATTACAGTGCCACGCTGTACCATCTTATGATATTGCTTATTTTAGATTTTCTGCAGGGTGTAATTCATTTACCCTGATTGGTTATCATCAGCTGCTGTTTGAATGTTTTGAACGTTCTTATTGGTTCTGTTCCTGTTCTGCCCTCTCTCTCTCTCTCTCTCTCTCTCTCTCTGTTCTTCCTCCCTTTCTGTTGGTCCTGTAACTCAAAGCAGCCTGGGACATTTTATTGCCTGGAGGGATTTTCAGCTTGGGAAAAGAATTTGCTAGAAAACTGCTCATTCCGTATCCTTCTACAAGCTCCTGAGAAAGCATGCATTTTTGCCACTCATTCAGCCACAGCTCATCAGCTGGAGTTTGCTTCTTTCCGACTAACTGGGCTTCCATAAAAAACTTATCACAGCTGTATCAGGCTCCTCAATCTGTGCGGATAAGCTTGGTGCCCTCTCAGTCACCCTGAGTGTTGAATTGTTCTTCTAATAAATGTTTTAGTAATCAAGAACCGAGTTTATCTGGTATATAAACCTGGGAAAAAAGGTTAACTGGCTATCTAGGAATACAAGCAAGAGATTGTGTTCTGAGGACAGTACAAGTTTGTAACATACGTAATTCCAGCTAGATTAAGGAATACCTCCTGTGAGTAGAGAGGGGAGGGGAACAAGGTTCATAAATTTCCTTTTCAAATCTACTCGTGATTTGCCTTCACTCCAGCTCCTGCAGAAATACAGTAGTTTCCCTTTATAAATCACTACAAGATCCACAGGTGCAAAAGTACCTGCATATTTTGCAGCCAAGGGGGCTTCTGAAAATTGCACCAATGGTATTTAACATTTGATCTAAATTAAGAACAGAGAAAAAGTATTACTAAATATTCTGCTAGAACCTCTATACCTGAAAAAAAAATTTGTAAAGCATCTTTGAGCTAAAATTGCAAAGGTAGTGTACAGAAACAAATATTAAGGTAGCATGAAATCTGTGATAAACAGCCAAGGTATATCAGAAGTAAAAAGGTTACCAGGAACAAGAAGAAGAAAAAGAATATTTGTTTCCCTTCTATTTTTCATCCTCCATCTTTGAACTCCCTCCATTATTCTCAGATGTGCCCAGGTGGCTCTGAGGATTAGGGAAGCTTGCATGCAGTTCCTTGGCCAGCAGGAACCACTATGCGACAGCTGCAGCCCACCTTCCTCCCTCTCTGGATCCAAGCGTTCTGCCCCATTTTCTAGGGAATTCTTCTTGGATAAGAACCCTAATGAAGATATCAGGCCAGAGATCAAAATACCAGCTGTAATAGGTCAATAAACCACTTTCCTTTCATTATTGCATTGTGCCATCTGGTTGCTATACTAAACTTTAGGGGTGTGCATTCGTTCTCGCTGTATTGGCGATCTGCAACGTATATTGTCATATTCGTTATATACGTGGGGAGGCGAAATGCATCGCGACTCCCCACATATGTAACTTATTATTCATTTAATTTGGTGTGCCCCACTGCGCGCGCTTTTCTTCGCCCCATTAGCTACTAGCTAGCTTAGGATTTTCACAAAATGACAGCGCCCTTGCCCTACATTCCGGTATCCATGCCGACCTGTCTGACCCTTTTCTGTGAGTCACAGTGACTCACAGGAAAGGGTCGGACAGGTCGGCATGGATACCGGAATGTAGCGTATCCACACTGAAATTTTGTGAAATGCACTGAATGTGTTACCGTCAGAAAATAGGCCCCAGACAACTGTTCCGAAAAGAAAGACTTTTATTGCATGCAAGACACAGCTGAGAACAATGGCTCAGAAACTGCATGCCCCCTCCCTTTCAGGAGCTGGCTTTTATACATTCTACATTTCTTATCCTTTACACATGCGTTCTACGCCTTGCTGAGCAAGCATATCCCGGCTGAAGGGGCTACTGACCCCCTCCTTAGACAACCTGGAACCTTCGTGAAACTTCTGCAGGAGAGGCTGTCGGGACTTGCAGTTCTGGAAAGGAATTTGCGAGTCTGCAGCAATACAGCCCTTCACATAATACATCCATTGTTCTAATCTAGGTTACAGCAGGCTGAAAGCTTATCAGAGAATAAGAACAACGAAGAAAAAAATGAAAATGTGCAATGTGCTGACAGAGAGTTTCTCAATGTCCTAATTACAGCTGTATTGCAGACCCTAAGTAAACCCGTCATGAAGCAGGGAATTCTGGTACATGAAGTCCTGTTTGGCAGGAGTTTCAGGTTGTCCTCTGTCAGGTTGAAGCCTTCAGCCCCCTACATTCCCCCCTTTGATACTTATCATTTTCTATGAAAAGTATCACACCATCACAACGCAGCTGTGGAGCTGAAAGAAACAGAAACAAGAAAAATTAGCAATTTGAGTTCTCAGAGGGCCCTAATTTCCCAAACAGTCCGATGGTTTCTTCACGGGTTTGAGACGGATGGGCCCTATTGGCTCCACCCCCCTTTGTAGCCCGAACTTGTCATGTATGGGAAGATGGCCCAGGATAAAACATGAGGATGGTTAAACAGGTTCTATAGGCTCAGAGGAATACAGGTACAGTGACAGGAGCTGCGTGGCTTTTTTTGTGTTCAGCAATGTCCTCCATCATCCGACGAAGGCGATTTGAGCAAGAAAGGAATAATACAGGGTCCTGAAAGACAAAACAGAATTAAACTGGCTAGGTTAACAAACAAGCTCTTAAATCCACTGATCATGGAAAACCAACCACGGAATCCATTGGCCCATCCCAAGCACTATTCCACTGCTGGACAGGGACGTGTGCCATCTTGACCATGCGATCAGTGATGTCTTGGATAACCTTGCTTTGGTCATCTACCTGTAAACAACAATTGGAGAGGGTAAATGTTCTACAAACCCTCCTTCCTGGGCCAGAAGGTAATCTAAAACCAGTCTATTCTGGTACACTGCAGTCATAATCTTGGTATTTTGTTTTGCCCAGAGTTTAAGAGCGAAAGCAGTGTAGTTGGTGATGAGCTCCAGGACTGCTGCCTGAAGCCTGATGATTCGATGCAATTAATGCTGCTTGGAAGGGTTCCCGAGCTGCCCTTTTTTTCTGCTTCATCTGCTCTCTGATTTCCTTGACAATAGGGTTTGATTTCCTGGTGTGCTTTGCAATGCATTACAGCCACCTTGCGAGGTAGCCAAACTGCGTCTAGTAATTCACGTACTTCTGATGCATTGTTCAATTGTTTTCCCTCGTTCCTTATATAATGATCCATGCACTTGAATTGTAAGGAAGGCATATTTAGAATCTGTATAGATATTTACAGTTTTTTCTTCTGCCAACTGCAGAGCTCAAGTAAGGGCAATTAGTTCAGCTTTTTGTACAGACGTTCCTGGGGGAAGAGGTTGAGCCTCAATGATTTCATCTTCGGATACTTGTTGATGTGTACAGGTATCTTCGGATACTTGTGTACAGGTTGATGTCTTATAGAACTAGTACGAGAGTTTCCAACTCGATGAGTGCCTTCTCTGAGATGAAAACCCAAATATTCTACTTCTATTTCATAAATTTGCGCTTTCTTTTGACTCGCACGATACCCTTTCGAGTTCGAAGTTTTCAACAAGTATAGGGTTGATACCGCACATTCATGGTATGCTTCCCTAAATATCAAGAGATCATCCACATATTGCACAACTGGCATATTGTACACATGGTCCTTGGCCAGTTGCTCCGAGAACAGAGTGGGTGAATTTTTTAAATCCTTGGGGTAGGCGAGTTAAGTATACTGCTGCTTTTCTCCAGTTTGCATATTTTTCAAGTAAAGGCAAAAATTTTCTGATATTCCTCTGCTATTGGAACAGAGAAGAAAGCATCTTTGAGATCAATAACACTGTACCATTTGGAACTAGAAGAAACTTGAGCCAGGATTGAATACTCCTTGGCTTACCAAAAAGTACCCTACAACCTCTACAGTTATTACAAAATGCTGCAGCACGCATCCTTACCAATACTCACCGTCATGACCACATTACACCAGTCCTTCAATCATTACATTGGCTCCCTGTAACCTCCAGGATAATATATAAAGTACTCACGCTCATACACAAAGCCATTCATAACCATGACATGCAATGGTTCCCAGAACATCTCCTGCTTCACACTCCGACAAGGCCCTCAAGAACGCACCACCTGGCCAAACTCCAAATACCTTCTCCTAAGTGCATGAAGCATACCACCTTTAGAGAGCGATCTTTCATCATTTCAGGAACCTCCCACTGGAATAAAATGCCTTCCCAACTACGCCAGGAACCTTGCCACAAAAAATTCAAGCACAATCTTAAAACATGGCTGTTCAAACTAGCGTATCCTGACTAACGAACTGACTCCCCCCATAGATTCGACATGACCACCCATCTGACCACCAACCGACCGCCCACCTGACCCTCGCACCGTCTATTTTCTCTCCCTACCCCATCTGACCCTCGCCTATTCCTTACCCCCCACCCACTCTAGGTTTCCTCCCCTTCTTCCCCCTCCATCTATTACTTAACCCTGCTAATTATCCTTATTGCTTTATTTAACCTAATTGTTAAAATCAACTTGTACATTTGTATATATTTCTCGTATTATCATCTCCTGCCCTTGTTAACCCCTACCTGTTAATGTTATTATTGTAAAGCCTGTTGCTAAGTTATGTTACATTGTGAACCGAGGTGATGTTTTGCAACGTGCCTCGGTATATAAGAAACCCCTAAATAAAATAAATAAATAAATAAATACGGATTTGGCATGAGTGCTACCAAAGCCACTTGAGTATTTACTTTTCTTAAATCTTGTACAGGTCGATAGTCATTAGTACCAGGTTTCTTTACTGGTAACAAAGGCATGTTCCACTCAGATCTGGTTGCTTCCAGGACTCCCTGTTCCAGGTGTTTCTGTCTCAGATCTGATTACTGCATCTGGCGGCATATGGCACGGAGTATTGGGTTTGGTTAACTATTTGGGCGCGTTCACGACTAATCCTCCAGGACAATGATGATGGGGGTGTCTTCTGGGTATTGACTGGTTGAGGAAGTAATCTCCATTCCTCCCTGAGGGGGCAGATGAGTATCACTGGATGGTCCCTGAAGGAGGCTTTAACTTCCCCTGTTGGTTGAAATCTCAGTGTGGCCTGTAGTTTACACAGCAGGTTCCGTCCGATAAGGGATACCATGGTCCCGCCTACTTGTATAGTTCATTCTTTCTGCAGAGGGGCAGTGAGTACCTGACCTGAGGCACCCACTATAGAAACAGTCTCTTTCGTTGGGGGGGGGGGGGGGGGCCCAGATCGTTGGCCTCTGAGTCCAACAGGTTCCTGATTTTGTTGTGTTCCCTCGTGGATTTCCACCAGAGGGTCAGTGGGGATTCTTCCCTCCCGGTCTCTTCAGGCTGTATGCTCCTTGTCGCCTCCCCCGCCATCTGCCAGTGGGGGTTGTCCGATCTCCTTCCTCCTCGGCCCCTTTGTGTCGGTGCAGGTCCATTTTTGTCGTTAGTATTCACTGCAGGGCTCCTGTATTTCTTTTGCCATTCTTCCGTATCCGCCAGACACAATTGTGACCCTATTGTGTCTGGTGGATACTGACCCCTTACCTGTCCGCTTTCCCTTCCCTCCTTTGTCTGTGTTTCTATTCTAAAATGGGTGGGGGAGGTTCTACTCCATTAAAAACCATGACGGAACACTTTAGTGAAGTGTTCGATAAGCAGAAATGCACGAAAGCAGGAATGATTCAGCGATGTGCATATAAATGGCCAGACATCCTACCATTAGCTCCGCTGCTTTATCCGCTCTCTGGTTACCTCGCAAAGTGGCTGTAATGCATTGTAAAGCACATACAAGAAAATCAGATCCTATTGCTCAAGGAAACCAGAGAGCGGATAAAGCAGCGGAGCTAATGGTAGGATGTCTGGCCATTTATATGCACTAGGGATGTGAATCGTGTCCTCGATCGTCTTAACGATCGATTTCGGCTGGGAGGGGGAGGGAATCGTATTGTTGCCGTTTGGGGGGGTAAAATATCGTGAAAAATCGTTAAAAATCGTTAAAAATCAAAAAATCGAAAAATCGAAAAACCGGCACACTAAAACCCCCTAAAACCCACCCCCGACCCTTTAAATTAAATCCCCCACCCTCCCAAACCCCCCCCCCAAATAACTTAAATAACCTGCGGGTCCAGCGGCGGTCCGGAACGGCAGCGGTCCGGAATGGGCTCCTGCTCCTGCATCTTGTCGTCTTCAGCCGGCGCCATTTTCCAAAATGGCGCCGAAAATGGCGGCGGCCATAGACGAAAAAGATTGGACGGCAGGAGGTCCTTCCGGACCCCCGCTGGACTTTTGGCAAGTCTCGTGGGGGTCAGGAGGCCCCCCCCAAGCTGGCCAAAAGTTCCTGGAGGTCCAGCGGGGGTCAGGGAGCGATTTCCCGCCGCGAATCGTTTTCGTACGGAAAATGGCGCCGGCCATACGCGTATGGCCGGCGCCATTTTCCGTACGGAAAATGGCGCCGGCAGGAGATCGACTGCAGGAGGTCGTTCAGCGAGGGTTCCGGCGCCTCGCTGAACGACCTCCTGCAGTCGATCTCCTGCCGGCGCCATTTTCCGTACGAAAACGATTCGCGGCGGGAAATCGCTCCCTGACCCCCGCTGGACCTCCAGGAACTTTTGGCCAGCTTGTGGGGGGCCTCCTGACCCCCACGAGACTTGCCAAAAGTCCAGCGGGGGTCCGGAAGGACCTCCTGCCGTCCAATCTTTTTCGTCTATGGCCGCCGCCATTTTCGGCGCCATTTTGGAAAATGGCGCCGGCTGAAGACGACAAGATGCAGGAGCAGGAGCCCGTTCCGGACCGCTGCCGTTCCGGACCGCCGCTGGACCCGCAGGTTATTTAAGTTATTTGGGGGGGGGGTTCGGGAGGGTGGGGGATTTAATTTAAAGGGTCAGGGGTGGGTTTTAGGGGGTTTTAATGTGCCGGCTCACGATTCTAATGATTTATAACGATAAATCGTTAGAATCTGTATTGTATTGTGTTCCATAACGGTTTAAGACGATATTAAAATTATCGGACGATAATTTTAATCGTCCTAAAACGATTCACATCCCTAATATGCACATCGCTGAATCATTCCTGCTTTCGTGCATTTATGCTTATCGAACACAATAGGGTCACAATCGCCCCGACTAGGACGCGGTCGCCCGGCCTAGAACTGAGAGGCCACTCACTCTGCCGCTGTTCAGTACACATTTATTAACACATATACAGATAAATAATTCACAATCACTTTTAATAAGTTTTCCTTAAGTAAAAATAGTCTGCATCACCAGAGTAGATCAAAAGAAATAATGCATTTGATCCCAAAAAGAAATTTCTCTAACCGATCTACCACAGCAGAATTTTTTTTTTTTTAAAGGTACCTTCAGCTGAAAATGCAGTGATTCTTTGTCTGATTACAGACAGACACTCTCCTTCACACAACAAGAAACCAATACTTCCCAAGCCGCTGTGGGGTTTCAGAACCTAGTTCTTACTCGGCCACTGCGCGGGGCCTGATCAAAGCCCCCTCGATCCTCCGTAATAATGGATCGGTCTAAATTCCCAAAATACTTGCCTGCAAAGTTCCAGATTCCGATCGTCAAGAAAGCCTTCTTTTCGGATCAACCAATCCCAAAGGTCTCAGAGGATCTCCGTGGAATGACCCCCTCAGAAACCTGATCACTGAACTCAGCGGTAGCCATTCACCAGGTAAGTCTGGGGGATCACTCCGCCACAAAATCTCCCGGACCGATTGGGGGGCCAATGTGGCGTCCCCAGGGCCCCGGTCCCATCTGGGTCGCCAAATGTTACCGTCAGAAAATAGGCCCCAGACATCTGTTCCGAAAAGAAAGACTTTTATTGCATGCAAGACACAGCTGAGAACAATGGCTCAGAAACTGCATGCCCCTCCCTTTCAGGAGCTGGCTTTCATACATTCTAAATTTCTTATCTTTTACACATGCGTTCTACGCCTTGCTGAGCAAGCATATCCCGGCTGAAGGGGCTACTGACCCCCTCCTTAGACAACCTGGAACCTTCGTGAAACTTCTGCAGGAGAGGCTGTCGGGACTTGCAGTTCTGGAAAGGAATTTGTGAGTCTGCAGCAATACAACCCTTCACGTAATACATCCATTGTTCTAATCTAGGTTACAGCAGGCTGAAAGCTTATCAGAGAATAAGAACAGCGAAGAAAGAAATGAAAATGTGCAATGTGCTGACAGAGAGTTTCTCAATGTCCTAATTACAGCTGTATTGCAGACTGTAAGTAAACCCATCATGAAGCAGGGAATTCTGGTACATGAAGTCCTGTTTGGCAGGAGTTTCAGGTTGTCCTCTGTCAGGTTGAAGCCTTCAGCCCCCTACATTTGCAGCCAATCGCGCTGTCATTCAGTGCTTTCTGTTGAGTTTATTGATGAGCCAGCACTATATAAAGATCAGCATGAGGAGAGCCACACATTTTATTTCCAGCGATGCTGTGGGGAGGTGGGCTTGGTGTAAGAGGAGGCTGCACTGAGAGATAGGCTAGTTAAGGCAAGAAAAAGCTAATTATTCTTTATTTTGCTGCAATGCCAGTGCCAGCTAGTCCTGTTTCTTTCAAGCTGTTTATTTAGGTGATCTGACTGAGAAGAGAAGCTGTGCCAGGGAGAGAAGCAGCTAGCACCACTCACCACCATTAGGGTGTTATGGCTGACTGGGAGAGATATATTATTTTCAAAAAAAAATTCCAGCTTTTTTAAACTGAGTTTTTTTAATTCAAGTCACTTAGTCTCTCTCACTGGTCTTCAGTGGGCAGTGGGTATTTTTAACAGACTGAACCTAATTATTGGGTGGGTCTGTGCAGTCAAGTGCTCAGGGAGTCTGCCTCTTTTGTGCTTACAAGCAAGCAGCTTCTGTGTGCACACCACACACATTAGTGCACAGCCAGGCACCGTGACAGTGGGCAGTGGTAGGCACTACTCGGTGACATTAAATCCATAATGTCAGGGAAAGCTAGATGTAGTCAAGTGGTTGGGACTGGCAGAGGAGGCAATTCAAAAGACACTAGTGCAATACCACCAGTACAGTTAAAAAGGCACCTGTCGGGGGAGAGAGAGAGAGCTGGGACCGCGAGGTGAGGAGAAGGTACTCCGGTCCTACCTGAATTTCCTCTAAATTTTACCTGATTGGAAGCTCCTACCAGAGACGTTTTTCCCTTGCCTGAGTGCCTTCCTGCCCGTCGCGCCGCTGACGTCATCAGGGGCGGGACCAGTAAGGACAAATTCGCCCCCCCCCCCCTGCGGCACGCAGACGGGGAGAGAGAGAGAGCTGGGACCGCGAGGTGAGGAGAAGGGACTCCGGTCCTACCTGAATTTCCTCTAAATTTTACCTGATTGGAAGCTCCTACCAGAGACGTTTTTCTCTTGCCTGAGTGCCTTCCTGCCCGTCGCGCCGCTGACGTCATCAGGGGCGGGACTGGTAAAGACAAAATCGGCCCCCTCCTGCGGCGCGCAGACAACGCCGGTGCGCTGCCGAAGCTGCGCGCCCCAAAGGGGCATGCGGCTTTGTCTGGACTGAATCTATGCCTAAAAACTTCTTACAGAAATAAGATCTCCATGAAGTCACTCCGTGGGTAAGCTGTGATATCCTCTCTCTCTCAACCCCTATATTGTTAACCGTTGAAGGTTTAAATTGAGATACATACACAAAGAAGAGATAGTCTTTGAACTGATAATGCCTCATACTAAACGAAAGGCCCGAGTAAGAGAGGTCATATCTTCATCTCCCTTACTGGGCTCAATTCAATCCCACATTCCATCATTCTTTGTGGCAACAACGACTACTAATCCGGAGGACAGGGCCGCATTAGAAACAGATTTAGAGCAAGAATCTGTTTCTTTGGCTGAAGCCATCTCTTTATGCCCCGGAGCTCCCAATATCCCATCCGCACCAACAGTCCTACAAGAGAAAATTGATGATACAATATTTCCTGATAAAAAATTAAATGAAGAAGGACTTGGGATGGGAAACATTGAAGCAGGGGGAAGTGAGCTGGGACAGTCTGAAGATAAAATAATTGTAACTCCAATGACATCAGTAATAACAATGGATATACTCTGGGCTGCAATTAAATCTCTTGAGAATGCAATATTAAATTTAACTAAGACACATGTAGAAGTTCAAAAGAAAACACTAGAAGTAGAGAAAATAGTTACAACTAATCAGGTTAAATTAGACACCCAAGAACAACGTTTGTGAAAAGTAGAAAATATTCAAAAAAACTTGGTCAAAAGTGAAACTTTAAGTACGAGGAAATTAGAATCTATGGAAAATAATCAGGTATTCTTACATAGAAACATAGAAACATAGAAATGACGGCAGAAGAAGACCAATCGGCCCATCCAGTCTGCCCAGCAAGCCTCACACTTCTTTTTTTCTCATACTTATCTGTTTCTCTTGGCTCCTAGTAATCTTTGGTTCTATTTCCCTTTCACCCCCACCATTAATGCAGAGAGCAGTGATGGAGCTGCATCCAAGTGAAATATCAAGCTTGATTAGTTAGGGGTAGTAACCGCCGCAATAAGCAAGCTACACACATACTTATTTATTTACCCAGACTATGTTATTCAGCCCTTATTGGTTGTTTTTCTTCTCCCTGCCGTTGTAGCGGAGAGCTATGCTGGATAAGCGTGAACTATTAGTTTTACTTCTCCCCTGCTGTTGAAGCAGAGAGCTATGCTGGATATGTATTGAAAGTGAAGTGTCGGTCTTCCTCCCCTGCCGTTGAAGCAGAGAGCTATGCTGGATATGCGTGAACTATTAGTTTTACTTCTCCCCTGCAGTTGAAGCAGAGAGCTATGCTGGATATGCGTGAACTATTAGTTTTACTTCTCCCCTGCTGTTGAAGCAGAGAGCTATGTTGGATATGTATTGAAAGTGAAGTATGCATTGAAAGCCACATTATCTATCAACAAATATTGAATAAGCCTAATAATTGGTAATACCTATAGCTTATGAACTCTTCCTTAATTTTACATACTCTTGCCCACCCCTGTTTTTTTTGTTTTTTTAAATTTGGAAATGGCAGACCTCCTTCCTTCCGCTCCGTGAAGGTGGAACACCAACCACTGGCCACTGGCATCCCGCTCCGTGAATGCCTCTGTGGCTACTGCCGCTCCGTGCAGTGTTTTGCTGCCTCCTCTTTATACACTTCCTCTAGACCTGATGGATTCTAATATAAGAGTGCTAAATTTTCCATTTTTAAGAATGATTTCCCCGAAAGATATGTTTAAAGAATATCTATTAGATATACTAAAGATACCATAACAGGCTATGCCTGCCTTTGCCAAGATTTATTATATTGCCAAGAAATCTGCTATAAGAGAAGTGCAGCCAGAGCAATTCACTGACCTATCAGATATTTTAGAAACTACTCTTGACACCAATATAACATCACGAGAAACTCTATTTGTCTCTTTTATGTTTCCACAAGAAAGAGATACAATCTTGCGTTTATTTTTACACAATAGATTATTACATTTTCATGGCCAACAGATCTGGATTTATCCAGACCTGTCTAGGGCAACTCAAGTAAGGAGACAAGAGTTTCTCTGATTGAAGTCTGCCACCCTGGCAAGGGGCACCAGATTCTTGTTAAGATACCCATGTAAATGTGAAATCTGGTTTAAAGATCAAAAGTATGTCTTTTTTGAGTTTGCAGCATTACAGACATTCCTAGACTCACACCCCAAAGTGCAGAAAATGTGTGAGAGCAAATAAATATAGACATTGTTATCTCTATTTGCCTAGTATTATGGTAATGCCATTTATACCTTGTTATTTTCGCTTAGTTTGATTCTTTTTTCAACGGTTCACAATTTTCTTTAAGATATTGCTGATATTTGATTATAAGGGTAATTATTAACGTTTTGCTTTGCTTTGTTTGTTGGGTAAATATGCAATATTGTATATTATCTTTTACCTGTTATAATCTAAGAAAAAATTAAAATAAAGAATTAAAAAAAAAAAAAAAGGAACCTGTCGCAATCTAAACTCTTTGTAGGGGCTGGCAGTTCCATCCAGAAAAACATGAAATCTGACCATGATGCATTGCCATCGCCATCACCTGTTTCTAGCCCTGTAGTCTTGGAGGTGAGGGAAGGGGAGGCAGAGTCTTGCCAGACAAAATATAGACACCCAAAAGCAGCAGGGGGACAGAAGTCTCGACTAACACTTAGCGTTGACAAGGTAGCGCAGTCACTGTTTGCTTCTGATTCAGATGAAGAATCTTCTTGTGTGGGATTCTCATCAGAAACGGATGAAGCAATAGGTGAATAATCTTCGGGAGGATCAGTTAGTCCTGTCTTAGCCTCCACTTCAGTGCAGCAGGGGAGAGATGAAAGTAATGAAGAGGAGGAGGAAAAGAAGTCAGCACAGGCATAGAGGGTGACAGAGGCTCCCCCTGGCATTGCTTGTCAGGGTGCACCCACTACCTCAGCTCCAGTGGCAGCTTCCACCCCCAAGGCTTTAGAGAGGGGAGAATCACAAAAGACATGTGCGATCTGGAGGCACTTTAAAGTGACAGAAGACCCGCATTTTGATCGGTGTAATTACTGTGCCAGGGATATTAGCAGAGGCAAGCAAATGGGACATCTATCTAATTTTGGCATGAACCATCATATGAAGAGGCAACACCCAACAAGATTACTGCCATCTGGGGATACTGGCAGTACCAGTCGGGGGACCCCTTCCAAGCAGTGTGCAGTGGTTGAAAAGCAGCAGAGTCAGCTCACACCCTCATCCCCTTCTAGCAGCCAGGTGGCAGGCCATCAACTCCGACATGTGGCAGAAGCGACAATCCACCATGGAGGAAATGGGGTGGAGTGCAGTAACGCTATCCTGGGGTAGGAGGCAGGCAGCCTCAAAAGTTGTAACCAGGACCATTGGGGAAATGATTGTCCTTGATGACCAGCCCTTGCAGTTAGTGGAGAATGTGGGTTTCAAGCGTTTTCTGAAGGTAGTACTACCAAATTATAAAGTCCCCTCCAGAACCACATTTAGTAGAAAGTACAGATGTGAATAGGAACCAGAATCGGCTGCCCAGCCGATAAACAAAAAACCCACCCGACCCTTTAAAAGTAACCCCTTAGCTTCCCCCACCCTCCCGACTCCCCCAAAACCTTTTTACAGGTACATGGTGGTCCAGTGGGGGTCCCGGGAGCGATCTCCCACTCCGGGCCATCCTCCGGCTACTGGGCCGTCCTTTGCCCTTACCTTGTGACAAGGTATCCATGCCATTGGCCGGATCCTGTCACATGGTAGGAGCACTGGATGGCCGGCACCATCTTGTGCTCCTACCATGTGACAGGGGCTGACCAATGGCACCGGTAGCCCCTGTGACATAGTAAGGGCAAGGCTATCAGCGCCATTTTGGTTCCTGGCACCCAACGGCACGAGTGCAGGAGGTCACTCCCGGACCCCCACTGGACTTTTGGCACGTCTTGTGGGGGTCAGGAGGCCCCCCCCAAGCTGGCCAAATGTCCCTGGGGGTCCAGCGGGGGTCCGGGAGCGATCTCCTGCACTCGTGCCATCGGGTGCTAGGAACGAAAATGGTGCCGATAGCCTTGCCCTTACTATGTCACAGGGGCTACTGGTGCCATTGGTCAGCCCCTGTCACATGGTAGGAACACAAGATGGTGCCGGCTATCCAGTGCTCCTACCATGTGACAGGATCCGGCCAATGGCACGGATACCCTGTCACAAGGTAAGGGCAAAGGACGGCCTGGTAGCCGGAAGACGGCCCGGAGTGGGAGATCGCTCCCGGGACCCCCACTGGAACCACCAGGTATCTGTAAAAAGGTTTTGGGGGGGTCGGGAGGGTGGGGGAAGCTAAGGGGTTACTTTTAAAGAGTCGGGGTGGGTTTAGGGGTTATTTTTGTGTGCCGGTTTTGCCGCCCTCCCCCCAAATAACTCCCGTTAGTGGACACTAACCCATTAACGATTTTTCACGATAAATCGGGGGAATTTCTATTGTATCGTGCGCTCTAACGATTTTTGACGATTTAAAAAATATCGGACGATTTTTTTTAAATCGTCAAAAAACGATTCACATCCCTACTGGCCACACCTAGACAAAGTGGCTCAGCGATATCTGTCATGTCCACCAACCAGTGTGCCCAGTGAATGTGTCTTTTCAATGACAGGGGATATCATGAGCACTCACCGCTCAAGGCTGGCACCAGAGTTGATGGAAATGCTAGTGTTTTTGAAAGTAAACCTGCCTTTGCTTGGGTTTCCAAATTTTCCCTGTGAATGGCAAGATGAATGAAAGCAAGTGAAAGCCTTGCAGCAGCTCCAACTGCCTCCTATGCTCCAGATAATATAAGTACTGCAGCACATGTACCTGACCTCAAACGCTGTGCCTGACCATCCACTGTCCAGGCCTTATGTTCCTACAAGGGTTCGACTTAGATTTTAAGCCCTCTGTGGATAGCGAAATACCGACAGAACCTGTGTAATCGACTATGAAGTGCTGGAAACGTTTGAAAACAGCAAGATAAATAAATAAAGTCAAAAAGCTGCTGAACGTGTCCATCAGGGCTAGTGTCCCTACAAGGGTGTGAACTCGACTGCTTTGCCTCTCCGTCGAGGCCTTGTGTTCCTGCAAGGGTTTGATCTCGACTGCTGTGCCTGTTCGTCCAGGCCTTATGTCCCTAGGTGAAATTGACCTCTGTCCTCTATTGCTATGCCTGTCAGTCCAGGCCTTATGTCCCTAGGTGGGATTGACCTCTGTCCTCTATTGCTGTGCCTGTTCGTCCAGGCCTTATGTTCCTACAAGTGTTGGACCTCGACTGCTTTGCCTATTCGTCCAGGCCTTATGTTCCTACAAGTGTTTGACTTTGATTGCTTTGCCTGTTCGTCCAGGCCTTATATTCCTACAAGTGTTTGAACTCGATTGCTTTGCCTGTCCATCTAGGCCTTATGTTCCTACAAGTGTTTGAACTCAATTGCTTTGCCTGTCCATCCAGGCCTTGTGCTCCTACAAGTGTTTGACCTCGATTGCTTGGCCTTTCCATCGAGGCCTTGTGTTCCTACAAGGGTTTGACTTAGATTGTAAGCCCTCTGGGGATAGGGAAATACCAACAGTACCTGAGTGTAATCGACTATGAAGTGCTGGAAATGTTTGAAAATAGCAAGATAAAGAAAGACCTCGACTGCTGTGCCTGTTCGTCCAGACCTTATGTCCCTAGGTGGGATTGACCTCTTTCCACGACTGCTTTGCCTGTTCGTCCAGGCTTTATGTTCCTACAAGTGTTTGACTTTGATTGCTTTGCCTGTTCGTCCAGGCCTTATGTCCCTAGCTGGGATTGACCTCAGTCCTCGACTGTTTTGCCTGTTCGTCCAGGCCTTATTTCCCTAGCTGGAATTGACCTCTGTCCTCGACTGCTTTGCCTATCCTTCCAGGCCTTATGTTTCTACAAGTGTTTGACCTCGACTGCTTTGCCTGTCCGTCCAGGCCTTATGCTCCTACAAGTGTTTGACCTTGATTGCTTTGCCTGTCCGTCCAGGCCTTATGTTCCTACAAGTGTTTGACCTCAATTGCTTTGCCTGTTCATCCAGGCCTTATGTCCCTAGCTGGGATTTACCTCTGTCCTCGACAGCTTTGCCTGTTCATCCAGGCCTTATGTCCCTAGGTGGGATTGACCTCTATCCTCGACTGCTTTGCCTGCCCGTCCAGGCCTTATGTTCCTTCAAGTGTTTGACCTTGACTGCTTTGCCTGCCCGTCCAGGCCTTATGTTCCTACAAGTGTTTGACCTCGACTGCTTTGCCTGTTCGTCCAGGCCTAATTTTCCTACAAGTGTTTGACCTCGATTGCTTTGCCTGTCCGTCCAGGCCTTATGTTCCTACAAGTGTTTGACCTCGATTGCTTTGCCTGTCCGCCAGGCCTTATGTTCCTACAAGTGTTTGACCTCAATTGCTTTGCTTGTTCGTCCAGGCCTTATGCACCTACAAGTGTTTGACCTCGATTGCTTTGCCTGTCTGTCCAGGCCTTATGTTCCTACACGTGTGTGACCTTGATTGGTTTGCCTGTCCGTCCAGGCCTTATGTCCCTAGCTGGGATTGACCTTTGTCCTTGACTGCTTTGCCTGTTCCTCCAGGGTTTATGTCTCTAGCTGGGATTGACCTCTGTCCTCGACTGTTTTGCCTGATCGTCCAAGCCTTATATCCCTAGGTGGGATTGACTTCTGTCCTTGACTGCTTTGCCTGTCCATCCAGGCCTTATGTTCTAACAAGTGTTTGATCTCGATTGCTTTGCCTGTCCGTCCAGGCCTTATGTTCCTACAAGTGTGTGACCTGGATTGCTTTGCCTGTCCATCCAGGCCTTATGTCCCTAGCTGGGATTGAACTTTGTTCTCAACTGCTGTGCCTGTCCATCCAGGCCTTACATCTCTACAAGGGCTTGACCTCTAAAGCTGTGCCTGTCCTTCCACTATCAAGGCCTTACGTCCCTACAAGGGCCTGACCTCGAATGCTGTGCCTGTCCATGCAGGCCTCCTTACGTCCCTACAAGGGCTTGACCTCTAACGCTGTGCCTGTCCATCCAGGTCTTTCGTCCCTACCAGGGCTTGGTCTCTAACGCTGTACCTGTCTGTCCAGCTTGGAGCTAGGATATAGTTTTCATGACCTTATTAATACGGGCCATTTTCCCTAGATGTTTCTTAGTTGCCACATAATGTTTCTAGTGCTATAGAAAACTGATGGTAGTTGTACTCTAGTTCATCCTCTGTGTTCCCGTTGTTTACAGAGGCACTGAAGGGTACAAAGTCAAGATAGGTTGATATTGTAGATTTGGACTTGAGTAGCAGTTTTCTTATTTCTGAGAGCTCTTCAAGTTCCTTTGTCATCAGCTGAAGTGCATAAGTACAGTCAGTAGCTTCTGGGTATTCACTAGACACCAACAGACCATCATTCTAGGGAGCCCTTTCCTGCGCAAAGGAAATGGAACTCTCCCTGGGTGTAGCCAGCCTATTTCTTAACACCCGCTGACCCATGTTGAACCGCTGTTCACATGGAAACCTCCTCCGCCTCTGCCTTCAAAATTCTCGTTTGTATATCTGCTACGTCCACCAGATTTTAAAAGCCCATCGAGAGCTTTCTAGATGCCAACAGAAACACCCCACTCTAGGGAAGAACCCGTTCTAGGGAGCCCTTTCCTGCACAAAGGAAAGGGAACTCTCTCCTGGGCCAGCCTGTCTTGCCCCTATCAAAACCACAGGGACCTGACTACCTCAGCTCTGCCAGCCTGTCTTGCCCCTATCAAAACCACAGGGACCAGACTACCTCCGCTCTGCCAGCCTGTCTTGCCCCTATCAGCTTTCTGCTACTCTGCCTTGCTGCCATACATCAGACGACTCACTTAACTCCTTGTGGTGTTCTTGCCACTATCATGGTTCCTCAGTGTGTTGGTGCTAGTCTTTCTGCTTGCTATGTTCCCCCTTCATTGTGCTGTAGGCTGTCAATGCCACTTGTCTTGCCACTTTGCCTGTTGTGCTGCCTTCGAGGGTTCATGCATCTGTTATCGGTGCTCTCTTTTGAAGCTGTGGTGTGTTTTTGACACTCTTACTGCTGCTTTGTGCCTCTGTTTAAGCACTCTTGCCACTTCTAGTACCCCTTTGCACCTTTACAGTGCCTTAGGCTATTCATGCCACTTTGCCATAGTCTAAGTACCTTGGAGCTGTTTTCCTGTTCTGATGATTGCTCCCCAGAAGTTTCATCAAAATTGATAATAAAACCTCAATTCTGCAGCCAAAAATAGGCTGGAAAACCTTCTCCCCATTGACTTTAATGGGAACCGGAAAACGAATTCACGTATTAACTAGGGATGTGAATCGTTTTCCATATCGTCTTAACGATAGAAATCGTGTGGCAGGAGAAGAAAATCGGGTTTGGCATGATTATTTCATTGAAAAATCATTAAAAATCATTTTTTACGATTAGTGCGCACTAACTCCCCGTTAGTGCGCACTAACTCGAGTTAGTGCGCACTAACTCAAAATGATACAAATAGACACTTTCCAGGTCACTGAAGGTCAGTTAGGAATGAATATGTGTTCCTATTGGCTGGCAGCCCTCTTATCTATTGATGTTACCAAGGTTTCCACTGAGGTGATGGTTGGGGGGATGGGAAATGGAACTGGAAACTCATGAACACCAACAGAAAATGAAACAAAGTGTTCACACTTCCCAGGTCAGTAAAGGTCACTTAGGAATGAATATGTATTCCTATTGGCTGGCTGTGCTCTTATCTATTGATGTTACCAAGGTTACCACTGAGGTAATGGTTGGGGGGATGTGAAATGGAAACAGTTGGAAGCTTGACATGTGATGATCAGCACTCACGTGACTAGAACTTCTTTGTTTATTATTTTTGTTAGCAGGCACCTGAAATGCTAGTGCATGTTGAATTTGCCAATCACTGTGCATTTTAGAAAGGTGGTCCTGGCTGGAACTGTACACAGTTCAAATATATGTAATTGATTGTTGGTAAGTGTATTTTTTAAGTAGCCACACTGGCACAAGTATGTTTACTTTTCCTCCTACTTAACTCACTAGCTCAGCTTTGTAAGAAGGGCTTCTCTGCTTGAGTGAGGGTCAGGCAGCTCCCCCCTGTCTGTGAAGCCAGCCTCTCACTAGTAATGCAGGGAGGGAGCTGTCTCAGACTTCACCATCCTCCTCCCCCCCCCCCCCCCCCTCACCCACACACCATTCACTAGCTGGGACATGGGGGAAGTCAGGAGTGAGGGTCAGGCAGCTCCCCCCTGTCTGTGAAGCCAGCCTCTCACTAGTAATGCAGGGAGGGAGCTGTCTCAGACTTCACCATCCTCCCCCCCCCCCTCACCCACACACCATTCACTAGCTGGGACATGGGGGAAGTCAGGAGTGAGGGTCAGGCAGCTCCCCCCTGTCTGTGAAGCCAGCCTCTCACTAGTAATGCAGGGAGGGAGCTGTCTCAGACTTCACCATCCTCCCCCCCCCCCCCTCACCCACACACCATTCACTAGCTGGGACATGGGGGAAGTCAGGAGTGAGGGTCAGGCAGCTCCCCCCTGTCTGTGAAGCCAGCCTCTCACTAGTAATGCAGGGAGGGAGCTGTCTCAGACTTCACCATCCTCCTCCCCCCCCCTCACCCACACACCATTCACTAGCTGGGACATGGGGGAAGTCAGGAGTGAGGGTCAGGCAGCTCCCCCCTGTCTGTGAAGCCAGCCTCTCACTAGTAATGCAGGGAGGGAGCTGTCTCAGACTTCACCATCCTCCTCCCCCCCCCCTCACCCACACACCATTCACTAGCTGGGACATGGGGGAAGTCAGGAGTGAGGGTCAGGCATCTCCCCCCTGTCTGTGAAGCCAGCCTCTCACTAGTAATGCAGGGAGGGAGCTGTCTCAGACTTCACCATCCTCCCCCCCCCCCCTCACCCACACACCATTCACTAGCTGGGACATGGGGGAAGTCAGGAGTGAGGGTCAGGCAGCTCCCCCCTGTCTGTGAAGCCAGCCTCTCACTAGTAATGCAGGGAGGGAGCTGTCTCAGACTTCACCATCCTCCTCCCCCCCCCCCTCACCCACACACCATTCACTAGCTGGGACATGGGGGGAAGTCAGGAGTGAGGGTCAGGCAGCTCCCCCCTGTCTGTGAAGCCAGCCTCTCACTAGTAATGCAGGGAAGGAGCTGTCTCAGACTTAACCATCCTCCCCCCCCCCCCTCACCCACACACCATTCACTAGCTGGGACATGGGGGAAGTCAGGAGTGAGGGTCAGGCAGCTCCCCCCTGTCTGTGAAGCCAGCCTCTCACTAGTAATGCAGGGAGGGAGCTGTCTCAGACTGGTATCAGGGTTAGGGCACTGTGTGCAGGAAGATCACAACACTCCTGGTATTAATAGGGATAGGGCACTGTAAGAGATGACTGTAGTAGATTGAATAAAGATCTGATGTTTCTGCTCTCCTCACACCAAACAAAAACAACACACAAGCAGAGAAGCCCTTCTTACAAAGCTGAGCTAGTGAGTTAAGTAGGAGGAAAAGTAAACATACTTGTGCCAGTGTGGCTACTTAAAAAATACACTTACCAACAATCAATTACATATATTTGAACTGTGTACAGTTCCAGCCAGGACCACCTTTCTAAAATGCACAGTGATTGGCAAATTCAACATGCACTAGCATTTCAGGTGCCTGCTAACAAAAATAATAAACAAACAAGTTCTAGTCACGTGAGTGCTGATCATTACATTACTTTTTTTGTCAAGCTTCCAACTGTTTCCATTTCACATCCCTCCAACCATTACCTCAGTGTTAGCCTTGGTAACATCAATAGATAAGAGCACAGCCAGCCAATAGGAATACATACATACATATTCATTCCTAAGTGACCTTTACTGACCTGGGAAGTGTGAACACTTTGTTTCATTTTCTGTTGGTGTTCGTTAGTTTCCAGTTCCATTTCCCATCCCCCCAACCATCACCTCAGTGGTAACCTTGGTAACATCAATAGATAAGAGGGCAGCCAGCCAATAGGAACACATATTCATTCCTAACTGACCTTCAGTGACCTGGAAAGTGTTTATTTGTATCATTTTCAGTTAGTGCGCACTAAATCGAGTTAGTGCGCACTAACGGGGAGTTAGTGCGCACTAACACGATTTAACGATTTTTAACGATAAATCGTTAGAATTTCTATTGTATCGTGTTCTATAACGATTTAAGACGATATAAACATTATCGGACGATAATTTTAATCGTTGAAAAACGATTCACATCCCTAGTATTAACGTATCGGGGCGCCATACGTCCGAATGCAACGGAAATGACCCCCGACGAATACATATCTAGAATGCAACCAAACTTTTCTGGCTGCACATCCCTACTAAACTTTTAGTTTTATTTAACTGGAACACCAGTTCTATTTAAAAAAAACAAAACAAAAATAACTATTTCTTTTATGGTTTGGTATGAATTCTTTTTTTTTTAACATTTGAAGTTTTTGTATGTCTGTGCTTCCCCATGTCCCAAGGAAGGAAATGTTCAGACTGTCCCCTTTTTGCCTGTGGACAATGAATCAAACCCCAAACAGATCTTATAAACCTGCTGTCCCTGAAACTTACATAGGATTCACAGTACCCGTGCAGATTGACACCTGTGTTCTCATGCGGGTGGAATTTTCATGGAGTATAGCACATGGATTTGAAAATACAATCTATGTGCCTGGGAATGCTTTCCCCCAAATGCAGCTACAAGTTCATGTATTGTGGAATCCTGCATGTGCTTTTAGCCAGAATGAAGACGATTATCAGATGGTCCCAATTTAAGAATCACTATTCACCCGCATAAATGGCTTTGAATATTGTTCTCTAATCTCATAATTTAGAAGAATCAGCAGAGTGGTACACTAACTGAGAGCCCTACAATTATTTGACAGTGTGTAATTTCTGGCCAGAGCATGAGGGCACATATTACACTGGTGCTCGCTGACATCTACTGGCTTCCAGTGCAGTGGAGGATATGGTATAACTTTGCCACTGGCTTTGGACTCAACACCTTAGGCTAATGCCATGCTTCAGATGTAAATCCTATGCGAGCTCTGTGATTGTCATGTTCCCACAGTACAGCAGGCCCATCTTACGGATTCATTTTATTGTTTTAGGTAGTTTAGAATTCATACAGTAGCTTATTTTAGGAGAAAGGAGGTGGAGTGAACAGGAGTTTTTGATGTATTTTAGGATTATTTTATGTAATGCTGCTATCGGTTGTAATTTAAGTTTTATATGTATTTTATTTGATTGTTTTATTGTTTATAATGGATTTATTGTTGTGAACCATTGCGATGGAACCCTGAGCGATGGTATATGAGACCCAATAAATAAATAAATAAATTTAAGGGAGTGGGCATTTTCTGCGACAGCTCTGATTTTGTGGAACGCATTGCCATATGAGTTGCAGCTGGCTTTCTGTCACATGACATTTTAGAGCATGCTGAATACCCATGTAGTCAGATTCACTTTCCCATGAGGTGGTGCCTGTTTGGTTATATTGACTTGCACAGGCATGTCATATCAAGTGAGTAACTTGCTGCTCTGTCATTTTTGTATTTAATCTTATTATGTACTACTCTGTGCCATCTAGAGCCTGGCAAGAGGCGGCATATAAATCTATGAAATAAATAAAATAATTTACTTAGGACATAATGATGGAAGAGCTCCAGTTGTAAGAGTTTTCAAACCACGTTCGATGTTAATAACTTCAGGAATGATCTAAAAATCTGAATGAAAAGAGGGAAGAATATTAATGATTTCATTGTTTTAACTGCTATTCGAATTAACTCTATTAAAACAATTTTAGTGCTGCCACTTTAATTAGCACAATATGTTTTCATAACATTTTCTTCATACCTTTGCCTAATAAATAAGATCTACTGACACTTTTTATTGGTTTTCACACTTAATAATTATCAATGTGCAAGTCTAGTTAAGAGGATTTTAATAGAATAGCAGCATTTTTTATGATCAGTAATTGGCCAAGTTTTTCTTAATACATTCTAAATAATCAAATGACTTATCCCGACTTTGATGAATAATTAAATGGTTGGGGCACCAAATAATTGTAGAGTCACTTTACATTTACAGGATTCCCTAGTTATTAGTCTCCACTCACAGTCAATCCTCCTTGCAGCAAATACTTGAATGGGATCTAGGAGCCCGGATGTTTGGGCAAAGGTCGGTTATTTAGATTATTACAGATCCTTGTGCATAGGCATAGGAAAAGTGGGTGCTGGAGAGAACTAAGTGGGAATCGTGTATGCTTTTTTATCTAAGATGATGGAGTACAAAGGAGGAAGGATACATTTTGCAAGTGGTCACACTCTGTGGCTGGCAGCTGAGATATATCCTTAGCAGTGTGGACAAGATAACTGGGCAAAATGGATAGGCCAGATGGTCTTTTTCTGCCATCATTTACTATGTTACTAATGTTGGTGATATCTCTTGGGCATATATCAGCAAGACATATCACTATGTAGGGTTTTGGTTATCCCAACAGTTCTAACTCAAATTGGCATCATTAAAATGCAGGCGCGTGGTGCCGGAGGCACGCTGGTCGGCGATTTAAAGAGCAAGGTCAGGTCCCTCGGCGCTGCCTCGTGAGCATTGGGGGCGGGGTTTGGTAGGAGGTCCTTCCTCCTGCTGGTCGGGAGGGGGCTGGCTTCGGGCTCGGCCTATCACGGAGGTAGGTCGGGCGTTGTAGCAAGAGGGGGGGTAGGCTACCGTGGAGGTGGTATTTTGGGCCTACCATTCGCTATTCCCCTGTCGCCGTCTGGTGTCCTGCTCCAGACCGCGTCGGCGCACTGGTCGGCGATTTAAAGAGCAAGGTCAGGTCCCTCGGTGCCGCCTCATGAGCGTTGGGGGTGAGGTCTGGTAGGAGGTCCTTCTTCCGCTGGTCGGGAGGGGGCTGGCTTCGGGCTCGGCCTATCGCGGAGGTAGGTCGGGTGTTGTAGCAAGGGGGGGTAGGCCACCGTGGAGGTGGTATTTTGGGCCTACCATTCGCTGTTCCCCTGTCGGCATCTGGTGTCCTGCTCCGGACCGTGTCAGCGCGCTGGTCAGCGATTTAAAGAGCAAGGTCAGGTCCCTCGGCGCCGCCTCATGAGCGTTGGGGGCGGGGTCTGGTAGGAGGTCCTTCCTCCTGCTGGTTGGGAGGGGGCTGGCTTCGGCCTCGGCCTATCGCGGAGGTAGGTCGGGCGTTGTAGCAAGGGGGGGTAGGCCACCGTGGAGGTGGCCTACCCCCCCTTGGACCTACCGTTTTGGACCTACCTATTTTGGACCTACCATTCGCTGTTCCCCTGTCGGCGTATAGTGTTCTGCTCCGGACCGCGTCGGCGCGCTGGTCGGCGATTTAAAGAGCAAGGTCAGGTCTCTCGGTGCCGCCTCGTGAGCGTTGGGGGCGGGGTCTGGTAGGAGGTCCTTCCTCCTACCAGAACATCTTGAAACCAACAACATCTTACATCCTACCCAACACGGTTTTAGAAAACACCACAGCACCGAAACCCTCCTACTCAACTTATCAAACAATATTCTAAGAGTTTTTGACAACAACTTAAGCCACTTACTCATTCTACTAGACCTCTCCGCCGCATTTGACACGGTAGATCACAAAAGTCTAATAGCAAGATTAACCAACATCGGCCTATCAGGCAAAACTCTGGAATGGTTTACATTCTTCCTCAAGAACAGATATTTCAAAGTCAACTTCAACAATAACTCCTCAGATGCCATCCCCCTTGAAACTGGAGTACCGCAAGGGTCCGCTCTCTCGGCTACACTATTTAACATATATCTACTCCCACTCTGCCAACTCATCTCGGGACTCGGCGTTACATATTACATGTACGCCGAAGACATCCAACTCCTCATACCAATTACCTCCACCATCGAATAAGCAATGATACTAGCAGCCTCCTACCTGGATTCCATAAGGAACATGTTAAACCACCTGAAACTATGCCTCAACATGGACAAAACCGAGTGCATACTGATCGAAAGAAAAAACTCAGGATTAAACACCACCCACTCCATACAAATCGACAACATTTATATCAACCCAAAGGACAACGTGAAAGACCTCGGAATATGGATAGACACCGAAATCAACTACAAAACACACATATCAACGAAAATAAAAGAGGGCTTCCACAAACTTCAAATCATCAAACAACTAAAACCACTACTACGCCAACTAGATTTCAGAACTGTCTTACAATCTCTTATATTCACTAGTCTCGACTATTGCAATTCACTCCTGATAGGTCTACCAAAAACAACACTAAAACCGCTACAATTACTACAGAACGCGGCAGCCAGAGTCCTCACCGGCAAAAGAAAATCCGACCACATCACCCCTATACTAAAAAGTCTACACTGGCTACCGATAGAAAAAAGAATTGAATTCAAAGTCCTAACCATCTTACACAACGCAATATACAAAATAGAAGACACCTCACTAAAAAACATCATTCAGAAACACAGACCACAACGCAGTACAAGAAACTCAAGAAAATTACAGCTAGACATCCCATCAATACCTTCAGCTAAGCTATCCAATGTAAGAAACAGAGCCATATCCATCTCAGGACCTAAAATCTGCAACTCACTGCCAGAGTACCTAAGCTCACAAAGTAGCACAAAAACATTTAAAAAAGAACTAAAAACATGGCTCTTCAGACAAGCCTTCAAAGATGGAATAGGCTAACCACACATAACATAATTACACTCTCGAGGCTATTATAAAGGAAAATTTAACTCTCTAATCTACTGACAAGGATGATATATATAACCACAGAATTATTTATAACTAGCTGTGCCCGGCCACGCGTTGCAGTGGCAGAGTCAGGTTCTTCCCCCCCCTCCCCCTTCCCCTTGCTCATATACCTCAGTCACACATCGTCCTCCCCCTTGGTCACTCACCCCCCTTTCCTCCCCTGTCTCCATTCCAGCTCTCTCCCCTCACACTCACCCCTCCCCCTTCGGTCACTAACCCCCCCTTCACTCCCCTGTCCCCACTCCAACTCTCACCCCTCACACTCACCTCTCCCCTCTGTGTCTCTCCACTGACACTCACTGCCCCCTTCATTCACCCTCCCCTCACTGTCACCTCTCCCCGCCTACTCCCTACCCTTTTGTCAGTGGCACAGCACCCTCTCTCAATCTCCTTCCCTGATTCTGATCCCCTCCGGCTCGCAATGCCCTCCCAGCTGCCCCACCCTCCCCCGTCCCTCTCCCTCTTGTGCGGTTCTGCGTGGCCAGCTCCCGAAGGCGCGAGGTCAGCAAGGATCCCTCCCTGTCGTGCACATGAGCCGTACCAGATCGCCGCAGCTCCTCCCAGGTGTCGAATTTCGGCCGGCCGACACCACCACGCCCGATATTGCTGCTAGTCTGCCGCTGCTGCTCCTCCCACCACCATGTTGGTCCCGCTGTGCCCGACGTGCGCCCCCGCCCGCGCATGCGCAGTACAGCAGCTTCATTTCCCAAGGTAGATAGTGTGTGTTGCATGTCTGTCCAACAGATGTCGCTGTTTTCCCCACACACATGTAAAAACATGTTTTTTTCTGTAACCGTGTGACATCTATGTAATCTAGATAGAGAAGAACCTTGCCGAAAGTGAAAGCAAGGTTGTGTCCAAATTTGAAAGCAATTGGTGCAGTAGCTGAGCCTGGTTAAGTTGAAAAAACAGAACAGAGCAGTAAAGGTTACAGTTTGTGTTTTTTTTTTTTTTACCCCAAATGAACAGCACCAGCAAAGAATAGTTTAAATACGCAAGCACACCTTCCTGGCCCCCCCCCCCAAACCCGGCGAAATAGAGCAACCCACGCTACAGCCCCCCTCTCGGGAGATGTGGAGAATGAGTGCCCCCCCCCTGTGAAAAACGCACGGCGGAAAATAAGAACGGTCCCCCACCTTGCTCCTCCCCGGCTACATGTGTAAACTGCCAGCTGGTGGCGAGGGTGTGTGCTAGGGTTTGTTCCACCGGCTGCCATGTCACAAAACTTCATCGGTGAAAGTGGTGCGTCATGATTCCTGACCTAGTAAGGGCAAATGTCCGCTGAGGATATGGCGCCGACGGGCTCTTGCCCTTACTATGTCACATGGTGTACCGACGTCATTGTTAAAAAGATGAGTCACAAGATTCATAGCAGAGATAAACAGCAGGAAAAATTAAACACACACTTTACTTGATTTTTAATTCTGCCTTTGAGGCACTTCAAAGTGCATCACAGTCAAGTACTATATGTATTTCCCTGTCCCCAGACGGCTCACAATGGAAGCTGAAATCACATGGAGTAATAGTGGGATTTGAATACTGGTTTCTCTGGTTTGCAGCCTACCACTCTAACCACTAGGCTTCTCCTCCACTCCTTTAGTACAGCAGATAGATCTTAATATGGTTCTCAAACCTCCCTCTTGACAGCATCATTCTCCTTCACAACTTATCAGTACTCACAACCCTTCACAGAGTTCTTCCTAGCAGTAACTCTGGAAAAAGTTCAGAGTGTCCTATTTTATAGTTATGGTCCATCGTTCCCCTAAATTGCCAGATGGCATTACCTAGGAGCATACCTTAAGTATTCCAACTTCCATAATAGCAGGTCCTGATGGGCTGGTTGGAACCAGCAGACCTTTAGGGATTCATTGCTGAAGCACCAGACCTCTCTTAAAACCAAATCCACAATCCACTACTCCCCCTCTGCACTTAAGCTTATATTTATTATAAAGCACACTCCTCTAGAAGTCCTTCTTAATATATTTACTAAAGGAGACAGCCAAGAACCATGGCATACTCTTTATGTCACAGCAAATAATCACAAATTACCCAAAATTAGAGTTAGGGAATAACACACTAGTGGCCTATGGGGCCTGGGCTACACATAAACAGAAGTAAAATAGCCAGAAGACTTTCTTTAGAGATAATCTCCTAGATGTGTTGTGAAAAAAAAGGGGCAGGGGAGATAGTGGGCAGCCGGCTTCATCACGACGATGTGGTTTCGCGCACTGCACACTTTCACCCCCATAGCGCCACGGGAAAAGGTGTAGTTATTTCCCACAGTGCTGCTGGCAATAATGTGAAAAACATTGTGAAAAACATTATCTCCCACAGCGCTGCTAGGAGATAACTCTTCCCCTTCCCCTAATTTTAATAATCCTGCTCGCGATACTGGCACATCGCACAATAAAGAATGACACTGTAATTTATTTATGAAGTCTTTCTTGTTCCTCTTATACTATTTGCTACCATAATTATCTCTGTTTTTTAGCTGACTAAAAATATCAGGACTGAACTTGGCAGCAGATGCTCTTTTGGGTTAAATTAAATTACATTTAGTGAAAGGAAATAAACTATAGTGTGTTTAAGCTTCTCCAAGCATTGGAGGTGACTGAAAAAAGGTTTGCCATATGCAGAAGGATGGCAGACATTGTTTTCAGAGCATTATTAAACAAAATCTGCTATTGGCATCCAAAAATCGCATATGTCGCATTCTAAAAATCCATTTGAGGTTCTAGTGCTATAATCCCACATAGAAAATACTGTACACTAGGGATCTGATTTATTAAAGTTTTTTCTCAAGCGCAAAATTTGGGAGAAAACCCTTTATAAATTGGACCTTTGGAACCTTAAAGCATTAGGCAGAACCTCAATGTAATTCCCATGGTATTTAACATATTTATGCAGGGATATATAAAACTATGATTAAGGACCTGATTCACCTTCTATTCTGTGTCTATGAGAACAAAGGTTAGCAAATCAGGCACTAAAGGAAAATAAGTTATATCACTATATGCATCAGTTTAATTAACCCAGATATTCTTGCCTTCTTAAATGGTTTAACAATAATCTGTTTACCTGCTTTGACTTATAACATCTGCACAAATCAGTTTCAGTTTCCAGAGCAGTAGTTAAATTGCTCCATAAACAGCTGCTTCATCCATAGCCAGCAGCATTTTATCCTAAAGAAGAGTCCTTTTTGTTAAGGGACACTACCAGGGATGATAAAAAGGGAATGTCTAACAATTGTTTACAGCTACAATGCAGGAAAGATAGGTTATACAAAGAGAAGGAACAAAGACATTACAATCTGGAGGAAGGCAAGTGGCCAGTCCTGCTGTTGCAATCCACTTGCTATTATACCAATGAGAGACATGTAGAAATACAGGTTAACATTAACAAACACATTGTGGATGGTACCATTTTACTGAATTAACTCAATACTCATGTAACTGTTTCTACATATTTAAATAGACTAACATGGCAACTACAATACTATGTTCACAGAGAAAAATGAAAACAAATTAGAGATTCAAGTAGATGCATAAAAATATAAAAAATATATAAAAAATTATATCACAGAGCAAGTTTTCATCTGTACAAGGTGTGTCTGCTAGCTTTTCATGATCATCTCCTTGGAGACCTGACACCTTAAGCCAAGCTAATCTCCTGGTCAAGATTCCTGTAGCTGAAGCTCAAGACACAGTATCAAAAATGTATGTGGATCAGATCATATGTTTGGTGCAGTCTCTGGTGCCTGTTATTACTTGTATTCCTGACTGAATATCAATACTGAAATTACCATGAGATTACCAGCAACATAAAAAGGAGGGACTTGAGATGAACATCGGGAGGTGAGGGGGAATTGATGCACCCCTTCGTGCAACCCATAGTGCATGCGCCAATTTTATCTGCAATCGGTTGTCTCTGTTTAATATGCTCCCTGTTTACTTTTTTACCAATTGTTAAAAACATTGTAATCTGAACTTTGTAAACCGTTATGATGGCTCTACCGAATGACGGTATATAAAACAGCAAATAAATAAATAAATAAATAAGATGTGCTATGTTGTATCAGGCCCATGGTTCAGTAAGCCCAGCAGCCATTATCTGACAGTGGCCGATCTGGATGACTAAGAAGTAACTAGTAGAAAATAATAGGGAGACCCACTCCATGTTGCCCCCTCCCAGAAGTAAGAGGTGGTGACTCCCAAACCTTCACGGATAATTATTAATGGACATCCTCCTCCAAGTCCAAACCTTTTTTAAAACCAGTGTAAAGATGCTCCAGAAGTACACCTTACTACTTACATCAGTGTCTTTATAGACCCTAGAGTATGATGTAGTAAAGAGGGATTACGGCACAGGTGTTTCTCGCCAGAAAGGACAAGGAAGGAGATCAGGGGCTTTAGTAATCAGCAATTAGGAATGAAAGCTGCATCAAGGAAGGTGGTCCACTATGCAAGGTGCCTGGATGAGGTTTTAACCCTACACCACAACCATTGCCACAGGTTAAACCTGAAGGCGCAAGCTGTGGCTGGGATTTGGTGTTCCATAAGAACATAAGAAATTAGGGATGTGAATCATTTTTTGACGATTTAAAATATCGTCCGATATTTTTTTAAATAGTCAAAAATCGTTAAAGAGTGCGATACAATAGAAATTCCCCCGATTTATCGTGAAAAATCGTTAATCGGGTTTGTGTCCACTAACGGGAGTTATTTGGGGGGGGGCGGGAAAACCGGCACACCAAAACAACCCCTAAACCCACCCTGACCCTTTAAAACTGACCCCTTAGCCTCCCCCACCCTCCCGACCCCCCCAAAAACATTTTAAAATTACATGTTGGTCCAGTGGGGGCACCGGGAGCGATCTCCCGCTCTCGGGCCGTCGGCTGCCACTAATAAAAATGGCGCCGATGGCCCTTTGCTCTTACCATGTGACAGGATATCCGTGCCATTGGCCGGCCCCGTCACATGGTAGGAGCACTGGTGTGGATCAGGAAGCAGGGCTAGTTAAGAAGCATTTTCACAGACAAAGACCTCAGGAAACTGGAACAGTAAAGTGTGTTAAGCAAGGGCTCCTTATATCCAGCCTTCAATCTGGAGACATACCTAACATTAGTCCAGTCGGAAGACAGTTGCTACTGAAGTATTCTAAGATCAACTAGTCATGTCGCTAATCCTGAAAGTATGTGCTCTGAGTTTTGGGGGTTGTGGTGGGTTTGAGGTCTGCCATGCCTGATAGTGTAATGGTTATCAGACAATTCCCAATGGGAAGTGTCGTGTAGGGAAAGCTTTTTCTATAAAACTAAGAAGCTCATTATAGCTCCTATCTCCTAGGAAGGTGGCTGACACTTCAAAGTGGATTTCCCAGACTTCTAGGATTTTGGAAGTATTCTTGGGATCTAGGAGGATCCTGAGAGTAAGAGGACCTGAGGTGCTAAGTAGAGAAGGGAAGTTAGCTCCATAATCCTTTTTTTTTTACACTGTAGATTGATGTCTGTTTTAAGAAATGGATTTTCAATCTAGAGTCAGAGAAAGGACTGTCAAGACTGTGAACCTGTTACAGACTTGCTACTTTAAAAAGAGCCATCAAGAGCTCATCTGTAACTGTTCAGGAGAGTTGTCCAGTTCCATCTGCTGGAAGACAAATATCTGAACACCAGTAAGCAGGCATCAACACAGGGAAAGTCCTAGGGATTGGAAAAATCTCTAAAGAGTACACTGTGACAGATTCTAGCGGAAAGGATTCTCCAGTGCCTGTTCAACTGACTTTGTTTGGATTTTGATTTAGATATGGATTGCACTAGACAAAAGTATACCATCTGCCAAATTGTTCACTTGCACCAAGTACCCCAATAAATTGCTTTCTGCTTGGATCAACCCCAGCATGGTTTGGTTAGACTGGGAAGTACCAGAAGACATAACACAAGCCTAAAAACCTTGAAAGACTTTTTTCCCCACCTGTCATGAAAGGACCTAGGTAGAATGGGATGCTTACTCACCCACTCAGCATCCACATGTGCCCCTGAGACAGATGCAGAAGCGAACCGGGGTAACACTAGCTATTTTACTTGCCTTGACCAGCAACAAATTCAACAGCATAATTGTATATTGATGGCAATCATACTTTCCTAGTTATACATCTTACTACTGGTTAATTTCATGGAGTGCCTCCTAGTCCTGGTACTATATGAAAGGATATTAACTTATTCCACTCCACTCATGATTTTATAAGTCTCTATCAAACCCCAGACAGCAAGGGGTTAACATCATCTATTCTTCAAGCTAAAGAACCATTCCATCCCCTTTTTCATATCTGTTGCCATTTTCTATACCTCTTCTAATGTTGTCGTCAATTTTATTCCTTTCTGAATAATTCCAACACTCTATTTCCTTTCATGACTTCTGCTGCACTATGACTTGAAGATTTCAGTGTATAGTGATCTATTTTTATAAGCAGTTACTCCTAAATCATTGTGAAAATACAGCTAAAATTATTTTTCCCTGTGTGCATCACTTTGCCCTTGGCCGTATTGCATTTCATCTGCCATTTAGATGCCCAATTCCCCAGTTTTGTAAGGTCTTCCTGTAATTTCTCAGGCTGCTCATGTTTTAACTACTTAGAATAATTTTTATGTCATCGGCAAATATAATCACCTAATTCATTGCTCCCTTTTCCAGATCGTTAACCAATAAGTTAAACACTGGTCAAGTGGTCCTAGTATAGATTCCTGGGGGTACTCCACTGTCTCCATTAGAATAACTGACCATATAGACATATCTTTTAACCAGCCTTAAACAAAGAAACAAAATTGGTAAATTAGCTGGCTAAAATTACACATGGGGCTCCATAGTGTTTGCCAGATTGTATGCATTCCTAAGGGCATGTGTGAGCAGAATTGGAAAATAATGCACACAGATTGTATTTTTCAAATCTATGTGCATTATTTTCCATATAAATTTTCCATATGGAAAATGCAGGTCCAAAAGTCTGCAGGAGTAAAAATATATAAACATTTTAGCAACTATATTGTCTGAGCTTACTGACCACATGCAACTCTAATAAAGTAGTTTTGGGGGCAGTTCATCCCTCCAACTTGGCTCCTGAACTCCCCCATGAACCCCCGCATCCAACCAGAAGGTTACATTTAAAATTTTGTACAAAATTCTTGTGGATTCAATAAATATGTTTTGTTGATATTGTTAATGATGTTAATTGTACTTTTTATTCTGTTTATTTATTTTAATTTTCATTTTTATTTCATCTAATTTATCTTACTTTAATTTTATTTTAATTTTATTAATTTTTGTTTTTTTATTTTTAGAAAAATGATTGTGAACCGTTTCGGTCATTCATGTATTGGTGAAGCGGTATATAAATGTGTTAAATAAATAAATAAATATATTCAAACCCTGATTCACTATATTTTATTCCCACAGATAAAAAAAGGAAAAAAAAGCTTAGTGAATCAGGTCCTAAAAATAGTACCTCTGCACCTTATTCTTGAGACATTTTTAAGTCATTTGTGGCCTTAAAAAAAAAATTCTAGTAAAATTAATAACATTTTAGAAGCTGATTAAAACAGAAAAGAAAACTTTCTTATCATACATACATTATGGAAAATCAGTAAAAGAAGATACATATAGAAACATAGAAATGACGGCAGAAGAAGACCAAAAGGCCCATCCAGTCTGCCCAGCAAGCTTTGCACTTTTTTTTTCTCTTATCTGTTACTCTTGGCTCTTAGTAACCCTTTGGTTCTATTTCCCTTCCACCCCCACCATTAATGCAAGAAGCAGTGTTGGAGCTGCATCTAAGTGTAATATATAATTTAAATTAGTTAGGGGGACCGCAGCAGAACTGGGAAGTGGAGTACCCACCGTGGTGAGCTTCATTGACTTCCTCCTACCAGCATGTTCGCCAGCCCTGACGTCATCTGAGGGAGACTCCAGCGCCCATAAAATCGGTGCTACAGAAACGACAAGACCGCAGCAGAACTGGGAAGCGGAGTACCCACCGTGGTGAGCTTCATTGATGTACTCCTACCAGCGTGTTCGCCGGCCCTGACGTCATCTGAGGGAGACTCCAGCGCCCATAAAATCGGCGCTATAGCGGCGCACCGCAGCCGCCGGCGCACCACCAAAGCCGTGCTCGCCTAAGGGGCGCGCGCGGTTTTGTCCGGCTTAGTCTGGCTTGGGATGGATTAATGGGGGACTCTCTCCCGTCTTGCTGCCACAGAGGCCATTAGATAATCATAGTTGTTTGGCGTAAACAAATCTCCTGCTGAGCTTTATTAAGTTGGAAACATGCCCTCTAAACAAAAAGGAAAGGTGAGGGTTTATCCCCCTACATCCTTTCCATCTCCTATACAACAGGAGATTACTCGATTTATGCTAGCATCTCCACAGAATACTCCAGCAGCCAAGGACTCAGCTGATCCAGGACATTTGGGAGCAAGGACTGGTTCTATTGAAGAGGCTTCGCTGAGTCCAAATCTGGGTCTTCCATCATTACAGAGGGCTAGCATGGCATCTCCAGGGACATCATCGGAGCAGATAAGTTCCCCTATTGTCAAGCTTGACTTGGGTATATCAGGGGACATAAATCGAGTGGGAGGAACAGAGTTGGGTCGGTTAGGAGTTTTGGAGGAACAGGCCCCTCAAGTGACTGCTACAGGAGTGGGTAATATTTTGCCTGGTGGTGATCCCTTGGTGATTACGGCACGCCCTGAGGTGGTAACACTAGAATTGGTATGGGACGATGGTAACAATGTCAAATAATATTAAAGGAATGGAAAAAAAGATAGATTCTTTAGCAGGTAAAAATCAACAGGACATAATGGAAATCCAAAATGAGTTAAAAAAAATCTGAAGAGAGGATTAAAAACCTTGAGGAAGTAGGTAAAAAGACTATGGAATTTCAAATTGCGGTTGTGAAAGATAGAGATTGTATATCTAGGAGATTAGAGAACTTTGAAATAATATAAAATGTCTGAATTTGCACCTGCTCAATTTCCCTCGGGTAGTTGGTCAGGTACCTATGGAGACGTTAAAGTGTTTCCTGAAAGAAGTATTGTCTTTTTCAGAAGAGGAATTACCTTATATAAGTGTATGTTATTTTTTGCCTAAGAAAAATGACAATATAAGTGTAATAGAACAGCCTTTTCAAGGAAATCTCACAAATTTCCTAGAGAACTCTAGTGAACAGATTATAGACAGGGGAATATTACTTGTATCTTTTGTAAATCTTTTTGACTTGAACAAAGTAATGAAGACATATTTTTCAAAATTTCCAATTTCCTTTTATGATAATGCAGTAAAAATTTCCCCTGATCTATCTTACTCAACCCAGGTTAAGAGAAAAGGTTTTTTGGCTCTCTGACAAGAAGTGTTGTCCTTGGGTTATTTGTTTAACCTGAGATTCCCCTGCAAGTATTTGTTAAAGAACAGGATATGTTCATTTTCTTTTTACCTGACCAATTAAACATTTTTTGGAACAGAAAAAGTTACCTACCTCTTCCCCAATATCTAGTGAATAAAAAAAAGAATTGTGTAGATAACTGTGAATTGTGAATTTAAAATGAAAAGTTTCCTTTTGATTTCTCCCTTTGACTTAATTGGCCTCTGATTTCAAGGTTGATAGAATTCAGTTATTTCATTAATATAAGAATAGCAGTATAAAATATGGGGTAGATTTAAAAAAGCATTTACTCGAGCAAAACTGGTTTTTGCTCGAGTAAATACACTTTACTCAAGTAAGTGGGCTTTTCAAAATTGCTACAATATATGCCATTGAATTGTCCATAGGATTTACTCAAGTAAGTGCACTTTACTCGAGTAAATAGCTTTTGAAAATTGCTACGATAGTATGTCACATTTACATGCATAACTCCTTTGAAAATGACCCCCTATGGGCCTGATTTTAAAAAGCATTTACTCGAGTAAAAACCAGGTTTACTGGAGTAAATTCACTTTACTTGAGTAAGTGGGTTTTTGAAAATTGCTACAATATATGCCATTGACTTCTCTATAGGATTTACTCACATAAGTGCACTTTACTTGAGTAAATGGCTTTTGAAAATTGCTACAATAGTAGCTACATTTACGCATGTAACTCCTTTTGAAAATTACCCCCCATATTTTTTGAAGATAAATAACTTTGATGTTTGTATAGGTTATGTATCTGTATTAATTTTTGAAAAATCAATACAAATATAATTAAAATAAATAAATAAATAAAATAGTTAGGGGTAGTAACCGCTGCAATAAGCAAGCTATACCCATGCCCATTTGTCTACCCAGACTATGTGACTCAGTCCCTGTTGGTTGTTGTCTGTATATAGATCCACTTTTCTTCATTCCCCCTGCTGTTGAAGCAGAGAGCTATGCTGGATTTGCACAAAGTATCAGACTTCCTCCCCTGCCGTAGAAGCAGAGAGCTATGCTGGATATGCACGTAGTATCAGACTTCCACCCCTGCCGTAGAAGCAGAGAGCTATGCTGGATATGCACGTAGTATCAGACTTCCTCCCCTGCCGTAGAAGCAGAGAGCTATGCTGGATATGCACGTAGTATCAGACTTCCTCCCCTGCCGTTGAAGCAGAGAGCTATGCTGGATATGCACGTAGTATCAGACTTCCTCCCCTGCCGTTGTAGCAGAGAGCTATGCTGGTTATGCATTAAAAGTGAAGTATCAAGCTTATTTGGTTTGGGGTAGTAACCGCCGTAACAAGCAAGCTACTCCCCGCTTTTTGTGAATGCAAATCTTACCTGTTATCTTACTGCCGTATTCCTGACAGGGAGCCAGAAAGCTGAGCTGCACAACCTGTTTAACAAGAACATGTTTATCCTACACTCCACTCTTGATCAATCATTCTCCATGCAGGCACCACTGCATACGAAGCCACTGTAGTGGTATATTTACTTTGACGTGCTATTTTATGCACTCGATAGGTAAGATACCATTTTGATTCCTTCTTTTGCATCACCCAACAAAATGACAAGTCATTGTGTTGTCTTAAGAACATAAGAAATTAAGGTATTGCCATGCTGGGTCAGACCAAGTGTCCATCAAGCCCAGCATCCTGTTTCCAACAGAGGCCAAACCAGGCCACAAGAACCTGGCAAGTACCCAAACACCAAGAAGATCCCATGCTTCTGATGCAATTAATAGCAGTGGCTATTCCCTAAGTAAACTTGATTAATAGCAGTTAATGGACTTCTCCTCCAAGAACTTATCCAAACCTTTTTTGAACCCAGCTACACTAACTGCACTAACCACATCCTCAGGCAAAAAATTCCAGAGCTTAATTGAGTGTTGAGTGAAAAAGAATTTTCTCCAATTAGTCTTAAATGTGCTACTTGCTAACTTCATGGAATGCCCCCTAGTCCTTCTGTTATCCGAAAGTGTAAATAACCGATTCACATCTGTTGGGAATGAGAGAGTAAGGTACTAGGGATGTGCATCGTTTTTTGACGATTTAAAACAATCGTCAGATATAGTTTAAATCATCAAAAATCGTTAGAGCCGTGATACAATAACAATTCCCCCGATTTATCGTCAAAAAATCGTAAATTGGGGGAGGGGGGAGGGCGGGAAAACCGGCACACCAAAACAACCCTAAAACCCACCCCGACCCTTTAAAACAAATCCCCCACCCTCCCGAACCCCCCCCAAAATGTTTTAAATTACCTGGGGTCCAGTGGGGGGGTCCCGGCGCCATCTCCCGCGATCTCTCGCTCTCAGGCCATGGCTGCGTTAATAGAAATGGCGCCGGTGGCCCTTTGCCCTTACCATATGACAGGGCAAAGGTAGCGCCGGTGCCATTTAGGTTCCTGTCCTCCGCTGGACCCCCAGGGACTTTTGGCCAGCTTGGGGGGGGGCCTCCTGACCCCCACAAGACTTGCCAAAAATCCAGCAGGGATCCGGGAGCGACCTCCTGCACTCACGCCGTATTGCCAATATTCAAAATGGCGCCGGCGCTACTTTTGCCCTCACTATGTCATACAGGTGATACATACATACATACATACATAGTGCATACATACATACATTGTGAGGGCAAAGGTAGCGCCGGTGCCATTTTGAATATTGGCAATATGGCGCGAGTGCAGGAGGTCGCTCCTGGACCCCCGCTGGACTTTTGGCAAGTCTTGTGGGGGTTAGGAGGCCCACCAAAGCTGGCCAAAAGTCCCTGGGTGTCCAGCGGGGGTCCGGGAGCGATCTCCTGCACTTGTGACGTCGGGTGACAGGAACCAAAATGGCGCCGGAGCTACCTTTGCCCTGTCATATGGTAAGGGCAAAGGGCCACCGGTGCCATTTCTATTAACGCAGCCGTGGCCCGAGAGCGGGAGATCGCGGGAGATGGCGCCGGGACCCCCCCATTGGACCCCAGGTAATTTAAAACATTTTGGGGGGGTTCGGGAGGGTGGGGGATTTGTTTTAAAGGGTCGGGGTGGGTTTTAGGGTTGTTTTGGTGTGCCGGTTTTCCCGCCCTCCCCCGATTTACGATTTTTTACGATTTTTAAAAAAACAAAACATGACGATCAGATTTCCCTCCCCCCCCAGCCAAAATCGATCGTTAAGACGATCGATCACACGATTCACATCCCTATAAGGTACTCTGACACAAAGGGGTTGATTTTAAGAGCCCTGCTCGCCTAAATCCACCCAATTCCGGGCGGATTTAGGCGAGCAGGGCCCTGCGCGCCGGTGAGCCTATTTTACATAGGCTCACTGGCGCGCGCAGACCCCGGGACTTACGCGAGTCCCAGGGTTCTCCGAGGGGGGCGTGTTGGGGGCGTGTCGAGGGCGGGCCCGGTCATCGCGGCGTTTAGGGGGCGTGTCGGCAGCGTTTTGGGGGCTGGTTCGGGGGCGTGGTTACGGCCTGGGGCGTGGCCGCGCCCTCCGTACCCGCCCCCAGGTCGCGTCCCGGCGCGCTAGCGGCCCGCTGGTGCGCGGGGATTTACGCCTCCCTCTGGGAGGCGTAAATCCCCCGACAAAGGTAAGGATGGGTTTAGAGAGGGCCGGGCGGGTGGGTTAGGTAGGGGAAGGGAGGGGAAGGTGAGGGGGGGGCAAAAGAAAGTTCCCTCCGAGGCCGCTCCGATTTCGGAGCGGCCTCGGAGGGAACGGAGGTAGGCTGCGCGGCTCGGCGCGCGCCGGCTATACAGAATCCATAGCCTTGCGTGCGCCGATCCAGGATTTTAGCGGATACGCGCGGCTCCGTGCGTATCTACTAAAATCCCGCGTACTTTTGTTTGCGCCTGGAGCGCCAACAAAAGTACGCCAACGCGCCTTGTTTGAAAATCTACCCCAATATCTATGACATCATTTATTAATGTGACATCATGGTAATATACGTTATTTACAGAAAGTTATTTCCATACCACATGATTGCATATGCCATCCAGCACCCTTCGTGTCATCAGCCTTGTATCGAGGAGTCGTCAGGTCAGCAAAAGCGAGAAGGGGGTTTTCAGTGTCCAGCACTCTTAACGTCTATAGAGGCAATATCTCCTACTCCCGCCGGACACTGGAAAGTCCTGCTCTTTTATACCGTGCCGTAAACAAGTGTGCATGCGAGAGAGAAATGATTGATCACTATCCCCCCATGTTATGTATCAACAGTTGCTACTACTCAGTCAGCTTCATCCTGTCCCTGGCATGTAGGGGTTGATCAGACTGCCGTATTCCTGACAGGGAGCCAGAAAGCTGAGCTGCACAACCTGTTTAACAAGAACATGTTTATCCTACACTCCACCCTTGATCAATCATTCTCCATGCAGTCACCACTGCATACGAAGCCACTGTAGTGGTATATTTACTTTGACGTGCTATTTTATGCACTCGATAGGTAAGATAACATGTACACATTAGGCACAGGAGGCATACACAGATTACAATAAGGATAATATGAAAAATCCAATTCAGAGTCATTGTGGCAGTAGAGGAACGTCCGAAAAATACATCCCACCAAGAATGAGAGGTGTCTTTTATCAATTGTTGTTGTAAATGTAGTAGGCGTTCCTTGGCAAAGTCCGCTCGAAGCAGGGCACCAGTTACAGCAATGTTCACATGTCTCAGGGTCTGTTTCAACAAATCTGAGGTATTCAATACCTTTTGCAGTTTAGTCAAATCCAACAATGGTGTCTTAAAGAATGATAAGTCCAACTTTACCCCCAATTGCGCATCAGCGTTGTCCTTTGGTGGTAAATAATATTGTCGAGAACCAAAAGTAAACCAAGTAACATTATACAGGTATCCTGTAAAAGTCAAATTATATACACATACAGTTTCAGGGAATGGAATTATGAAACCAGTTACATTATCAGGTAATATTAGAAGGCTACAGTGTGCCAAAGGTTGCTGCAACGAGCAATCATCGGGTAATGTGGAATACATTAAAGGGCAAGCCAATCCCATTAGTGTAGGGGTACATATTATATTGGCAATAGTGTGATTATTGGTGGTCAGTATCCAATTGTTAGTATGCAAAACTTGTATTAGCACACTTCCTCTTTCAGGAAGATAGACTGGGAAAGGAAGTGATGTAAATTTACATACAGTATCTGTTAATGTATTGGAGGCATTATAAAACGTGATTTTGTCCTGTGTTGTCTTTGCTTTCACTACTTTTGCAGTTGTAGTGATGTTCCAAACCACACAAGCATCGTATGCTTTACATGTGAAATTATCCTGCTTCCGAGAGGAGGTGCTGTTCTTCCACTTGATAGTCCCCCATCCGGAGGTTACTTCTACAGGTTGATATAGGGTGTGCACCATACCAATGATGGCAAAGAGGTGGATCGCCATAAACAGGAGGTGCAAGCCAACCTGTAGCGAGAGAACACATCGTTAGTTATTCCCTTAGTTTACATCGGATACTGGGTACCTGTATCCAATGTTCATCTCCTTCTGGTAGTACAGTCAGTACTGCATCTTTGCCAATAGCTAAAATTTCACCTTTCTTAGGTTCTGTATGAGGTGTGAAGATCCATATTTTAGCTCCTGGATGTACCAAACGAGGTGTACCACGTTTGGTACATCTCGTTTGGTACCATATTTTAGCTCCTGGATGTACCAAACAAGGTGCCTTTGGAAGCACCTCCAATCCAAGTAGTAGAATTGGATTGGAGGTGCTTCCAAAGGCACCTTGTCCTCGGGGAGTGGAATTGGGAATTCCCCATACCATTTGGTCTGTTACATAGGGAATAATAATCAATTGTACCATTTTGGTTTGGGCAGGAACGTAAATTTCTTTATTCGTCAAGTTGTGATACAGTACATATATGGGACCATGGTAGTCAGAATCAATGATTCCCCCCAATACAGTTATGCCTTGTTTTGCCCAACTAGATCGAATACACAGCCATCCGAAATGTTGCTTAGGGATGCTGCACCCAATCTGTAAATCATACAATAAAGATTCATGGGGAGGTATCACTATAGCGGTGGGATTGGTTACATCATATCCCGCAGCTTCATAACTATTTTGGCGGGGCAATTCGACATTTCCCGAAGCTGTGGCCCAGCAAATGATATTTCGGATGTGAGTAGAAGCGGGTTTCTGATCATATAACTTCTGGAAAGGAGTCTTTCTGTTCTTTTTTAAAGGTCTACTATTTAGCAGCTGTAGAGCTGTGGACAATACAGATTTCCACCCCTTCATGGTGGCAGATTTTGTAAGAGAGCGTAACATATTTTTTAATAACCCATTCATAAGCTCAATAAGGCCGGCAGCTTGTGGATAATATGGAATGTGAAAGATCCATTCAATGTAGTTGTCTCTAGCATATTGCTGCACTAAGTTACCAGTAAAGTGAGTCCCTCTATCGCACTGAACTTGTTTTGGTATTCCATAATACCGACTCATTTCATTTAAAAGTTTTAACGTAGCTTTCTGATTAGCCTCTGGTGCAGGCACAGTCATCATGATTCCACTAAATGTATCTACTGCCGTACATAGATATACATCTCCTCCACATTTTCGTAAAGGGCCTATAAAATCTATTTGCCAAATAGTGGCAGGACTTAAACCATGATGGATATGCCCCTGCTCAATAGCTTGTGGTGACCTTGAATGTGTCAACTGACAATATTCACATTGTGTAAGTATGTTTTGAAAATCAGGGAGGGATCCTGGTATCCTTCTGGCTTGGGCCCACCTGTGAGTAGCTTCCGCCCCCAAGTGGCCACTTTTTTCGTGTGCCCATTTCCATAGCCCTTGCTCGTTTGTGGTCATGACACTGGCTCGGATTTTTGCGTGTTTATCTGCAATGGAATTGTACAGATTAGATAAAAAAAACATCTTTCACATGTGCGTCTACATGGAACACTGTAACATGCTTTTTGTGACACTCAGCCCAGATTTTTTGCCAAATGTCAGCGCCCCATACCGGGCGGTGATGTATCTTCCATTGATCTTTGTGCCATTTTGGCATCCACTAAGTCATTCCTTTCATGACTGCCCAACTGTCAGTATAAATGTGGCAATCCGTTTCCCCTTTTTGTAAAGCCATCCATATGGCATAAAGTTCCGCAAACTGGCTAGATTTGCCTTTCCCTTCCTCCTGACTTACTTCGTTTGTATGGGGATTACATACTACAGCCTTCCATAATCACTCGGTTCCCTTCATTCTAGCTGAACCATCTGTAAACCAAGCATGTAACTGCTGGTTTTTGGGTAATTGGTCGAATGGTAGCCCGGTAGTAACCGGAGAAGGAGGAATATCCAATGTTTCTATCTGTTCTTTTTCTTGATTAATATGAATTTCTGCTACCTGTTCATGGAGTATGGAGTGCCCAGCCAAGCCTGATTTCGCCCTGTCCTGGATATACCATTTCCATTTTACAATGGAAGCTTCTTGCGCATACCCTATCCGATGGGTATGCGGGGTGCTGTATACCCACTGCATAATTGGGATTAAAGGGCGCATAAGGGTTTCATGGTTCTGAGTTAATTGGTCCATGTCTAACAAAGCCCTGTAACATGCTAGTAACTGCTTCTCAAAGGCTGAATACTGCCATGCAGCATCAGGTAATTTCCTGCTCCAAAACCCTAACGGTACTCGTTTACCATCTTGTTTCTGCCACAGACTCCAGTCCGCATGACAAGATGAAAATGAAACTTGTAATTCTACTGGCCCCTCCCTGATAGGCCATAAGTCTAATGCTGTTTGGATAGCGACCTTAGCCTGATCAAAAGCATCTTGTTGTAATCGTCCCCATTCAAATTTTTCCTTTTTTCAAGTGACTTTATATAATGGGGACAATATTTGCCTCAAATGTGGAATGTGCTGTCGCCAGAATCCAAATAGTCCTATAAACTTCTGGGCTTCTTTTTGATTCCGCAGCGGAGAAAACAACAATATCTTATCCTTTGCCTTTGGTAAGATTTCTCTTTTACCATTCGACCACTGTATCTCCAAAAATTTCACAGTGTTGCTAGGTCCTTGTATTTTATTCTTGTTAATTTCCCAACCTCTGTTCTCCATATTTTCTACTACTTGTGCTAGAGCTATCGCTACTTGCTCTTCTGTATCCCCTTGTACTAATATATCATCAATGTAATGAGTTAATTGTATGTCTTTTGGACAATCATACCTTTCTAAATCTTCTGCCACCCTCTGGTGACATATGGTAGGGCTATGTAAGTATCCCTGAGGTAGTCTAGTGAAGGTATACTGTCGTCCTTCCCACGTGAAGGCAAATTGTTCTTGGTTTTCTTTACAGATAGGAATTGTGAAAAAAGCATTTGCTAAATCAATTACGGCGTACCACTTCCCCGAATGTTGCTGTATCTGCTCTACCAATGTTACAATATCGGGGACCGCGGCAGTCAGAGAGTCTGTATTTTTGTTCAAAGCCCTGTAATCTATTGTCATTCTCCACGAACCATCTGATTTCTTCACTGGCCAGATGGGATTATTCCAACCGCTAATGGTTGGAATTAGCACCCCCGCTTCCTGTAAATCCTTAATTGTTTCTGTTATCTCTTTATGTCCTCCAGGTATCCGGTATTGCGTTTGGCATACCGGACCCCTTGTTTTAGGCAAAGCTATTTCTGGTCCCACAGTTCTACCCACTATTATTGTTCTGGATAGATATACTGGTCTATAGTTTTCAAATGCTACTTGCTTACTTGGTGCCTTTCCAAACACCATTTGCCCACATGTTGTATTCAACTTAAGTCCCTGTAACAGATCTATCCCAATTATATATTCCTTAATGGGTACAATTACTACCTTAGCTTGAGGAATTTTGTATCCTCCCATGACTAAAGAAATTATGGTTCGTTTTCCTATCACAGTTTTTCCTCCGAGACCCACTAATTCTACCTTTTGTCCCCCATGTTTCTTGGGATTTCCAAATATTAAAGTGGCTTCAGCCCCCGTATCTACTAAAGCCATCACCTGCTGTGCTCCATTTCGCCATTGTATTTCTACCCCAATATGGGGGCGATTATCCACGGTGACGGCTGTGATTTGGGGGTTTGGCCCTTTTCCTATTGTGCCCAGGATAAGTCCGGATACAGTCTGGTACTATTGGCCTCCTGAGGTGGGGCACTGGGTTGTATGGACTCAGACTCGTTTATGAAGGGGTTTGTAGCATTTACCTCTTGCTCTTTTTTTCTCTTGCAACAATTGGTTCATCTTTGTTAGTAACACTTTTCCCCAGTCTTCCTCCCTTTCCGCGTAAACTTTCTTTTGTTTACCCTTGCATTTTTGCAGATACAATTTATACATGTCTTTGGTTGGAATACCATATATATTCTCTTTAGCCACTCGGGCAGCTATCAATGCTGCAAACATATCTCTCCTTGACACCCGTGCGTCCGTATCTCGGTTTCGGAGATCCCTGTATCCCTTTTGAATACCTTCTCCTCTGTCACATACTTCGCCTTTAAATGTGAAAGTCTTATGATTGTGCTCTTATATCCCTAAATCTAGGACCTCTCTGATTGCCCGAATCAAATCTCCAATTTTCTTCCCAGCCGTATTTAATAGCAAGGTCAACATAATGGACCTGTGTGCCGGGATTATGGTACGCATAATCTCTGCCCGAGCCGTACCGGGCAGGGGTAGGTCCAGGAAATCTCCCTGCAGATTCCTCAGACACCATGTTTGCATGGTAATCTCTTTGATACGCTGTATGATATCATGCATATTATATAATGGTTTGTTACTGACTGGCCAATCTAATACAGTGCTATACCTTGTTTTAGTGGCAGCGGCAACTACTCGTAACATGTCCGTCATGTCCCCTTGCCAAACTACTGTTCTGATAGCTGCCCTTACCTCGGGATTGGTAGAAATCATAGTGAATCTTTTAACATCTTTTTGATCTATCATAATGTCTCCTGCCCCCGATTCATATAATCTCACTAGCCAGCGGTCAATAGGTTCTCCTGGTTTTTGCCCCATGCGATCCAATATCTCACTTACTTCTTGTTGGGTGAAGTCCTCCATTACTTGTGTACCCTCCTGTTCTATAGCTCTACCATCGCTGGTCTGCTTTAATTTACGCCTGACTATGGGACAAGCTTGCTCTATGGGGGGAGGGGATATTACTGCCTCCTCCTCACTGTCCGTAGTCCCATATGTCCCCATCCCATAGCTCTGGATCCCAGTTATCTTTCATAATACATGCTCGTATTTTAGAATAATTTACTCTTCCTCTTTGTTTTCTATATTTGTGTTGTGCTACCTGCACAGCGGCTCATTCGGCCACCGTCTGATAATGTTCTGCCTTCTGTTTAAATGTCTCTAAGTGACACCTAAGCATAACATTATCTTTGAGGAGGTTATCTATCTCTCGCTCTAGTTCAACTAATTTCTCTTGCAACACACTTTTTTGTTCATGACATTTCCTATATCCTGTTAATACTACCCATCCTCTCCGTCCTACTGTCCCCTATTCTTTTCCTTTTATTACGGGGACCTGTTGGAGTTGATTTACAATATCTAAAGGTTCTCCTCCTATATCCCAAGCCTCCGCGAGCCCTGTATTCGTAGCCCATTCCTGGGCCAAAATTTTATACGGGGTTTTTTCCCATCCGGGAATTTTTAGATCCACCGGGCTTGGTGGTTTGGATGTCTCTTTTCCATTTTTCCTTTTAAATAGAGACATCCCGCTCAGTGATGCCAAATGTTGGGAATGAGAGAGTAAGGTACTCTGACACAATATCTATGACATCATTTATTAATGTGACATCATGGTAATATACGTTATTTACAGAAAGTTATTTACATACCACATGATTGCATATGCCATCCAGCACCCTTCGTGTCATCAGCCTTGTATCGAGGAGTCGTCAGGTCAGCAAAGGCGAGAAGGGGATTTTCAGTGTCCAGCACGCTATACGTCTATAGAGGCAATATCTCCTACTCCCGCCGGACACTGGAAAGTCCTGCTCTTTTATACCGTGCCATAAACAAGTGTGCGTGCGAGAGAGAAATGATTGATCACTATCTCTCCATGTTATGTATCAACAGTTGCTACAACTCAGTCGGCTTCATCCTGTCCCTCGCATGTAGGGGTTGATCAGATCGCCGTATTCCTGACAGGGAGCCAGAAAGCTGAGCTGCACAACCTGTTTAACAAGAACATTTTTATCCTACAACATCTATTCATTCAAGACCTCTCATGATCTTAAAGACCTCTATCATATCCCCTTGGAGCCATCTCTTCTCCAAGCTGAACAGCCCTAACCTCTTCAGCCTGTTATGGTCCTGCATGCGGCTAGGACGCGTGGCAGCCTCTCTTTCAGGAGGCTGCCACTGTTGTTCCGCCTCGCGGCCTGGAACCGCCGCAGATGTCCTCTCTTCTCCGTGACTGGAGCCGCCGATGCCATTGCCGCTGCCGCAGCCTGGAACTACTGCCATACTCTCCCTTGCAGCTAGGGGGCCACCGACACTGCTTCCTCGCGGCCTGAAGCCGCTGCCATCATCTTGGCTTGTGGCAGGAGCTGCCAACGTCCTTTCCGCGGCCAGGAGGCCGCAGACACCATTCCCATGCAGCCCGGAGGCCACCGACATCTTGTGCTCCCAGCTCGGCATGGAGCCGCCTCCTCCGTCCTCTTCTTGTGGCCTGGAGGCTGCCTGGAGCTCCTCTTCATGGTCCGGAGGCCACCACTGCTGTCTCTTCAGTCCAGAGCTGTCTTCAGCTTCTCTTCAGCAGCAGGAGCCGCCTCCGTTGCTTTGGGCCCACTTCTTCTGCTTACAGCATGGCTGCTGTTCCTGGTCCTGCCTTCTTAGGTGCAGGGCCGCGCCTCTTCTTAAGATTTAAAGGGCAAGTCCTTCTGAGCTCCTCCTGCTGACAACCTTAGGCGTTTCCTCTTCAGTCCTACAAAAGGACTCAGCCTTCAGTCAGTCGTTGCCTTCTCAAGGAGTCAGTCATGAAGTTGGACTGCTCCTGGACCATCAGTTCCAGCACTTCACTCCAGGAATCCTCCATGATCTTTCATTGCTTCTTCAAGGCATTCTGTTCTTCATTGGTCCTCCTTGTCTTCATCCATGGTTCTTGAACCTTTGTCGTTGTCTTCATTCCATGTCCTGGTCTCTCAATGGATCTCTTACCCTTGTCTTCAGAAATCCCGGTCCTTGCGTCTCCAGATGTCCTGATGTCTACATCTCCAGATGTCCTGATTTCATGTGTCTCCAGTTGTTTTCTCATCTTCAGATGTCCTGATGTCTCCCTATCTCCGGATGTCCTGACGTCCCCTTGTCTTTGGATATCCAGACGTCTAAGCCTTCTGATGTCATCGTCCGTCATGTTCCATTCGTCCCTCTAGAAGTCCCCTAATGTCCAGATGCCATTGTTAGGGCCACCGGCGCGACTGGGTCATGGGTGCCTTCCTTTACCCGCAGTCCATGTTCCTTTCTCTTCGCCAGGCTCTGTGCAGCAGTGGCAAGACGGTGCCGCCGCTCCCCAGGCCGACCGGCCGCTGCTCCGACGCTGCCGATCCTATCTCCTCCTGGCCTCCCCTAGCTCGCGCAATGGAGCTCTGCCTCTTAAAGGAGCCACGGTGGGAAATACCAGCCCAGCCCCTGGGCTGACATCAGGACTCCCTGGGTTTTTAAGCAGGCTTCTCCTAGTTCCTGGCGACTTGGCAACAAGTCTGCTTCACTTTGTGGAGTCTTCTGAGCTGCATTTGTGTCTCGCTCCCTGTTCCTACCTTCCGAGTCCAGTTCCTGTTCCTGCTCCTTTCCCTTGACTTCCTGCGGATGAATCGTCTGGCTTCTGACTCTGTACTGGCTATCGATGACTCTCTGGCTTCTAACTCTGGACTGGCTATCAGCAACTCTCTGGCTTCTGACCCCGGACTGGCTCTCAGCGACTCTCTGGCTTCCGATCTTGGACTAAATGCCAGCAACTCCATCGTCTTCATAAGGGCCCACTTAAGACCAGCCGGCCCCATACATCCAAAAGCTCAACCCACGGGGAACGGGGTTGGTATTGGTGAAGCTCAGCCGGCCCTTGCATCAGTTCAGCCTCACCTCCCAATGGTGGGGACCTGTGGGGGTTCACCCTCTCAGGTAGCGCCAACTCCCCCTCTGGCAAGGGGTCCACATTCTCCTCCGTCAACATAACAGATTGTCAAATCCATGGACCCGGCAGAGGCTTCTGCTCTCCAAGCCATTCCAGGCCTAGCTCAATGAATTCTGGAACAACAGAAGGCCCTGGAGTCTCTCGCCTCAGTGGTAGAAAGCCTAAATCAGAGTTTGGACTCCGTTGTTCCCACGAACCCCGTCTCGCCATCAATGCCTACTGCCTCACCTCCAATACCCGGGCTCGCACCTTGATTCCTCTACCTGCTCCTCCCCGCTTCGCTGGAGTCTCACAGTCCTGTAGGGGCTTCATTAACCAGTGCAGCATGCATTTCTGTTTGCAACCAACCCTCTTTCCAGAGGACATCACGAAGACAACCTATATCTTGTCTCTCCTCGATGGGAAGGCCCTAGCCTGGGCATCTCCCTTGTGGGAGCGTGGCGATCCTGTTTTGCGGGACCTGAGCGAGTTCTTGGCTCTCTTCCGTACTGTCTTCGATGACCCCACTCGGTAGGCAGCCTCTGGGGCGACTCTTCTACAATTGTGCCAAGGTTCCCGGAATACGTGATCGAGTTTCAAACTTTCTACTCTGAACTCTACTGGGACGCCAGTTGTTTGAGGGCCATCTTCCTGGAAGGGCTGAGTCCTAGAATTAAGGATGAACTCGCAGCCCGCGAGCTACCATAGTCCTTGGACGCCCTCATTGACTTGACCGGGCACATTGACAGATGCCTCCAAGAACATTCCCGGGAGGTTCAGTTCTCAAGGAAATCGTCTGGTGGCTTCAGACGTCCTCGGCGTTCACCGTCCCCAAAGGCTGACCCAAGCTCTCCGGGAACCACAACAGAAGAGCCCATACAACTGAGCTGAGGCAAACTATCCCCTCAGGAATGCCTTAGACATCAGCAAGGTGGCCTCTGTCTCTACTGTGGTGGCGCTGGGCATGTCTTGGCGTCATGCCCGGTGCGTCCGGGAAACTTCCAGGCCTAGGAGGACTCTTCCTAGGCCTTGCATCACCTGCTCCTCCATTGACATTACCAGTTACTTTGGAAATGGAATCCCTTCCACACCTTGGCCCTGGTGGATTCAGGAGCCGGGGGCAACTTTATTATGAAGAGTCTGGTGGAACAGCTCCAACTTCCGCTTCATCGCTCCCCAGTCCCTCTGGTACTCTCATCTATCCAGGGCGAGCCTTTACCGGGTTGAGTCACCCATGTTACCGTGCCTATTCTAGTCCGCACAGGGGTGCCCCACAAGGAATATTTAACTTTCTATATTCTTGATCCAGCCATACACCCCATTGTGCTAGGACTCCCCTGGCTACAAGCGCATTCCCCTCAATTTGATTGGGAGACTCTGTAGCTGGCCCGCTGGGGCCCTACCTGTCAAGACACTGATTTGAACCTGTCTCTCCTGGACGATGCTTGGCTGCGACCATGCTTCCTGCCGGGTTGCCACCACAATATGCCTCATTTGCAGATGTGTTCTCCAAGTCAGGGGCCGAGAACCTACTACCTCACAGGTCGTTTGACTGTGCAATCAATTTGTTACCCGGCTCTGAGCTGCCCTGCGGGCACACCTACCCTCTCTCTCCTGCTTGAGACCCAGGCCATGTCTAACTATATCCAAGAAAACCTGGATAGAGGGTTCATCTGCCAGTTTACCTCTCCAGTCGGAGCAGGGTTCTTTTTCGTGGGCAAAAAGGATGGAACACTCCGCCGCTGTATTGATTACTGTGGCCTCAATGCTATCACTAACACTGACCGCTAGCCCCTTATGTTAATCTCTGAGCTCTTCGACTGGCTCCAGGGGGCTCAGCTCTTTACCAAGCTGGAGCTTAGGGGAATGTATAACCTATTCCTGATCAAGGAAGGTGATGAGTGGAAGACGGCCTTCAACACCAGAGATGGGAACTACAAATATCTACATAGAAACATAGAAACATAGAAATGACGGCAGAAGAAGACCAAACGGCCCATCCAGTCTGCCCAGAAAGCTTCACACATTTTTTCTCTCATACTTATCTGTTTCTCTTAGCTCTTGGTTCTATTTCCCTTCCACCCCCACCATTAACGTAGAGAGCAGTGATGGAGCTGCATCCAAGTGAAATATCTAGCTTGATTAGTTAGGGGTAGTAGGGGTAGTAACCACTGCAATAAGCAAGCTACACCCATGCTTGTTTTACCCAGACTATGTTATACAGCCCTTATTGGTTGTTTTTCTTCTCCCCTGCCGTTGAAGCAGGGAGCTATGCTGGATATGCATGAAGTATCAGTTTTTTTTTCTCCCCTGCCGTTGAAGCAGAGAGCTATGCTGGAAATGCGTGATGTATCAGTCTTCTCCCATGCCGTTAAAGCAGAGAGCCATGCTGGATATGCATCAAAAGTGAAGTATCAGGCACATTTGGTTTGGGGTAGTAACTGCCGTAACAAGCCAGCTACTCCCCGCTTTGTGAGTGCGAATCCTTTTTTCTTCTCCCCTGCCGTTGAAGCTATGCTGGATATGCGTGAAGCATCAGTTTTTCTTTTCCCCTGCTGTTGAAGCAGAGAGCTATGCTGGAAATACATGATGTATCAGCCTTTCTCCCATGCCGTTGAAGCAGAGAGCCATGCTGGATATGCATCGAAAGTTGAAGCAGAGAGCCATGCTGGATATGCATCGAAAGTGAAGTATCAGGCACATTTGGTTTGGGGTAGTAACCGCCGTAACAAGCCAGCTACTCCCCGCTTTGTGAGTGCGAACCCTTTTTTCTTCTCCCCTGCCGTTGAAGCAGAGAGCTCTGCTGGATGTGTGAAGTATCAGTTTTTTCTTCTCCCCTGCCGTTGAAGCAGAGAACTATGCTGTATATGCATTGAAAGTGAAGTATCAGGCTTATTTGGTTTGGGGTAGTAACCGCCGTAACAAGCCAGCTACTCCCCTCTTTGTGAGAGCAAATCCTTTTTTCCACGTTTCCTCTTGCTGTTGAAGCTTAGAGCGATGTTGGAGTCACAGTAAGCATGTATATGTTTATTGAATAAGGGTATTGTCTCCAGACAGTAGCCATCTTTCTGGCGAGTCACCCACTCTTCATTGGCGGCCTCTTGACTTTATGGATCCACAGTGTTTATCCCACGCCCCTTTGAAGTCCTTCACAGTTCTGGTCTTCACCACATCCTCCGGAAGGGCATTCCAGGCATCCACCACCCTCTCCGTGAAGAAATACTTCCTGACATTGGTTCTGAATCTTCCTCCCTGGAGCTTCAAATCGTGACCCCTGGTTCTGCTGATTTTTTTCCTACGGAAAAGGTTTGTCGTTGTCTTTGGATCATTAAAACCTTTCAAGTATCTGAAAGTCTGTATCATATCACCTCTGCTCCTCCTTTCCTCCAGGGTGTACATATTTAGATTCTTCAATCTCTCCTCGTACGTCATCCGATGAAGATCCTCCACTTTCCTGGTCGCCCATCTCTGTACCGCTTCCATCTTGTCTTTGTCTTTTTGTAGATACAGTCTCCAGAACTGAACACAGTACTCCAGGTGAGGCCTCACCAAGGACCTGAACAAGGGGATAATCACTTCCCTTTTCTTACTCGATATTCCTCTCTCTATGCAGCCCAGCATTCGTCTGGCTTTTGCTATCGCCTTGTCGCATTGTTTCGCAGACTTCATATCATTAGACACTATCACCCCAAGGTCCCTCTCCTGCTCCGTGCACATCAGCCTTTCCCCCCCCCATCAAATACAGTTCATTCGGATTTCCACTCCCCATATGCATGACTTTGCACTTCTTGGCATTGAATCTCAGCTGCCATATCTTCGACCACTCTTCCAGTTTCCTTAAATCCCGTCTCATTCTCTCCACTCCTTCCGGCATGTCCACTCTGTTGCAGATCTTAGTGTCATCCGCAAAAAGACAAACCTTACCTTCTATCCCGTCCGCAATGTTGCTCACAAAGATATTGAACAGGACCGGTCCCAACACCGATCCTTGCGGTACACCACTTAAAACCGCTCTCTCTTCAGAGAAAGTACCATTTACCATCACACATTGTCTTCTGTCCGTCAACCAATTTGCAATCCAGGTCACCACCTCAGCACTCACTCCTAAGCTTCTCGTTTTATTCACCAGTCTCCTGTGCGGAACCGTATCAAAAGCTTTGCTGAAATCCAAGTAGATGACATCGAGCGCTCTTCCTTGATCCAACTGCTTGGTTACCCAGTCAAAAAAGTCAATCAGATTTGTCTGACAGGATCTTCCCCTGGTGAATCCATGTTGCCTCTGGTCCATCAATTCTCCGCACTGTAGATATTTCACTATTCTCTCTTTCAGCAGTGATTCCATTACTTTTCCCACCACCGAAGTGAGGCTAACCGGTCTGTAGTTACCAGCCTCCTCTCTGTTCCCACTCTTGTGAAGCGGGACCACCACCGCTCTTCTCCAATCTCTCGGCACCTCTCCTGTTTCTAGGGATCTATTGAACAGGTCACACAGCGGACCCGCCAGAACATCTCTGAGCTCCCTCAGTATCCTTGGATGAATCCCATCAGGCCCCATGGCTTTGTCCACTTTCAGATTCTTTAGCTCTTCCCATACATTTTCTACTGTAAAAGGATTATCATCTATTCCACTTCCCTCCAGTTTCTTGTTGTGTAGAGATGGTCCTTCTCCAGGGTCTTCTTTAGTGAACACAGAACTGAAGTATTCGTTTAATATTTCTGCCATTTCTTCGTCTCTCTCCACACATTGATCATTACCACCTTTTAATTTCACAATACCACTATGGACTTTTCTCTTTTCGCTGATGTATCTGAAAAATGTTTTGTCACCATTTTTTATCTCCTTGGCAATCCTCTCTTCCGCTTGACTTTTTGCCAACTTGATTAATTTCTTTGTCTCCCTCAGTTGAATCAAATATTCTTCTTTGTGTTCCTCCCTTTGGGATCTTTTATATTTCTTGAATGCTGTTCTTTTAGCTTTAATTTTGTCAGCTACCTCCTTTGAGAACCAGATAGGTTTCAATTTTCTTTTGCTTTTCTTTACATTTCTAACATATAGAGTAGTTGCCTTTGTGATTGCTCCTTTTAGATTGGTCCACTGCTGCTCCACATCTCTCTCGTTCTCCCATCCTTTTAGTTCTACGTCCAGGTACTTCCCCATTTCCTCAAAGTCTGTGTTTTTGAACTGTAAAACTCGGGTCTTTGTGGTTCTTTTCCCTATTCTTTTAGTGATATTAAACCATACCGTTTGATGATCACTGGTGCTGAGGTGGGTGCCCACCTGGACATCGGAGACATTATCTCTATTAGTGAGCACTAAGTCGAGTATAGCTCCTTCTCTCGTGGGTTCCAACACCATTTGTTTGAACAAAGATACTTGCATGGCATCCACTATCGCGCTACTATTTTTAGTTTCTGCAGATGGGATTTTCCAGTCTACATCTGGCATATTAAAGTCACCCACGATCACCACTTCTCCCTTCTTACCTATCTTATGGATGTCTTCAACCAGATCTCTGTCCAGCTCTTCCTTTTGGTTTGGAGGCCTGTAAACCACTCCAATATAAATGGATGCTCCGTCATCTTTTTTTAGGTCGACCCATAGTGCTTCTTCCTTGCCCCAACTTCCTTGCAGCTCAGATGCTTGGATGTTGTTTCTGACATAAAGAGCCACACCTCCCCCTTTTCTATCCTCTCTGTCCTTCCTTAACAAGTTATTGTTGTATCCCAATCATGAGATTCTGTGAACCATGTCTCTGTTATAGCAACAATGTCCAATTCTGTCTCAGTCATTAGGGCCTGCAGATCTGGGATTTTATTTCCCAAACTATGAGCATTTGTGGTCATAGCCTTCCAGGTACTCTCTTTAAGGTTATTGCTTTTCCTGGACTCCTTATGAGACTCTATTTGAGATTTGTTATTCACTTCACTCTTTCTTTTTGCAGATGTGCCACTGTTGACAGAGTTGTCCATCTCAATTAGATTTTTCTTTTGTTTATGGATCTTGAAATTCTGCATGCATTGTGTTTGTTTTCTCTTTTCTGGTAACACTTCAAGGTTTTTCTCAAGAACTTCTTCAGTTTTTAATATAGAGAAGGCTTGTTGTTCTTTTTGCATTTGGTACATTGTGTGTCTCCTCATCACAGGTCTAATTCTACCAGAGCCCACTATAATCCTGGATATTAAAGAATTTCTTAATGACCTGTTTGAGTGGGAGGGTGTATCTGTTGGCTGTCCATCTGTCAAGAATGGGTGACTGTGGGTCCTACCTGAGCCTAATGAATCACTTTTTCTTGACTTCTGGTTTTTCTGTGATGTTGGGGAATTATTTTCTGAGTAATGCAATGTGGGTGTAATTCTTGTAATTGAAGCTAATTGAGCTTTAACCTCAGTCAGCTCCTTTTTCAAGGAAGAGAGTTGTGCACAAATTGGGCAAGCTCTAAGTTTCCAGATGCTTTCCCTCAGAATAAAGGCTCCACAGCAGTTACATTGGATAGTCCTCATTTTGGTAAGTTTTGATTTTTGATGAATAGCAATTATGGAAATACTAATTTACCTTGTTGCCATTTATGAATCTAGGCAGGTTATATAAGAAACACAAACCTAGGGGTGGGTGGGTAGAGGGGTAGGGTGGGAGGGGGTTAAACAGTTACAGCAGACTAACAGCACTCCCAACTTTCTATTTCAGTTGTGCTTCTTTTTACAGACAGTGCACTAGGTTTGGCAAATATAATGCCCTACTTCTAAGCACAGATAACAACCAAAATGGACTTAACTTTAGCTATGTCCTTCTCAAGCAATTCCTAAGATCTTAAGTTAACATCAAGCAAGAAGATTGGGCAGAACTGCTCCCTTGGGCAGAGGTTGCCCTCAACTCCCACCTGTCGTCCGCAACCAGGTCATCCCCATTACAGCTGGTCTATGGCAAAAAGCCGCTCCTGCCTCTCCCTCTGCCCATCATGGTTCCCTCACCCATGGCTCAGTTGACGGCAAAGGAACTTAATCAACTCTGGATCCTCACTCGACAACTATTGGGCAAGGCGGGTCAGACCGCTAAGAAGTTCACTGATGCCCACCGTAGACCTAGCCCACAATTCAAGCCAGGTGAAAAAGTGTGGCTTCACACGTTTCATCCGACTGAAGCTCCCTTCCATGCGCCTGGCGCCCCGCTACATTGGACCCTTTGTTGTGCTATGCCACCTGGGCTCGGTCTCCTGTCAGCTTCGGTTGCCTCCAGCCCTCAAAATGTATAATTCCTTCCATGTATCGCTCCTCAAGCCATTGGTATTATCCTGGCCTTCTAGCAAGCCACCTTAACCTCAACCCATCTCTTCCGACAATGACCTCACATATCAGGTCCATGATATCCTTGATGTCAGGAAACGTGGGCGATGCTAAGAATACCTCCTCTCCTGGGAGGGTTTTGGGCCTGAAGAAAACTCCTGGGAACATTGTCCAATATCCTGGACAAGAACCTCATTGCGCAGTTCCATGCTACCCATCCTCTGAAACCCAAACCTCCTGGGAGGGGGACTGGGGGGGTACTGTTAGGGCTGCTGGTGCTACCGGGCTGTGGGTGCCTTCCCTTACCCGTGGTCCATGTTCCCTGCTCTTCGCCGGTCCCCATGCTGCAGCGGCAAGCTGGTGCTGCTGCTCCCCAGGCCGTCCGGCTGCCGCTCTGACGCTGCCAATCCTGTCTTCTCTTGGCCTCCCCTAGCTCGCACGCACGATGGAGCCCCACCTCTTAAAGGGGCCGCGGCGGGAAATACCAGCCCAGCCCCTGGGCTGACGTCAGGACTTCTGGGTTTTTAAGCAGGCTTCTCCTATTTCCCGGTGACTTGGCAATGAGTCTGCTTCACTTTGTGGAGACTTCTGAGCTGCATTTGTGTATTGCTCCCTGTTCCTGCCTTCCGAGTCCTGTTCCCGCCTTCCGAGTCCAGTTCCTGTTCCAGCTCCTTTCCCTTGGCTTCCTGCGGACAGATCTTCTGGCTTCTGGCTTTGGACTGGCTATCGACAACTCTCTGGCTTCTGACTCTGGACTGGCTATCAGCGTCTCTCTGGCTTCCAACCTTGGACTGAATACCGGCAACTCTTTCGTTTTCACAAGGGCCCATCTAAGAACAGCCGGCCCCATGCACCCAAAGGCTCAAACCGCAGGGAACCGGGTTGGTATTGGTGAACCTCCAGCTGGCACTTGCATCAGTTCAGCCTCGCCTCCCGACGGTGGGGACCTGTGGGGGTTCACCCACTCAGGTAGCACCAACTCCCCCTCGGGCAAGGGGTCCACATTCTCCTCCATCAACATAACAGCCATAGATGTCCTGATGTCCCGAGGTTCCGGTGCCCATTCATATCCAATGTCCTACATTCCAACTCTGATGTTCCAAGTCTTGCTTCTGATGTCCTTTTTCCGGTCCTGATCCTGAAGTACCGTCAGTCCTCTAGCTCCGGGTTCAGCTTGCTTGCCCCGGACTTCATCTCCAGCTGACCATTTCCTGGGAGTAAATCCGTTCCTATCCATGTCCGTTTCCTGGTGGATGGAGTCCTCTTCTGGCAGGATTTGTCTTCGAGCACTGCCCGGATTCCTTCTAGTCCCTGAGCCTCTGTCTTTGAGTATCCTCAGTCCTTATCCTCACCTGAGCATTCCCCAGTTTAAATCCTCATCAGAGTATCCAGAATCCTCACCTGGCTTTGCCTGCCTTCTCCAAGCCTGACCTCTGTTGCATCTGACCATGCCTACCTTCTCCGTGCCTTGACCATTGCTCATCTGAATCACTAAGTACCATGCATCCTTATCTCGTCTGAGTCTTCAAGCGTCCTCGTCTCATCTGAGTCTTCAAGCATCTTCATCTCATCTTAGTCTTCAAGTGTCCTCTCTTCGTTTGAGTCCCAAGCTCCACGTGTCTTCATTTCATTTGAGCCCCCAAGCTTCCTCGCCTTCTTCAAGCTGTCAGACTAGTCCAAGGCCGAGGTCCCGTCTTGTTGCAAGCTCCAGTACCATCGCCTGTCCTCGACTTCTGTACATCCTGCCACATCTGCTGCTACCAAGTGGCAGGTCCAAAAGGGCTATCGAGTGGCCGGAGGGCTACCCCAGAGACCAGCATTGCATTGCTGGGTCTCTACCGTTGCGTGCAGGTTCAGCAGAGGTTAGGGCGGTGGTCAGCCTGCAGCTCCCATGCTGGGACACGTCTTGCCTGCCACGGTGCTTCCACGGAGCTCCTCTCTGCAGTCGCGCTGTGGTCCAAGGGCACACATCTCCCCGGAATCAGGAGCATTCCCTAGCGCTCCCTCCCACAGATCCCAACAGATTGTGAAGGCCATGTGTCCGGTGAGCCTGTTCCAGTGTTGGGCCCATGCCTTGTTCCAGAGTTTCTGATTCAAGTACTTTTTCTGAACTTTTCGTGTCCTGAACTTTACGTATCTTTTGTCCTGCTGGAGGTGCCAGTTTTCTAGGAAAACATTTTTTAACCAGCTGCAGGAGGCACTAGCATCTGTTTTTCATCAGAACATTTTCTCAAGAATTTATGATTCCAATACTACTGAAAAATGTTTTTGTGCTTTGGTTACCAACCTGTTTGTTCCCAGTTTCCTGGACATTCAATATCTTACTACTAACCAACATTTTTCCTTCCCATTCCTCTGTTTGTTTTTTCCTTAGCGATCTGCATTCCACGACCTGCAGGAGGCGCCTGCATCCAGACCTTCCCAAGTCCAGTCCTTCTGGATCTCATGACCTACAGGAAGTTCCTGTATTTAGATCTTTGAGTCTAATCCAGTCATGGAACTTTTCTCAACCTGCAGGAGGCAACTGCTACCATTCCAGGAACCATCTCCGTTCTTCCCACTGTGATGTTGGTTCTACTTCCTGGGTTCCAAACGACCTGCGGGAGGCGCCTGCACCCAAGTTTCCACATCCAGTATCACTTCCGACTTCATGATCAAGTATCTTCAAGCTTCTGGGATTATATCATCAATCCGAGTGTACTCCACAGCAACTCCAGGTATTAGGGTTTGAATGACCTGCAGGAGGTGCCTGCATCCTAAACCTGGCTCCGTCTCGGCATTTCCAACTCAGTTCCTGCTTGCCTTGTTCCGGCTCCTGCCTGGAACCATCTTCAGTAAAGTCCTTGTCGTTGCCTATGCAAGTAGTGATTCCAATCCTGGATTCCATCCCAGGTCTTCTGAGATGTCATCTAGCTGCCCTTCCTGTTCCATGACTTTAACATGGTGAGTCACCTTGTGTTTACAGCTATGCTCCAGATTTTGCTGTGTATACAGAATTTCAACCTTTCCATCATTCCAAGTTCCAAAGATGTTGTCTTGCTGACTTTTCACCTTAGCGAGTTATCCCACATCTTGAACTCGCCGCCATCAGTCCTCAGTGTCCTTCACTTAACGTTCTGACCTGCCAAGCTAAGGACTGCAGTTATCACTCTCCACTTAATTTGGTGAGCCTGTATAGCCTCGCAGTTTATCCACTTGGAAAGACCTTGTCTTCCTTGAAGGTCACCAGCGAGATTCCACTTCGCTGTCCTTGAGTTCCTGAGAGCATTTACAATCATTTTCTCCAGAGTTTCATCATTCCTTTGCACCACTGAGAATTCTCCAGTCCATCATTCCTGAGGTTCCTCTGGATGGCTTTATAAGGCAATTAAAAGTAATCATCAGCTTCTCTGTGTCTTTCATCAATAAGTAGCCTCTGTTAGGAAGTACGCCTTGGTTATATCCTTAACCACCCATTTCCATGGAGGAGTGCTCTTGATTATCTACCAGAACCCTCTGCTATTCTTGAGCCTAGTCTCCAGATCCTAACTACTATTTTAAACAGTTCATCTGATTCTACTCTGAGGAATCCTCATCCCTGCTGTCGTCTGGGAGATCTTACAACTAATCAATACCTCGAATAAAGTATCACCATGACATCTTTTGATTACCACGTTCTTCTGGAGAGCAGCCTTACCACCTTTGGAAGTCTATGTGAAAATACAGACTCTTTTGATAGATAATCTTGACCAAGTTAAGGGGACTTCTCTTACCATCCGGCTTTGCCAACACCTGGAATCATAACCTTGAAGTTCCTCCCACTTGTTTATCTCCGTCATATACCACTTATCTATGAGAGGAATATCTATGCCTCCACGATCAGTCCTCCATCCTTGGTAATATTCGTGTGATTCCTTGTTCCACTGGACATTTCTCATATCCATGCCTACCCAAGGGCATGTGGGTGTTACGCCTGTCGGCCGCAGACGGCTGCGACCTCTCATGCTCACCTCTTTTTTCCCTGCACCATCATGTCTGGGAAGAATGGCGGTCTCTGCTAATCCCCGCTGACCTCTCCGGCGTTCCCGGGACAGCATGGGTGCTGCCGACCACCATCTGGGACATGGAATTACTTAGGCACGTGCGTGCAAGGGACTCCTTTGAACATGTCATGGCGGGAACCTCGGGGGCATCCCCTCCCGATGACGTCAATCTGCTAGTGTATTTAATCTGATCGGCCCTTGCCTTCTTCCAGTTAGCAAGGAGTTCTGTCTTGCTGAATCCATCTCTTTCAAGCAATTCTTATTCCTGACTTTGGTCTTGGCATCTAACGCTCTGAGTACCCACTCTTCGGAGGCTCCCCTGCATTACCAGCTATCCGCTCCTCGGAGGGCCTACCTGCCTGACTACTACTAGACCTGCTCCTCAGGTCTCTCTCTATCTCCAGGAACAATCTATTGTGAGTACCTATACTGACTTCTACTTTACGAACTGTATTGAGGATTTCCCATGGTGTGCCCCGAGCCTCGGGCCACTACCGCCTTTCTTCAGTAGAAGCTATTCAGCTTTGTTGCGCTGCAGAGTATTGACACATCAACTACGGGAGCCACTTACGGGTTCCAGGATCTCAACCAGTTCTTCATCTACTGTACAGATATCCTTGGCATAGCCCGCTCCGTGGGCCACTACTGGATCTGTATTCCTGAGGTGTCTACACTCGTCAGAGGGGATCCCCGGCGTACCTCGCTCCATGGGTCACTACCGGATCTTCTCACCTGTGGCTTTGCTCTGGGTATTCCCCATTGCTCAGGACTGTACCATTACATCTCCAACTATGTGGACATTACCTTTTCCTTCCTTCCTAATAAAGTCTCTACTTCTAGCTGTGCCCCATGCCACTGAGACTATGCCTGTTGACAGTGAGGCTCACAGGGCTCCTCCTTGTGGGTGGAGACACCTTGCTTCTCAGCCCAGGAGTCACATTACTAACTCCATGGACTCGGCTCAGGTCTCGGCCCTCCAGGCCATCCCTGGCCTGGTCCAGTGTCTGGCAGAACAGCAATGGACATTAGGGACTCTGGCTAACACCTTCAATCAGCTAAATTCTCGACTGAACATTGCATCTCTGCCTGACAAGGCAACCGCCACTTCACCTGCTGGACCTGTAAGACTTTTGTGCCCTTGCCTGCACCCTCTCGTTTTACAGGTGATCCACTATTATGCAGAGGCTTCCTGAAACAGTGCTGTAAGCACTTCTCCTTACAGCCTACCTATTTCCCAGATGTAGTGTCCAAAACAACGTATATCCTGTCTCTTTTAGATGGGAAAGCCCTGGCCTGGGCTTCTCCTCTCTGGGAGTGTAATGATCCAATCCTCAGTAATTTGACAGGTTTCCTCACACTATTTCGTTCTGTGTTTGATGACCCCACTCGTAAGACCGTCACTGGATCTGCACTCCTACACCTTCAACAAGGTACCAAACCTCTGACTGATTATGTTATTGAGTTTAAACCTTGTCTTCCGAGTTACTTTGGGACCTGGGCTGTCTGCGGACTATTTTTATGGAAAGTCTTAATTATCGCATCAAGGATGAATTAGCAGCTCGTGAGCTCCCCGATACCTTGGACTCCCTTATTGATCTTGCAGGACAAATTGATGGTCGTCTGCCTGAGTGTTCACAAGAGGTAAAGGGTCCTAAGAAGATGACATTAGGAGTTTCACACTCTTGTCCTGCACCGGTTATGCAGATCTCTGCCTTACCTAGTATCGAGGAGGAAGAACCCATGCAATTAGGCCGCAGCCACCTAACAGCCAAGGAGAGGTGTTATCGTAGCAGACTAGACCTTTGCATGAATTGTGGGCAACCTGGCCATGCAGTCCCCTCCTGTCCTATCTGTCGGGGAAACCCGCAAACCTAGGATCCGCCAGGACTCCTCATAGGTCTAACTTTTCCATCTCCTCCACTGACTCTTCCAGTCTCCATCATTTCGAATACTCTCGAATTCCACACATTAGTTATTTATTTATTTATTTATTTATTTATTTAAAAGCTTTAACTATATTGACATTCGTAGGGCACATCACGCTGGTTTACAAATAACTGAAGCAGGCAGAAATTACAATAAACACAGTAGGGGTGAGGGGAGCAGGCGAGAAAAGGGGAGAAGGGGGGCAAGGGGCAAGAACATCTGGAAGGACAAAGGGCAGGTGAGCAAGAAGTGACAGGAATAAACAATAAATGAACAGTAAGAGAAACAATATATCTGTAACTGTTTTATTAAATGACAAAGTAAGAGGCGAAAAACTTATTTACATTATTTACATTATTTGCGAGTACAGTAGAAAGGGAACAGGGTGGGAAGCAGTGCGAGAAATTGGATGGAAGGGTAATACCTCGAAGGCAGACGGGGTGTAAAAACGGGCTGAGAAGAAAGAGAGTGGGTGAGATAGGAGCGAGTGGGAAGGAGGACGGCCACAGAAGTAAAGGGGGATGAGGGCTATGTTTGATTAACATCTAGATAGGCTTGCCTGAAGAGCCATGTCGTAATGCCTTTTTTGAAGGTATGTAAGGAGGGCTCAAGTCGTAGATAGGGAGGCAGTGAGTTCCAGAGGGTGGGGCCGGCTATGGTGAAAGCTCTTTCTCTGGTATTGGTAAGGTGTGCAGTTTTGAGGGGTGGGGTGTGCAGGGTGCCTGCGAGGCCAGTTCTAGTGGGGCGATTAGAGGTACGGAAGCGTGGCATGTCCTTAAGCCATGCAGAGTTATTTTTATGCAGGGCATTGTGCAGGATGGTGAGGGTTTTGTATTGAATACGGAAAGGGATCGGTAGCCAGTGCAGGTCCTTTAGTATAGGGGATATGTGTTCAGTCTTACGGGTATTAGTTGTAATTCTCGCCATAGCATTCTGTAGGATTTGTAGGGGTTTGATGGTGGAATAAGGGAGGCCTAACAGAAGGGAGTTGCAATAGTCCAGTTTAGAAAGGATGGTCGTCTGCAGGACAAATCGGAAATCTTGGGCATGGAGGAGTGGCTTCAGTTTTTTAAGTATGTGGAGTCTGTAGAAGCCTCCTTTTAGTAGGGACTTAATGTGTGTTTTAAAGTTGAGATGTTGGTCTAGTAGAACTCCTAGGTCTCTTACAGAGGGTAAAGGTGAGTGGGTTAGAGTGGGGACGGAATCAGTGGGGAGAGTTGTGTACTCAGGTTGATTGGAGATGACGAGGAGTTCAGTTTTTGCTGCATTGAGTACAAGGTGGAGGTTGGCTAATAGGGAGTTAATGGTGGAAAGGCAGGATTCCCAATATTGCAGGGAAGCCTTGAGTGTTGTTTGAATGGGGATGAGGATTTTCACATCGTCAGCATACAGGAAAAAATTCAGACGTAGGTCAGATAGGAGATGGCAGAGGGGGAAAAGCATGGAGGATAGGGAAGATCCTTGGGGGACACCTTGTGTCAGTGGGATACAGGAAAAAATTCAGACGTAGGTCAGATAGGAGATGGCAGAGGGGGAAAAGGATGGAGGATAGGGAAGATCCTTGGGGACACCTTGTGTCAGTGGGATGTGTGAGGATTTACACTTATTTTTGTACAAAGTATTCTCTGTGGATGAGATAAGAGGAGAACCAGGATAGTGCAGTGTCAGAGATGCCTATTTCTGCCGGCCGGGAAAGAAGAATTTGGTGGTTGATGATGTCAAAGACTGCAGAGATATCAAGGATGGCAAGGAGGTATGATTTACCTTGGTCCATGCCTATGAGGATGGTGTCAGAGATTGATAGGAGGAGATTTTCGGTATTACGACCTTTACGGAAGCCAAATTGCGAGGGGTGGAGGATATTGTGGTCCTCGAGGAAGTCAGTGATTTGGATGTTGACTACCTTCTCAAGGATCTTGGAGATGAAAGGCAGGTTGGAGATGGACCTGTAGTTTGCTGGGTCGGTGGGGTTGAGGTTGGGTTTTTTAAGGAGGAGTTTGACCACAGCGAGTTTAAGGGGATCTGGGACTTTGCCGAAGGTAAGTGAGCAATTAATTATGTTAGCTAAGGGTTTAGCAATGGTGGTAGGTATGGTGAGGAGGGTTTTTGAGGGGATTGTGTCTGCTATGTGAGAGGATGGTTTCATCTTTTTTAGGATAGTTTCTATCTCTATGGTGGATGTGAGGTCGAGGGACCTAAGGTGGTGACTAGTGTTATTAGGGAGAGGGAAGGTGGGGGAGGGCTTGGTGGAGAGACGTAGGAGGATGCTGTTGATTTTGCTCTGGAAATACTTTGCGATTTCTTTGCATTTTGAATTGTTGTTTTCTCCATGGGAGGCAGGGGTGGAGGACTTTTTGAGATTCGCAACATAGGAGAATAAGGCATTAGAGTTGAATTGGTAGCCATGAATTCTGGATGAGTAGAAATCTCGTTTGGCTTGGAGGGTAGCTTGATGGTAGTTGTGTAGAGTCTATTTGTACACTGCTTTATGTGCAAGGGAGTGTTGTGTACGCCAGATGCGTTCCTTGGCTCGGAGGTCTTGCTTTGTCTTTTTTAATTCGTTGGTGTACCAAGGTTTTTTTTCTCTAGATGAGAGGGGGATTTCTTTGTGTACCATTGGGCAGAGTTCATCAGCTATGGTGGCGGTGATGTTATTCCACGAATGTAAGGCTGCATCTGGATTAGAGAGGTCAAGGTTCTTGGTTGCTTTATCAAGCACTAGGGTAAGTTCCTCTGATGAGCAGGGTTTGCGAAAGGATATGGTTTTGTTCTGTGTTTGTTAGTAGGGGTGTTGGTAGTAAGGAGGGCATTGATGATGAAATGGTCTGACCAAGGGATGGGGTAGCTATAGGGGAGGTGGGTACTGAGATGTGGGAGTTAACAAAGAGGAGGTCAAGGGTGTGACCTGCTCTGTGTGTTGGTGTTGTAATAAGCTGTCTGAAACCTAAGGCTTTGAGAGTGATCAAGAGGGTTTCACAGGCAGGAGTTGTCGGGCTGACGTCTATATGGAGATTAAAATCTCCGAGTATGACGGCAGGGCGGTCGGGCTTAAGGTTGTCAGTGATAAATTCTATGAGGGGGGAGGGGTCGTGATCGAGTATGCCAGGTGGGGCATAAATAAGGCATACCTGAAGAGCAGTGGATTTGAAAAGTCCTATCTCTAGTTTGGGAGGGAGTTGGGACGGTTGTAGCTTCAGGTTAAGGTGCCCTAGTAGACTCCGGTGCCAGGGGAAACTTCATACTTAGACAACTCGTAGAGCACCTACGAATCCCCACTTTCTGGACACCTAAGCCACTGCTGCTATCATCCATACATGGTGAGCCACTTCCTGGTGAAGTCACTTATTCTACTCAACCTATTCGTCTCCGCACAGGGTCGCTCCACTCGGAGACCATCTCCTTCCTGGTCTTCGGTATTACTTGGGATACCTTGGTTACAGACACACTCACCCATTAGAGTGGAATAGGGATGTGAATCGTTTTAGGACGATTAAAATTATCGTCCGATAATTTTAATATCGTCTTAAACCGTTATGGAACACAATACAATACAGATTCTAATGATTTATCGTTATAAATCGTTAGAATTGTGAGCCGGCACACTAAAACCCCCTAAAACCCACCCCCGACCCTTTAAATTAAATCCCCCACCCTCCCGAACCCCCCCCCCAAATAACTTAAATAACCTGCGGGTCCAGCGGCGGTCCGGAACGGCAGCGGTCCGGAACGGGCTCCTGCTCCTGAATCTTGTCGTCTTCAGCCGGCGCCATTTTCCAAAATGGCGCCGAAAAATGGCGGCGGCCATAGACGAAAAAGATTGGACGGCAGGAGGTCCTTCCGGACCCCCGCTGGACTTTTGGCAAGTCTCGTGGGGGTCAGGAGGCCCCCCACAAGCTGGCCAAAAGTTCCTGGAGGTCCAGCGGGGGTCAGGGAGCGATTTCCCGCCGCGAATCGTTTTCGTACGGAAAATGGCGCCGGCAGGAGATCGACTGCAGGAGGTCGTTCAGCGAGGCGCCGGAACCCTCGCTGAACGACCTCCTGCAGTCGATCTCCTGCCGGCGCCATTTTCCGTACGAAAACGATTTGCGGCGGGAAATCGCTCCCTGACCCCCGCTGGACCTCCAGGAACTTTTGGCCAGCTTGTGGGGGGCCTCCTGACCCCCACGAGACTTGCCAAAAGTCCAGCGGGGGTCCGGAAGGACCTCCTGCCGTCCAATCTTTTTCGTCTATGGCCGCTGCCATTTTTCGGCGCCATTTTGGAAAATGGCGCCGGCTGAAGACGACAAGATGAGCAGGAGCCCGTTCCGGACCGCTGCCGTTCCGGACCGCCGCTGGACCCGCAGGTTATTTAAGTTATTTGGGGGGGGGGTTCGGGAGGGTGGGGGATTTAATTTAAAGGGTCGGGGGTGGGTTTTAGGGGGTTTTAATGTGCCGGTTTTTCGATTTTTCGATTTTACGATTTTTAACGATTTTTCACGATATTTTACCCCCCCAAACGGCAACAATATGATTCCCTCCCCCTCCCAGCCGAAATCGATCGTTAAGACGATCGAGGACACGATTCACATCCCTAGAGTGGAACACTTTGGAACTATCCCAATGGGGAAGAGATTGCCATGGAAAATGCCTACAACTGGTCACTCCCATGCAGTGCCTAACCACTACCACCTCCCTTCTGGGCTTACCCCAGCAATATTCATCCTATCAAGATGTGTTCTCTAAGAAGGCAGCAGATACTCTGCCCCCTCACCGATCCTTTGACTGCACCATCAACTTGGTACCTAATTCCGAATCTCCCACAGGAAGGGTGTACCCACTTTGTCTGAAACCCAGGCTATGTCAGCCTATATTCAAGAGAACTTGGTGAAGGGTTTCATTCGGCCTTCTAAATCTCCAGCCGGAGCCGGATTCTTTTTTGTGGGTAGGAACTATGGATCCCTTTGCCCATGTATAAACTACCACAGCTTGAATGAGATCACTATGAAGGACCGCTATCCATTGCCATTGATCTCTGAACTCCAAGGGGCCAAAATATTCACAAAGCTGGACTTCAGAGGGGCATATAACTTGGTCCGAATACGCCAGGGCGATGAATGGAAAACAGCATTTAATACCCGCAGCAGCCATTTTGAATATTTAGTCATGCCCTTCGGCCTCTGCAATGCCCCAGCTATATTTCAAAACATGATGAATGAAATCTTCAGGACATGTTGTACAGTTGTGTGTAGTATATCTCGATGATATACTGGTTTTCTCTCAAATCCTACAGAGCCATCAAGTAGACATTGCCAACGTCCTCCAAAGACTTAGGGCTAACCACCTATATGCCAAATTAGAGAAATGTTCTTTCCACCAGGAATCCGTTCCTTTTCTTGGCTATGTGGTATCCAGCCAGGGATTCCAAATGGACCCGCAAAAAACCAAAAGCATCTGGGACTGGCCTCAACCTACTGGTCTAAAGGCTCAGCGATGATATCTCGGATTCACAAACTACTACAGGTCCTTCATTCATCACTATTCCACCTTGACCGCGCCTCTTACAGCCATGACGTGGAAGGGAGCCAATCCCTCTCAGTGGTCTACAGAAGCCGTTGACGCCTTTCAGAAACTTATAGAAGTGTTTGTCAGGAACCATGTTTACGCCATCCAAATCCACGACAACCATTTATTGTCGAGGTGGATGCTTCGGATGTCGGAGTTGGAGATGTCCTTAGTCAACATAGTGACACCCACACTTTATATCCCTGCTCTTCTTCTCTCAGCGTTTCTCTCCTGCCGAGTAGAATTATGGGATAGGAGACAAGGAGCTACTTGCCATCAAATTGACGATCAAAAAATGGCGCCCATGGCTCGAAGGTGCATAACAACAGATAACGGTTTACCCCGACCACAAAAATCTTGATTACCTACGTCATGCGCAACGCTTGAATCATAGACAAGCTCGCTGGTCCCTATTATTTAATCGATTTGATTTCATATTGAAGTATCGTCTAGCGGACAAGAATACCTGGGCAGATGCTCTCTCCCGTTCCTTCATTCCAGAGGACGTCCCGGACACACCACGACATATCATTGACCCTACTAGGGTACTTCTCTCGGCCACACATACGGTTCCAGCCAGAAAGACAGTGGTACCTCACTCTCAGGAAGAAAATCTGCAGATGGGCCCATAACTCTGCTTGCAGGCCACCCTGGACAGTCCAGAACACTCACCACCTTACAAAGATACTATTGGTGGCCCTCTATGAAGGAAGATATATGGGCTTACGTGGAGTCATGTCCTACCCATGCAAGTCAGAAACCTCTGGTTGGCCGTCCCTGGGGACTCCAACTGCTGTCCGCTCCTAGTGAACCATGGACACACATTGCCACGGACTTTATCGTTGATTTTCCTTTGTCTAACGGCAATAATACCATCTGGGTCATTGTCTACATGGCATGCCTAAGCATATTCTTTCGGACAGAAGAGTTCAGTTTACGGCTAAGTTTTGGAGATCCCTGTGTAAGAAATTTGACATCTCATTGGCTCTTACATCAGCTTACCACCCGCAAGACAACGGACAGATGGAGAGAACAAACCGCACACTAAAACAATTTCTCCCGGCCTATGTTAATTCCAGACAAAGCGACTGGTCTAACTTGCTCCCCTGGGCAGAATTTGCACTGAATTCTCATCAGTCTGCTTCAACTAGGTCATCACCTTTTCAACTAGTTTACAGACATCAGCCACTACCTCCGCTAGCAATGCCATTATCCGTAGCTTCTCCTGCAGCCCAGGCATCGGCACAAGAATTGCATCAGTTGTGGGAACACACAAAAGGACTTCTCCAGAAGGCTGGACAACAGGCCAAGAAGTTCTATGATGCCCATCACAGAGCCGCTCAATAAAACAAATCGGAAGGCGGTCCAACGTAGCCAAGGCAAACAAAACAAAAGCAAGACTGTGTGCCGTGGAAATAAGTCTTTTAATAATATTATTAGATAAAATGCCCAACTCCAGATGAATTTCACCTAATCGGCTGCATAAGGGGCTGTAATAGTAGTAAAAATCAATATATTATCTATTGGTTTATAGTCTTTAGAATGACATATTTATATATTAAAACATAAATATCAAAAATGTAGACATCAAAACACATATAAAAACAAAACAAAATGTTTTACTTATACAAAAAAACAGATTTTACCTCAATTCTTCTTTGTTTGGTATTTAATGCTACACATTTGTTCTTATGTGTAGCAATACATCAAAGATGGCTGAAAATCCTGAATGTATAGACAGAATCAATGTTTTTCTTTGTAAAATATAACAGATACTTAAGAAAATAATTTATAGAAAGACAAAATTATGTTACAAAATCAATCATTAACATTTTCCAATTAATTAACTTAATTTCATATTGCTTTACAAGTTTTACATTCTTAGGGATAGATTTTCAAAGGGTTACACGCGTAATATACGAGTGTAACCCTTTAAAACCCCTCCACGCGTGCCGAGGCTATTTTGCATAGGCTCGGTGGCGTGCGCAAGCCCTGTGACGCGCGTATGTCCCGGGGCTTTGAAAAAGGGGTGGATAGGGGCAGGGCCTGGGGTGGGGCGGTGGTCCGGGGGAGGTATGGGGCGGTCCCAAGTCCTCCGGCACAGCAGCTGTGCCAGGCACGGCGCGCAAGCAACTGGCCGGGGCGCGCAAGTTATGCCTGCCTCGGGCAGCCATAACTTAGACAACAAAGGTGGGGGGGGGGTATTTAGGTAGCGCTGGGGAGTGGGTTAGATAGGGGAAGGGTGGGGAAGGGTGGGGAAGGTGGGGGCGGAGTGAAAGGAAAGTTACCTCTGATTTCGGAGCGGCCTCAGAGGGAATGGGGAACGGGGAAAGCTCGGCGCGCGCAAGGTGCACAAGAGTGCACCCCCTTGTGCGTGCCGACCCCGGATTTTATAACATGCACGCGGCAGCACACACATGTTATAAAATCGGGTGTACATTTGTGCGCACCGGGTAGCGCGCACAAATGTACCCCGCGCTCTCCTCTAAAAATCTGTCCCTTAATGTATTAAGTTCATAGTTTGTCCAAAGTATGATATAAAAACAGTTCTTTTATCTAATTTAATAATCAAAGGATATGTATATAGTTGACCACTTAAAAAAAAAAAAATATTCACACACACCTCATAATTAAATTTCATATTAATTAGCTTCATGATTTGTATAAAGGAATCAATTGTCAATTTACAGCATTAGGCATTGTATATATGTGAAATATAATCTCTACTAGAGACAAAAGAAACTACTCATTCATAAATTTAATTTGATCTTAACGGAAGATAACTTTTAAAGTAGAAATTGAAAATTCAAGAGATCTAAACCCCATATTAAAAATTAATAACTGACAATTGAGTATAATCTGTACAAATCTATTTTTGTATATATAAATCAATTTAATAAAAAGATCTTAGAAAAGTATTAACATTACTATTTATGTAATATTCAGTATTGCTTCAATATTAATTTCAATTAAAAAAGCAAAACTTCAAAAATAATTTGAATACAATGAAATCATTAATATTCAATCAATAATAATTTCTCAAAAAAATGGCATTAATAATGGATTGCTTCTTAATTATTTTTAGCTTAATTACTTTAAGTAAATCTTACTTATATATTGCAGTAATATTTCTATTATACATTCTACTGTAGATAACATTGAACTAAATGAATTATAATCCAAATTCTATTTGCTGTCAGATGGGAGTCTGCAGCATTGCCATCTTAATATACTGTGTGGGGTCTTTTTTTAAAACAAAAACAAAAGACATATTAACTTCCTACTTGTTATGATATTGAGGTGTTTGGTGGATTCTCAGGTAGAGATGTGAATCAGAACCAGAATCGGTTCGGTTCTGGTTCCGATTGAAATCGTGCATTTTTGTTCGTCCGGCCTGATCGTTTTTTTTTTTATCGGCTGCACCCAATCCAATAAACAAAAACCCACCCCAACCCTTAAAACCGCTCCCTTAGCCTCCACCACCCTCCAGACCCCCCAAAAAACGTTTTAAAATTACCTGGTGGTCCAGCGGGGGTCCTAGGAGCGTTCTCTTGCGCTCGGGCTGTCGGCTGATAAACAAAAAACCCACCCCGACCCTTTAAAACCGCTCCCTTAGCCTCCACCACCCTACCTTAGCCTCCACCACCCTCCCGACCCCCCAAAAACATTTTAAAATTACCTGGTGGTCCAGTGGGCCCCGGGAGCGATCTCCTGCTCTCGAGCCGTCGGATGCCACTAATAAAAATGGTGCCGATGGCCCTTTGCCCTTACCATATGACAGGGTAACCGTGCCATTGGCCGGCCCCTGTCACATGGTAGGAGCACTGGATGGCCGGTGCCATCTTTAAAAATCTTTAAAAAAGCTGTAGATGGACAGACTGGGAGAAGTTGTACTCACTCTCTGTAGCTGATAGGTAGTGTTCCAGCAGGTTGAAAAATTGGTAGCAGGCACCAGGATAAGAACATAAGAACATAAGAAATTGCCATGCTGGGTCAGACCAAGGGTCCATCAAGCCCAGCATCCTGTTTCCAACAGAGGCCAAACCAGGCCACAAGAACCTGGCAATTACCCAAACACCTAGAAGATCCCATGCTACTGATGCAATTAATAGCAGTGACTATTCCCTAAGTAAACTTGATTAATAGCAGTTAATGGACTTCTCTTCCAAGATCTTATCCAAACCTTTTTTGAACCCAGCTACACTAACTGCACTAACCACATCCTCTGGCAACAAATTCCAGAGATTTATTGTGCGTTGAGTGAAAAAGAATTTTCTCCGATTAGTCTTAAATGTGCTACTTGCTAACTTCATGGAATGCCCCCTAGTCCTTCTATTATTCGAAAGTGTAAATAACCGAGTCACATCTACTCGTTCAAGACCTCTCATGATCTTAAAGACCTCTATGATATCCCCCCTCAGCCGTCTCTTCTCCAAGCTGAACAGCCCTAACCTCTTCAGCCTTTCCTCATAGGGGAGCTGTTCCATCCCCTTTATCATTTTGGTTGCCCTTCTCTGTACCTTCTCCATTGCAACTATATCTTTTTTGAGATACGGCGACCAGAATTGTACACAGTATTCAAGGTGTGGTCTCACCATGGAGCGATATAGAGGCATTATGACATTTTCCATTTTATTAACCACACAGGCCCTTGAGGAGCGAGTATCTGTATTTCAGATAACCTCCTGGAAATAAGCAAAGGGCCCCCGAGGAGCAGGTACCCAGGTTAGTAGAACCCCGGAGAGTGAAGGTGGCTTCCAGCAAAGTAGAAGTGGCAGAGCAGCTTCAGACCGGAACGAATCCAATCCAATCTGTTGCTAACTCAGCGAGAGTCAGCAAATGGGCAACCTTTTGAATGCGGAAGCAGTGACGTCACTTGAGGGGGACGCCCCTGAGGTTCGTGCCAACACTGCTACAAGACGTGAGGCATGTGCGCGCGTGCACCCTAGGAGGCCTCAGGTCAACATGGCAGGATGCTGCGCCAGAGCCACTTCTGGGAAGCTGGAAGGTGTGGCAAGGAGACGCTATGGACACCATTCTCCCGAGGCTGGTGGAGAAGGCTGAAATAGAGGTGAGGCATGTCGGGCGAAGCTGTCTGAGACTGACGGATGCAAGAGTACCCCCCTTCAAAGAGCCTCCTCCAGACCTCCTACCTGGTCTTGGTTTCCGAGGATGTAACGATGATACTGGTTCAGCATCTCTTTGTCCAAAATGTTAGACATCAGTTCCCATGAGTTCTTTTCTGGTCCAAAGCCCTCCCATTACAGGAGGTATTCCCATACTCTGCCTCTCTTCCGTACATCAATTATAGCATCTACTTTGTACTCGAGGTCCTCTTCTGTGTCAACAGGAAGGGGATATGGTGTCTTGGTGCTGAATTTGTTGAGTATGAGCGGTTTCAGTAATGAGACATGAAACGCGTTATGGATCTTCATTGCTGGAGGAAGTTTGAGACTGTAGGAGAGATTGCCCAGACGTTGTAGGATAGGGAATGGTCCGACATAGCGTGGAGCGAAACGAGCAGATGGCAACTTCAATCTAAGGTGCTTTGTAGACAATCAGACCTTATCACCAGGCTTAAATTCAGGAGCCTTGCCGTGATGCATGTCATAGTCTTGTTTTGCTCAAATGCCAGCTTTGATGAGCATCTCCTTTGTCTTCTTCCAAAGATGTTGAATTTAATCGGCAGTGGCTTGTGCTGCTGGGGATGACACTGAAAGCGGAAGTGGCAAAGGTGGTGAAGGTAGTTGTCCATATACCACTTTGAATGGTGTAGATCCAGTAGATGTTGCTGGATTAGAGTTGATGGAAAACTCGGCCCACAGTAGAAATTCAGCCCAATCATTCTGGTGTGAAGAGACGTAGGCTCTGAGGAACTGTTTGAGGGTACGGTTCATCCTCTCAGTTTGGCTGTTGGATTGCAGATGGTAAGATGAAGTGAAGTCGAGAATGATATCAAACTTCTTGCAAAGAGCCTTCCAGAATGTGGCTGTGAATTGTACGCCTCTGTCTGAGACTATGTGCTTGGGTATTCCGTGCAGATGGAATATGTGGCTGATAAAGAACTTTGCAAGTTCACTGGCAGATGGTAAGCCAGGAAGCACCACAAAATGAACCATTTTTTAGAATCTATCCACCGTTACCCAGATAGTGTTGTGGCCCCCGGAGAGGGGTAAGTATACCACAAACTCCATGGCGATGTGAGTCCAGGGCTCATCCGGTATGGGTAAAGATTGTACTTGGCACTAAGGACGACCAGGCGAAAGCTTTTGTCTGGAACAGTTGATACAGTCCGCTACATAAGCGAAGGCGTCTTCTCTCATTGATGGCCACCAGTAGAATTTTTGCAGCTTTGCCAGGGTTCTAAGTTGACCGGGATGACCATCCAATTTAGAGTCATGAGCCCATGCTAGTACTTTCTTCCGGAGGTTGGCAGGCACAATCGTCTTGCCCGCAGGTACTGGATGAGTGGCTGAAAGAATGACTAAGAATGAGCGAGATAGGGCATCCGCTCTGACGTTTTTATCTCCAGGTCGGTACTTTAAGATGAAATCAAAACTGATAAAGAACAGGGACCACCTCGCCTGTCTATGGTTGAGGTGCTGGGTGTGACAAAGGTATTCTAGGTTTTTATGGTCAGTAAAAAACACAATTTGGTGTTGAGCACCCTCGAGCCAGGGTCTCCACTCTTCGAACGCCATCTTTATCGCCAACAATTCATTATCTCCGATTCCATAGTTCCTCTTAGCCGGTGTAAATCATCTGGAGAAGAAGGAACATAGCCGCAGGATCTTGGAGTCACTGGTTTGACTTAATACAGCCCCTACACCAACATCAGAGGCATCCACCTCAACAATAAAGAGGCATGTAGGATCCGGGTGATGGAGACATGGCTTCCTGGAGAAAGCATCCTTCAGCTTTTGGAAAGCGGTGACAGCCTCTATAGACCAATTGGCAACATTAGCACCTTTCTTTGTCAGAGCTGTTAAAGACACAGTTAGTGAGGAGTAATTTTTAATGAAGGTTCTATAGTAATTTGTGGATCCCAGAAACCTTCTGAAATCCTTTAGACCAGTAGGTTGGGACCATTTCTGAATGCTATCCAGCTTTTTTGGGTCCATCTGGAACCCCTTGTTAGACACAATGTAGCCTAGGAACAGTACAGACACCTTGTGGAATTTGCATTTGGACAGCTTAGCATATAAACAGTTCTCCTGCAGTCTCTGTAACACTCTGTTGCCGGTATTCAGATCTTGAGAGAAGATCAGGATATCGTCCAAATAGACAATGACACATTGGTAGAGTAGGTCACGCAGGATGTTGTTCATCATGTTTTGGAAGACAGCTGGGGCGTTGCATAAGCCGAAGGGCATCACCAAATACTCAAAGTGTCCGTCCCTGGTGTTAAACGCTGTCTTCCATTCGTCCCCTGAACGAATGCGGACAAGGTTATACACTCCTTTAAGTTCCAGCTTGGAGAAGATCTTAGCCCTTTATAGGCAGTCAAACAGCTCAGAGATGAGTGGTAAGGGATAGCGGTCTTTGACCGTGATCTCGTTTAGACCACGATAATCAATACATGGACGTAGGGTTCCGTCCTTCTTCCCCACAAAGAAAAACCCTGCTCCTGCAGGAGACTTGGATGGCCTTTATAAAACCTTTTTGTAGATTCTCTTGGATGTATTCCGACACCGCTTTATTTTCCACCACCGAGAGAGGGTATACTCTTCCCTTGGGTGGTTCGGTATTCGGTTTCAAGTTGATTGCACAGTCATAAGATCTATGTGGAGGCAGAATATCAGCGGCTTCTTTAGAGAACACATCTTGAAACGATGCATATTGAAGTGATAACCCAGCCATCAATGGAATTGTAGGCATACAGGGTAGTGGTGAAACTTCCTTCAGGCATTTGCCATGACAATCTGGGCCCCAACGTGAAAGCTCCAGTGTAGCCCAGTTGAATTAAGGCATGTGCTTTTGTAGCCATGGTAACCTGAGTACTAAGGGGTGCATAGTCTTTTCGAGCATGAAGAAGGAAATGGATTCCATATGAAGAGCTCCAGTCCTTAAACTGGCCAGTTCTGTTTGAAGGGTTACGTCACCCAGTAAGGGCTCCCCATGGATAGAGGATAACAGAAGTGGAGGCTTCATAGTCGTAGTGGGGATTTGAAGATGTTCAACTAGACGTCTCAGTATAAAATTCCCTCCTGCCCTGGAGTCCACTAGGGCAAGAGTCTGGAATTCAAGTGGTCCATTTATCAAGGAGAATGGCAGAGAGAGTGGAGGAGAAGTATCAGTTAAACCTAAGAAGAGTCCTCCCACAGGACTTAGGTCTGCCCGTTTCCCGGACAGATAGGGCATGTTTGTACCGCATGGCCTGCTTGACCACAATACATGCAGAGGCCTAATCTTCTCTGCATTCTTCTCTCCTTAGAAGTCAGGTGACTATGGCCCAGTTGCGTAGATTCTAGGGATGTGCAGAGGGATACCATACGTTGCATTCGGGATTCGTATTCGTCGGGGGGGCAGATACGTTGCATTCGGCAAGGGGGGAGGGGCCCAAAACAAACATGCATTAATTCTTATTCATTTCCTGGCTAAAATTGAATTAAGTACAACCCCCCACCCTCCTGACCCCCCCCCCAAGACTTACCAAAACTCCCTGGTGGTCCAGCGGGGGGTCCTGGAGCCATCTCCTGCACTCACACCCTCGGCTGCCGGTATTCAAAATGGCGCCGATAGCCTTTGACCTACTATGTCACAGGGGCTACTGGTGCCATTGGTCAACTCCTGTCACATGGTAGGAGCAATGGATGGCCGACGCCATCTTGTGCTCCTACCATGTGACATTGGTCAACCCCTGTTACATGATAGGAGCAATGGATGGCCGGCACCATCTTGTGCTCCTACCATGTGACAGGGGCTGACCAATGGCACCGGTAGCCCCTGTGACATAGTAAGGGCAAAGGCTATTGGCGCCATTTTGAATTCTGGCAGCCGACGGCCCGAGTGCAGGAGGTCGCTCCCGGACCCCCACTGGACCTTTGGCAAGTCTTGTGGGGGTCAGGAACATCCCCCAAGACTTGCCAAAAGTCCCTGGTAGTCCAGCACACACCCCTAGTTTCCAACAATAAACAAGTTACTTATATTGCATCTACAAGTGGGTAACTACTCTGACATTGCCCCTTAAGCCTAATCACATTTGGAATGCAGAGGGTACAGATTTAATAAACAAATTGATTAACTATACTGTGCCTTGCATTCTTCATGCTCCATGTGCTTCCCCTACTTCCCTCCCTGGTCCCTCCCTTCACCCCCTCCCTTCCTGCTCCTATAGTATGGCTACCAATATTATTTACAAAACAAGTGAATATAATTACACCATCATAGTGCGATATGTCCATTGGTGCTGGACCTATGTCAGGGGGTATCAGACATTATAAAATGTAAGTTACTATTAGGGTTAAAGTTAGAGTTAGAGTTCAGCCCCTTGGCAGAAGACATGTTAGCTCCCTGGTTTTTCGCATATGCCTTGCACTTGCGAAAGATGAGATGCCCTGAGGATCAAACTTTTCTGGAATCAACCAAGTTTTACTCTATTAGGGCACCAGAAGATTTCCTCCCAGCCGATGTAGTTGTTGCTGAAACTCCAAGGATTGTCCCAAGGCATATGGTGACCAAATTTTCATAATCTTATCTCTTTTCTTTGGGGACGCAGTCCGTGTAATAGCATATTCTTGGGTTATAAGATTTGACATTTTATTCAACTAATGTTCAAAGGATGGAGAGTCCGGAGAAATCCAAACAGCCAGAATAGTTTTGCTTTGCCCACTAAGCTTGCCCTTTGAACAAAAGCCCTTTGGTGTAGATCCAGAGTGGTTGGACCCGTAACACAAAGCCTAAATAACCATGTTTTAGGATCTCGGGGGATCTCCCTTTGTAGGATTGAGGAACAATAATCCTGTACCTTTGTCCAGAACTGATCTATTATTATGTATATCCAAAAACCATGCAAAAAATCTCCAAATTCACATGTACATTTAAGACATTTTGGAGAGGAGCTGATCTTGGCTCTAAAGGCTTGGACTTGAGAATAGTATAATTGCCATAAAAATTTATATTGCACTTCCCACAGTAAAACTACCCAATGCCTCATGCAGGTGTACAAAGCAGTACTTAACTTCTTCCTCCTTTTAAAGCAGATCTGGATACTTGGCCCATCTATGCTTCCACTGCCCAAAATCCATAGCTGATTGATGGGATTATAATAATTATCTGACTGAATATAATGCCTAACTTGCAAGTAGGCATAAAAGTCTAAGTGGGGCAAGGCATAAGTGTTTTGTAGATCCTGGAAACTAACTGTAATACCAGAATCTGATGTTTGAATTGGCTAATCCGGGTCAGACCTTTCTGAGCCCATGTTTTAAAAATCTTGTTTGTGTCTACCTGGGTTGAACCGAGAGTTGCCACAGATTGCTGATTAGTGGAGTTATAGGGAACTTAAAATGAAGCATTCAGCAGAGAAGCGTCCAAGGCCTGCCAGCATGAGCCAAGAATGGAAAAGTGAGTAAACTGAGCAGGGATTTCGTGTGGTCCCACTTGTATAAGGGAGGATAAAGAATAACCCTCTAGCCACTGTGCCAAATGTGCGGTGGGTGAGAAATAAGAACTCCTTTGGAACCAATCTCTAAGGTGCCTCAGCATGCAAACTAAATTATATCTTTGTATATCCGGACAAGTTAGACCCCCATCAGGATGGGGCTTCCAAAGATGTTTTAGAGCTAGTCTGGGTTTTATCCCCTTCCATAAAAAAATCCGAAATAATTTGTTTATTTTTTATACTTCTGCCTTGCTTAGCCATATAGGAAGCATTTGCAGAAGGTAGAGCCATCTTGGCAATTCCATCATTTTTGATCAGATTCTACCTATCAATGAGAGTGGTAGGTGATTCCATTTAGTCAAATGCACACTCGTTGTTTGTAATAAAGGAGTAACATTAAGGTGGTATAACCTGCCAAGGTCACTGGGTATTTGTTTTCCTAAATATTTAAGCTTACTATCAGCCCATTTGAGTGGGAACTTTGAACCCCAGTTATTCTGAAGTTTACCATAGATCTCCATGGCTTCGTGTTACGGTTGTAGACCCTTAGTCCGGAGTGAGAGATGATAACCACCGAGGAACAACCCCAATAGACTTGTCCCCGGGAGGTTGGTACAAGAGAGCAGCACTACCTGGTATAGGTTCCACGGATCAGCAGTACAGCCCTCTGAGGAGTGGATAGCCTATGAATGTCGGCACGCCCCCGAGGAGCGGGTACTCAAGGCGTTCACCCACTAGAACCGGATTACCAAGATAGGTTGAAGTTCAGGCAGAAGATCCGGGCAGGCAGTGAAGATGCAGATACGAAGTCAGGCAGAAGATCTGGGACAGGCAGTGAAGATGCAGAGATGAAGTCCAGGCAGAATATCTGGGGCAGGCAGCAAAGGTGCAGAGACGAAGAACAAGCCAAGGTCAGGATGGCAGCAGACAAGCAAACAAGGGACAATCCGAGGACAAACCAGGAGACAAGACAAGAACCACCAGATTGAGGCAGGAACAGCCAGGAAGCAGCAGAGGAACGCTGTTGCAAGGCAATTCCCTGGTTCCACAGTAAGGTTTAAATACCCTGGATGATGACGTCATCTTCCAGGGCTGGGCTGGTTTTCGTGCCGCGGCCCCTTTAAGAGGCGGCTCCCCCCCGCTGCCGGGTGAGCCACGCAGTGGGCCGTGCGTGGCCTGCTGCGTCGGGGAGGGGGGGGATGCCGTGCCGAAGGTGCCATCGAAAGTAGGAGGACCTGGCCGAGGGCTGCCGCAGCCAGGTGCCGCAACAGTACCCCCCTCTTATGCCCCCTCCTAGAAGGACCATGTTTGCCAGGATGTGTAAGATGGAAGTGCTGAAGTAAAGTTTTCTCCAAGATATTGGATGATGGCTCCCAAGAATTTTCCTCAGACCCAAAGCCCTCCCACGCAATTAAGTACTCCACCGTCTGTGGTTACGATGGACATCAAGAATATCTCGCACTTGATAGGGTCATCGTCAGATTCCACATCAGGAGGTTCAGGCGGAGCAGCATGGAACAAAGAGGATATTAGCGGTTTCAATAGAGATACGTGAAAAGAGTTATGTATCCGAAGACTGGCGGGAAGCCTTAAGTGGTAGGTTACAGGTCCAGGCGTTCACTAATAAAAAAAGGTTCAATATACCTGGGAGCGAGTCTCATGGACAGAACCCTCAGGCGTATGGATGAGTACTGAGCCAAACTCGGTCTCCCGTGTTGAACAGTGGAGCAGGTCGACGATGTTTGTCCGCCATCCGTTTGGCAGAGTTAGCCGCTTGTAGTAATTTAGAGTTAGTAAATTCCCATAGATCATGCAGTTGTTGGGCCGAAAGCTGAGCCACCGGGGGAGGCTACAAAAAGTGGCAAAGGAAGTGGGGGTCTAGGCAGCTTGCCCATAGACAATCTGGAAAGGAGAATTCCTGGTATCCGAGTGCATGTGGGATTTGTGCGAAAATTCTGCCCATGGCAAGAGTGTGGCCCAATCATCTTGGTGGTCATTCACAACAAGCGAAGGAACATCTTCAAGCCTCTGTTGACATGTTCTGCCCTCTGCCTATTCCCTTGGGGGTGAAAAGCTGTGGTAAAGTCCAACTGCACTCCAAATTCTTTGCACAGCGCACCCCAATATTTCGCAGTGAATTGAGGACCTCGGTCTGAAGTTATGTGTAGCAGGAGACCATGTAGGCGGAAGATATGTAGAGAGAAGAGACGCGCTAGCTCAGGTTGCAGATGGCAGTTTAGGCAATGGAATAAAGTGCACTCGTTTCACACAGTTTGTGAGTATGCATCACAATCGAGGTTAAGATTATCAGTCCTTTCCGCTCCTCTCAGGATCCTACAGAAAATATTAATGGTCTTCATTTTGGAAAATAATCCGTATCGAACATTCGGAAGAGAGAGTGTGGTTGGTAAGCGGGTAAGCTATTATGAGCGGGTGCAGGTCTTACGCTCCATAAATGTTACGGTAAAGCGTCTGAAATTCCTTTCCTTATGACAAGAAAATCCATTAATAGAACTGAGAAATAAGGTAATGCATTCCTTCATTTCCTTTACCGTTCAAGGTTTCAGGCGATCGCCGGCCCCCGTTATGGTAGGCCTCACTCCTCTGCCTGCGCACGTGGAATATGAAGAGCAGCACTGCTTCTATATATCATGACCGATCTTACAGGGCCGGACTATATCCAATGAAAACTTTATAGCGGAGGAGGAGATATCTCACCAGTTCAGGCTACTTCACTTAAATCGTAGTGAAACGGTATCGCACCCCGGAGTCGGCAAAGAAAAAAAAAAGAAGGAAATGCCGCAGCTCACCTTATGGCGTTCCAGATAGATAAGATTTTGCCTTTTATGCATCAGTAAAGTCTAGAGCTTTGTCTCCCTTGCCAGATTCTTAGCTTTGCTGGATACTGAAGCTGAACCGGACTTCATGTTTATGCAGCTCTGTGCACATGGGACTGAATAGATTCCTGCGTTGAACCAGCATGCTGAGAAATCTTGGAAGAGCCGAATTGTAGTAGATTGGTATTTTAGAGTTGGCCTGATCGGTACACTTGAAGCAGACATTGCTTATGTGCCCAGTTTCAGCACTTTTGCTATTATAATGCGTGGCTGATTGTCACCATCTTTGTTTCTTCTCCCAATCTGTGGGGCTCTTTCAATAGAAATGCTGTTTGTCAGTTCTGAATTTGTAGCACCTCTGGAAGCAGGTTTGCAGAAATTGTTCAAGGTTTTTCTCTTCTACACTTTCAGTTATTCTGACAATACGGGATATTGCTGCGCCGTGCCCGATTTCCAGGTCGTCAATCTTCTTCTTCTCTGCTCCGTCGCTATCTTTTCTAGTTTGGGCTATTTTCTTTGTAAAAGTTAGGTTATTGTCCACCAGATTTGATATTTGGCCCTTCAGCATGCTCTATATGTGGATGCAATTCTCCGATGGTAGTTGTTAGTCCTGAAGTTTCAAAGATACTTCCACGAAACAAATATTTAGTGCACTAACTACAGCATTAGTCACTTTGTCATAAGGTCTTCATTCCGTTTTGCTTCGGTGAAGTACTGGTGAAGTTTGGTTGGAGCCAGCAAGCCATTTTGTCTAAGGTTTTTTTTACCCTTCTTCTTTTTTCTCTTCTACCCCCCTTCAGGGCATAGTACCGCTGGATCTTTGCATAAATTTATCTATTGACATATGGTCTCTACCTGGTTGCCTTTAAAAAGAGAAATTGCACTGCGATGGTGAAAGATTTAGCTGGATATGGGAGGATGGGGCCAGGAGCCCGAAAGAACCATGTCTACTCAGCTTCACTGCATCACAAGACCAATCTACCATTTTTAAAGAAATCTGAATGTCTAAGTACAGAATAATTTCTTTGGAGTAAGACAAAGTAAATTTAAATTAGTATCTAAGTTATTTACCAATTAAAAAATGATGTAAATCATTTGTGTCACCTTTCCATATCATGAATAACTCGTCAATGTATCTACTAGGGATGTGCAGCAGGGACGGATTCATCCCATTCGGTATTCGTATTCATGGGGAGCCAAATCTGTTGCATCCGTTATCAGGGGACCCCGATCTGTTCAATAGTTTCGTATGTATTTGTTTCCCCAAAAAAACCCCATCCCAACCCTTTCAATTTAATTTACTATAGCCCCCCACCCTCCTGACCCCCCCAAAGACCAAAAGTCCCTGGTGGTCCAGCGTGGGTCCTGGCGTGATCTCCTGCACTCGGGCTGTCAGCTGCTGGTATTCAAAATGGCGCCGATAGCCTTTGCCCTCACTATGTCACAGGGGCTACTGGTGCCATTGGTCGGCCCATGTCACATGGTAGGAAACAATGGATGGTCAGTTATCCAATCAAGCTGTTATACCGCATCTTATTTTAACTGTTATTTATACTTAGCTAGTTAACCAATTCAACCGGTTATAATGTATCAAGTCACTATAAGGCTAGCCTTAGACTTCATGTTATTTGTTATATGTAAACCGATGTGATATGACAAATCAAATGTCAGTATAGAAAAATAAATAAATAAAAATAAATATTTCTTTCATTCCGAACTTGATTTTGTTTTGGTTTTGATATTGGTTGATACTCTTTATTGTACTTAGATCCTGGTTTAGTTTGTAAAAACCATGTATATACATTATTTTTCTTATAATCTAATTCATCACGTTTGAATTTTTTCAAGTTTCATCTTTTTAAATCATTCATAAATCTTTCTAGATTCTCTTTATAATCAGCATATATCATATCGAAACACAGATCACCTCTATCAATGCCATTATCCAGAGCTTCTCCTGTAGCCCAGGCATCGGCGCAAGAATTGATTCAGTTGTGGGAAAACACAAAAGGACTTCTCCAGAAGGCTGGACAACAGGCAAGAAGTTCTATGATGCCCATCACAGATCCACGCCACAGTTTCAACCCGGAGGACAAGGTATTGGCTTAGTACCTCTTCAATGCCTTAAAACTGTCATCGGTTCGATTTATGCCTAGGTACATAGGACCCTTTTCAGTTCTCCACCACTGGGTCCAGTCACGTATAGTTTGAAGCTACCACCGGCACTCAGAATACATAATGCTTTCCACATCTCCCTTCTGAAGCCACTCATTTTGTCGAAATTCTCCAGGAAGGACACCTGAACCCCAGCCTCTCTCTGCCAAAAGGAAGACATCCGTGATGTGAGAAAACATGGCAGACGATGGGAGTATCTTATTTCCTGGGAAGGATTTGCTACTGAGAAAAATAGGTGAGAGTCTGAATGTAACATCCTCAACAAGGAGCTGATCCAACAGTTCCACAGGGTACATCCCAGGAAGCCGAAACCCCCGGGAGGGACCCTAAGAAGATGGTTACTCTTACACCTGTCAGTTGCAGACGGCTGTGATCTCTCATGCTCACCTCTTTTTTTCCCTGCACCATCAAGTCTGGGAAGAATGGCGGTCTCTGCTAATCCCCGCCAACCTCTCCGGCGTTCCCGGGACAGCGTGGGTGCTGCCGTCTGCCATCTTGAACCGGAATTACTTAGCTGCACATGCGTGGACAGGGGCCTCCTTTGAACATGTCATGGCGGGAACCTTGGGGGCGTCCCCTCCCGATGACGTCAATCCACTAGTGTATTTAATCTGACCAGCCCTTGCCTTCTTCGAGTTAGCAAGGAGTTCCCATCTTGCTGAATCTACCTCATTCAAGGACTTCTGTTCCTGACTTTGGTCTTGGCATCTAACGCTCTGAGTACCCGCTCCTCTGTGTTACCGGCTAACTGCTCCTTGGAGGGGCCTACCTGCCTGACTACTACTAGACCTGCTCCTCAGGTCTCTCTCTCTCTCCAGGAACCATCTATTGTGAGTACCTCTACTGACTTCTACTATACGAACTGTATTGAGGATTTCCCGAGGTGTACCCCGAGCCTCGGGCCACTACCGCCTGTCTTCAGTACAAGCTATTCAGCTTTCCTGTGCTGCAGAGTATTGACATATCAACTATGGGAGCCACTTCCAGGTTCCGGCATCTCTACCAGTTCTTCAAATCTATTGTACAGATATCCTCGGCATACCCCGCTCTGTGGGCCACTACCGGATCTGTACTCCTGAGGTGTCTGCACTCGTCAGAGGGGATCCCCAGTTTTCCAGCCTTGAATTCGTCATTGCCTCAATCCTCCATCAAGAAGTTACAAATCTTCGTCCAAAACCCTCCAAGTCCCTTGAAAGCGAACTTGGGGAGGGGGTTTTTGAGGAGGGGATGCTATTACGATCCTGCCCGCGGCTAGGACGTGAGCAGTCTCTCACCTTTCTCTACCAGCCAGCAACCCAATACCGTCTTCATGCGGCAGGAGGCTGCAACTGTTGTTGCGCCTCGTGGCCTGGAACCGCCCGCACATGTCCTCTGTGGTTGGAGCCGCCGATGCCATTGCCGCTGCCGTGGCCTGGAACTGCCACCATGCTCTCCCTTGTGGCTAGGGGGCTGCCGATGCTGCCTCTTCACAGCCTGAAGCCGCTGCCATCATCTTGCCTTGCGGCAGGAGCTGCCGAAATCCTTTCTACTTTCCGCGGCCAGGGAGGCCGCAGACGCCATTCCCATGCGGCCTAGAGGCCGCCGACATCTTGCACTCCCAGCGCGGCATGGAGCCGCCTCCTCCATCCCGTTCTTGTGGCCGAGAGGCCACCAGGAGCTGCTCTTCATGGCCCGGAGGCCACCACCGGTGTCTCTTCATTCCAGAGCCATCTTCAGCCTCTCTTCAGCGGCAGGAGCCGCCTCCATTGCTTCGGGCCTGCTTCTCCTGCTTTACAGCATGGCTGCTGTCCCTGGTTCTGCCTCCTTAGGTGAAGCCCCTCACCTAAATTTAAAGCCCTCACCTAGATTTAAAGGGCCAGTCCTTCTGAGCTCCTCCTGCTGTCATCCTTAGGCATTTCCTCTTCAGCCCTACAAAAGGGCTCAGCCTTCACTCAGTTGTTGCCTTCACAAGGAGTCAGTCATGGAGTCAGACTGCTCCTGGACCATCAGTTCCAGCCCTTCACTCCAGCAGTCCTCCGTGATCCTTCATCACTTCTTCAAGGCATTCTGTTCTTCGTTTGTCCTCCTTGTCTTCGCCCATGGTTCTTGAACTTTCGTCGTATTCATTCCATGTCCTGGTCTCTCGATGGATCCCGTCCCCTTGACTTCAGATGTCCTGATGTCCACATCTCCAGATGTCCTGATGTCACCGTGTTCTCCAGTTGTCTTCTCATCTTTAGATGTCCTGATGTCCCCTTGTCTTCGGATGTCCAGATGTCTCAAGCCTTCTGATGTCTTCATCTGTCATGTTCCAGTCGTCCCTGTGGTCCAATCAGGGGGACTTCATCCAGATGCCATAGATGTCCTGATGTCCTGAGGTTCTGGTGTCCATTCATATCCGATGTCCTACATTCCAACTCTGACGTTCCAAGTCTCACTTCTGATGTCCTTTTCCGGTCCTAATCCTGAAGTATCGTCAGTCCTCAAGCTCCGGGTTCAGCTTGCTCGCCCCTGCCCTTGTCTCCAGCTGACTAATTCCTGGGAAGTAGTAATCCGTTCCTATCTGGTGTCCATTTCCTGGTGGCTAGAGTTCCTCTTCCGGCAGGATTTGTCTTCGATCACTGCCCAGATTCCTTCTAGTCCCTGAGCCTCTGTCTTTATATGAGTATCCTGAGCTCTATCCTCGCCTGAGTCTTCCCCAGTTCAAATCCTCATTGGAGTATCCGGAATCCTTGCCTGGCTTCGCCTGCCTTCTCTAAGCCTGACCTCTGTTGCGTCTGACCATGCCTGCCTTCTCCTTGCCATGACCATTGCTCATCTGAATCACTAAGTACCAAGCTTCCTTGTCTCGTCTGAGTCTTCAAGCATCCTCGCTTTGTCCGAGTCCCAAGCTCCACGTGTCTTCATTTCATCTGAGCCCCTGAGCTTCCTCGCCTTACTCTAGCCATCAGCATAGTCCAAGGCCAAGGTCCCGTCTTGTTGCAAGCTCCAGTATCATCACCTGTCCTTGACCTCAGTCCATCCTGCCGCATCTGCTGCTACCCAGTGGCAGGTCCAAAAGGGCTATTGAGTGGCCAGAGGGCCTCCCCAGAGACCAGCATTGCATTGCTGGATCTCTACCGGTTGTGTGCAGGTTCAGCAGAGGTTAGGGCGGGTGGTCAGCCTGCTCCTCCCATGCTAGGACACATCTCGCCTGCAGCAGCACTTCCACGGAGCTCGTCTCTGCAGTCGCGCAGTGATCCAAGGGCACACAATTCTCTGGAATCGGGAGCACTCCCTAGCACTCCCTCCCACAGATCCCAACACAGCCTTTCCTCATAGGGAGCTCTTCCATCCCCTTTATCATTTTGGTCGCTTGCATGACTTGCATGACTTGCTCACTGCAGACTCCCCTGGAGAAGTCAGTATTGAGGAAGAATGCTGGAGAAACAGCAGCTGCAATAATACAAAATAAAAAAAGTTAGGGACATTTGCCTAGCCAGAAAATAATAAATTTCACAAGTTATTAACAGAACAAAAAGCCAGCATCTCTATTAATGAAAGATAAAGAAATCAGAGAATGGAAAGAATAATGTGCCAGAAAATGAGGAAGAAATTACTCCAGTGTAGATCTGCAACACACAAGGATAGGAAGCTTAAACAAGTGAAGCAATGTAAGAGCCAAAATCCGGCTGTAACAATACTTAGGGTTCTAGAATGCTCACTCACTTCTCTCCATTGTCTCTCCCTGTCCTCTACTCCAATCTCCTATAAATCCTCTTGTTGCAGTAGCCATATCTCCTCCACCTGTAATCCACAATGCATCTTGTTATCTGAGTTCTTCAAATAGTGTGTTAGCTAAAAAGTTAATATCTGGTTCAAAACTAATAGTCATTTTCTAACTCACAATAAGCCGGTATCACACGTGTTACGGCCGTATCGCGTGCGATACTACTGCGGTGCGTGCTAAAACGGCTTATCGCAAAATGCATATATAAATCACACTTACATATTCTAGTGGGCTGAGTTGGGGTGGGACAAATGTAAAGAGGGAGGTGTTACCGTGATCTGCAAAAAAGTAGCGCTGTTATCGCGGCTCTTAATGTGGCCAATATCTACACCTTTTTCCGTTGCGTTACACTATATCGCTGCACGTATCGCAGCCTGTGGTCTTATCGCAGCGCGTATCGCACATGAAAAAAAATGCAAACAATCCCACACACCTACTAAGCCTTTCTGGACCAATAGAAAGGGCTGTTTTAATAGGTCAACCTCCTTACAGCATTTACAAACTTGTACAGCCACAATTCATGGCTCTGTCAGCTCGCCGCAGAGAACAGGATGTGGAAGAAGGGCAACCAGGACCAGGGGCAAGGCCACTTGCAAGACATGTAAGGGAAGTACCAGCAACACAGGCAGAGGCTCTGCTGCTATGGGCTCCAGCCCAGCTATGGCGCTGCAGATCCAGGGAACGGATATTTCTGCCATGAATGTCATTGCTGGGTATGCCTGAGGACATTGTGATTACGAAGTATCGTCTCAGCTCTCGTGCTATACTGGAATTATATGAAGACATATGAGGTGATCTTGAACCTCTCACCAGAAGGTCCCGTGCTGTCCCCGGCCCTCACCAAACTCTCTGGCTGCCCTGCATTTCACGGCAAGCAGCTCCTTCCAAACTATAGTAGCAGTCGTGGGTGGAATGTCCCAAAGCACCCTTTTCACGATCAGGTCATTGAAGCTGTAATATACCGCATGCCTCAATACATACACTTTCCTCGCAACAGGCAGGACTTGATGGACTTGAAGCAAGATTTCTATGCATTTGCACACTTTCCTAATGTCATTGGAGCTATTGACTGCACTCATGTGGCTATCATTCCAACATGTGAAAGGGAGGAGGTGTACCACAACAGAAAGCTCTTCCACTCCCTCAACGTGCAAGTGGTCTGTGATGCTGGAATGCGGATCCTCGATGTGATGGCCAGGTTACCGGGAGCAGTGCACGATTCCTTTATACTCAGACAATCTGTTCTGTTTCAAAATTTTGAGGCCAGCCTGTACAGTGATGGTTGGTTTGTAGGTAAGAGACACTTTTCCAGATCTATTCCATCTCTGTCTATGTGTATGTGTATAATGCCACCCAAATCGGATGCTGAGGCTTGTGAAGGTAGACACGATTGGTGGCATAACACCTGGCTTGTATACTTCAAACTGCACCTTTTAGTGCCACATTAGACCTTTCTCCAAATATGTTTCTATGCCCTGCCAAAGTTCTGTATCACACAAGCCACAGAATGGACAATAGGAAGCGATCTATATGTCAGATGCATTTCTTACTTAAAAACACATGTTGGGATCCTTCACTTTGCATCTCTTGCAATGGTTCATGTCAGTGTCAACCGTGAACTGTGTCCATTGCTGGCACAGCGATATTATGTATGCTCAGTTACTGAGGCGTTAGTAAGATAGTGAGGTTTCTGTTCCTCGTCAGACACTTGTACCACTATCATTCAGCTGTGCATGTCGCTGGCCTGCCTTGTTACCTCTGTATGTTTTGTTGAAAGGTTTGCTATATTGAACTTACTGCACAGCAGTTATGTACCACCTAACCTTTTAGCACAGCTATCTGAGCATTTACGATAGTCCTGAAGGTTTGCAGTCAGATACACACCAGTAAAGTTTGCATGGTTCTGAGGGCCTGTGACACTATACTTCCAATATGCACAATACATGCTGTAGTAATGAACAGATCAGCTGGGTAGTGCTCTGTCTTGGCAGCACTTATTGCCAACAGCAAAGATTTTTTAATCTGTCAGGCAACCAGAATCAGGTGGAAAAGATCAACCAAGGGACAGCCTATCTTATATAGTGCTAGAGGATGTTGTGGTGACATAGTCACATCTGCCAATAATACTGTGAATTGTAATGGCTTTCATCTGTCATTGCTACAGGAGACTCAGTGTATGGATGCATGCCCTGGCTTTTGACCCCCATACACATGCCCAACATGCTGCCACAGATGAGATAACAGTGATGTGCTACATGCTCAGTCATAGAATGTTCCTTTGGCCTTCTGAAAAGCCACTTTTGCTTTTTGGACAAGACAGGCGAGCTTTAATGTATGCCCCACCCAAAGCTGCTAGGATTATCTTGCTGTGCTGTGTTTTACTTAATGTGGCTCTTCGCCATGGAATACCAATGGGGTAGATTTTAAAAAGCATTTACTCGAGCAAAACTGGTTTTTGCTCGAGTAAATACACTTTACTCAAGTAAGTGGGCTTTTCAAAATTGCTACAATATATGCCATTGAATTGTCCATAGGATTTACTCAAGTAAGTGCACTTTACTCGAGTAAATAGCTTTTGAAAATTGCTACGTTGTATGTCACATTTACATGCGTAACTCCTTTGAAAATGACCCCCAATGGCTATACAGCCTGATCTCACACCTGATCCCCCATGTGTGCATGCACGAGTCCAGGAGAACACAGTCAGTGGCAGCCAGATTCGCCAGCAGCTTATACAGACACACTTTGCATGATGGCCCTGGACTATCCTTTCCCCGAGCAGGGGGGGTCTGGCTGACTCTTGGTAGGGGCTCCTGTACTCGGTATGCCTTTTCTTTGTTATGCTACTTGCATAAGTAGCTGAATGTGTATACAGAAAACACATATGGCTGCTCATCCAAACTGTTGATGATGGACCATAACAGTGTACATGTAATAAAATATTAACTGTCAATGTGAACTTGTCAACATGTGTGTGACCTTCATTTCAGCCTCTTTGCTATTGAAAAATAGGCATGTCTGCTATAGCTGTGGATACCCTAGCTATGACCATGTGCCATGACAGCCATCATGGATATACCTCTCGCTTACCCTGACAAGTGGATGTCCCACTGCAATCACGTCACTGGAACACATGCTTCAGGTTCAAGCACTGTAAGCTAAATCATGCCCCTGTGGTTCAGGAGTTTACCAGGGACGTAATACTAGGTTCAATAACTGCCACCCCTTTGCTGCATATATAGGGCTGTTCAGCTTGGAGAAGAGACGGCTGAGGGGGGATATGATAGAGGCCTTTAAGATCATGAGAGGTCTTGAACGAGTAGATGTGACTCGGTTATTTACACTTTCAAATAACAGAAGGACTAGGGGGCATTCCATGAAGTTAGCAAGTAACACATTTAAGACTAATCAGAGAAAATTCTTTTTCACTCAACGTACAATAAAGCTCTGGAATTTGTTGCCAGAGGATGTGGTTAGTGCAGTTAGTGTAGCTGGTTTCAAAAAAGGTTTGGATAAGTTCTTGGAGGAGAAGTCCATTAACGGCTATTAATCAATTTTACTTAATCAAGTTTACTTAGGGAATAGCCACTGCTATTAATTGCATCAGTAGCATGAGCTCTTCTTAGTTTTTGGATAACTGCCAGGTTCTTGTAGCCTGGTTTGGCCTCTGTTGGAAACAGGATACTGGGCTTGATGGACCCTTGGTGTTGCGGTTCCTACCGCCCTTCTCATGTTCGGGCTCAGGCCCGCTTACTGTCGCTTCACCTCCCTTAGGAAACCGCTTGAATCCAGGCTCGATAGGGCCGCCGGCTGAGGACTCCCCACGAGGAAGACGCCATTACAGGCCTATTCCTGCTTGGCCCCGCGCACGCGAGAAGAGTCCTCTTAAGCGCACAGCACCCGGAAGCCTGGCTCCGCCTCTCCTACTGACGTCACGCTCTGCTCCAGATTTAACCGGCGTTCAGTCCCTCACTAGACGCCTTGCAACGAGGTTTCCTGCTGACTAGTTGCTTCCTGTTCCTGTTCTTACTTGCTGCTCTCGTTGTCTCCTGGTTCCGGACCCCGGTTTGCCTCACGGACTTCTCGCCAGCTTGCTGCCTGCCCTGATCCTGGTTTGCCTCACAGACTTTCGCCAGCCTGCCGCCTGCCTTGATCCCGGTTTGCCTCACGGACTTCTCGCCAGCCTGCTGCCTGCCCTGATCCCGGTGTGCCTCACGGACTTCTCACCAGCTTGCTGCCTGCCTTGATCCCGGTTGGCCTCACGGACCTCTCGCTAGCCAGCTGACTGCCTTGGTCCCGGTCCGTCCCGGACTCCTGCGCTGGCCACTCACTCTCCTGCTCCCGGGTAGGCTCGCGGCCCTGCCTCCTACCCACGGCCGGCTCAGACCCCGCCTACATCAGTGACCCGCCGGCTACCCAGTCCCCTGTCTCTTCTCTGGCAGCCATTCCTGTACTCTCTGAACCCTCTGGACTATCTTGAACTGTGCTAGTCCCCAGAGCCTGGGTCCCTACAGGCTCCTACCGGGGGGATTCCAGGCTCCGGGTGTTCCTGCCAAGCTCTGACTCCGCCTCCCGGCCTGCTCTGAGAGTACCCGCAGGTCGGCCCAAGGGTCCACCTCTTGCTTGCCCACTGCCCAGTTTGCAAGGCCATGGACCCGGCGGAGGCCCCACTGCCCACTGCCCAGTTTGCAAGGCCCACCTCTGACTCCGCCTCCCGGCCTGCTCTCTGAGTACCCGCAGGTCGGCCCAAGGGTCCACCTCTTGCTTGCCCATTGCCCAGTTTGCAAGGCCCCCCTCTGACTCCGCCTCCCGGCCTGCTCTGTGAGTACCTGTAGGTCGGCCCAAGGGTCCACCTCTTGCTTGCCCACTGCCCAGTTTGCAAGGCCATGGACCCGGCGGAGGCCCCCACTCTACAGGCCATTCCCGGAATGGTGCAGCGCCTCCAACAGCAGCAGCATTGCATTGACGCCCTTGCAGCCACTGTGGAACAGCTGGTCTCCTGCCTGTAGACACCCTCGCCAGATCCACGTCCAGCTCCGCCTCCCGCTCCGGTCTCAGGCCCCACACCAGTGACCCAGTTGCCTGCCCCGACTCGCTATGCTGGGGACACCAAAGTATGCCGAGGCTTCCTGAACCAATGCTACGTCCGGTTCACCCTGCTGCCGGCACAGTTTCCCTCGGACTCCGTCAAGGTGGCCTACATCTTTTCCTTACTGGATGGTAAGGCTTTGGACTGGGCCTCTCCCATTTGGGAGCGGCAGGACCCCCTCCTGCACAACCTCCAAGAATTTGTGCTTAACTTTCGCCAAGCTTTTGATGACCCTGCTCGTCAAACCACAGCTGTGTCTGAACTGTTGCATCTCAGGCAAGGGCTGCGTTCAGTGGCGGACTATACCATAGACTTCCGCACCCTTGCCATGGAGGTCGGTTGGCGGGATGACTGCCTTCGGGGATATTCCTTGAAGGTCTGGCTAGCCGTATCAAGGATGAGCTGGCTGGTCGGGATCTCCCGGATGATCTCAATGATTTAATCGTCATCGCTGGAAGGGTAGATCGCTGGCTCCAGCAACGAGACAAGGAGCCACGCTCTTCCCGAAGGTCTCCCCTGGCTTCCCAAGGACACGCTCGGCCTATGGCCCCCAAGGTGCCACCCGCTTCCGCCACACCCGGGGAGCCAATGCAACTGGGCAGGTCTCCGTTGTCTGCAGAGGAGAAGCAGAGATGCCGGACTCAAGGCCTTTGTCTCTACTGTGGAGGAAAGGGCCACTTCCTTGCCAGATGCCCGGAGCGTCCGGGAAACGCCCGTGCCTAGGTCATTCTGAGGAGCTACTCCTAGGCTCGCGCCTTCATTGATTCTGGGGCAGAGGGTAACTTTATTATAGCGGACTTGGTAGACCAACTATCCTTACCCACATGGCGCCAGGACCCTCCACTCCGCATTTCTTCTATCCGAGGTACCTTGCTCCCTGGGTCCATCTCCTACTGTACGGATCCGCTGACCCTCCAGACCGGTCTGCTTCATACTGAAGAAATCTCGCTGCTGGTTCTGGAACGGGCTGTACACCCTCTGATCCTGGGACTACCGTGGCTGCACCGCCACTCCCCGGTGATTCAATGGGACACACTCCAGTTGACCGAGTGGAGCCCCTTTTGCTTCAATCACTGTCTGCACATACTGCGTCCCCCGTCACCAATCCAGCTCTGCTCGTCCCTTCTGCTTCCAGAGCCATACCAATCCTTTGCAGATGTATTTTCTAAGGAGATGGCTGAGATCCCCGAGCTCTTGGATAGGCTCCAAGGGGCCAAACTCTTCACTAAGCTAGATCTTCGAGGTGCCTACAACCTTGTTCGCATACGCCCCGGGGATGAATGGAAGACTGCCTTCAACACCAGGGATGGGCACTACGAGTACCTGGTGATGCCCTTCGGACTTTGCAATGCCCCGGCAGTCTTCCAAAACCTCATGAACGAGGTCCTGCGTGAGATGTTACACTCACACGTCATCATATACTTGGATGACGTCTTGATTTTCTCCAAGGATCTGGAATCCCATCGTCGACATGTCAGACAAGTGCTACAAGCCCTCAGGGACAACCATCTTTACGCCAAACTCGAGAAGTGCGTCTTCGAGGCAGAATCCTTACCCTTCCTGGGGTACATCATCTCGTCCACAGGCTTCCGCATGGATCCGGAGAAAGTTTCTGCCATCACGAACTGGCCCCGCCCGGGCGGCCTCAAGGCGCTGCAAAGGTTCTTGGGGTTTGCTAACTTTTACAGACATTTCATCCCTCGCTACTCCCACCAGGTCGCCCCCCTGAGTGCTCTGACCCGTAAGGGAGCCAATGTCAAGACTTGGCCCGACATTGCCATCGAGGCATTCGCCGATCTGAAAAAGGCATTCCTGACTGACACCTGTCTCCGCCATCCGGACCCGACATGACCCTTCATAGTGGAGGTCGATGCCTCCAGCGTTGCCGTCGGGGCCGTCCTCAGCCAGCATACCTCTTCAGGTCAACTCTTGCCCTGCTCCTATTACTCCAAGAAGTTCTCGCCCGCTGAAGCCAACTACTCCACTGAGGATAAAGAACTGCTGGCCATCAAGCTCACCTTCGAGGAATGGAGACAGTGGCTCGAGGGGGCTAACCACCCGGTCACAGTATACACCGACCATAAGAACTTGGAGTTTCTGTCCCAAGCCCAACGCTTGAACCCCCGTCAGGCTCGGTGGTCCCTGTTTTTTAGCCGCTTCGACTTCACGCTCCACTACCGTCCCGCGGCCAAGAACGTCGGGCTGATGCCCTGTCCCGGTCCTCTCTGTTGAGGAGGATCCGGAGCCTCCACAGTACATCCTGGATCCCGACAAGGTCCGACTCTCTGCCATGTCCGTCCTCATGCAAGACAGAACCGTGGTTCCCCGACGCCAACGACTGACAGTTTTGCGTTGGGCCCACAATTCTTTTACCGGAGGTCATGCCGGTCAAGACCGAACTCTGGAACTCCTTAACCGGTACTACTGGTGGCCCAACGTGCAACAGGACGTCCGCACATACGTAAACTCTTGCCCTACCTGCGCTCAACAGAAGCCCAGCCCAGGCCTTCCGTGTGGCCTCCTGCAACCCCTTCCGATCCCCACAGAACCATGGACCCATCTCGCTATGGACTTCATGGTGGATCTGTTGCCATCGCATGGGAAGACCGTAATCTGGGTAACTGTGGATCGCTTCTCCAAGATGGCCCACTTTGTGCCCTTATCCAAGTTGCCTTCTGCACCCGAACTGGCCCTTCTCTTTACACAACACATCTTCCGGATCCATGGGCTCCCCCTGGACATTGTCTCTGACCGGGGCCCCCAATTCACCGCTCGCTATTGGAGAGCTCTCTGCAAATGCTTTAAAGTCAAACTCAGTTTCTCTACCGCTCACAGAGCAATGGACAATCCGAAAGGATGAACCGCACCCTAAAAACCTTTCTGCGCGCGTTCATTAACGAGAGACAGGACAACTGGACCGAGCTCCTACCCTGGGCCGAGTTCGCATACAATAACCAGTGCCATGCTGCTACCGGAGCCTCACCCTTCCAGCTGGTGTATGGGAAACAGCTCAAACCTCCGCTACCCATCACCACGCCTAGTGCTTCTCCAGCCGCGCAACTCACCGCTCAGCAACTCCAGTCTCTTTGGCAGGCCACCCAGACCAAGCTGGGCGCCTCTGCTGCCTCGGCCAGACAGGCGGCCAACCATCATCGGCGACCCGCTCCGGTGTACCAGCCCGGGGACCAGGTTTGGCTAAGTACAAAAAACATCCACATGAGACTGCCTTCTAAAAGATTCGCACCCAAGTTCTGTGGACCCTTCCGGGTAGCTGAGAGGGTGGGCCTCGTCGCCTACCGATTACGGTTACCGTCCTCCCTGCTGATCCACAATGTCTTCCACGTCTCCCTGCTAAAACCTTTGGTCCTCTCACGCTTCCACCGTCGACTCCCGGACACTCCCGCTACACCCGAGTCAGAGGATCCCACGTTCCAGGTATGCGACGTGATTGACGTGCGCTTTTTCAATCGGAGATGGGAATACCTTCTGGCCTGGGAGGGTTGCGGCGACGAAGATAATACCTGGGAACCCGCTCGCAACATCCTGGACAAGTCCCTTCTTCGACAGTTCCACCTGGACCACCCGGACAAGCCTGGTCCTATGAAGAGGGGCCGTAAAGGGGGGGTACTGTTGCGGTTCCGACCGCCCCTCTCATGTTCGGGCTCAGGCCCGCTTACCGTCACTTCACCTCCCTTAGGAAATCGCTTGAATCCAGGCTCGATAGGGCCGCCGGCCGAGGACTCCCCACGAGGAAGACGCCATTACAGGCCTATTCCTGCTTGGCCCCGCGCGCGCGTGAGAAGAGTCCTCTTAAGCGCACAGCACCCGGAAGCCTGATTCCACCTCGCCTACTGACGTCACGCTCTGCTCCAGATTTAACCGGCGTCCAGTCCCTCACTAGATGCCTTGCAACGAGGTTTCCTGCTGACTAGTTGTTTCCTGTTCCTGTTCTTACTTGCTGCTCTTGTCTCCTGGTTCCAGACCCCGGTTTGCCTCACGGACTTCTCGCCAGCCTGCAGCCTGCCGCTGCCTTGATCCCGGTTTGCCTCACGGACTTCTCGCCAGCCTGCTGCCTGCCCTGATTCCGGTTTGCCTCATGGACTTTCGCCAGCCTGCCGCCTGCCTTGATCCCGGTGTGCCTCATGGACTTCTCACCAGCTTGCTGCCTGCCTTGATCCCGGTTGGCCTCACGGACCTCTCACTAGCCAGCTGACTGCCTTGGTCCCGGTCCGTCCCGGACTCCTGCGCTGGTCACTCACTCTCCTGCTCCCGGGTAGGCTCGCGGCCCTGCCTCCTACCCACAGCCGGCTCAGACCCCGCCTACATCAGTGACCCGCTGGCTACCCAGTCCCCTGTCTCTTCTCTGGCAGCCATTCCTGTACTCACTGAACCCTCTGGACTATCTTGAACTGTGCTAGTCCCCAGAGCCTGGGTCCCTACGGGCTCCTCCCGGGGGGATTCCAGGCTCCGGGTGTTCCTGCCAAGCTCTGACTCCGCCTCCCGGCCTGCTCTGTGAGTACCCGCAGGTCGGCCCAAGGGTCCACCTCTTGCTTGCCCACTGCCCAGTCATAACACTTGGTCTGACCCAGCATGGCAATTTCTTATGTTCTTACATGTAGACATAATGGAGTTGATAGAGTGGGGAAGTAGCTTAAATGTACATTAAATAGCAGCATGTTCTTTTTTGCCATTCAGCGTAGCCACAATAGAGCACACATCAGACATGTTTATTATTACATCTTCCATTACCGCTTTGCTGAAGCTTACAGTGATGAGTGCGTAACTTACTGCAATGTGTACATGTCTAGGTAATCGAGTTTGCATTACCCTTTCTGAATGCATGCACCCCTACATGGATGCACTATATTCAATGACTGCTGCCAAATGTCCCACAATTGATGTGCACAAGGGCTAGCTCTTGCCAGTGCTGATGTGATGATTGTGTGGTAGGCATTCTCTGCTATGTATGTGATAAAGCATATGCAGGATAGTGAAGGCACAGCAGTGCAAGAACTACTGTACAGCCTTGACTTCATCAGTCACAGCACACTGCGGGGCCGATGCAATAAAAAGCGCAGAAAGTGGATGCTGAAAAGTCAGCTCCCGCTTTCTTAATGCACGCATGGCGCCCGCAAGGGGGACACCATACTATACCCAAATTAGGGGGCCATGCTAGCAAGGAGGTGCTAGGGTCACTTGCGCGACCATAGCGCCCACTTGCTAACATGACCCCGCCGCGGCTGCCGGTTATGAAAACCGACGCTGATAAACCTCCATTCTGTCTACATGTATATATGCAACAAAGGGGTCCATTTTCATTACTGGCAGACGGCCAGTTATGAAAACCGATGCCGAGTTTACCGGTGTTGGTCTTCATACCTTAGCGGTCTACCGAGGTATTTTTTTTTTAAGTAAAAAAAAAAAAAAGTACAGAAAAGGATTTTTTCTGCTTTTCTGTACTTCTTTTACATGCGCTCAGCTAATAACTCCTGCTCTAGGCAGGCGTTAATATCTGAGAGCTAAATGTGCGTCTGAGACGCACACTTTTTTTTTTTAATGCAGAGTGAATGAGTAATAGCGTCATTCACATGCATTTGCATGTGATGAGCGCTATTGCATTCACTCCGCATCAGTCGCGCGTTAAATAAGCGCTAATCCCCCCTATTGCATTAGGGGTGGATTAGTGCCTATTTAACCCGCGTCTGAGTGCAGGTTATAGAGTATGCTCGGCTGAGCGCACTGTATTGCATCGGCCCCTGTGACTGTACACTTAACAACCAGTGTGACAGCTGGCAGATCTTTGATCTGAAAAGATAAGAACATACATGCGTACCATTTACAGACCTTACCTCTGTCTCACAAATCGCATCACTGTCATATGCATATGCCTGGTTCTTATAAGGTCAGTCTTGTTAATGAGGCATATAGACTCATGTGCACCTTCACTATGCCAAGATCTTTGTTCCTGCAACATAAGCTTAATATGGTGGAGTCCAGCTACACTGACCACTTTTCATTCGGCATGTGTTATGTGTGAGGGCCCTCGCCAGCACATACTCAGTTACACAGCAGTGTTAAGCTAGGGAACACATGGGATGGCTACTACATAATGATTCATAATCAATGGGAGTGATAATATAGAGCTTCTGCTGCTGCACATCCTTGTGTGAATGTCAGTGTACTGCGTAACATCCTCAAACCAGACGACTCATCAGTAATTGCTGCAACCTTAAAGGACAGTAAATAATTCAGTTGCCTGCTAAGTTCCTATACACTGTATGCAGTGACTACTGTAAGCCTTTCTGAATACACAAACAGTGGTCAGTTGAAGCACTTATGATCGTACAGGCTACCTACATAGTCGCAGGCAGTCCTTGCTGTTTTTCTGGGGCTACAGCTCCCACAACATTCACGCATTTTTCAGGCTGCCTCAGGTGCTTACGGTGTATGCATCTTCAAAAGCTGCTATAAACTGGGTATGAATGCATGCAGGGGCCCATTAGGCCAGAATCCAGTAAGTAAATCTGATATAGGGCACACACACCTGTGTTTCCTGTAAGCTGCGATACTGAATATTTGTGGAGGAAGGAGTTGCACTGACTCGTTTGCTGTAAGGTCACCCAGAGCAGCGTTGCCCTTATTCACAAACATTGCATTAACATAGGCCTTAATAACGAGTTTCTGCTGGGATAGAAACATGTAATCAGTACTGGAAACATAGTGAATGTAGTTCTGGGTAAATGCTGTTCTATGTGTGCCTTGATTCACTCACTGTTGCGTTTCACATAGCTTCTTCAGTGTACTCCCTTGGCCTGCAATTATATATAGATTTTGCATGGGTGTTGTATTTGTTATGGTTTTGGACACTCCAATATTTGGGGCTGCTTTATGGAATGGTGGCTGTCTGTAAATGTTGGACCTGTGATGTGAAAGTATATGGACACGGCTACAAGTGCTCTTAAAAGTGTCATTCGTGTTTTGCAAGCCTTACATTCATCATTTATATGTTCTGTTTTTGCAAGAGCTGAGGTGTGCAGGTTGCCCATGGTCACATATGACATGTGTACGCTAAGTTACCAGATGTGCTGCATGTTTTGCCATTTTGCCTCATGTCCTCACTAACCCTACAATGTATTTGTTGAAAGTAGTTGTAGTATGGCAATTCCTGCAGTGGTTAGGTTTGGGGTAACCTTCACACCTTGACGATACTCTTTACAGTAACAGCTGGGTGCAGGTACAGGTAATCAAATTGGCAATGGCTGACTGCATGTAGTACAGAATGGAGAGGTTCTGTTAATAAAGCACAATTGCTGACCTCTAACAGATGTTCTCCTACGTCCAAATAATCGTAGTCATCACAGAAGGGTGACATAATTGGAGTCTGTCATGGAAAGTTTTAGTGAAAGGTTCAACATACTTAGAAGGGCACAGTGAGCATGCCAAGCATGCCAATAGCCACGCAGCCACGCGTGGTCCCTCTTCATTCTGCTAACATACACCAGCAGACTATGAATAAATCTACAATACCTGGATGGAGACCCATACTCAGCGGGGATGGTGGGCCATTTTAATGAGCACTAACATGCAGCTGTCATAGCAGAACACCTGATACAAGTAAACAACTTTGCTGTTTCCTACGACAAGCCAGGTGGGAGTCCTGACAGATGGCAGATTACCAAAGGACAAGTTGCCCCCTTGACTATTGTATGCAACACGCACCTAAGCAGTTGACAACCAGCACAACAACTGCTGTGTTTGAGGCCTCAAGGGAGGCAGCATGAAGCTATACACTGGTCTATAGGTGTTAAGATTTGCCTTCTTAAGCTGGGAAAAGTTAATGCTGGACAGACAAGCAGAATTTACTGTGATAGTGTAGATCTTTCTGTGCACAGTATTACGCAACTAATGTGTGTAAAGAAATGCATGTTGCAGCCATGGAATCTCTCGGAAATGTGGCATGCATGGAAGTTGGCTACCAAGGCTGCCATGGCTCTAACTGAGTGCCTGTTGGACAAGGCCTCCAAGTGGAAGGCTTGTCTGCTCTTTGCATAAGGAGACACAGTGCAACAACTTGTTGAACAGGATGTACTTGCCCCCGGCAACCCCAAATATGTTCTTATCATAGGACAGAAAGAGTTGCGTGGAATGGCTGTGCGCCACTGTGCAATGCAGGTAAAAGACTACAGCACGCTTCAGTGTAGCATGTGGAGATTCTGTTTCCCTTGGTGGGAATATGTCCTTGCAAAGAAGGTGGGTAGGACAAAGGACCAATTGAGATGGAAATAACAGCATCGTATCATATATAAAAGTTGTATAGGCTGAAAATGTCTATAACGCCTGAAGCTCACTGACCCTGCCAGCACAGGGCATTGCTCCCACAAACATGACTTTTCAGGTCATATGTTTCGGCTTGCAGGAGCGCATAGGCTGTAATCGAGTTTGCATTAGGCTTGTGAGCACCATGTAGAGGTCCCAACACACAACACGAGGATGCAGAGGGTGACTGATTTGCGGAAAGCCCCTCTAAAAAAGGCCCACCAAGGCCATCACAGGTGGCAAGCACTGATTGTACTCCTGAGCACTAGCATCCAAGTGGTCAGCTAGCCAGAATCAGAGAGGATCGATAGACAGTCAAGTAGCTTCGCTGTGTGGCAGGGTAAAGGGTCCGAGGCTTTTTCACCACACCAGGTGAAGAACATCATCCACTTCAAGTGGTAAGACTTGCTGGTGGAAGACTTTCGGGCAGGCACCACTACCTGTGACACATTTAGGGCCAGCGACTGGAGGTTCTGGTGTTGCAAGTTGGCGTAATGCTGAGTGAAGAGGTTTGGACAGGTGCCCATGCAAATGACCTCCCTTATTGACAGATCGCACACAGTTTGGAACGGAACCTGGTGTTGCCAGTACTGGACAATGAATATCATAGTGTCCCTGTGCTGTTTGAGCTTGGCCAAAGTCTTCCCCCACCAGTGGAAGAGGGGGCCTCATCCCCATGGTCGTGCTAAGGCGTCAAAAGATGGTTCACCATTCTCTTTGTACATGGAGCAAAAGTGGCTAACTTAGCATTAGCAGGGATAGACAAAGAGATGAATGTACCAAACCACCCTCAGGTGTAAAGATATAGGCCCAAACAGCCAACTTCAGCAAAACTTGTGGGTCTGTACATTCCGGCTCATACGGTCCACTACAATGTTTGGCCTGCCTGCAAGGTACACTGTTGTAAGAGCATGTCCCTGCATAGGGACCAAGGCCAGATCTACACTGACTCCTCCCACAATTGTTAGGAGGCGGTGCCACTCTGCTATTTGCTGTGTCACATAGCAATGTGCTTGTCTGTCATGATCAATACTGTCTTGGTGTCCACATGACCATGGAATGCGGAGAGGACATACATGATTGCATGCAGTATACATCCTCTGTACATACAGCATCCACATGCCCTCCCAAATCCAGGTTGGAGACACAATAGTACAAAATAACTTTGGGGGACAGTACCAGAAAAGGATGTTCCCTCTCCAAGTAGGGCACATGCTCTCACCCCTCTGTAAGGGGAGAGGTAACATCAGCAAGTGCCAAGAGGGTCATGGAGGCCTGGAGACATTGTGAATGGAGCATCCACTGGGCCACACACATGTACAGGGCGATCAACTGGGTACCGTGTGGCCACACTGCCATGTGGGCCAGGAGGTGCATAATCTGGTGGACAGAGATAAATGAGCCGGCCCGATGGCCATGGCGACTGGACGTTACTGAGGGAGAAAGGCTCTGGCCAGACAGTTGTGCATAAGGGGCCCAATGAACTGCAGCAGAGGGTTCAGTGTGAGGTATGATTATGGGAAGATGATCACTAATCCCAGTGATGGTAGCAGCTTGGCTGTGAAGTTGAGGACCCGCAGGGCACCCTCCTACGTGGTTATCTGGACAAGGCTTTTTTCCAAGTAGGGGAAGAGGTCTAGGCCTCTGTGGTGCAGTTGAGCCGACACCACTGCCAGCAATTTGTTAACAGCTGCAGGGTACGGCCCACACGAACAACAACACCCGGTTGTGGAAATGTGTGTGCGGCACAGTGAAACAGCGCCATTTCCTGTGAGGAGGGTATATGGCCAGCGCGTCCATGAGGCGTTTGCTTAGGGCAGCGAGCTTTAGCTAACCAAGAGCAGCGGCAAAGAGCATTAGAGATTATTTGGTCCGTGAGTAGCGCACACTTCTCATGGCCCAGAGAAGAACAGCAAATGAGGTAGGGGGAATGGAGCTGAAACCGGCGGCTGATCCACAACCGGGGGAGAGTGGGCAAAAGGCCGAAGAGGCCTTGGCCCCCAACTCCCCTTACCCCGGCCTTGATGTGGACTTATGCATCGCACTCTTTCATGCGTGTTTTTAACGTTATAATGTAAACTGAAATGATATGTAACATTGCTACATGAATTTCAGTATATAAAAATGTTAAATAAATAAATAAAATAAGTTATGTGCTTTGCCCGTTACATCCAAGGTTTTGCATAGGATCCCTCCCTCTGCCTATCATGCTTTCTCAATCAGGGATATATGGGTAAAATTATGTCCTAAAGATATTTAGCACCAAACAAAGCATTATGTAGGTCCAACAATCAGGAGAAAAGATAACTGAGATCATGGTTTGATCTAGGCAGCATTACAATTTAGATTGTCTCCAAATCAAGTAAGGATCCCATACAGGGAGAAAGCGGTTGAGCTTTAGATGTTTTATGGCAGTAAGTTTACTTAATGTACATATCCTGTCCAAACGGGAGATCACTCCCTGTCTCGTTGGTAGATAAGACTGTCTCCAAAATAAAGCTATTTCCATTCTGGTAGTGATGCAAAATTGTCGACACAGAGCTTGGGTATTTAGATTTTGGTTTGGGAGTGGAAGACTCAATAAAGTTGATTCTCTGGATAGCTTGACTGTATTTTGTGATATCTGAGTTAGAATAGCAGATATCTGGTGCCAAAGAGTTTGGATAGGAGAGTAATCCCACCACATATGCAGGAAGGTACCTTGAGCAGAACAGCCCCGCCAACATTGATCGCTTGTGAAAGGACAGAATTTGTGCATCCTGGCTGGAGTATAGTACCACCTAAACAATAATTTATTTCCATTCTCGAGTAGTGTGGAGGATATGGAAGACTTCTTGATAGACTGGAAAACAAGAGACCAGTCATCTGCACTTATTGTAGGTCCTAAATCCTGTTCCCAAGTTTTTATGTGAGCAGGCTTGCTCTTTAGCCATACATTCAATAATACATAGATTTTAGAAATCAGGCCTTTCATGCTGTGGGCCTGTGAGCAATAACCTTCAAAAAAGGATTATTCGGGGATAAGAGAGATTTCACCTGTAGTTCAGAAATAGTGTTTGATCTGGAGATAGGGAAGGAATTCAGGTTGGGGGAGTAAATATTTAACCTGTAGGTCGTTAAAAGCAAGTGTCTTACCATTCACAAATATCTGATCAAGTCGGCATATCCCATGTTTTGAAAGTCACGAGGGATAAACAGGGAGCAAACAATAGGTTGTGAAATAGAAAGGTAGACTGGAAGTAGGATGCTAGACCTATCAAGCAATGTTTCCAGGTGGTCCATAAATTCAGAGTGTGTTGGGTAGTAGGAGCTAAATTGGGGCAGTGGCGCCAGGAGCACCTTGGTTGCCAGGGGATCGCCTGCAGTGGCATATCTTGAAGGTAAAATTGTTCCAGTTGAACCCATTGCTTAATTGATTTAGAATTGTAACAATCGATAAACGGGCACAACTGGGCGGCTGTGTAGTACCATTGTAAATTGGGTACCTCTAGACCACCTTCGGATTTAGGCTGGTATTGAGTAGTACGTGCAATCTTAGGAGGTCTACATTTTCAAATAAACCTGAAACGTTTATTTTGCCAGGTTTGCAGGACTGTATTGGGTATCGTACTGGAAGAGTCTGGAATAAGTAGAGGAGTCTAGATAAAACATTAATTTTTATAGTTGAGATCCTCCCTAGCCATGTTAGTGTGAGACAGTCCCAGTTTTCTAGGTCTTGACCCACTTTCTTAAGGAGTGGGACATAATTTAAAGAGTAAAGGTCCTCCAGGTATCTGCTGATATAAATGCCCAGATATCTGAGCTTGTGCTGTGCCCATTTGAACGGGTGGTGCGGTTGCAAGATACTAGGTGCGAGTCACAGGAAATGTTGAGGAGCTCTGACTTTTCCTAGTTAATTTTAAAGCCAGAAACAGCATTGAAAGACACCAGTTTAGATTCAATTTCTGATAGTGAATTATGGGGATTGCTAATCATGAATAAATATCATCTGCAAACAATGATTACTTGAATGACTGGGGTCCCAGTTTGGAACCAGAAATTAGAGGGCTATTCCTTATGATTATGGTTAATGGCTCTAGAAAAATAGCGAAGAGTATGGGTGAGAGGGGGGCTACCTTGTGTTGTGCCCCTTTTGACTTCAAAGGTGTCGGAGTACCCACCATTAATTTTTAGACAAGCTTTGGGGTTGTGATAAAGGGAGCTCAGCCAATTCTGAAAATGAATCCTGAATCCCATTTTATTTAAGGTAGTGAATAGAAATTGCCAGTGAACATATTGAATGCCTTTTTAGCTTTTATAGCTAGTAGGAGGATCACAATATGGTTTTTGTGGGCCCTCCATATGATGATCAGAATTTTACAAACATTGTCACTGGCCATTCTACCTGGGATAAATCCTGCTTGATCTTGGTGGATGATTTGGGAAATGAAACAATTAAGACGGTCTGCCAGTATTTTAGCTAATAATTTTAGGTCCAAATTTATCAGAGATATTGGTCTGTATAAACCACACATGGAAGGGACCCGGCCAGGCTTAGCTATGAAAGTAATGCCAGCAATATTAGAATCTGGTAACAAAGTTCCTCCATTACGTAGGTAATTGAAGACGTTCTGTAGATGTACTACTAGTTAGGGGCAATCTGCTTATAAAATGTAGTATTAGGCCATCAGAGCCTGGGGCCTTGCCACGTTTAAATTTTTAATGGCAGCGAGGATCTCTGGAGTAGTAATTTCACAATCCAAGGATTCCATCATAGCCTCGGAAATTTGCGATAATGGGACTGGGTTCAAGTATTTCTTTATTGCCTCTGTGGTTATTGAGGTGTCAGCGCTATATAGGGATTGGTAAAATGTTAGGAATTGTTTCCTGATTTCTGTATTAGTTGTAAGAATCTGTCCTGCAGCATTTTTGATCTTTAAGATGTGGTTTTGAAATGTGATTTTTTAAAATGTATTTGCTAGGAACTTGCCTGCTTTTTCTCCTCCTTCAAAATATTCCTGCCTGGTTAATTTCCAAGTGGTGGGAAATTCTAGAGGTCTCTAAGCATTGCAGTTCCTCTCTAGCCTTGACAAACTGAGAAAAATTTTATTTAGAATTATTTATGGAGTGTTTATGTGAGAGAACTTGAATTTTTTGGCGAAGTGAGGTGCATATTGCTACTTCCTGGTGTTTCAGAAAAGAGGAGCAGGAAATAAATAAACCCCAAACATAGGCCTTGAAGCAGTCCCAGACTATGATCGGGGAAGCCACTGAGTGCTCATTGTCCAGAAAGAAATCTTGGATAGCGAGGGTGACGGTTTTAATGTAAGCTGTGCCTTGTAGAAGGGAGTCATTGAGATGCCAACATTTTTTCCTGTTATTGTAGTGGTCAAACAACATATCTATAGAAATAGGGGCATGGTTAGACCAGGAGATGATGCCTACTTCTACTTTTCTGTTATGAGTTAGTGATTTGTCTACAAAGAAGTAATCTATTCTTGTATAAAGGTCATGTGTTGCTGAGTAAAAAGTGTAGGACCTAGATTTGGGGTCGATATCTGGCGGAGGCACCAGATATCGATCAGCTGTAAATCCTCCCCAAGGGTTTTCAATGCAGCTGTGTGAGATGTATCTAAGGAAGAGGTACCCTTTGAAGTATCAAGACTTGGAGACAAAGCTACATTAAAATCCACTCCCAGGATTAGGGCCCCAGTGCAATATGTAAGGATGAGTGGTTGCAGTTTTCTAAGGAAAGCAGCCTGCTCTTTGTTAGGAGCATAAATATTAATAAGGGTGTATGGTAATCCATTAACCACGATATATAGGACAAGGTTGTTATGCGCCCCACCTGCAGTCATCCCGTGCACGGGACTGCTCACCTTCAGGGTCACACAGCAGGTCCCGGTCCTGTCTCCGTCGCGGCCCTTGCAAGTCCAGCTAGGCCCCGACATCCCGCGGCAGTGGTCGCCGGGCCTTCAGTCACACGTCGGGGGCCTCACGCCAGACCTCGGCAAATCAGCAGCTAGCCACGCCCCTATGCACGCGTGGACCAGCTGCCCTGATGTAAGTTCCAGGGCAGGGCCTAGTTCTGAGGCGCACCCTGATTGAACTCCTGTTATAAGGAAGTTCCTGGCCTCACTTCCTTGACTTGGCATGTGACGCAATGCTTAAGGTGATGAGACCTTAATCTGAAGGTTGTGGGTTCAAGTCCTACTCTTGGCACTTCTTAGAATTGATTCCTTGTTCGTGGGTCCTAGCCCCACATATCCTTGATTCCAAGAACACTTGTTTCCTAGCTTGTGGGTTCAAGCTCCCACTTCAAGAATTCCAAGAGCATCTACATGACGGGTTGGTTTGTTCCTGAGATTGCCCTTGCTTGTGTTCCTAGTCTTGTTCCTGTGTTTGTTGTTTGTCTTACCTTGGACTGACTTTCTGGTAATGACCTGCTGCCTGCCAAAGACCTCAGCCTCCTATTTGACCTTGCCTGACCTCTGGATTGTGACCCTTGCTTTGTTGACCACTCCTCTGACTGATTCTTGGACTTTGACCCTGCTCGCCTGACCTTGCTTGATTCTGGCTCTGTCCCTAGTCTTGTCCTCACCAACTCTATTCTGGTTTGCTGTCCTCCAACTTGTTTCCAGCTTTAAACCCGATAGTGCTCTCCCAGTGTCTGTGGGCTCGCTGGACTCTCACTCTCCCAGGAGACCCTGTGAGGCCCATCTAAGTCCCAGCGGCCTGGGGGAGACCTTGGGCTTCCAATAGTGAAGATCTACACTGCTTCTGTCTCCTTCTGTGCTCCGCCCCTATGGCCAATCCCTGTACTGCCATAGGACAGGAGTCCACCACAGAGCGCAACAAAGGTACCTTCCTTTCGGGTCAGAAATGCATAGGGTGCACTCACATATGAAGTTTTTGGAGGACAGAATACAGTCCTCTGTATATTTTGCGGACTTATTGCATTGGGGTGAAGAATTGTTGGGGAAATTTAGGAGACTTAAGCAGGTATTCATAGCGATGGGAGAAGTGTGAAAATGAACTCGTATTCATTCAGTCTCAGTTCTCGGAATAGTAAACTTCTCTTGTATGGTGAGTTAAGCCCCTTGGTGTTGATGGAGGTTATATGAAATGGCGGCATTTACTTTGTCAATGATAAGAAAGTTCTAGAATATGTCAGTGCTACCAAGGTGCTCAAGGGTATATGTCACAAAGAGCTTTATGGGGATTAAAGTTATGTTTAATTTTCTGTACAAGGAAGCCTCTTGAAAACACCAGTTGGAGATAATAATTGATGCAATTGTCCCATCGCTATCAACATGTTTAAAATAGAATAGTATATCCCTTAGGAATGCTATTAGAAAAAACAAACAGGCAGCATAACCCCGGCCCAATATACCCTGCTTCCCCCCTAGTTGGAACTGGTCTGCATGTTCCTCCTCGCAGACCATCGCAGCACCTTTCCTGGGAGGAATTGTCATCATCTGCAGAGTGGAGTCCCAGCGTTGCTCTTATGCACTGATACATAGTAGTGCAGTATAACCAGTCAACGTCAGATATGCCACATAAGTAAATAGAGAAGCCTAGATGAGAGGCAACGGTAAGAAGAAAGTACCATACTGTAAGATTCCTGACCAACAATTATGAGGTTACCCAATTTTGTAGTTTATGTCCTCTGGAATTGCATAAGTGGACTCAGGTTGTCCCATGGCTGGATGCAGGCCCCCAGAATGTCAGCAGAGCCTGCTATTCCATTTTCTCACTCTCTGCCACTGAGGGAATGACGGAATGTGGCACTCGCCTTAGCCTATTTTGCCGTCTTAGCCAGCGTAGTGGAGCTAGCAAAGCCTCTTGCAGATAGAATTGCAGGAATATCTTCAGGGGATTGTAATTTATAAGAAATGCCTTCAATAGCAAAAGAGAGTCCGAATGGATACAGCCATCTGTATTTAACATTTCCTGCTCTTAAGAATGCAGTAACCTCCTTTAAGCTTTGTTTATTTTGAAGCGTGGCCTGGGAGAGATCTGCAAAAATGGAGATTTCTTGGTCCTCCCAGAGCCAGATATTTTGTTTTCTGGCTGCTAATGCCACCAGTTCCTAAGTAGAAAAATCGCTGAAGCAAACCACGATATCACAGTGGCGGTTGGCAACCGGGGCGCGGAGAGCGCAATGTGCCCTATCGAGCTTGATATTGGGGGGGGGGGGGTTATATTCAGCCTCGATGTTAGATGTTGTTAAGAGGAACTGGCAGAAATGTACAATTAGTGCTTTGCAGTCCTCATTCCCCGGCGATTCATTGAAACCCCGGAAGTGCAGGTTGCTTCTTCGCGCTCATTTCTAGGTCAGCCAATTTTGTCTTTATTTTTTTATTATCTTCCTGCAAGTCGGTACAAGTGGATTTAAAAGTTTTGGCCAATCTAAATGGGCAATCTAAACTGGTGTCCAGATCGTCTAACCAATTACTCAGTGTAGCTATGTCCTCCCGTATTTCTGCCATATGCTTGAGCATTTCTTGTCAGTACATTTTTATGTCTTTTCTCAAGTCTGATAACCACTCACAGAATTCTGTTCTGGTTGCTATTTCAGAGTCCGAGATATCGATGGGATCCGGCCGGCTTCTGCTTCCTCTGTATGCGGTATGGCGACGCCATCTTGGGTCTCGTCAGCATCCTCATCTTGTCCCTTGGCTAGAGTCACTCCATCTTTGCAGTAGGAGAAGTGCTTAAAATCAATATTTTTATGTTTGGAGGACATGCCATCGCAGGTAGTAGAACCCATGTCCCAGTTGTGAGTGGGCCACATTTTCAATGGGGCATGCTGAAAGCAGAGCTGGTTTTTCACACTGGAGGGTAACCAATCACAAGGGATGGCAGAGAGTATGGTGCAGCATAGCCTAAGTTTAGCTGCAACCCATGTCACGCAATAGCCAGGACACAGTGTTATGCGTTCACATGAGACAAACGTTGTGCAGACACAGTCTGCACCCCACCAGAGGGCATGTCTCCGTGGGCATGGAGATCTAGCTTCCACTCTCTCACCCCCCTTAAACATACCATACAGTTGCTATGCCAGACTAGTAGCACTGTTGTAAGCCACTATAAGGTGGGCAGCTACACAGCACAAGCAACACCCTTGTTCATTGTGGGGTAGATTTTCAAAAAGCGTGCCTTCACGTGCTTTTGTTGGCGCATCAGGCGCAAACAAAAGTACGCTGGATTTTAGTAGATACGCGCGTAGCCGTGCGTATCCGCTAAAATCCTGGATCGGCGCGCGCAAGGCTGCCGATTTCGTGTAGCCGGCGCGCACCAAGCCGCGCAGCCTGCCGCCGTTCCCTCCAAGGCCGCTCCGAAATCGGAGCGGCCTCGGAGGGAACTCGCTTTTGCCCTCCCCTCACCTTCCCCTCCCTTCCTCTATCTAACCCACCCCCCCGGCCCTGTCTAGACCCCCCCTACCTTTGTCGGGGGATTTACGCCTCCCGGAGGGAGAAGTAAATCCCCGCGCGCCAGCGGGCCGCTAGCGCGCCGAGACGCGACCTGGGGGCGGTTCCGGAGGGCGCGGCCACGCCCCCGGACCGCCCCGGGCCAAAACCATGCCCCCGGGCCCGCCCCCGAAATGCCGCGTCCCGCCCCCAACACGCCGCGCCAATCCGACACGCCCCCGACACGCCCCCCTCGAAAAACCCCAGGACTTACGCGAGTCCCGGGGCTCTGCGCGCGCCGGTAGGCCTATGGAACATAGGCGCACCGGCGCGCAAGGCCCTGCTCGCGTAAATCCGGGCGGATTTACGCGAGCAGGGCTTTTAAAATCCGCCCCTGTGTGTTTAGAGTCTGTGGCATTGTACTGCATATAGTGGAGGCACAATGCTAATGGCAAATGGTCATGCTATAGCTGTAAGTGTGTACCAACCTTAAGCCTTCCCCATTAAGACTATTAACATTTGCAAGCCACAACATGTACAAAGTAATAAAAAGGCATGTGTACAATAGTGAAGTATGTCACTTACTATAGGGTGTTTAGCTTGCTCTGCTGAACATGGAAACACACTATTCTATCCCTATGCTACCAGGATATGGAGCGTATGCATGTGTGCTGACAAAAATGTATGTCCACACCAGCACAATGACTTTTTCTTCTGCTTCTAGGGCTAGGCACAACATATACCACATGAGAACTAGCATTCTTGAAGCCCAAGTATGTGATTAGCTAGGCATGGTAATAATCACATACTTGTGAATTTTAATGGCAACGAACCCTGTACTTGCAGTATTACTTGACTGCACTGTCAAGTAAAGATCTTGACACACCTTACTAGAAACAGTGGGTGAAAAAATGACCATACTTCACAACATAGTCCATAAAATATTTTTACTCTGTCACTGTAACTTCTATGTTGTGACATATACTACCATTCCTACATATATTACCATCACATTTACTCTTGTTACCATCTTGACACTGCTGGTTAGGGATGTGAATCGTGTCCTCGATCGTCTTAACGATCGATTTCGGCTGGGAGGGGGAGGGAATCGTATTGTTGCCGTTTGGGGGGGTAAAATATCGTGAAAAATCGTGAAAAATCGAAAAATCGCAAAACCGGCACATTAAAACCCCCTAAAACCCACCCCCGACCCTTTAAATTAAATCCCCCACCCTCCCGAACCCCCCCCAAATGACTTAAATAACCTGCGGGTCCAGCGGCGGTCCGGAACGGCAGCGGTCCGGAACGGGCTCCTGCTCCTGAATCTTGTTGTCTTCAGCCGGCGCCATTTTCCAAAATGGCGCCGAAAAATGGCGGCGGCCATAGACGAACACGATTGGACGGCAGGAGGTCCTTCCGGACCCCCGCTGGACTTTTGGCAAGTCTCGTGGGGGTCAGGAGGCCCCCCACAAGCTGGCCAAAAGTTCCTGGAGGTCCAGCGGGGGTCAGGGAGCAATTTCCCGCCGCGAATCGTTTTCGTACGGAAAATGGCGCCGGCAGGAGATCGACTGCAGGAGGTCGTTCAGCGAGGGTTCCGGCGCCTCGCTGAACGACCTCCTGCAGTCGATCTCCTGCCGGCGCCATTTTCCGTACGAAAACGATTCACGGCGGGAAATCGCTCCCTGACCCCCGCTGGACCTCCAGGAACTTTTGGCCAGCTTGTGGGGGGCCTCCTGACCCCCACGAGACTTGCCAAAAGTCCAGCGGGGGTCCGGAAGGACCTCCTGCCGTCCAATCGTGTTCGTCTATGGCCGCCGCCATTTTTCGGCGCCATTTTGGAAAATGGCGCCGGCTGAAGACAACAAGATTCAGGAGCAGGAGCCCGTTCCGGACCGCTGCCGTTCCGGACCGCCGCTGGACCCGCAGGTTATTTAAGTCATTTGGGGGGGGGGTTCGGGAGGGTGGGGGATTTAATTTAAAGGGTCGGGGGTGGGTTTTAGGGGGGTTTTAGTGTGCCGGCTCACGATTCTAACGATTTATAACGATAAATCGTTAGAATCTCTATTGTATTGTGTTCCATAATGGTTTAAGACGATATTAAAATTATCGGACGATAATTTTAATCGTCCTAAAACGATTCACATCCCTACTGCTGGTTCATCCTTAACTTCACCCACACTGTAGATGCTGACTATGTTATGTGTTGCCCTTTAAGCTATAGAGTAGCTTCACAGACACACGCATATAAGCAGGAGATAGCTAACTGTATGGTATGTAAAAGAGGTATGCAGAGCCAGCAGTCAAGGGCCCCAGTAAGGGGCTTCTTATGAACCTCTGCATTGCCCCTTCACATGCATACACATAGCTATGAAATGCCTACGCCATATGCTCCTGCTTGCTACATGATGTCTGCCATTTGGAGTATGCAAGGTCATGTAGATGGCAAACTGTGGCTGACAAAATTAAAGCTAAAAGAACAGCATACAAGAAATATAAAAGATCCCAAAGGGAGGAGCACAAAGAAGAATATTTGATTCAACTGAGGGAGACAAAGAAATTAATCAAGTTGGCAAGAAGTCAAGCGGAAGAGAGGATTGCCAAGGAGATAAAATATGGTGACAAAACATTTTTCAGATACATCAGCGAAAAGAGAAAAGTCCAAAGTGGTATAGTGAAATTGAAAGGTGGAAATGATCAATGTGTGGAGAGAGATGAAGAAATGGCAGAAATATTAAACGAATACTTCAGCTCTGTGTTCACTAAAGAAGACCCTGGAGAAGGACCATCTCTACACAACAAGAAACTGGAGGGAAGTGGAACAGATGAAAATCCATTTACAGTAGATAATGTATGGGAAGAGCTAAAGAATCCGAAAGTGGACAAAGCCATGGGGCCTGATGGGATTCATCCAAGGATACTGAGGGAGCTCAGAGATGTGCTGGCGGGACCGCTGTGCGACCTGTTCAATAGATCCCTAGAAACGGGAGTGGTGCCGAGTGATTGGAGAAGAGCGGTGGTGGTCCCGCTTCACAAGAGTGGGAACAGAGAGGAAGCTGGTAACTACAGACCGGTTAGCCTCACTTCAGTGGTGGGAAAAGTAATGGAGTCACTGTTGAAAGAGAGAATAGTGAACTATCTACAGTCCGGAGAATTGATGGACCAGAGGCAGCATGGATTCACCAGAGGAAGATCCTGTCAGACAAATCTGATTGACTTTTTTGACTGGGTAACCAAGGAATTGGATCAAGGAAGAGCGCTCAATGTCATCTACTTGGATTTCAGCAAAGCTTTTGATACGGTTCCGCACAGGAGACTGGTGAATAAAACGAGAAGCATAGGAGTGAGTGCTGAGGTGGTGACCTGGATTGAAAACTGGTTGACGGACAGAAAACAATGCGTGATGGTAAATGGAGCTCTCTCTGAAGAGAGGGAAGTTTTAAGTGGTGTACCGCAAGGATCGGTGTTGGGACCGGTCCTGTTCAATATCTTTGTGAGCGACATTGCGGACGGGATAGAAGGTAAGGTTTGTCTTTTTGCGGATGACACTAAGATCTGCAACAGAGTGGACACGCCGGAAGGAGTGGAGAGAATGAGACGGGATTTAAGGAAACTGGAAGAGTGGTCGAAGATATGGCAGCTGAGATTCAATGCCAAGAAGTGCAAAGTCATGCATATGGGGAGTGGAAATCCGAATGAACTATATTCGATGGGGGGGGAAAGGCTGATGTGCACGGAGCAGGAGAGAGACCTTGGGTTGATAGTGTCTAATGATATGAAGTCTGCGAAACAATGCGACAAGGCGATAGCAAAAGCCAGAAGAATGCTGGGATGCATAGAGAGAGGAATATCGAGTAAGAAAAGGGAAGTGATTATCCCCTTGTACAGATCCTTGGTGAGGCCACACCTGGAGTACTGTGTTCAGTTCTGGAGACCGTATCTACAAAGAGACAAGGACAAGAAAGTGGTACAGAGAAGGGCGACCAGGAAGGTGGAGGATCTTCATAGGATGACATACGAGGAGAGATTGAAGAATCTAAATATGTACTCCCTCGAGGAAAGGAGGAGCAGGGGTGATATGATTCAGACTTTCAGATACTTGAAAAACTTTAATGATCCAAAGACAAATACAAACCTTTTCCGTCAGAAAAAAATCAGCAGAACCAGAGGTCACGAGCTGAGGCTCCAGGGAGGAAGACTAAGAACCAATGTCAGGAAGTATTTCTTCACGGAAAGGGTGGTGGATGCCTGGAATGCCCTTCCGGAGGAAGTGGTGAAGTCTAAAACTGTGAACGACTTCAAAGGGGCGTGGGATAAACACTGTGGATCCATCAAGTCTAGAGGGCGTGAATAAAGTGGAGGCATTCAAACACTGCACGGAGCGGCAGTAGCCACAGATGCATTCAAACACTGCACGGAGCGGCAGTAGCCACAGAGGCATTCACGGAGCAGGATGCCAGTGGCCAGTAGTTGGTGTTCCACCTTCACGGAGCGGAAGGATGGAGGTCTGCTATTTCCAAAAAAAAAATAAAACAAAACAAAAAAATAAAAACAGGGGTGGGTAAGAGTATGGGGCAAGGGGGTGGCCTGCTTGTTACAGCGGTCGCTACCCCTAATTGAGCTGGATGTCACTTGGATGCAGATACAGAGCTGCTCTCTAAATTGGGTGGAGGGGAATTAGGGCTGGAGGGTACTGGAAGCCAATAGTAACAGGTGGGAGAGAGAAAAAGGGAAAAAAAAATGGATAAAGTGTGTAGCTTGCTGGGCAGACTTGATGGGCCGTTTGGTCTTCTTCTGCCGTCATTTCTATGTTTCTATGTTAGTTAATTTTCGAGAAGATGGTTGCCTGTAGTACTGTACGAAAATCGGAAAGATGAAGGAGGGGTTTAAGTTTTTTCATGGTATGTAATTTAAAAAAGCAGTCTTTAAGTGTGGAATTGATGAATCTTTTGAAGTTCATATGGTTATCTAGGGTGACACCAAGGTCTCTAACATGTTGGTTGAACGTGATTTGTTGTGGAGGGCATGTGGAGGAGGGAGAACTCAGTGTTATGTGATGTGATGAGCATAAGTTCTGTTTTGGCAGTGTTGAGGGCAAGATGTATATTGGATAGGAGATTGTTAATTGCAGATAGTGTGGATTCCCAAGTATTAATAGCTTTGGGTAGGGAGTTGATAACTGGTATGAGAATCTGCACATCATCTGCGTATATGAAGTGTGGGAGACTAAGTTCAGACAGTAGGTGGCAGAGGAGCAGTAGATAAATGTTGAATAGAGTAGAAGATAGGGAGGAGCCTTGCGGGACACCCTGATTAAGAGGGATAGCTTTGGATTCATGGTTTCCAATTTTGATTTTGTATTGCCTGTTGCTGAGATAGAAGTAATCCAGCTAAGGGCAACACCAGTTATTCCAATTTCGCTGATTCTCTGTATGAGGATATTGTGGTTGATGGTGTCAAAGACCGAGGAAATGTATAGAAGGGCCAAGATGTAAGATTTACCTTTGTCAAGGCCTTTAATGAGGTGATCTGCCTTGGAGAGTAATAAGGTTTCAGTGCTGAGATACTTTCGGAATCCATATTGTGAGGAAGATAAGAGAAGCTGGTTGTCGAGGTAATCTGTGAGTTGGCGGTTAATTGCTTTTTTAAGGATTTTAGATATGAAGGGTAAATTAGAGATCGGACAGTAGTTAGATGGATCCGAGGGGTCCAGTTTAGGTTTTTTTAATATGGGCTTAACAATCGCTTGTTTGAGGGGGTTAGATACTGAGCCAGAGGTGAAGGTAATGTTTATGATGCTGGCTATGGATTGGGCAATTATGTTGGGAATGGAGAGAAGATATTTGGTGGGGATAGTGTCTGTAGGATGAGATGATGGTCTTAATCTCTTGAGGATGGCTTTAACTTCTGATGTGGCAATGGTTTCAAATGAATTAAGTTTCATGGTGAGGTTGTTAGGGGGAGTTGTGCTAGGTGGAGTGGTAGAGGGGAAACGTAATAACAGAGTATTGATTTTATCCTGGAAATAAAGTGCAAGGTCCTCGCATTTGGTACTGGCTTCATCGTCTGGGATGAGGGCATGAGGAGGTTTAGTAAGGGAGGCCACAAATTCAAAGAGGGCACGGGCATTGTACTGGAAGTGGTGAATCTTGTGGGCATAAAAATCTCTCTTGGTTTTATTTAGCATGTCTCGGTAGTTATGGAGGGATGTTTTATATTTAGTGAGGAGTGTAGGTGTTGGATTTTTGCGCCAACTTTTTTCAAGCTTTCTAAGCTGATGTTTCATCTGTTTCAAATTATACGTATACCAGGGTTTTAGTTTATTATTTTGAGGGGAGCTTATTTCTCTGGATTGCAGTGGGCAAATTTATTCTGCCACAGTGTTGGTGAGGTTGTGCCAAGATGCTATAGCCAAATCAGCGTTGGAGAGGTCTGACAGGGATGTGATGAGGTCATCTCTATTGCATGTTTTCCTGAAGTGTATGATGGTTTGTGGGTTTGTGGGGGGGAGGGCGTTGTTAAGGAAGCAGGTGGTTTTAATAAGAAAGTGGTCGGCCCAGGGGATGGGAGAAAATGTGTGTGTGTGTGGGGGGGGGGGGGACCATTAGTATAAGGGGATTTATGAAAATCAGATCTAGGGTATGTCCAGCTTGATGGGTAGGGTTGTTTATGATCTGCCTGAAGCCTAATGCCTTTAATGATTCTAGTATGGTGTCACAGGAATTTGTGTGAAGGGTTGAGTCAACATGAAGATTAAAATCTCCAAGGATGATGGTAGGGGTGTCTATGTTAATATTCTTGGTGATGTATTCAATTAGCGGAGATGGGTTTGAGTCAAGGGTACCTGGGGGAGAATATATAAGGCAGATTTGGAGCAATGGGGATTTGAAGAGACCTAACTCCATCTTAGGTGGGGGTACTGTAGGTTGATGTTGAGACTATCCAATTCCGGAAGTGGATCCTTAGGCCGACCGGCCAGGAATGGCGGCCGGGAGGCAGAACACACACTGGGCTGACGAGACTTCACCTGGAAACCCGTGACCCCTCCAGAGGAGCTGTAAGGACCTGGGTCGCTAGGGCTTAGGAGTCTTCACCCTGGAAGTCCGCGGTCCCCCCAGGAGGAGCCCGTAGGGACCCGGACCGCTGGGACTTAGGCGGAGTAGAGATGTAACCCAGAAGGTGTACGAACCAGAATTAAGTCAGGCAGCATACAGGCGGAGTCGGAATCACGGACCGGAGTCAAGACTGGTGGCAGGCAGACGAAGTCGGAGTCACAGGCTGAGGTCGAGGCAGGCGGCAGGCAAGCGGAGACGGAGTCACAGGCTGAGGTCGAGGCAGGCGGCAGGCAAGCGGAGACGGAGACACGGACCAGGATCAAGGCAGGCGGCAGGCAAGCAAAGTCGAGTCACAAGCAGGAATCAAGGCAGGCGGCTGGCAAGCAGGAAACACGGTCAGGCAAGCAGGATTCAAGGCAGGCAGGCAGGAAAGCAGGAAACACGGTCAGGCAAGCAGGATTCAAAGCAGGCAGGCTGGAACCGGGAACCGAAAGATCAGGACTGCAACTAGCACTTCAATGAAGTAACCTCGTTGCAAGGCAAAGTCTGAGTTCCCGGGTCCCTGTTTAAATCCCCTTACCGGCGTCTGACGTCATCAGGGGGGCGGATCCTGACATCCGGGGCTGAGAGTAGAAAACCCCGGTCCTTGCGCGCGCACGTACCAGTCCAGGGGGCGGAGTCTTCGGCGGCGTCTCCCTCGTGGAGACGCCGCTGCCACGTGGCTTGAGAGGCCCAAAACCCGGCAGTCTTCAGCCACTGCCACGCGGCTCGGGAGGACCGGGACCCGGCGAAACTCAGCGCTTCAGAGGGAGGTAAGGGTCCGGTCACTGCCCCAGTGACCGAGATCGCAACAGTACCCCCCCCTTTTACGCCCCCTCCGAAGAGGACCAGGTTTTCCAGGATTGTCCAGGTGGTATTGGGTCAGCAGAGACTTGTCAAGAATATTCCGTGCCGGTTCCCAGGAGTCCTCCTCCGGACCACAACCCTCCCAGGCCAGTAAGTACTCCCAGCGTCGATTATGGAAGCGCACATCCTTCACCTCATGTACCTGATAAACCGGATCTTCAGGTGTAGATGCTGACACCTCATCTTGAGTAATTCGATGAAAACGGGAGTACACTACAGGTTTCAAGAGAGATACATGAAACACATTGTGGATGCGTAAGGTTGAAGGCAGACAAAGCCGATAGGAAACCATTCCTATACGTTCGGCCACGGGAAACGGCCCACAAAACTTGGGAGCCAACTTGCGAGAACGACCTGGAAAGTGAAGGTTCTTGGTGTTTCACCAAACCTTGGACCCTGGCAACAGTTCGGGGGCTGGACGTCGATGACGATTTGTACTTTCCTGCGCTCTCTGAGCGGCCGAAACGAGTCGTCGTTGTAGGAGTCTCCAGAGTCGATGAAGTTGTGTGGCTACCATTTGAGCCGCTGGCGAGGGAACTTCTACCGGAACTGGGACAGGAGACCTGAGATGGCGTCCAAAGACAGTCTGGAACGGGGATTGAGCTGTAACAGAATGGGTGTGATTATTGTAGGCGAACTCGGCCCACGGCAACAGGGAAACCCAGTTATCTTTTCGCTCCAAAATGAAACTTCGAAGGAAAGTCTTCAGAGAGCGGTTCATCCACTCAGTCTGTCCATTGCTCTGTGGGTGAAACGCAGTGGAGAAATTCAATTGTACTCCGAATTTCTTGCAAAGAGCGCGCCAGTAGCGGGCCGTAAACTGTGGACCGCGATCGGAGACAATGCTCTGCGGCAGGCCATGAGCCCGGAAGATGTGCTGGAGGAATAATGCTGCTAGTTCTGGTGCTGATGGAAGTTTAGGTAGCGGAACCAAATGAACCATCTTAGAGAACCGATCCACGGTGACCCAGATTACCGTGTTACCATCAGATGGGGGTAGATCCACCATAAAATCCGTGGCAATGTGGGTCCAAGGCTCAGTGGGTATTGGCAGAGAATGTAGAAGACCCCAAGGTCGTCCAGTGAGTGGTTTCTGTCTTGCACAAGTTGGACATGCCGCAACGTACTCTTGCACATCCCGCCGAACTCGCAGCCACCAGTAGTACTGGTTCAAGAGGGTTAATGTCCTTTCCTGACCGGCGTGACCTCCCGTGAGGGAGTCATGGGCCCATTCTAGCACCCTCCTACGATCCCGTCGAGGAACGACCACCCTTCCTTGCGTGGATACACTGGTACTGGCAAGAAGAACCCGGGCCGGATCGATAATGTACTGAGGAGGATCGTCCTTTTCTTCGAAGATGGTGTTTCGAGATAAAGCATCGGCCCGGACATTTTTAGAGGCGGGCCGGTATTTAAGAATAAAATCAAACCGACTGAAGAAAAGCGACCATCTAGCTTGCCTGGGGTTAAGGCGTTGAGCTTGTGAAAGGAATTCGAGATTTTTATGGTCAGTGTAGACAGTGACTTGATGCTGGGCTCCCTCCAGCCATTGTCTCCACTCCTCGAACGCTGACTTAATGGCCAATAGTTCCTTATCACCAATTCCGTAGTTGCTTTCGGCAGGAGTGAACTTTTTGGAGAAGTATGAGCACGGTAGCAAATTCCCGGTGCTGGAATACTGAGAAAGTACTGCCCCTATGGCCACACTAGAAGCGTCCACCTCCACTATGAACGGACGCAATGGATCAGGGTGGCGTAAGCATGTCTCCAACAGGAATGCCTCTTTCAAGTTCTGGAACGCTTGACATGCCTCGGAAGACCAATGTCAAATATCCGCCCCTTTTCTAGCTAGAGCGGTCAATGGTGCTACCAAACGTGAATATCCAGGGATGAAGTGTCTATAAAAGTTCGCGAAACCTAAAAAGCGTTGCAACGCCTTTAATCCAATAGGTTGCGGCCACTTCTGGATTGCAGACACTTTTTCGGGATCCATGTTGAAACCCGTAGCGGAAATAACATATCCCAAGAAGGGTACAGAGTCCTGTTCAAATAAACATTTCTCTAATTTTGCATATAGATGTTGCTCTCGAAGGATCTGGAGTACTTGTCGTACCTGGCATCGATGAGATTTCAAGTCCTGCGAGAAAATAAGGACATCGTCCAGATACACAATGACACATGAGTACAATAGTTCACGAAGAATCTCATTCATGAGATGCTGGAATACCGCTGGGGCATTGCATAAACCGAATGGCATGACCAGATACTCATAATGCCCGTCCCGGGTATTGAACGCAGTCTTCCATTCATCCCCGGGACGAATCCAGACCAGATTGTAAGCCCCCCTTAAGTCCAGCTTAGTAAACACTCGAGCCCCCTGGAGTTTGTCCAGCAGCTCAGGGATTAAAGGTAGTGGGTAGCGGTTCTTCTTTGTAATGGTATTCAAACCCCTGTAATCAATGCAGGGTCTGAGGGATCCATCTTTCTTAGCCACAAAAAAGAATCCCGCCCCTGCAGATGACTTAGATGGTCGAATGAACCCTTTAGCGAGGTTCTCTTGGATATAGTCAGACATAGCTTTCGTCTCAGGTTGAGAGAGAGGGTAAACCCTACCCTGTGGCGGAGTGGTTCCAGGAAGCAAGTCTATAGCACAATCAAAGGGGCGGTGTTCGGGTAGAATCTCCGCTCTTTACTTTGAAAAGACGTCAGCGAAGTCTGCGTAGGGTGCTGGGAGAGAGACCCCAACATGGGCCAACGGAATGGGTGGAACCGGTGTGGACCTGATGCAGGACTGGAAACAATGTGGGCTCCACCGAGTAATTTGACAACCGTCCCAGCGAATCATTGGCGAATGTAACTGCAACCAGGGTAGCCCGAGGACTACCGGATGTACTGAGTGATCCAAGACCAAGAAAGAGATTGTTTCTTCATGTAATATCCCGGTTTGAAGTATCAGCGGCATCGTGGTAACAGAGATACTCCCGGGCAATGGGGTTCCTTGAATAGAAGTAACCCGTAGTGGTGGATCACGAGGTCGCGCGGGTAACTGAAGTTGCTGGACTAAAGTCCGGGTGATAAAGTTCCCTCCGGCTCCAGAGTCAATAAACGCCTGTGTCTGGAAGGAACCACCGTGAAACTTTAGGGTTACAGGAACTGTACATTGATGAGCAGCGTTAAGACAGCCCAGAAGACACTCCTCCATTTCTCCTAGGCTCGAGCGTTTTCCGCCCGTTCTTTACATTGCGACAGGAAGTGTCCCTTTCCACCACAATACAAACAAAGGCCCAGAGACCGGCGACGGCGTTTCTCTTCTTCCGTCAAAGAAGTCCTGCCAATCTGCATGGGTTCCTCGGAGGAGGATTCGGCGGATGCTCCAGTAAGTCGAGGAGTGGACACGAGCGGCCTCGAGAAAGCGGGAGCCAGAGGCGCCATACGTCGTGGAGGCCGTACCTCCTTGGCCCTCTGCTGCAGACGTTGGTCTATACGCCCGGTAAGTTCAATAAGGGCATTAAGATCTTCAAGAATGTCTCTAGCTGCCAGAACATCCTTGATTCGACCCGCCAGGCCCTCAAGGAAGATCCCGCGGAGGGCGTCATCACGCCAGCCCACTTCCAGTGCCAGCGTGCGAAACCCCAACGCATATTCAGCCAAAGTACGGGCTCCTTGCCGGAGCTGTAGTAACTCCGAAGTTGCCGAAGTCTGACGAGCAGGCTCATCAAAGGCTGCTTTGAAGTTAGCCACGAAATGATCCAAATTGGCGAGAGTAGCATCGTTCTTCTCCCACATCGGAGATGCCCAGTTCAGGGCCTTACCATCTAGTAAGGAGAAAATGTATGCCACCTTGATGGAGTCAGTAGGGAACTGATTCGGAAGTGAGGCAAACCGCACAAAACACTGGTTTAAAAACCCACGACACGCCTTAGAATCTCCCGCGTACGGGAGGGAGCGGGAAGCTGTGTAGGCATCTGAAGCGTGACGACCGGAGCGGCCACGGGTACTGGCGCTGGAGCTTGCGGTTCCGCATCCATGCGGGTAGCCATGCGTTCCACAGTGGCTACCAAGGAGTCCAGTACTTGCTGCTGTTGCACCAGCCGTTGGGCGAGCCCCGGAATGGCCTGGAGACCAGCGAGGTCTGCCGGATCCATGGCCTTGCAAACTGTTGAGACTATCCAATTCCGGAAGTGGATCCTTAGGCCGACCGGCCAGGAATGGCGGCCGGGAGGCAGAACACACACTGGGCTGACGAGACTTCACCTGGAAACCCGTGACCCCTCCAGAGGAGCTGTAAGGACCCGGGACGCTAGGGCTTAGGAGTCTTCACCCTGGAAGTCCACGGTCCCCCCAGGAGGAGCCCGTAGGGACCCAGACCGCTGGGACTTAGGCGGAGTAGAGATGTAACCCAGAAGGTGTACGAACCGGAATTAAGACAGGCAGCAAACAGGCGGAGTCGGAATCACGGATCGGAGTCAAGACTGGTGGCAGGCAGACGGAGTCGGAGTCACAGGCTGAGGTCGAGGCAGGCAGCAGGCAAGCGGAGACGGAGTCACAGGCTGAGGTCGAGGCAGGCGGCAGGCAAGCGGAGACGGAGACATGGACCAGGATCAAGGCAGGCGGCAGGCAAGCAAAGTCGAGTCACAAGCAGGAATCAAGGCAGGCGGCTGGCAAGCAGGAAACACGGTCAGGCAAGCAGGATTCAAGGCAGGCAGGCAGGAAAGCAGGAAACACGGTCAGGCAAGCAGGATTCAAAGCAGGCAGGCTGGAACCGGTAACCGAAAGATCAGGACGGCAACTAGCACTTCAATGAAGTAACCTCGTTGCAAGGCAAAGTCTGAGTTCCCGGGTCCCTGTTTAAATCCCCTTACCGGCATCTGACGTCACCAGGGGGGCGGATCCTGACATCCGGGGCTGAGAGTAGAAAACCCCGGTCCTCGCGCGCGCGCGCGCGTACCAGTCCAGGGGGCGGAGTCTTCGGCGGCGTCTCCCTCGTGGAGACGCCGCTGCCACGCGGCTTGAGAGGCCCAAAACCCGGCGGTCTTCAGCCGCTGCCACGCAGCTCGGGAGGACCGGGACCCGGCGAAACGCGGCGCTTCAGAGGGAGGTAAGGGCCCGGTCACTGCCCCAGTGACCGGGATCGCAACAGGTTGATATATTAGTTTGAGATTCTTTTTGGTTGCTTGGAGGATGCCTCCACCTTTTCTTTTAGGTCTGGGAATAGATATGATATCATAGACGTCTGTGGGTAATTGATTTAGTAGGACAATATCGGGTTCTTTAATCCAGGTCTCTGTGATAGCACAAATGTCTGTGTTGATGTCTAGTAGGGTGTCATTGAGGATGGGGATCTTTTTGCCTATTGATTGCGCATTGAGCAGGATAAGGGGAAGGGCGGTCAAACCTAAGATTTGGGACATGGGAGGGTGATCATAGAGGGGAGGAGTGTTTTAAGGTAAGATCTGTATCTGGGGGGATGAGGGGGGAGGGGTTTGTGATTGAATGCCAAGACATACCTGTTGGAGGGGGCATATTTTTTGTGGGACGAGCCCTGCGCCCTCGGGATCCTGATGGACTTCTGCATAGTGTGGAGGATATCGATCCTGCTGATGATCCTGACTGCAATATTTGAAGCATTATATTCGATAGTGTGCTGATAGCTGCCATTATGCTGTTACCACTCTGGGTGATAGCTGCCATGCCTAGCTGCCTAAGTCGATTTTGCCTAGTTATGACTCTACATAGCCCACGCATTTCTGCACACAATTGCCTTGCATGCCTGGCTGACATGGGAGCTGCCAATTCTGGTGTTGATGGTGCAGGGCCCAATAGCGGTGGTGTGGGTGGTGCAGGTGCAGGTGCTGAAGCTGGAGCTAATGCTGGCACTGGTGCAGGTGGTGGTCCTGAGGGTGGCAATAGTACTGGCCTTGGTGATGGGGTCAGAAGCTGCAAGCTTGGCATTGCTGGGCTGAAGCTTAAGCGGCATGGGTTGTTGTTTGTCAGCTCATTGGAGGCTTCCCACTCGATGTGCTCCTCCATTAAGGTGTGAAGATCAAGGGAGAGATTCAGGGGGCTTCTTGCTGCTGATGACTGCATGACATAGAGGGGGGGTTGGCTGTTGCTCCTCCTCCTCCAATAACAACTGTCTGGGCGTCCATCAACATGGGCCTGTGGAACATTGTTGGACGGCTCATCCTAGGTGGATCATGCCTGGTCCCTGGGCCTTCCCAGATGGGTCCTGGACACTCCTGGCTGGGACCAGAGTGTTCTGTGGAAACAGAGGGAAAACAAGAGACTGGTTAAAACAGGTATTTAACAAGACACTATCTGTCTAGCTATATGTTTGTAGGCATTTAAGGCACAGCAGAACTTACGAGCAGCGAGATGTGATGTGTCTAGCTGCTGATCCTTGCCTTCCAAGACATCTGGTCCAAGCCACTTCATCAATATATTCTCCATTTCTGTGAAGGGGGCCCTCCTCCAGTTTCCTACTGCTATCTTCCCTTTCATTTGGGCCTTCATATCACGGTATCTATGAGATACCTGCTCCCAGCTGCGTTGTATGCCACTGTGCCGGGTGAAGGTCTGGGCAATGCTGGTCCACAGTTGAACCTTTGCTGCTTTCGAGGTCTTGGCTGTGTGATTACCAAACAAGTGTGAGTAGTGCTGCAGCACACCAGCAATCAGAAGATCGTTCTCCTCACTACTAAAGTGGATTTAACGCTGTCTCTGCAGTCCTGCTGCCTGGCTGCCTGAAGGGGTGCCACTTCCTGTTTTGGAGATGTGTCCTCCCTGCCCTCACTCTCCATCCCTCCAGACTCTACCCTCCCTTCCTCCCCCCCCTCCCCCCCAACCTGACCCTGCACTTCCAACTCCCTTCCCCTCTGGCCTGTCTATCTACCTCTATGCTGCCGTACTCCTTCCCCCATTCTTACCTGACTAACCCCTTCCCCACACCCACACCCACCCCCACCCTCCTATCCCTTCCCTCCTGCCTGTTTCTGAAACTACCCCTGTCCCTTCAACTCCTACTCTTCCTTCCCCTGGCACTCCGCCCCTCCTCCTCCTCCCACTCCCTCCCTCCTCCTCCCTCTACTATCCTCACCCTTCTCACTTCCATTCTCACCCTCACTTCTCACCACCTTCTCACTTCCTCACCTCCTCCACTCCTCAACACCACTCCTCACCTCACCTCCTCTACTCCCCATCACAACTCCTCACCTTCTCCACTCCTCACCACCTCCACACCACAGAAAATGACAAACTAGACTAACAAACTTTCACTCCAAAAAATATGGCAAAATACAAAGGTTAAGGGAAACAAAGGACTACAGAAAACAGCACAACGCAATCAGCAATCATAATAAACTGCTCCAAAAACTCCTCTATCCAAAACACTAACCTCCTCACTCCAATGCCAGACACACCCCCAAAAAGGAGGTGCAGGAAGTAAGCTTTTATACTTTGATACAATATCGCGCGATGCGATAATTTTTCCAGAATTTTTCGCAAACCACGATGACGTTTCGCGAAACGCGATACCATCGCGGTCAGTGATACCTGGGCGAAGTGATAACAGCTTAATTTACATTGGACCGCTAGCATTATTCCTGCAATAGGGATAACACTTTTGAGGAATCTAGGCCTAAGTATGAAATTTTAGGCTTTAGCAAGAGTATACTAAATATAATGTGGAAGAAAGTATAGCATGCTATTTGCTGTGTGTCCACTAAATCCTATTTTGCATCTGATGTATTTTATTTGCATGTTGTGCTGTTGAAGCTGATTAACGTACACAGTAGGACTATGTGGCAATTTTCAGAACTACCCTCATTGGTGCAAAGCCTACTGGTAGGCACTTTTGCCTGCAGGCTTTGCACCAAATGAGCATACGTTCTCCTTTGAAAATTGCTCCAGAAAAAAAGTACCTCCACAGATTTGCACCTGCTTTTGGTGCAGGCTTTTTTTTGTGAAGAAACAATGCATGTAGTTTTGAAAATGCAAATCCATGCTGCCTACTGCCTCTCCCAGTCTAATCCTGCCTACAAGCCTGCCTAGTATGTGGGCTGTTGATGCCCACATGTAGTTTTATCCAGGGAAAGGGTCAGCACTATTCAGAGACACAATTTACCTGGATACATGGCTTTTGGAAATTACCCTCTAAGCGCATTGTACACTACTGCACATACACGATAAATAGCCTCAGCATGCAAACTAAGCCTCAGTGCATAGGCCTCTTAGTAGTGCAACTTCTTCAAAGTCAGACATCATCCAGAGGAACAGACAGTGGACAAGGTTAAATATCACTGAAGAGGATTGAAAGAAGGTCAATAAATTGCAAGGACAGGAAGAGATGAATAGAAAATTGTTTTGGACAAACTGCAAACCTCTTTAAGACAGAAGAGAATTGATGGAATTTGAAATGACCAAGAAAAATACCGAAGATAGATCATCACTTTCACAAAGTGAGCCAGAACAGACAGGAAAATAAACTGGAATCCAGGGACATGACTAGCAATGAGTAACTCTAAGTGCACTTATAGGAAGAAAATAATGTTTACGGTATACCTGCTTTCAGGTGGGACAGCTTTCCAGAAAACCTAACCATGTAGATAACCTTAGCCTTGGAAGAGTTTTAGAAAGAGATTTTTGTTTCATTGCTTGGTTAGCAAATTTAAAGAAAGTTGTACCGTATAATTCAAATCACAACATAATCAACATGACAATCAGGTGGAAAATGCAGAGGAAACCTTTTTCAAGAAAGAATTATATGATATATGGTTAGTGCTAGCTTGGCCCTAGTATATGTTTCAACAGAGGAACATCATGGTAAGGGGCATTCCAAAGGGGTATAGTGGTCTGTTAGGAGTGGCCGATGAATCCACTCCCAACAGATAAATGAGAGCATAAAGGGTGACCCAGTGAGTCACTTGGAGGAGTCCTTATGAGTTTTTGTCAACATCAAAGGAAGCTGTGGGCTCTGGCTCTGGGATTCCTTGGGACCCTGTGGTGTCCATAGCCAGGGAAGGTTCCTTTATCCAGAGGGTTGCAAGGAGCTGGCACATTCATCAGGTACGGTTGTTATCCTTTTTGAATGAGAGAAGAGGATTTTCCTGGAGTCCAAGGGTTTCTAGAGGAGAACACAACTTTGGGAGAACTAGGTGTGAGACCTTAAATCCTGTATCAGTGCTCAAGTGGTTTGAGGATTAACTTTTATTCTTTTTGGGACTGTGTCTGATCTATTTTTTATCTGCTGTAGTTGCTAGAACCAGTGTGGTACTACTCACATTGTTTCTCTCTCTTATGAACTCTGGACTGTTTTTATTCTGTATTTGCAAAACTGATGGATTTTTAGTATCCAGTAAACTTTGTTTTTGTATGGAACACAGCACTTGGACTATATATTTTGAATATTGATCCCCTTCAGGGCCCTATAGGGGATGTAAATTCATGTGGATGAGGTTATTAGCTATTACACCCCAAAGCAAAAAAAAAAAAAAGTGCACTCAACACGTACATTTTTACTCTCAAAAATGAATGCCTGCCCCGGAGCAGGCGTTATCTTGAGGAGCCCCAAAAGTTTTCAGAAAAGCAGAAAATACTGCTTTTCTGTTGTTCCTCTGACTTAATATCGTGGCAATCTTAAGTCGGAGGAACTGAAAAAAGGAGAACCATTAAAAAAACAAAAACCCTAAAAAAAAAGTGTCACCGGCAGTCAGGTAGGAAAACGGACGCTCAATTAACAAGCATCCATTTTCCTACCCTGCTGACAGCCACCTCTCCTGGGCACCTGATGCCGAGGAAACGCTAGGGATGCCAAATTTTCCCTAGCACCTCCTTTTTACCGCAGCAGCCCATTTAAATATTAAATCGGGCACCCGGGGAGGTTGATTGGTGCGCTTTAAGAGAGCAAGTGCTCAGTCATGAGTGCCCATTTAACACATGCCAATAAATATTGCATTGGCCTATGTTTTTAAAAATTACTGTTTGCTGACATGTAGAGCCTTCTGAAGGAAGGAAATGCACATTTTTTAATGATGTACAATCGAAAAACCTTCTCCATATGAAATAAATTAGTAGAACTAGGGGTCACGAAATGAAAGTCCAGGGAGGAAGACTCTGAACCAACATCAGGAAATATTTCGTCACGGAGAGGGCGGTGGATGCCTGGAATGCCTTTCCAGAGGAGGTAATGAAGATGAAAACTGTGAAAGATTTCATAGGGGCATGGGATAAACACTGTGGATCCCTAAAGACTAAAGGATGGAAATGAAGAAAAGAGTGCATGGGGGGTAACTTGCTGGTGTGCCGGTTACTACTCTTAACCAATAAGCCTTCTTACTGTTGATACTACTCCAATATTGCTCTCTGCTTTAACAGTAGGGGGAAAAGGAAAAATGAGGAATCAGATTCAACCAACAAGGACACTAAATTTTATGGTCTGGGAAAACAAATAAAATTGGAGGTAACTTGCTGATGCGGCTGTTACTACCCTTAACCAATAGGCCTGATACTTTGATGCTATCATAAGCTTGCTGGGCAGACTGGATGGACTATTTGATCCTTTTCTGCCATCATTTCTATATAAAAGCACTGGACAAAGAGGATAAGGAGGGGAAATAAACAAGCAGTCGAGCTGAGCAGTACCCTATGCTTATTACTTCTGCATGTGGAAAAGGAACTAGTCTGGAGACAGATTGACTTTAAGAGGACAAGAATCACATCAGTGTAGCTGTAGCTAGGGAGAAAAAACATAGGGGTAGATTTTAAAAGGTGCATACAGGCATACATGTTCGCGTGCTACCCGGCACGCGCACATGTACGCCCTATTTTATAACATGCGCATGCAGGCACACGCATGTTATAAAATCGGGGATCGGCACACACAAGGGGGTGCACAATTGTGCTTTCCCCCGTTCCCCCTAGCCTGACCTTCCCAACCCATCCCCTAACCTTTCCCTCCCCAGCCCTACTCTAATCCCCCTGACCTTTGTCTTACCTTTTGCGCCTGCCTCTGGGCAGACGCAAGTTGCGCACGCCAGCAGCCTGCCGGCACGCGATCCTTTGACACATTGGTAATGGCTGCTATGTCGGAGGCTTCTGGCCCCACCCCCGCTCTGCCCCCAGACTGTCCCAGACCGCCCCTTTAGTAAAGCCCTGGGACTTACACACGTCCCGGGGCTTTATGGGTATCGCCGGGCCTTTTTAAAATAGGCCCGGCGCGCATAACCCCCCACCCCCTCTGGATATACGCGCATAGGGCTTTTAAAATCCAGCCCATAGTTTTTTGTCAGTGAGCAAAAGGAATTGATTGACCGGAAATAGACCCTTATTCCTTGGCAGACATGGATTGTAGAAGAAGAGAATCTTTGAAGGGTAAGCAAAAGGAGAAATTTGTGTGGAAGAGAATTTAGTTAAAAGTTAAAGTTCTCAGCAGAGATGCGTGTACAAATAGTAATCTGCTGTAGTTAAAAGTTTGTGTGAAATAAAGCTTGAATTGAATTTGTTTAATTGTGAATTGGGACAAGAGACCAAAGGATTTGTTTAGACGGAGACTGGTATTAAAACCAGGAACTGATAAAAGCTGACTGGTATGCAGTTTCAAATGCTAGCTCTGCACAAGTACCCTAGCAAAGTTGTAAAGTTTTTTTTTGGATTGAAACTAAATCTCCTAGTTAATAGTTTAGTAGGAAAAAAATTAAGGAAGATTTCTCCGCTACCTAAATGCTTAGTCTGCTAGAGCTGTTTACTAGTAAGATTGACCCACATAATCGGAAAAAGAAAAGCTATTTTAAGTAAGTGATAGTAATTAGATAAGGACATATTTTATATTGTTTATTGTTTTTTTATTAGCTAGTGCAAATCTCAGTCCAGTAGTTCAAGTAAATGAGTCATACACACACACAGAATCTGCTGGAAGATAACTTGTGTAGTGTAGATAGTCTCTCGTTTTATTTTGTTAAAACTCAGGATAGTAGGAACTATTGTGGCTGGATGTGGACCAGAGGAACCAAGGACCAAAGAGCTCAAGAAGAAGAAAGCACGCCTAGGCACGCCAGCAAAGACTGCAGAACTATGAGCTGTATCTTGCACACCTGTTACAAAGACAGTACAAAAAAAAAGCCATAAACCCAGAGAAGTACAGACAGAAATTCACACAGGACAAACAGAAACTGGTGTTCAGGAGACAGAGAAATGTAATGTTCTCACCTCTTGACTATTCAAGAAAATGTATTCTTTCTTAGTGTTTTTCTGAATAAGAACTATCACCTGCAAGAGACAAAAAAGTAATTCTCGGTTAATGAAATTTGTACCACATTTTGTTCATTATTTGAACTGAAATTTATCTGATATTTTTTTCCTATTGATGAATCCTTGTACCTGCATGATAAAAGAAAAAAAGGAAAGTTAATATTTGAAGTCCTTTGAAAAATCTGAAAAAGGAAAACAAAGTAGTTAATAGTGAAAGGCAAATAATGTTTCCCAACTTTCTCCTGGAGGCACACCACTTATTGTTAATAATCACAATGCAGGGAAGAAGTTTTCTTTTATGTGTGACTGCCATTGCAGGAAAAGTGTGAGAGAGAGGCCCTGTGACAGTTCAAATGCTCGCCTGGCATTTGGGGTTACAATACCACAAAAAGACATTCTACAATACCTGAACATTTGTAGCAGAAAAAGACAGTTACCTACCTGTAACAGGTGTTCTCGGAGAACAGTAGGATGTTAGCCCTCACACATGGGTGACATCATCAGATGGAGCCCAATGCGAAAAACTTGTCAGTTTCTGGAAACTTTGAGCAGGCACACTGAGCTTGCCCAGCATGTCCTATACCATGTATCCACATGGGGGACCCTCTTCAGATACCTAACATAGAATTACAAAAAAATTGAAAAAAATAGAGAAACCGGACTCCGCAGGGGGATGGGTGGGTTTTGTGAGGACTAACATCCTGCTGTCCTTGGAGAACACTTGCTACAGGTAAGCAACTCTGCTTGCTCTGAGGACAAGCAGGATGGTAATACTCACATGGTGAATACCTAGCTACAGGCTGCTTCCCAACACAAAAGGGGACCAACAGACACCCAACCAGGTGCCAATGGGCACAACAACACCGGTGCTGTTGGCAACAGAGGGGAGACATCCTGAACCCAAAAAATGGGCCATGGGTTGGGAGAGTTGAATTCTACACTTCAAACAGGTTCCAGAGGACAGAATGGCCGAACCTATTGTCACATTGGCCATCCCGTTTCAGATAGTAATGGGATGTGAATGTATAGAGAGAACTCCATGTCACAGCCTTGCAAATCTTCATGGGAACTGCTCACAAGTGGGCCACCAACGCTGCCATGGCTCTAACAGAATGAGCCTTGACATGACCCCCAATATGCAGTCCCACCTGGGCATAACAAAAGGAGATGCAATCTGCTAGCCAACTGGGTATTGTCTGTTTGGCAACAGCAATGCACAACCTATTCTTGTCAAAAAAAAAAAATAAAAAGCTGGACTGTCTATGGGCTTCTGTCCTCTCCAGGTAGAAGGCTAAGGTTCGCTTGCAGTCCAAACTGTGTAGTGCTTGTTTGCCTTGGTGCAAATGGGGCCTGGGAAAGAAAATTAGCAGGGTGATTGACTGGTCAAGATGGAAAATTATTTATTTATTTATTTGTCTATTTATTTATTTACTTCATTTATATACAATTGTTCTGTTATATTCAATCACAGTGGTTTACAACAAACAATAAGTAACAACAGCTTCAATTATTACATATTTAACTCATAAAAAATATAAATGGATATTGGGATGCTGCAGCCTGCTCTGATCTTACATGATGAGATCTGGGGAAGTCCCCAGACTGATCAGTTTCTGGATGGATAACTCCTGCAGGAGTAGAAGCCAGACCTGTATCGGCCATCACTACCTTAGGGTGTGTACACAAGACCATCCTGTCATGATAGAACTTAGTATAAGGTGGATAAGTCACTAAGGCCTGGAGCTTGCTGACCCTGCTCATTGAAGTAACCGGCACCAAAAATATGACTTTGCAGGTCAGGTACTTCAGGTCACGGGTACGCAGCGTCTCAAAAGGAGCTTTCATCCGCTGAGCCAACTCCATGTTGAGGTCCCAAGACACAGCAGGAGGCCTTAGGGGAGGCTTCAATTGACAAAATTTTGTTTTATTATGTTCTTTATTTTATGTTATTTGTAATTATTATGTATGTTATGTAAATGGCTTAGAGCTCTTGCACAAAGCAATAAAAATATTTTAATAAACAAACAAACACATGAAACGAATAACTTTGGACTTTACAGAGATGGGCGTACAATCTACACTGTGGTGGTATGCACCAATCGCTAGGGATGTGCATTCGTTTTTAACGAATGTGCAATCCACGGAAGCCTTCACCTAAAGTTACATGCTAATAATCTAAAGCCCACATGCAAACTGTAATATTTGTTTCCCATGTATAATACCTCCAATGTTCTCCACGTTCGATGTTTTAACTTGCTTATTGCCTGTTCACTGTTTGATGTTTATTATTAATTATTATTATACTTTGTTTATCGTTTTTGTTCTATGTACACCATGTATATGGTAATTCCAATCCTGGTTATATGTAAACCAAAGCGATATGTACTAGTACATGATCTTCGGTATATAAAAGCTTTTAAATAAAATAAATAAATAAATCCACAACAAATAGGTCCCTGTTCGTTTGATTCGTGGGTTCACGAAACGCATGGCGATCCCCCACGAATGAAACATATCATATTAGTTTCATTCTTTTGGTTCACAGTGCTTTCTTAGAGGCCATTTGAAATAGGAGAAGGCCATGTGGGAGTATCCATAGCTACAACCAGCCCTTTCCTGGGAGTCATAAGTGACCTCACAGCCCTGTCATAGAGCGGGCATGGGGAAAGGCGCTAGGTACCTGGAACTTGTGGAGGGAATGGTACTCTGCTGGATGGCTCCACATCCCATGCGGCGGGGAGGGGAGGAAGGCGGCATCTGCCTGCCGATTTCCCCACCCCAGGGACGCTTTGTCCCTTTATCAGCACCTTGTGGTTTTTTCGGACACTCTTTCTGCTTGCTATGTTCCTCTTCATTGTGCTGTAGGATGTTGATGCCACTTGTCTTGCTACTTTGCCTGTTGTGCTGCCTTCGAGGGTTCATGCAACTGTTATCGGTGCTCTCTTTTGAAGCTGTGGTGTGTTTTTGACACTCTCGCTGCTGCTTTGCACCTCTGTTAAAGCACTCTTGCCACTCCTGTTACCCCTTTGCCCCTTTACAGTGCCTTAGGCTATTCATGCCACTTTGGTGCCACTTTGCCATAGTCTAAGTACCTTGGAGCTCTTTTCTCGTTCTGATGATTGCTTCCCAGAAGTTTCATCAGAATTGATAAGAAAATCCCAATTCTGCAGCCAAAAATAGGCATTGACTTTAATGGCAAGCGAAAAACAAATGAAACTAATGAACAAATTGTTTGTTTCCCCTATGAAACTAATGAAACGAATTTGGGTCCCTGCGAAACGAAAAATGAAATGAAACAAATTTTTTCCTTTTGCACATCCCTACCAATCGTACTAAGATGAACTCTGACAGCTGGTTTTTAAGCAAAAAGGCTTAAAAGGCATAGAAGGTAGTCAAGCAACTTTTCTCCGGGGCAGAATGGATCTAGGGCCTTCTGCTCATACCCCATGGAAAGCCTCCTCCACTTCAGTCCATAGGACTTTCTAGTGGAAGGCTTTCTGGAAGCCACCAGGACCTGAAGCACATCTTCAGAGACATCAAGCGGCTGCAGGATTAACCTCTCAACATCCAGGCAGTTAGCAAAAGGGCCTGAATGTTGGGAAGCCACAGCCTGCCCTGATCTTGCGTGATGAGATCCAGGGAAGTCCCCAGACTGATCAGTTTCTGGATGGATAACTCCTGCAGGAGTGGAAACCAGATCTGTTTCGGCCAATGAGGGGCTGTGACGATCATAGTCCTTCTGTCCTCGTGAAACTTCAAGAGAGTCTTCATAACAAAGAGAATTGGAGGATATGTATACAGAAGACTCTTGCCCCAATGACATGCAAGGGCATCTGAGGCTGGTTTGCTGTCTGACCTGGACAGGGAGCAGAACTGAGGCACCTTTCGGTTGCAGATGAATGCAAACTGATCTATGTCTAGTCTCCCCCAGAGGTGGGAAATCCAATTCGCTACCCCTGGTCCAGAGACCACTCATGGAATCTGAAGGCTCGACTCAGCCTGCCGTTATTTCGTTCTCCATTTTGGCCAGGTACATGGCCCTGAAAACCATCCCGTGGGCCAGGCCCAGGACCAAATCTGGACCACTTCCAGATATAGGAGGTATGATCCCATGCCTCTCTACTTGTTGTCATACCACATGGCTACTTAGTTGTCAGTCTGGATCAGGACAACTTTGTTGGATAGCCGATCTCTGAAAGCTCAATGCATGTATCTGATCACCCAAAGCTCCAGGAATAGATTTGACATTCCTAAGCAGACCACAGTCCCTGGATGCTGAGCCCATCTACATGAGCTCCCATTCCAGGGTAGATGCATCCATGATTAGCACAATTTAAGTAGGAAAACTCCAAAAGGAAATCTCGCCTTCCAGACTGGATGTTGCGTCCATCTCTGCTCGACGCCCTCATTCCGCCCTCTTTACCTCTGTGGCGACTCCCTCCGGGTCTGATGGATGGCTGGCTACCATGGCGTTTCTATGCCGTCTCCTTCTGGCATCCCCGGACCGGCTCGACGCTGCAACTCCGCCATCTTGTCCTGATGCCTAGGGCACGTGCGTCCCAACTCTTGTACCAGCAAGGGAGCGAACCTCAGGGGCGTCCCCCTGAGATGACGTCATCTGCTTCCAATATTTAAAGGTCTTTGAAAACGCTAACAAATCAAGTTAGCAAGGATACGAACAAGGATACGAATAAGGATCGCAAGGGATTTGTTCCAAGCTACTCTGCCTCCTCAGACTTACCAGAGGTACCCGCTCCTCGGGGGCCTCGCTCTTTTCTTTATTTTCAGATTACAGATAGGAACGTGTACTCGCTCCTCGAGGGCCCATGTTCCTGGACATTCTGAAGATTCTCTACTGCCTGGAAGCTATCACTCCTACAAACAAGTGTGAGTTACCATCGCTCTGTCAGAGCTTTCCCTCAAGGGCCTAATCCTTTCCAGCTCCTGAGCTTACTTGAGACCTTACGTGAGTTTTGTCATCTAGTTCTAGTCATGAACTCTGCCTTCTCTGCCTATTCACTTTCTACAGTTTCTCAACAGCTCAGCCATCCTGGGATTATTGTTCCAGTTCCTGAGGGACTACAGCCCTGCCGGGCATATCAGCTCACTACTGCCACCTCTGGTGGTTTCTAATAACCTGTTTCATAAAAGAACTAATGTGTGTCTGTCTCCATACTCCAGCCTAGCCGGTGGTCCCTCTTGGGGTATCCTCCCGAGAGCGTGGTCATCTGCCATCGGCCCAGGGATCCACCCACAACTATATCAGATTCATTACAGATTGCTATTCCTTAGCAAGACGATATCTGAGACTACAAGATCACTGACTCCTCCCTCTCCAGGAGCCCACTACACAGAGCTTTCTCCACAGATTGCTCCTCCTATCTGATTGCTCCTCCCATCAAGCATCTTCTCCATACAGATTGCTAACTTGAGCAACAGATATACATCAGATTGCTAACTCCCTAGCAAATCGCTAAGAGATTGCTATCTCCCATCCTATGAGATTGCTAACTCCTAACAGATTGCTAACTCCCAGCTCTAACACAGAGCTTTTCTAACAGATTGCTAACTCCAGTGGATCTGGCTAATTATGGGATGTTGTTAACTTCAGTGGATTGGGCTTCAACTTTGGGATGTTGTTAACCTTATGTATCCGGCACATCTCTCTGCTTTGCAGGCTATACCGGGCCTGGCCCAACGCATCTCAGAGCAGCAAGAAACTTTGGAGAAACTTACTGCAGCATTTCATCAGCTACACACACAGAAGATACAAGGCACAGCTTCTAGTCAAGGTCAGTTACAGGAGGTAACTTTAAAGACTGCTGTACCACTGGCGGCTCCTATCCGCTTTTCCGGAGAAATCCAGAAGACCCGGGGCTTTCTGCACCAGTGCTGCATGCACTTCACCTTACAGCCAACTGTATTTCCCATGGCTCTTTCGAAGACCACCTACACCCTGTCATACTTGGATGGAAGAGCCCTGTCGTGGGCATCTACCTTGTGGGAATGCAAAGACCCTATTTTGCAGGATATAGAAGGATTTATGGACTTGTTTAAATCTGTCTGATGACCCTGCTCGTAATTCTGTTGCTGGTTTTGCTTTGGTGGACTTGAAGCAAGGCAACAGATCACTGGCTGAATTCGCCATAGAATTCAAGACTCTTCGCTGGTAGGTCCAAAAACATCGAATTACAGTAATCTAATTTTGACAAAACAAGAGCTTGTAAAAGTGTTCTAAAATCTTTTGGAAATAAGAGAGGCTTTAATCTTTTAAGAATGTTCCAATTTAAAATACCCATAGTTAATGATTTTTTTAATGCATGCTTTCATTGTGAATTCACAATCAAGGAAGATCCCTAAATCTCGGACCTCCGGTGAAGGGAGTGGGCTTAAACCAGGCTTCCTAACAAACCATATGGCTTCAGATATGCTAGGATTCACTTTGAGCTTGGACAACCAGAGCCGTTTAACCACATCTGTCAAACAATGATTCAATGAAGATAAGGAATCAGATGATCAAGGGTCATAACTAACAACAATCTGAATAACATCTACATAGTGGTAACTTGTAAACCCAAGGCTTTGAATTAAAATTGCTAATGGAGCAAGCTATAGATTGAAAAGAGTAGGAGACAATACAGAACCCTGAAGAATGCCACAATCCAGTAGATGTAGTCAGGAAGCTATGGAGTTCCAGGATACTTGATAGAATCGCTCTCCAGAATCGCTCTCCAGAAAAACCAATCGTGACTCCTAACTTCATGAAATTTGTTTAGTAAAAGTTGATAGTCCACAGTATCAAAAGCAGCACTCATGTCTAAAGATACAAGGAGTGCTACTTTACCCTTATCCAGAAGAAGGCTGACATCATTAATCAAAGTACTAGTGCTTTTTCTATGCTATAGCCCTTTCTATACACAGCTTGTAATAAGCTTCCTTGCTGTAGTCTCGACTCTCTACCTGACCCCCATATTCCTCTCACTCTCATTTCTGGTAGACCTACCCACGCTTCTCTCATGCATCTTCCAGACTTATGCAAGTCAACTTTCACACATTATTCTCTTCTTAATAATGTCTTCTCATGAGTCTTGCTATTTTCAAGATTCAAACTTACACAGAAAACCAATTGACAAAAGCACCCTCTTACTCACAGACCTGAAACAATGGATAAACAATAGAAAGGTAATCCATAGAAGGGATTCAAGATACAACACAATACCACTAGATTTTCATTTCTGTTTTTGACTTCTCCTTCCACCTTCTCTCCAGAGATCCAGTTGCTGTCCTGTTCCTCCCAGTAACACTAACATCCAGCTGCATGTATTGGGCTTCATTTTAAATCGCTTTGAAGTTATACAGAGGAGCAATGTGGAAAAGAAAATTGAACACATTCAGTTTAGTACATGCAAGCTATTTTGTGCAGCTTCTACATGTTATTTAGAGATTAGGTGGATAATATGCTAAGACAGTATACTTTTTTAGGTTAATATGCATGCTTATTCTGAATGCATACCATCTAGGCTATTCATTTGTGTGTATATGCTAAAACTTTATCCGTATCCTATTGAGTGGATTTTTCCATGCACGTTAATGTTACAATTTCACCTGCTACACAGCCTCATTGTACCCTGATTATGATGCCTCCCTGCCAGCAGAGATCTCCTCAAAGCTCTGTTCCATGCTTTCCACATCATCTCCTCACTACTCAGCCTGTGGTGCAGCCTCCTCGCCTACAGAAATTCTCAATTTGCCTGCTGTCCAGCCTTGCCAAGCTCCTCCTGCTCTTTGCCTGCACCGAACCCAAGCCTTAGTCCTACATAAGAACATAAGAACATAAGAAAATGCCATACTGGGTCAGACCAAGGGTCCATCAAGCCCAGCATCCTGTTTCCAACAGTGGCCAATCCAGGCCATAAGAACCTGGCAAGTACCCAAAAACTAAGTCTATTCCATGTACATAGCCCTGTCTGTTTCCTGCTTCGATGCTTTGTATCAAGTCTGTCTTAGCTCCTTGCCCTGACCCATTGCCTCGTGGCCTCTGGGACTTTTGACTTTTGCCTTGCCTTGCTTTGCCTCATGGCCTCCGGGCTTTCTGACCTTTGCCTTGCCTTGCTTTGCCTCATGGCCTCTGTCCTTCTGACCTTTGCCTTGCCTTGTGTCCTCTGGGCTTCTGACCATTGTTTTGCCTTGTGCCCCTTGGGCCTTCTTGCCAATATAGACCTTGTCTTGCTCTGTGGACTATCTAGGTCTTTCCATTGTCTTGCCCTTCAGGGTCTTCCCTGCCTAATGCTGCCTTTAAGCCTTTTTGTTATAGAAACATAGAAATGACGGCAGAAGAAGACCAAACGGCCCATCCAGTCTGCCCAGCAAGCTTCACACTTCTTTTTTCTCATACTTATCTGTTTCTCTTGGCTCTTAGTAACCTTTGGTTCTATTTCCCTTCCACCCCCACCATTAATGTAGAGAGCAGTGCTGGAGCTGCATCCAAGTGAAATATCAGGCTTGATTAGTTAGGGGTAGTAACCGCCGCAATAAGCAAGCTACACCCATGCTTATTTGTTTTACCCAGACTATGTTATTCAGCCCTTATTGTTGTTTTTCTTCTCCCCTGCCGTTGAAGCAGAGCTATGCTGGATATGCGTGAAGTATCGGTTTTTCTTATCCCTTGATGTTGAAGCAGAGAGCTATGCTGGATATGCGTGAAGTATCGGTTTTTCTTCTCCCCTGCCGTTGAAGCAGAGAGCTATGCTGGATATGCGTGAAGTATCGGTTTTTCTTCTCCTCTGCCGTTGAAGCAGAGAGCTATGCTGGATATGCGTGAAGTATCAGTTTTACTTCTTCCCTGCCGTTGAAGCAGAGAGCTATGCTGGATATGCGTGAAGTATCGGTTTTTCTCCTCCCCTGCCGTTGAAGCAGAGAGCTATGCTGGATATGCGTGAAATATCAGTTTTTCTTCTCCCCTGCCGTTGAAGTAGAGAGCTATGCTGGATATGCGTGAAGTATTAGTTTTTCTTCTCCCCTGCCATTGAAGTAGAGAGCTATGCTGGATATGCATTGAAAGAGGTTTGTCGTTGTCTTTGGATCATTAAAACCTTTCAAGTATCTGAAAGTCTGTATCATATCACCTCTACTCCTCCTTTCCTCCAGGGTGTACATATTTAGATTCTTCAATCTCTCCTCATAAGTCATTCGATGAAGACCTTCCACCTTTTTGTCCGCCCTTCTCTGGACCGCCTCCATCTTGTCTCTGTCTCTTTGGAGATACGGTCTTCAGAACTGAACACACTCCAGGTGAGGCCTCACCAAGGACCTGTACAAGGGGATAATCAATTCCCTTTTCTTACTCGATATTCCTCTCTCTATGCAGCCCAGCATTCTTCTGGCTTTAGCTATCGCCTTGTCACATTGTTTCGCCGACTTCAGATCATTAGACACCATAACCCCAAGGTCTCTCTCCTGCTCCGTGCATATCAGCCTTTCTCCCCCCATCAAATACAGTTCATTCGGATTTCCACTCCCCATATGCATGACTCTGCACTTCTTGGCATTGCATCTCAGCTGCCATATCTTCAACCACTCTTCCAGCTTCCTTAAATCCCGTCTCATTCTCTCCACTCCTTCTGGCGTGTCTACTCTGTTGCAGATCTTAGTGTCATCCGCAAAAAGACAAACCTTACCTTCTAACCCTTCCGCAATGTCGCTCACAAAGATATTGAAAAGGACCGGTCCCAACACCGATCCTTGCGGTACACCGCTTAAAACCGCTCTCTCTTCAGAGAGAGTTCCATTTACCATCACACATTGTCTTCTGTCCGTCAACCAGTTTGCAATCCAGGCCACCACCTCGGCACTCACTCCTAAGCTTCTCATTTTATTCACCAGTCTCCTGTGCGGGACTGTGTCAAAAGCTTTGCTGAAATCTAAGTAGATGACATCGAGTGCTCTTCCTCGATCCAATTCCTTGGTTACCCAGTCAAAAAAGTCAATCAGATTTGTCTGACAGGATCTTCCAATGGTGAATCCATGCTGCCTCTGGTCCAGCAATTCTCCCGACTGTAGATAGTTCACTATTCTCTCTTTCAACAGTAACTCCATTACTTTTCCCACCACTGAAGTGAGGCTAACCGGTTTGTAGTTACCAGCCTCTTCTCTGTTCCCACTCTTGTGAAGCGGGACCACCACCGCTCTCCTCCAATCACTCGGCACCACTCCCGTTTCTAGGGATCTATTGAACAGGTCACACAGCGGACTTGCTAGCACATCTCTGAGCTCCCTCAGTATTCTGGGATGAACTTCATCAGGCCCCATGGCTTTGTCCACTTTCAGTTTCACCAGCTCTTCCCATACATTTTCTACTGTAAATGGAGTTACATCTACTCCACTCCCCTCTAGTTTCTTGTTAACTAGTGACGGTCCTTCTCCAGGGTCCTCTTTAGTGAACACAGAACTGAAGTATTCATTTAATATTTCTGCCATTTCTTCATCTCTCTCCACACATTGATCCTTTCCACCTTTCAATTTCACTATACCACTTTGAACTTTTCTCTTTTCACTGATGAATCTGAAAATTGTTTTGTTACCTCTCTTTACCTCCTTGGCAATCCTCTCTTCCGCTTGACTTTTTGCCATCCTGATTAATTTTTGTCTCCCTCAGTTCTACCAGATATTCTTCTTTGTGCTCCTCCTTTTGGGATCTTTTATATTTCTTGAACGCTGTTCTTTTAGCCTTTATTTTGTCAGCCACCTCCTTTGAGAACCAGATAGGTTTCATTTTTCTTTTGCTGTTCTTTACTTTTCTAACATATAGATTAGTTGCCTTGGTAATTGCTCCTTTTAGATTGGTCCACTGTTGATCCACATCTCTCTCTTTCTCCCAGCCTTTTAGTTCTCCCTCCAGGTACTTCCCCATTTCATCAAAGTCTGTGTTTTTGAACAGCAGAACTCGGGTTTTTGTGCTTCTTTTCCGTGTCCTTTTTGTGATATTAAACCATACCGTTTGATGATCACTGTGCTGAGGTGGGCACCCACCTGGACGTCTGAGACATTATCTCCATTAGTGAGCACTAAGGCAAGTATAGCTCCTTCTCTCGTGGGTTCCATAACCATTTGTTTGAACAAAGCTACTTGCAGGACATCTACTATTTCTCTACTATTATTTGATTCTGCAGATGGGATTCTCCAGTCTACATCTGGCATATTAAAGTCTCCAACGATCACCACTTCTCCCTTCTTTCCTATCCTGTGGATGTCTTCAACCAGATCTCTGTCCAGCTCTTCCTTTTGGTTTGGAGGCCTGTAAACCACTCCAATAAAAAATGGATGCCCCGTCTTTTTTTTAAGTCGGCCCATAGTGCTTCTTCATTGCCCCATCTTCCTTGCAGCTCAGATGCTTGGATATTGTTTCTGACATAAAGAGCCACTCCTCCCCCTTTCCTATCCTCTCTGTCCTTCCTTAACAAGTTATAACCTGGTATTGCCGTATCCCAGTCATGAGATTCCGTAAACCACGTTTCCGTGACAGCAACAACGTCCAACTCCGCCTCCACCATTAGAGCTTGCAGATCTGGGATTTTATTACCCAAACTACGAGCATTTGTGCTCATAGCTTTCCAGCTTTTTTCATTCTGTGTTGTCCTGTCCTGGTCAAGCTATAGTTCCAGTCCTGGCCTGCACTCAAATCTCAGTTCCAGCCTTGCCTTTTCCAGCTCTGCACTACAGTCAAGCCTTGCCTGTTCAGCCCTGCACTCCAGTCCAGCTCTAGTCCTGCCCTTTTTTCTTGTTGCACTCCCAGGATCATATCCCCACAACCTGGACCCACCTGGTCCTAACAGTTACATTTTTAACAATGTTCACATAAACATTTTTAGTGTGACTGTTAATGCCTAGGCCCCAAAGTCTAACATCTTTTTGCATTTAATGTAGACCAATAAAAATCAACAAATGACTGCAGGCAATGTATGATAGCTGTAGGCTTTAAATAAAGTCACTTTCCATTGGTTTGAATAAAAGTTGTTATGAATATTTAATGAATTATATGGACATTTATAATAAGTATATCCTTCCACACTAACTGATTATTCTTTGATTATCAGATATTATGTCTATTTCTGCTGCCTTTAGATAAAGTCACCCATAAACTAAAAGATTTACACAAAAATCTAACTCTCTTAGCAACCCATGCTGTATTATAGATTACAAAAATCACAGATATGAAACGAAATCAATTTCACATAATTTAATAAAGCAAAATGGAAGAATATTTGCATAAGAAACAATATAATGGTTATTTTTGAAGACCTCAGATAACCTGAAACATGTTAAGATCATTGAAAGAAAAAGGTCACCATAAAATACTTTAGAGATGACCAGAATGTGTTTACAGTGAGTTATTTACAACTCACTGTATTCAGCATCATGCAGAATGGTAATAATGGCATTAATTTTAATTGCCACTTAGAAATTAGGATGATTTTGTGCCAGGTCACGTTAAAGGATTAGAAGATTTCTACTTGATGGTCCTTAGTTATAGCTCTACAAATACTCAGAACAGACGTTGATAGTCACTCTGCATAATTATGTCTTGGACAAAACACAAACAAAAACGTGATATTTCCATATGAGAGAAACCTTCTTACAAGCCTGGGTATTTTAGCATGATATTGGCAAGTTAATTACACTGACATTGAAATAAATTTTATTCCAGACAGATTAATTTCTGAATTTCTATTAGAAGGGAAAATGTATGTAACTGACAGAAAGTTAACTTTGTTGCATTGTTTAGATCAGGGGTGGGCAATTCTGGTCCTCGAAAGCTGCAAACCAGTCAAATTTCACAATATCCCTAATGAATATGCATAAAATAGATTTGAGGCAGAGGGCGTGCATGAAATAGATTTGCATACAATTGAGGCAGAGTGCATGCAAATCTGTTCCATGCACATTCATTAGGGATATCCTGAAAACCTGACTGTTTTGCAGTCCTTGAGGACCAGAATTGCCCACCCCTGGTTTAGATAAATTTTCAAATAATATTATGTAGTTGGGATGTGAATCCTTTTTTGACGATTTAAAACAATCGTCAGATATATTTTAAATCGTCAAAAATCGTTAAGAGTCACGATACAATAGAAATTCCCCCGATTTATCGTGAAAAATCGTAAATCGGAGGAGGGGGTGGGCGGGGAAAATCGGCACACCAAAAAACCCCCTAAACCCACCCCGACCCTATAAATTGAATCCCTTACCTTCCCCAACCCTCCTGAACACCCCCAAAACTTTTTATGAGAACCTGGTGGTCCAGTGGGGCGCGGGGACCGATCTTCCGCTCTCGGTCCATCGGCGCCATTTTGGCTGCCACTCAAAAATGGCGCCGATGGCCCGATAAAAAAAAAAACCCACCCGACCCTTTAAAAACAACCCCTTGGCTTTCCCCACCCTCCCGATCCCCCCAAAACATACCTGGTGGTCTAGTGGTGGTCCCGTTCTCAGGCCATCAGCTGCCACTCATAAAGATGGCGCCGATGGCCCTTTGCCCTTACCATATGACAGGGTATCCGTGCCATTGGCCGGCCCCTGTCACATGGTAGGAGCACTGGCTGGCCGGCGCCATCTTTAAAGATGGCCGCCACCTTCGTAAAGATGGCTGCCGCCGTCGTAAAGATGGCCGCCGCCGCCATATGACAGGAGCCGGCCAATGGCACGGATACCCTGTCATATGGTAAGGGCAAAGGGCCATCGGCGCCATCTTTATGAGTGGCAGCCGATGGCCTGAGAACGGGAGATCGCTCCCGGGACCACCACTAGACCACCAGGTATGTTTTGGGGGGCTCGGGAGGGTGGGGGAAGCTAAGGGGTCGTTTTTAAAGGGTCGGGTGGGTTTTTTTTTTATCGGGCCATCGGCGCCATTTTTGAGTGGCAGCCAAAATAGCGCCGATGGCCCGAGAGTGAGAGATCACTCCAGGGACCCCCACTGGACCACCAGGTAATCGTAAAAAGTTTTTGGGGGGTTCGGGAGGGTGGGGGAAGGTAAGGGGTTAATTTTAAAGGGTCGGGCCTCACTACAAAAAAAATAACGATGTGAATCGGAACCAATTCCGATTCACATCACCCACATCACCCACGATCAGATTTTTTCCCCCCTCTAGCCGAACCCGATCGTTAAGACGATCGGGCACATGATTCACATCTCTATTATGTAGTCAAAGATGACCAAGAACTCGATTCATCTATATTTGTAACTGTTATGCCCGTCGGTCGCAGATGGCTGCGACCGCGCTTACTTACATCCTGCACCGTTCTCCAGCCCTCCCCGGGTCGGCTCGCGGCACAGGCCAATCTCCACAACCGCATTCCCCATGGTTCCTCATGGTGGCCGAGACGCCGCCGCCAGCTATATTGTCTCTGGGCGTTCCTAGGGGCGCACGTGCATGACACCGGGCCCTCCTTTGAGGCCTTTGAGGCGGGAACCTCAGGGGCATCCCTACTTGATGATGTCATTGGATCAAGGTACTTAATCTCCACCTTTGCCCTCAGCTAGCCGATTTGGCAACAAGTTCCATACATCTACTAACTCCTGTTCCGTGTTCGGGTGGCTACACTGTTGGACTCTGTTGGACCTTGGATTCTGTCTGGTACCCCGCTTCTCGGGGGCCAGTAGCGCTCTCACGGGGACCTTGTCTCCTGGCCTTCCACGCTCCTTGGACTGGCCCTGTGCTTCCTGAAGTCCTACTCTGCGAGGCTCCCTGCTCCTTGGGGTTGCCTCCTGGAACACCCTTACCACTCGGGAGTTACTCTAGTGCTTCCTCGGGGTTGTGCCTATGTGCTGTTTGGACTGTCGGTGCTTCCCCGCTCCTCAGGGCTGGGTCTCCCTACTTCTGAAGAGACTCTCGGCACTGTCCCGCTCTTCGGGACAGTGTCCTTGTGCTTTACCGTGACAGCCTGTACCTCCACTCTCCTCGGGGTCCATCTACGTGCTACAAGACTAACAACACTTCCTCGTGCCTCAGGGCTGTGCTTCTCTAGGGGTGTGCAGAGGGACGCCATACATTGCATTCGGGATTCGTGTTTGACAGGGGGCAGATACGTTGCATTCGGCAAGGGGGGGGGGCCCTGGTACATTTATATGTTAATTCTTATTCATCCCAGCTAAAATTAAATTAACTACAACCCCCCCGAGACTTACCAAAACTCCCTGGTGATCCAGCGGGGGGGTCCAGGAGCCATCTCCTGCACTCACACCCTTGGCTGCTGGTTTCAAAATGGCACTGATAGCCTTTGACCTACTATGTCACAGGGGATACCGGTGCCATTGGTCAGCCCCGAGTGTAGGAGATCGCTCCCGGGCCCCCGCTGGACCACCAGGGGATTTTGGCAAATCTTAGGGGACCCTCCTGACCCCCATAAGACTTGCCAAAAGTCCAGCGGGGGTCCAGGAGCGACCTCCTGCACTCGGACCGTCGGCTGCCAGTAATCAAAATGGCACCGATAGCCTTTGCCCTTACTATTCACAGGGGCTACCGGTGCCATTGGTCAGCCCCTGTCACATGGTAGGAGCACAAGATGGTGCCGGCCATCCATTGCTCCTACCATGTGATGGGGCTGACCAATGGCACCGGTAGCCCCTGTGACATAGTAGGTCAAAGGCTATCGGCGCCATTTTGAAACCAGCAGCCGAGAGTGTGAGTGCAGGAGATGGTTCCCGGACCCCCCGCTGGACCACCAGGGAGTTTTGGTAAGTCTTGGGAGGGTCAGGAGGGTGGGGGTTTGTTTAAATTGGTTCCTTTAGACGGCCAAATAATTCAGCGAAGATTTGTTGTATTTGTGGGGAATCACGATATGTTTCGCTTCCCCACAAATACAATAAATATGTTCCTATACGTTGAGAATTGCCAATTCGTAGGAAACGAATGCACACACCCCTATGCTTTTCTATCATACAGAGACATCCTGTGCTCCCAGCTCCTCGGGTTCTACGTACATCATCATTGGAGACGTGACTCGGGCTTCCTGCTCCACGGGTTAGCTTGAGTCACTACAGCTGCACCTCCCTCGCTCTACAGCTCTGCCCCTCGGGGGGGGGGGAGGTCTCAGCCATTCCTCCTGCATGCCAGTCTCAAGCCTCCCAATCTACAGCCTGCCTAGCGCCTTCCCCTCTGGTATTATCGGCAACTGCTTGTCTACTGGCGAATCCCTCCAGCTCCTCGGGACTTCTCCACAGTCTTACTTAGAGCTCTCTGCCATGCCCGACCTCGCCTCCCATTGGTGTGGGCCTGTGGGGCTCCTCCCTACAGGTTGTAACAACTCATACCACGGACCAAGGGTCCACCAACCCACAAACCATAACAGATTGCCAAGTCCATGGACCTGGCAGAGTTCTCGGCCTTCCAGGCCATTCCTCGCCTGGCACAAAGGATCAGCAAACAACAGAAATTCTTGGAGTCTCTGGCAGCTGCCATGGACAACTTGAGCTCTCGCATAGATGCTACTGTGACAGCTACTGTGACATCTCTCAAGCTCAATACCTCCACTTCTACAACGGCTCCTCGACTGACTGTACCGTTGCCGACGCCCCTAAGTTTTTCAGATAAACCTCTCCTGTGCAGGGGTTTTTTGAATCAGTGCAATATGCACTTCTGTCTGCAACCAGCTTACTTTCCAGATGTGATCACCAAGACTACATACATCCTGGCCCTTTTGGATGGTAAAGCTTTGGCCTGGGCGTCACCTCTCTGGGAGCGAGAAGACCCAATCCTCTGTGACCTACCAGGGTTCCTGGCCCTGTTTCGGTCTGTCTTTGAACACCCGGGCCGACAAGCTGTCTCCTGGTCGTCTCTCCCTCATCTCCAACAAGGCTCTCGGCCTCTAACGGACTATGTTATTGAATTACGAACTCTCGCCTCAGAATTACACTGGGACTCTGACTGTCTGTGTTCCATCTTCCTTGAAGGCTTGAGCCCTAGGATTAAAGATGAGTTGGCGGCTCATGAATTGCCCTCATCTCTAGACCTCACAGGGCGTATCAACCGTCGACAAGAACGCGCTCTTGAGTCCAGAGCAGCCCGGAGGTCAGCACCAGACCCGCCCCGTGCCCAGCGTTCCTCCTATCTGCGAGTCAACACCCCACAGAATCCATCTGAGGAGGAACCCATGCAGATGGGTAGGAGTAGACTTTCTCCTAAGGAACGACGCTATTGCCAGCAATCCAGCCTCAGGCTGTACTGCAGCAGGCCTGGACATGCCATTGCCTCGTGCCCAGTCTGTCTGGGAAACTTCTGGGCCTAGGTTCTGCTGGAGGACTCCTCCTAGGCCTGACTTCACCCTCTCCTCTACTGACTATTCCCATGTCCATCAAGATGGACAACCAAGAGTTTCACATCTTGGTACTGTTGGACTCCGGGGCTGGTGGGAACTTCATATTAAAGCAACTCACCGAACACCTATGGATTTCCACCATCCGCTCTCCGGTGCCCTTACTACTCTCGTCTATTCACGGCGGACCTCTTCCTGGTGAGGTTACCCACACCACGGCTCCCATCCAGCTACTCACCGGGACTTTGCATGTGGAAATCATCTCTTTCCATATATTGGACAAGGCTATCCATCCCATAGTATTGGGATTGCCCTGGCTCCAGCAGCACACTCCACAGTTCGATTGGTGCACCCTACAGCTCTCTCATTGGGGTCCAGCTTGCCATGAAAACTGCTTGGAACCCATCTCTCCACTGCCTTGTCTGACTACAGCTCCCTCTCTACTGGGCCTTCCACCACAATATGCATCCTTCTCCAGTGTGTTCTCAAAGAAGGCTGCAGACACGTTACCTCCTCATCACTCCTTTGATAAATCTACTACCCAACACAGAGGCCTCCTCGGGGTAGGATCTACCCTGTCGCGCAGACTGAGACCCAATGTCAGAATACATTCGTGAGAACTTGGCCAAAGGGTTCATCCGGCCCTCCAAGTCCCCTGCAGGAGCAGGGTTTTTCTTCGTTGGGAAGAAAGATGGCTCCCTCTATCCTTGCATTGACTACCATGGCCTAAATTAAATTACTCTTAAGGATCACTACCCACTGCCACTCATCTCTGAGTTTTTCGACAGGCTTCAAGGATCTAAGATCTTTTCGAAACTAGACTTTTGTGGAGCCTATAATTTGGTCCAGATCTGCGAGGACGACGAGTGGAAGACCGCCTTTAACACACGCGACAGTCACTTTAAATACCTTGTGATGCTGTTCTGGCTTTGCAATGTGCCCGCAGTATTTCAAAATCTGATAAACGATATGCTTTACCAATGTGTGGTTGTATACCTCGACAATATTCTCGTCTTCTCTCAAGACCTGCCTAATCGCTGCTAGGACGACTCTCTTGTCCTCCAGCAGCTGCGAGATAACCAACTTTTCGCTAAGCTTGAAAAATGCTCCTTCGAACAAGAATCCGTTCCTTTCTTGGGCTACGTGGTGTCCAGTCAGGGCTTTTGAATGGATCCTCAAAAACTAAAGAGCATCCGTGACTGGCCTCAACCCACAGGCCTCAAGGCCCTCCAGAGATTCCTTGGCTTCGCCAATTACTATTGCTTTTTTATCCACCATTATTCCACGCTGACCGCACCACTCACGGCCATGACTCGCTAGGGGGCCAACTCCTCCCAGTGGTTGCCTGAAGCTATGACCGCCTTTCAGGATCTCAAGTCTGCCTTCTTGAAGGAACTTTGTCTCCACCATCTGGATCCTACGTGCCCATTCATGGTTGTGGTCGATGCCTCCGACATTGGAGTAGGAGCCGTACTGAGTCAATACTCCCCTACAATAATCTACACCCCTGTTTTTTTTTCTCCTGACGCTTCTCGCCGGCAGAACAAAACTACAGCATAGGGGACAAAGAATTGTTGGCCAGCAAGCTGGCCTTCGAGGAATGGTGACCCTGGCTCGAAGGTGCACAACACCAGACTACCATATACACGGATCATAAAAATCTCGAGTATCTACATCACGCCTAACGTTTAAACCATCGCCAGGCCCGCAATTTCATACTGCGTTATCGCCCAGCCAGCAAGAATTCTCAAGCAGATGCCCTCTCCAGATCGTTCAGCACCGAGGATGTTCCTCATACCCCTCAGCATATTATAGACTCTGCTAAGGTCATCCTGTCTGCCACCTTCCCAGTGCCTCCGGAAAAAACTGTGGTCCCTTGCCCGCTGAGACGAAAGGTGTTGCAATGGGCTCTTGACTGTTTGACCTCCGGACATCCAGATCAGTCCAGGACTCTTTCCACTCTGCAGCAATACTACTGGTGGCCTACCATTCGGAAGGATACCCGAGAATGTCAAATCCTGTCCCACGTGTGCCCATCATAAGCCTCCTGCAGGAAGAACTTGGGGACTCTTACAGCCGCTTCCCATTCTGAGCGAACACTGGAACCATACCGCTACAGACTTTATTGTGGATTTGCCAGTCTCCAAAGGGAATAACACCGTATGGGTCATAGTCGATCGCTTCTCTAAGATGGCGCATTTGTGGCTCTACCCGGTCTCCCTACAGTGCCTCAACTGGCCAAATTATTCTTTCTGCATGTGTTCTAGCTCCATGGTCTTCCCAAGCATATTCTCTTGGACCATGGGGTTCAATTCACCGCATGCTTCTGGAAATCTCTTTGCAAGAAGTTTAATATTTCTTTAGACTTCACTTCTGCTTACCACCCTCAAGCCAATGGCCAAACAGAGAGGACCAACAGAACTCTAAAGCAATTCTTGCGAGCCTATGTGAGTTTGCGGCAGGACGATTGGACTGACCTCCTTCCCTGGGCAGAGTTCGCCTTAAAATCCCATCTGTCCACTTCCACTGGGTCGTCACCCTTCCAGGTGGTCTATGGGCACCAACCGTTGCCTCCACTTTCACTCCTGCTCTCCGTGGCCTCCCCAGCAGTGCAAGCTACTGCCCAAGAATTGCATCAACTGTGGCAGAATATACAACTGCTTAAGCAAGCCGCTCAGAAGTCGAAGAAGGCCTTTGATTCTCATCATCGCGCAGCACCCCAGTTTCAGCCTGCGGATAAGGTATGGCTAAGTACCAAATTTATTCGGCTCAAGCTGCTCTTTGCCTACTTTACTCCAAGGTACATAGGCCCCTTTCCGGTGCTCCGCTGTCTGGGTCCCGTTACCTACCAACTACAGCTGCCTTCCTCGCTCAAGATTCACAATGCCTTTCACGTTTCTCTACTCAAGCCTCTGATTCCCTCCGGATTTTTTAAGAAACCATCGGATCCCTTGCTGCTTTCTTCTGAAGCAGATGTCACCTATCAGGTCCGTGGAAGAAAATGGGAATACCTCCTTGCTTGGGAGGGCTTTGGGCCTGAGGAGAACAGCTGGGAACCCATGGCCAATATCCTGGACAAGGATCTCCTTCGGCAGTTTCAAGCTGAGCATCCTCACAAACCCAAACCCCCAAGGAGGGGCCTTAAGAGGGGGGTACTGTTATGCCCATTGGTTGCAGATGGCTGCGACCACGCTTACTTACATCCTGCACCGTTCTCCAGCCCTCCTTGGGTCTGCTCGTGGCACAGGCCAATCTCTACCACCACGTTCCCCATGGCTCCTCATAGCGGCCGAAACGCCGCCGCCAGCTAAGTTGTCTCCGGGCCTTCCTAGGCATGCATGTCACCGGGCCCTCCTTTGAAGCCTCTTCTGCGGGAACCTCGGGAGCGTCACTGCTTGATGATGTCATCGGATCAAGGTACTTAAGCTCCACCTTCGCTCTCAGCTAGCTGACTTGGCAACAAGTTCCGTACATCTTTACTAGCTCCTGTTCCGTGTTCCGATGGCTATGCTGTTGGACCTTGGACTCTGGTACCCGCTCCTCAGGTGCCGGTAGCGTTCTCACAGGGACCTTGTCTCCTGACCTTCTCCACTCCTTGGACTGGCCCTGTGCTTCCTGAAGTCCTACTCTGCAAGGCTCCCCTCTCCTCGGGGTTGCCTCCTGGAACACCTTTACCACTCGGGAGTTACTCTAGCACTTTCCCGCTCCTCGGGGTTGTGCCTACGTGCTGTTTGGACTGTCAGCACTTCCCTGCTCCTCGGGGCTGTGTCTCCCTACTTCTCAAGAGACTCTCAGCAGCGTCCCGCTCCTCAGGAGAGTGTCCTTGTGCTTTATCGTGACAGCCCGCACCTCCCCGCTCCTCGGGGTTGCATCTACTGCTATGAGACAGCCAGCACTTCCCCGCTCCTCGGGGCTTTGCTTCTATATCATACAGAGACTGCATGTGCTCCTCGCTCCTCGGGTTCTACCTATGTCATCATTGGAGACCTGACTCAGGCTTCCCTGCTCCCAAGGTTCGCCTGCGTCACTACAGACTCATCTCCCTTGCTCTGCAGCTCCGTCCCCTCAGGGGGTATCTCCACCATTCCTCCCGCACGCCAGTCTCAAGCCTCCCACTCTACGGCCTGCCTGTTGCCTTCCCCTCCGGGGGTCTCAGTCAAGGTATTATCGGCAGCCGCTTGTCTACTGGGGAATCCCTCCTGGCTCCTCGGGACTTCTCCACAGTCTTACCCAGAGCTACCTGCCATGTCCGACCTCGCCTCCCATCAGTGTGGGCCTGTGGGGCTCTTCCCCACAGGTTGTACAAACTCATACCATGGGCCAAGGGTCCACCAACCCACAAGCCATAACAGTAACCTAGAACAATTTCTGAACAGAATATGATTTGTTGACACCCACAGATAAAAATAACTTTTCATAAGGTCTGCATATCATAAAAAGGTTCTATTAGCACTTTTTTAATAAGGCAGATTTTACAGGCTTCCATCATACAAGCTCCTTATGAAGGTAAATAGAGCATATATATCAAGAAAATAGAAATAAGCATGCAAACTTCATATAGAAAGGAAAAATAAAGTATGTCGAATCCTGTCCCACGTGTGCCTGTCATAAGCCTCCTGCAGGAAGACCTTGAGGACTCTTACAGCCGCTTTCCATTCCGAGCGAACACTGGACCCATATCGCTACAGACTTTATTGTGGATTTGCCCATCTCTAAAGGGAATAACACCGTATGGGTCACGGTGCACATGGGCCAGGAAATAAGTAAGAAAATAGATCTAATACAGAAATCTGAACAGCAAACTGTTCAGAAAAACTAGATTTACTAAGGCTTTTCTCCCATTCTATGTCTATGGAAAAAAAAATCTTAAGGGCCAATATTTAAAGACATTTAGCAGGATAACCCATAAGTTATTGGGCAACTTATCTGGCTAGAGTTTAGCTAAGTAAGTCATTATCAGACTAAAATTCAGCTGGGCTACCGTATTTTCCGGCGTATAAGACGACTGGGCGTATAAGACGACCCCCCCTTTTTTATACATATTTTTAAGAAAAAAAATAATTATACACTCAAACAGGAGCAACCCTATCTATGAAAAGGCAACACTACAAATATTAAATCAGGGCCTAAAAACCAATACACCTCTTATTAGGAAAACAGAACTAGCAAGCAGCTATAGATCCCCACACAGAAATAATTGTAAAACTATACTAATAAGCAGAATAAATGTTTCAAAACAGCTATGAACAGAATAACATCCAACAATTAAAAACTCATAAAAACTATTAAACATTCTCCAAACACCAATAAAATATTTCAAAAAAGCAGACACATCACATAATATTAAATAATTAAAATGGCAGTCAATCAAGAAAAATAAACTTAAAAAGCCACCTTTCCTTACCCCCTCCAGCAGCTCTCCTACTCCTCTTCCATGCAGGCCGTAGCACACACCAGAAGCAGCAGTAGTGGCTAAGCTCTATACTCATGGTCCTCTTCCTTAGGGCCCATGTCTCTCACACACACACACACCATACCAGTCATGCCCCCATGACCAGTTTCTGTCTCTCACACACCAATCTTTCCCAAACAGTCTTTGACACACACACCAGACACCTTCCTGAACAGTTTCTCTCATGCCATACACACACAGGCTTCCCACTCCCGTGTTCTGCTTACCGTACATATACAGGCTTCTCACTCTCATAATCACTTTCTCTGTCTCACACACACACACACACCAGTCTCTCTCTCATTTCCATGCTCACTCTCCACGTGCACAGGCTTCTCATTCCCTGAATCACATACTTTCTCTCACATTCACACACACCAGTCTCTTTCTCTCACACACACCGTCACCTTATCAACCAGTCTCTCTCTCATGCACGCACACACACACAGCCCTCCCACTCCCATGCCCTCTCTCACATAATCAGGCTTCTTACTCCCATGCTTTCTCACATACCCAGATTTCTCACTTCCATGCTTTTTCTCTCTCTCTCTCTCACACTCACATACACATCAGTCATCTCTCTGAGCAGTCACTTTCATTGTCTCTCACATATACACACACATGAGCTCTTTGACCAGTTTCTCTCAATCACAGACATGCCCTCAATCAAATACATTCTCTCACTTACACACAGGCTGGCTGCTTCTCTCTCTCTCTCACTCACTTCCTCTCCCCTCCCCCGCCCCCCAAGCACAAATAGTAGCTGCAGCAGCCTCCTCCTCCAGCCCCCGCAGGCCAAGAAAGAAGAATCCCATCGGCCGCGGGAGGCTCCTGCTGCTGTCTCCTTTCTCGATTACTGGCTGCTTCAATTGCTCGGGGGCCGATGCTGCAGCGGCCACTGCTACTTTATCATGCGGCACGGCCTTTCTTCTTCCTGCGCACCGCGTATCACTTCCTGTTCCGGGTCCGGGGGTGGGGGGGGGGGGAAATGCAGGCGCGGGAAGAAGAAAAGGCCAGCCGCGGATGCCACAGCTTTTTTTTTTTTTTTGCACCGCTGCCGTTCCCGCTGGGCTTGAACGTGCTGATAGCCCAGCGGCAATGGCAGCAGGGAAGGAAGAGCAGCGGGAGAGACCGGGAGCACGCGACACACAGGTGAGAAGAGCTGCCCTATAAGACGATACCCGGCGTATAAGACGACCCCCGACTTTCGAGAAGATTTTCAGGGGTTAAAAAGTAGTCTTATACGCCGGAAAATACGGTAAGTATATTCCTTACCTGGTTTTTGTAATATGTTGTACCTTTGAGGGGGGAGGGTTATTGTAGTTGTGACTTTAAGTCCTAAAGTGTGTGTTGTGGATTGGAACTGAAAGCACAAAAATAAAGGATACATAAGTTTTACTAGTTTGGCTAGGGGGAGGGGTGCTGCCAGCATTTGGAAGCAGCCAGTAGCCACTGCTTGCAGTCCTACTGTCCTGGCTGAGGCAGTTACAAGCTATCTGAAATGTTTATTTATATCTGGGCTAAGTATATTCCTTAACTGATTTTTGTAATATTTTGAGGGAGGGTTTATTGTAACCTTAACTTCTAAAGTGTGTGTTGGAGTTGAAAGCACAAAAAAAAATGTAAAAAAATAATTCCTGCAAGTAATCTCAACTGTGATGTCAGCTTTACTCTGTCTCCGTCTGCTGGTAGAGGTGCATAACCCACTGGTTCTGGATTCATTCATCTGTCTGGATGCTAAGAAATTTCCAGTGGACTAAAGTTTTGTCCTGGATCAATGCAGCATTAGATATTTGTAAAACTTCAGTCAACATTTCCACTTTGTTCCATAAGATAACATTGCTGGCTCTGCATCTGAGCTTGCCTATTTATTTATTTATTTTAGCTGACAAACCAACAATATCCTGGGGACGTTTAGAAATAGCAGAGTCCAGAATGGTTAAAATACACTAAACTGAGTCTAAAGTGATAACAGTAGGTCTACCTAAACCATTTTTTATTCCTTCAGTTGGCAGCTCGATGGGGTGGACAGCAAAATTCACCCGAGCAAAAAGAATGAATGAACAAGCTCTATTTCTCTCCCTTCTCAGACCAACAGCTTCCTCACTACTGCACAGAGATTTCTCCAAGCTTCACCATTGACCCAATGTCAAGAGACCCAGGACTAGCATCTCCCCCAGAAGACTTACCAGTTTGATACTTTTCTGCAGCTGCCAATATGTCAGAGTTTAATCTAGGGCTCACAGTGTTCTACGGTAGAGGTAGTGTTCAATCATTAGTTGATAAGGATATGTATCAGCCTCCATCCATGAAGTTACTTCATGAATGCAGGTGGCAGCAAAGAACCCGGATGTTTCTGTTTTTGGAACTCTGCACAAATTGCTCTATAGAAAGTTGCCACTGTGTTTCAGTTATTGAGAGGTCTTGAGGGAAGTGTCTTGCCTTAACCTTTCATTTGAAAATTCTGTCTCAGAAGGAAAAACAGCTACAAAGTAATTTGAAACCACTGGCGTTTAAGAGTTCAGCTGTCCTGCCTGTTTCAGTCTAACATCATCTTAACTCCACATAAGCAGTGTTTAGCGTTTTTCAACCTGACTCCACTTGGATTCACATAATATACAATCAGCTTGTTATGCTCAGGCTTGTGAACCCTTGGGCCGACGGGAGGATGGTATTAGAGATGTGTATCGTGTGATCGATCGTCTTAACGATCGATTTCGGCTGGGGGGGGGGAGGGAATCGAATCGTCGCGGTTTTGTGTTTTTAAATATCGTGTAAATCGGGGGAGGGCAGGAAAACCGGCACACTAAAACATCCCTAAAACCCACCCTGACCCTTTAAAATAAATCCCCCACCCTCCCGAACCCCCCCAAAATGTCTTAAATTACCTGGGGTCCAGTGGGGGGGGGGGTCCTGTTGTGATCTTCCACTCTCGGGCGTCGGGCGCGTTGATAGAAAATGGCACCGGCGCTACCTTTGCCCTGTCATATGACAGGGCAAAGGTAGCGCCGGCACCATTTTGGTTCCTGTTCCCCGACGTCACAAGCGTAGGAGATCGCTCCCGGACCCCCTCTGGATCCCCAGGGACTTTTGGCCAGCTTGGGGGGGCCTCCTGACCCCCATAAGACTTGCCAAAAGTCCAGCGGGGGTCCGGGAACGACCTCCTGCACTCGAATCGTGTTGCCATATGGCCGGCGCCATTTTAAGCAAAATGGCGCCGGCCATATTGTCGTACAGCAAAATGGCGCCGGCCGTACGGCGGGGGTCCGGGAACGACCTCCTGCACTCGAATTGTGTTGCCGTACGGCCGGCGCCATTTTAAGCAAAATGGCGCCGGCCATATTGCCGTACAGCAAAATGGCGCCGGCCGTACGGCAACACGATTTGAGTGCAGGAGGTCGTTCCCGGACACCCGCTGGACTTTTGGCAAGTCTTATGGGGGTCAGGAGGCCCCCTCAAGCTGGCCAAAAGTCCCTGGGGGTCCAGCGGGGGTCCGGGAGCGATATCCTACGCTCGTGACGTCGGGGAACAGGAACCAAAATGGCGCCGGTGCTACCTTTGCCCTGTCATATGACAGGGCAAAGGTAGCGCCGGCACCATTTTCTATCAACGCGCCCGACGCCCGAGAGTGGAAAATCACAACGGGACCCCCCCCACTGGACCCCCAGGTAATTTAAGACATTTTGGGGGGGTTCGGGAGGGTGGGGGATTTATTTTAAAGGGTCGGGGTGGGTTTTAGGGATGTTTTAGTGTGCCGGTTTTCCCGCCCTCCCCCTTCCCCTCCCCCTTTCCCCGATTTACGATTTTTGACGATAAATCGGTGGAATTCCTATTAAATATCGCCTCTAACGATTTTTGACGATTTAAAATATATCGGACGATATTTTAAATCGTCAAAAAACGATTCACATCCCTAGATGGTATACTTTAGGAGGAAGATCCATAGGTTCTCCCGTCGGGTGGCGAGGCAGAACAGAAGATGTGACCAGCTGACCCTCGGCACTGGAAGACTGAGGCGACTGTGGAAGCAGACAAAGAGTCATGACGTCAAGGAGAAGAACGGAGTCTTTGCCACTGGAAGTCCACGGTCCCCCCAGGAGGAGCCGTAGGGACCCGAACTGCTGGGACTTAGGTGGACCTTTGAGAAGTCAAGGAGTCGAGAGTTCGGTGCAAGGGCTAACTGGAGCTTCACCCCTGGAAGCCCGCGGTCACCCCGGGATGAGCCCGTAGGGACCTGGGCCGCTGGGACTTAGGTGGGCCCTTGGAAACGATGGTCCAGAAGAAGTCCAAGGTCAAGTGCCAGAGGCTCGTCGCTTACCAGTCCGAGGTCTTATACCAAGGGATTGCCGCTTGCCAGTCCAAAGTCACACACCAGGAATCACCACTAGCCAGTCTGAAGTCAAGAACCAGGAATACCAAGACAAAACAGGAACAAGGATCCGAAGTACAGAAGACTCACCGAAGCAAGCAGACTCGACTACGTGGAATGTTGCCAAGTCAAGGAATGGGCAGAGGAAGCTTCCCTTTATACGTTCTCTACTCTGGCCCATTAGAAACAGCTGTGAGTAGTTAAGGGGCCTGACCCCTTTAAATCTAGGGAGGAGGTGTGGCCTCGCGCCTAAAGATGGTGGCGTCCATCTTGGATTTCCTCCACAGAGGAAACACTGCCGGATGCCGCGAGGGAAGAGCAGGGACGGCTCCCCACCTGGCGGCCATCTCAGGGACCTGTGCCGGAGCGACGGGCACAGGGTCAGGGACTTCCTCCAGAGCTGCCGTGGCGGGTCACTGTCGCGGGCAAGGTAGAGGGCCGCGGTCATGGCCTTCCATGGCCGCGGAACACAACACAGCTTCATTACAATATGTATGATCCTTATTAATTCTTTTTGAAAATTGGGAGTCAATCTGATGAGGTCACCAACATCAATAATTGGGTGGAGGAAGCACACTGAGCATACTCCCACCAGGATGTCAGCTTAAAGGGCAAGAAGACAAAACTGCTTTCCCGTATTTCAGCCTACCTCCCTACCTCATTTTAATATACTCAAATATACATATATGACCCTACTCTTTAAAAAGCAAAGGGGAAGAGCAATAAAGAAACAAATAATGCAACACTGTTATGTATGATGTAAAAAATGTATGATGTAAAAAATGGATGGAGTTTCAAATTTCCCTCATACTTGTCTTAGATTCAATGCAGATTTCTCAGTTCACAAGATTCCACATCAAATCTGCCTGCTGTGGTCCCAGTAAAACTGAATGATTCTGCTCAAACTCCAGTTCAATTAATTTTTTTTAAACATTTTCTAAACTAATTTAACAAACCTGCGATCTTCTTATGGGTTTGTAAAACTAGTTCAAACTATTATAAGAGAAAAGGTTATACAAGAGCTAGGAGGTGTCAGATGTATGAGTCAGTCTAAGAAAAGAACATTAAAGAGGTTTCTTGCTTTGCTATTCTCTCACTCCCTTCAGAACTGCACTGCACATCAAAGATGACCAGATTTTGGCAAATATATTTGCCAAAATCTTTGATTTTATTGTATTGATTTTATTATTTTAATCTGTTTATGTTTATGTACACCACTTTGTAGCCTCATTAGGAAAGGCAGTTAGGAGTTTGGAAAAAAAAACCTCTGAAAAAATTGCTTGTGAGACTCCTTTCTCTACGTTGTATGTGTTAGAGACCACTAGAGGTTACACACATGAACTATTGTCTTTCAAGAATGCTCGCTCATAGTCCCGATGAACATGCACACAATATGGAAGCCCATGCATACTTTTAGCTTGAGTAAGAGCCATTTCCAGACAGCCTAGTGTACTAAGGTAAATAATTTTTGAAAATTATCCTCCCTATGTTTTGCTTCTATATGTGTCTTTACGGGCAACGGAAGAGTTAAGTATTGAATTTCACAGATTTCAAATCCATTTCACTGGTAGAATTAGATTTCAGTGTTCCATTATGGCGAGTTTTGCTAATTCTTGCCTAAAGGGATGTGGATAATGGCACCATCTGAAACATAATTATTTCATTTCTTTCTCTTTTTTTTTCCACCAGTGTTCTCTCCCTTGTCACAAACTGAATCTTGCAGCTATTACTCTGCTACATGCATTGTGCTGACTCCTTATGCTACCATAATCACTATATGCCATGCCTCCCTTACTTTATTGTATAGGTGTTTTTGGTCCTTGTAACAGTTAAAATAACAGCTAACCCCAAAGGTCAGCTTTGCATTATCAGAATAGCAGTTCCCGGGGCATTAATATTCTGTATGTCATTACTGAACATGTGTGAAAGCTCCATGCTCACCATGCAGTCAGATCTCTCCACAATGAGACCTCCTCACCGCCCCTTAGTACCTTGTTGATATGAAACCTAATTTCAGGACATGGATTCCCCACTATTCTTTAAGTGTATCAATAGGCTCTAGTCTTTATAATTCAGTGTATCCTTCAGCCATGCATCTCTCTCCCTGTGTATCAGAACTCCTTCCTACTGCAAATCTTTCCATCGCCCCTGTACCATCTTTTGCTCTTTTCTTCTTCAAAGACCCAGCTATTTCCTATCTGTAGCTCTGCCCTATTTAGGATAGGGTTGAAATCTAGACCTCCCACTCCACAGGACTCTACCTCCAGGACCCCCTTTGTCTCTGTAATGAGATCTTTTCTTTTCCTGTCTTCCATATCTTTCCCTAGAGCTAATCTATAGTGCACGCTCTGCCTTGTTTGTTTTTGGCTGCCTGGGGTGCTTTCTGAAAAGAATGTACACCCCGTCACAACATGTTAATAAAAGATCCAGCAAAAAAACAAACATATTTTACATGAAAATAGGGAATAGACAAGAGAGAAAATGTTTTTTAAAAAGAGGTAAAGTGTTTTTTCACTCAGTGAATTCTGATTATATTATAAGAAAATCCTCAAATCACTTTCCAAATATCATTTAAACCCAAAGAAGAAATTGCCATTCCAGACAGATGTCTATATTCCCATACTCTATTTTTCTTGAGAAGAAATTTTTGTCAATTTATTTGTGCTATGGTAAGTAGTTTGACTCCCATTCAACAGAATTTGAATGGCCTTCACACCTTGCCTGATTTTGAATATCGGCTTCAACAAGCAATCAAGCAGTCAATAGGCAAAACATTATAATCTTAAAAATCACATTTAGACTTCAGTCACTTAACTCCTGACACTATGAACTAATAAGAAGCACGGAGAGAAGCGCTCTTCAACATGAGTAAATATGCTAGAGACAGAGAGCCTATGCTAGAGATAGAGAGCCTATTGGAGTTTTGATTAAATTAATTCCCTTGTGCAGCCCATCTTGAAATAGAATCTTGTGTTTTCTTCCTAGGCAGTTATTAAAAAACTGTAATAAAGTTCTAATGTTCCAACTAATTAGTAAAGCATTACCAAACTAAATCAATACAATCGTCATTTATGTACACAGTCAATCTACTACAAATAGTGCTTTTTGATACAACAAATAACCTGTCTATATGAGGCATTGTTCTATCCTTATGCAGCATGGGGATTCTTAGTGGCTCTTCAATCCATCTCCTTACGTGATTATATTATCTGTATTAATTACATTATGTCACCTTGGGAGAGGGCAATTTTCTCTTGACTTATTTCATTATCTGTTGATTATATTAATGTGAATTCTTGAGAGAGTTTACTGTGATAAGTTTATAATATAAACAGCAATGCCCAGGTAAAGAGAAAGGTAGCAAGACATTTTCTCTTGATGCTCTATTTTGGTGTTTTTTTTCTCTTTATGGAAAAAAAATTAGATTGTTTTCAGGTTGTGATACTTTTGTGAAGAATAATCCAAAATTGTTATCTGCATAAACTTTCAAGCCCCCCCCCCCCCCAAACCCCCACTTCAAAAAGATACTTGCAAGGATAAGTAACTATCCCCTAGATTCATCATTCTGCTATATTTATATTTATAGCAGAATGATGAGTCGCGAAAAAAAAGGGGCAGAGGGTGATAGTGGGCAGATGGCAATATCGTGGTGATGCAATGCGATAGCCTATCAAGTTTTAAAGAATGACCCTATAAGATAGGTTTTACAATGGATTGCATGGTAAAATGTAGACATTTATTTACTTAAAATATTAATATTTTGTCCTACACAAAAATGTTCAAAGTGGATTAGTTAACTCACATTCAAACAGGCAACATACAGACACTCGACAAATTAGAATCTAGAACATAAGAACCTAAGATATGCCTTACTGGGTCAGACCAAGGGTCTATTAAAAGCAGCATCCTGTGTCCAACAGTGGCCAATCCAAGTCAAAAGTACTTGGCAAGTACCCTAACATTAAATAGATCCCAAGCTACTATTAGTTATTGATTAATAGCAGTTTATAGACTTCTCCTCTAGGAACTAATCCAAACCTTTTTTAAACCCAATTACACTAACTACCCTAACCACATCCTGTGGCCATGAATTCCACAGCTTAACTATGCATTGAGTGAAAAAGAATTTTCTCTGATTTATTTTAAATGAGCTACTTGCTAACTTCATGGAGTACCCCCTTCTCCTATTCTCTGAGAGAGTAAATAACTGATTTTCATTAACCTGTTCAAGTCCTTTCATGATTATGTAGACCTCTATCATATCTCCCTCTGAGCCATGTCTTCTCCAAGCTGAACAGCCCTAACCTCTTTAGCCTTTTCTCATAGGGGAGCCATTCCATGCCCCTTATTTTGGCCACCCTTATCTGCACTTTCTCTTTTTTGAGATACGGCGTACAGAATTGCACACAGTATTCCAGGTGCGGTCTCACCATGGAACGATATAGAGGCATTATGACATCCACTATTATATTTGCCATTCCCTTCCTAATAATTCCTAACATTCTGTTTCCTTTTCTGATTGCCACAGCACACTGAGCCAACAATTTCAATCTATTATCCACTATGACGCCTAGATCTGTATCCTGGGTGGTAACTCCTAAGATGGAATCTAACATTGTGTAACTACAGCAAAGGTTATTTTTCCCTATATGCATCACCTTGCACTTGTCCACATTAAATTGCATCTGCCATGTGGATGCCCAATCTTCCAGTCTCACAAGGTCCTCTTGCAATTTATCACAATCCGCTTGTGTTATGTTCGTGGACCCTTGGGCCGGTTGGGACCGAAGATGGAGCGCTGTAGGGGTTCACAGCAAGGATCCCAACCAGAAGGCGGTTTGGAGGCTTGGAGCAAGCAGGGATACTGGACTATGGTGGAGTCCTTTACGACCAAGGACTCGGTACTCACTGGGAGGACGGACGACATTGGACCCTGGCAATAGCGGATTCTTCACCCTGGAGACCGGCACTCCCCCAGGGGGAGCCCTTAGGAGTCCGGACGCTGGGACATTTGGAGATTCACCCTGGAAGCCGAAGTCCCCCCAGGAGGAGCCCGTAGGGACACGGCCGCTGGGACTTAGGCGACTACCTGGATGTAGAAGATGGTCCGGATGCAGGCGCCTCCTGCAGGTCGTGGGTTCCGGACGGCTGGCGCCTCCAGCAGGTCATAGGTGGTCCAGGAGTCTGAGTCCAGGAGCAGTCCAAGGCCAGTCCAGAGGTCGAAGTCCAAGCATGGTCCAAAGCCAATTCAGAGGTCGAAGTCCAAAGCAGGGTCTGAAGCCAATCCAGAGGTTGAAGTCCAAAGCACAGTCCAAAGCCAATCCAGAGGTCGAAGTCCAAAGCACGGTCCAAAGCCAATCCAGGGGTCGAAGTCCAGAAGAATCAATCAGTGAGAAGGGCAAGGCAGAAGCGGGACGAAGCAAACCAGGAACACAGCTGCAGCAGGCCGAAGACCAGGAACCTTGTTGCAAGGCACTGGGGTAATCTAGATGCAGGGGTACTTATATCCTGAAGGCGTCTGACGTCATCCACAGCTGCAAGGAGGATTTTCCCGCGCTGGCCCCTTTAAGAGGAGCTCCTCCCCGCGCGCGCGCGTCAGGGGGTGGGGCCAGCCATGCCGGATCGTCGGCGTCTCTTCCGAGGAGGGAGAGACATGCTGGAGGGCCTGCAGGCCCGAAGAAGCTCCAAAACGGGCCGGGCCGCCCCCGAGGTAGGTGGAGGGACCGGGGCCCGGCCCGGGACTGCAACAGTACCCCCCCTCCAACGCCCCCTCCCTGGAGGCCCGGGTTTGCTTGGGTGATCCAGATGGAATTGGTGGAGAAGATTCTTATTCAGGATGTTGGAAAACGGCCCCCAGGAATTCTCCTCAGGACCATACCCCTCCCACGAGAGGAGGTATTCCCACTGGCGGTGGTGGAAACGAACATCCAGGATGTCCTTAACGGTGTATATGGCATCAGAATTCGCCGTGGCAGCAGCCAGCTCAGGCGTCGTCGTGTGAAATCTGGAGAGAATCACCGGTTTGATCAGGGATACGTGGAACATGTTGTGGATCCTCAATGTGGAAGGTAGACGTAATTTATAGGAGACTGCCCCGACACGTTCGAGTACTGGGAACGGGCCAATGTACCTAGGAGCCAAGTGCATGGATGGCGTCCGTAGATAGATGTTTCTGGTACTTAACCATACCTTCTGTCCCGGGAGGAAGACCGGAGCAGGTCGACAAGACTTATCCGCAGTTCTCTTAGCCTTGGTCGCTGCTAGATGAATTTTCTCCTGTGCAATTCGCCATAAATGGTGCAATTGCTGTGCCATAGATTGGACCACTGGAGACGGCACCGTCAGAGATAGAGGTAGGGGTGGTCTTGGAACTTTTCCATAGACCAACTGAAACGGGGATTGGTCCGTTGCAGAGTGCTTGTGCCGGTTATAAGAGAACTCTGCCCATGGTAATAAGGACACCCAGTCTTCCTGGAGATCTCCTACAAAGGAGCGAAGGAATGTCTTCAAAGTCCTGTTGGTGCGCTCGCTTTGCCCGTTGGCTTGGGGATGAAAGGCCGTGGTCAGGTGAAGTTGTACGCCAAACTTCCTGCAAAGAGCCTTCCAGTACTTTGCAGTAAACTGCGGACCGCGGTCTGAAGTTAAATGTGACGGGAGACCATGGAGGCGGAAACATGCTGAGTAAAAAGGGTGGCCAATTCCGGTGCCGATGGTAGTTTGGCAAGAGGTACAAAGTGGGCCATGACCCAGATTACAGTCTTCCCGTCGGAGGCTGGTAAGTCGACAATAAAATCGGTGGATACGTGAGTCCAAGGCTCAGTAGGGACTGGTAACGGTTGAAGAAGACCCCAGGGACGTCCTTGCAGGGGTTTCTGCCACGCACAGATGGGACAGGACTGGACGTAGAGACGAACGTCCCTCTTCATTTGCGGCCACCAGTAAAATTCGGAGAGGAGATTCAGGGTTCTGGCTATTCCTGGGTGTCCGGCAGTCAGAGAATCGTGGGCCCAAACTAATACCTTCCTACGGGAACGAACAGGAACAACAGTCTTCCCTGTGGGAGCCACCTCAGCAGCTGCTAAGAGGACCTTGGCTGGATCCAGGATGTACTGCGGTGGTGAAGAGTCCTCTTCAGTCTCTGAGGTACGTGACAGAGCGTCCGCCCGGGTATTCTTGGATGCCGGTCGGTAACGTAGGGTGAAATTGAACCGGCTGAAAAAGAGGGACCAGCGTGCTTGCCTTGGATTTAAGCGCTGGGCGTGTCACAGGTATTCCAGGTTCTCGTGATCTGTATAGACGGTTATTGAGTGTTGGGCCCCTTCCAGCCATTGACGCCATTCCTCAAAGGCGAGCTTAATAGCGAATAATTCCTTGTCCCCTATGCCATAGTTCCTTTCAGCGGGGGAGAACTTGCGTGAAAAATAGGAGCATGGCAGAAGTTTCCCTTTCTCAGATAGTTGGCATAAAACGGCCCCCACCGCTACATCCGAGGCATCGACCTCCACGATGAATGGTCTCTGCGGATCTGGATGGCGGAGGCAAGTGTCCTGGAGGAAGGCTTCTTTTAATTCCTGGAAGGCTTGTATAGCCGTCTGCGGCCAGTGTTTAGCATCAGCGCCCTTCTTGATAAGAGCCATTAGCGGTGCCACCTTTTGGGAGTAGCAGGGAATGAACTGCCGATAGAAATTGGCGAAACCCAGGAAGCGTTGGAGTGCCTTCACCCCCAGAGGTTGTGGCCAGTCCCTGATTGCTGAAACTTTCTCTGGGTCCATAAGAAACCCGGTGGAGGATATGATATACCCGAGGAAGGGTAAGGAATCCTGTTCGAAAATACACTTTTCTAACTTGGCGAATAGTTGATTGTCTCGCAACTTCTGGAGTACTCGTCGAACCTCCTGGCGGTGCGTCTCAAGGTCTCTGGAGTAGATAAGGACATCGTCTAAATAAACTGTGACTGAAGAGTGAAGCATGTCTCTGAGGACCTCATTCATGAGGTTTTGAAAAACCGCCGGGGCGTTGCAAAGGCCGAAGGGCATAACTAAGTATTCATAATGACCGTCCCTTGTGTTGAATGCAGTTTTCCACTCGTCACCAGGACGAATCCGCACCAGGTTATATGCCCCACGGAGATCCAGTTTAGTAAATACCTTGGCCCCTTGTAGCCGATCCAGAAGCTCAGGTATCAAAGGCAGAGGGTACCGATCACAGCGGGTGATGCTGTTTAAACCATGGTAGGGGCGGAGTGACCCATCTTTCTTGGCTACGAAGGATTTAGAAAGCCTAATGAACCCTCGTTCCAAGTTCTCCCGAATGGAGGTAGACATAGCTTGAGTCTCAGGAAGAGACAAGGGATACACCCGACCTCGTGGAGGTGTAGTACCAGGCAAAAGGTTTATCGCACAGTCGAAGGGGCGATGTTCGGGGAGAATCTCAGCCTTTTCCTTGGAGAAGACATCATGAAACTCTTGATAGTGCGGAGGCAGCGCCAAGGGAGTTGTCAAGAGAGGCACCTGGCCTCGGAGTACCTTAGTCAGGCAGGAGTGAAAACAGGTCGGCCCCCAGGAAGCCACCTGGAGGGTATCCCAATTAATGACAGGTGAGTGTTTCTGAAGCCAGGGTATTCCCAGAATGATAGGATGCATAGATCTCTCCAGAATGAGGAAGGAGATCTCCTCTTGGTGCAGCACGCCAGTACGTAAGGTGGTCAGTTGGGTGCGCGTGGAAATGGTTCCTGGAAGAAGTCCTCCCTGAATGGAGGAAATGCGCAGCGGGGGAGTTTGGGGTTGTACCCCAATCTGGAGTTGCCGAGCTAATTCCTGAAGGATGAAGTTCTCTCCTGCGCCAGAGTCTATTAAGGCCTGAGTCTCAAACTCTCCCTCTGGGAGAAGCAAGGTCACCAGGACGAAGCACGGGGAGTCAGTAGAGGCGTGACCTAGGGGAAGCTCCCCACTAATTCCTAGGTCCGAGCGTTTCCCGGACGCTCGCTACACTGGGCAAGAAAGTGGCCCTTTCCTCCGCAATATAGGCAAAGGCCCTGTGAGCGACGTCTCCTCTTTTCCTGTTGGGAGAGAGGTCCTCGACCCACCTGCATGGGTTCAATGTCCGGGGTTGCAGGCACGGCTGGCTGGGAACTTGCTTGAAGGGTCAGAGCGGTCCCAGAAGTGGCAGGCCTATGAACCACCCTCCTCTCCCGGAAGCGACGCTGGATGCGGTGGTCCACCCTGCCAGCCAGGTCAATAAGTTCATTCAGATCATCAGGAAGATCGCGGACTGCCAGTTCATCTTGCGATCTCGGGGAAAGACTCTCCAAGAAAATACCATGTAAGCTGTCACTTCCCCAATTTAATTCTGCAGCGAGAGTCTGAAACTCCATGGCATGTTCCGCTAGAGGCCGATTGCCCTGTTGCAGCTGGAGCAACTCGGAGGCAGCCGTAGGTTTACGGGAGGCCTCATCAAAGACCTGTCTGAAAGCAGAAACGAAGTGGTCCAAATTATTCAGGCGGGGATCCTGGCGTTCCAATAGGTTGGAGGCCCAGGCCAAGTGTTTCCCATCCAGTAGGGAAATAATGTAGCTGGTCTTGACTCTGTCAGTAGGAAACTGATGCGGATGAAGGTCGAACCGAATGTGGCACTGGTGCAGGAATCCTCGGCAGTGTCCTGCGTCTCCAGAGAACCTTGAAGGTGCTGGCATTTGAACTGGAACGGTAGCTGCAGTGGAGGGCCCAGCTCCAGACGGCATAGAACTGGCAGCAGGGGGTCCACCGACCCGGTTGGCTAAAGCTTGAACCGTGGCTGTCAAGGCATCAAGGCATGCTTGCTGTTGTTGTAACCTCTGGGCAATACCGGGGATGGCTTTCAGACCTGCAAGGTCCGCCAGGTCCATGGCCTTGCAAACTGTTATGTTCGTGGACCCTTGGGCTGGTTGGGACCGAAGATGGAGCGCTGTAGGGGTTCACAGCAAGGATCCCAACCAGGAGGCGGTTCGGAGGCTCGGAGCAAGCGGGGATACTGGACTATGGTGGAGTCCTTTACGACCAAGGACTCGGTACTCACTGGGAGGACGGACGACGTTGGACCCTGGCGATAGCGGAGTCTTCACCCTGGAGACCGGCACTCCCCCGGGGGGAGCCCTTAGGAGTCCGGCCGCTGGGACTTTTGGAGATTCACCCAGGAAGCCGAAGTCCCCCCAGGAGAAGCCCGTAGGGACACGGCCGCTGGGACTTAGGCGACTACCTGGATGTGGAAGATGGTCCGGACGGCTGGCGCCTCCAGCAGGTCGTAGGTAGTCCAGAAGTCGGTCCAGGAGTCTGAGTCCAGTAGCAGTCCAAGGCCAGTCCAGAGGTCGAAGTCCAAGCACGGTCCAAAGCCAATTCAGAGGTCGAAGTCCAAAGCAGGGTCCGAAGCCAATCCAGAGGTCGGTCCAAAGCACGGTCCAAAGCCAATCCAGAGGTCGAAGTCCAAAGCACGGTCCAAAGCCAATCCAAGGGTCGAAGTCCAAAGCACGGTCCAAAGCCAATCCAGGGGTCGAAGTCCAGAAGAATCAATCAGTGAGAAGGGCAAGGCAGAAGCGGGACGAAGCAAACCAGGAACACAGCTGCAGCAGGCCGAAGACCAGGAACCTTGTTGCAAGGCACTGGGGTAATCTAGATGCAGGGTACTTATATCCTGAAGGCGTCTGACGTCATCCACAGCTGCAAGGAGGATTTTCCCGCGCTGGCCCCTTTAAGAGGAGCTCCTCCCCGCGCGCGCGCGTCAGGGGGTGGGGCCAGCCATGCCGGATCGTCGGCGTCTCTTCCGAGGAGGGAGAGAAGTGCTGGAGGGCCTGCAGGCCCGAAGAAGCTCCGAAACGGCCCGGGCCGCTCCCGAGGTAGGTGGAGGGACCGGGGCCTGGCCCGGGACCGCAACAGCTTGAGATTTAATTACTCTGCACAATTTTGTATCATACGCAAATTTGATCACCTCACTCGTCATACCCTTTTTTAGATCATTTATAAATATATTAAAAAGTACTGGTCCAAGTATAGAGCCCTGAGGCACTCTACTGTTACTTTTTTCCACTGTGAAAACACTAGGGGTGTGCTTTCATTTTCGCCGTATCGGCAATCCACAATGTATATGTCCCTATTCATTATATTCGTGGGAGGGTAAAACGCATGGCGACTCCCCACGAATATAACTTTTCATCCATTTAATCAGTTGCGTGGCGCACGGTACTCACGCTTGCTTTTCTTCGCCACCATTTGCAATCAAAGGACGCCATTTCACTGTATCCACTATCCAGAGCCAAAAACCTGCCCTTTCCTGTGAGTCATCAGTGACTCACAGGAAAGGGTCGGACAGGTTGGCACGGATACTGGAATGCAGTGTATCAGCGCTTACATTTTGAGAAATGCACTGAATGCAGCCAATCGTGCTGTCACGCACTTTCTTTGCAGGGGTGGTGTGGGGAGGTGGGCTTTGTGGAAGGAGGCTGCACTGAGAGCTAGCTAGGATACTTAGTAAAGAGAAAAAAAGCTATTTATTCTTTATTTGGCTGCAGTGCCTGTGCCAGCTAGCCCTTTTTGTCTTTTAATCAGTTTATTATTTAGGTGATCTGAGATGGTCTCTCTGTGCCAGGGAGAGAAGTTGCTAGCAGTGCCATTTTTTTTTTTCATTCACCCTCTGGGCTAGGCTGCAAGCAAGCACAATTTGGGTGTTGTGACTGGGAGAGATATATTCAATGTTGCTAGAATTTGCATTGGAAAATATATTTCATGGATTTTCCTGCTGTGCCAACAATTCCAGCTTTTTTAAACTGAGTTTGTTTAATTCAACGCACTCAGTCACTCTGTGCACTGGGCTTCAGTGGGCAGTGGGTAGTTTAACAGACTGAACTTTATTATCGGGACGGTCTGTGCAGCGAAATCCCCAGTCTGCCTCTTTTATGCTTACAAGCAAGCTGCGTGTGTGTGCACACCACACACGTTACATTAGTGCATAGCAAGACACTGTGACAGTGGGCAGTGGGTAGTTTAACAGACTGAACTTTATTATTGGGACAGTCAGTGCAGTGAAATCCCCAGTCTGCCTCTTTTGGGCTTACAAGCAAGCTCTGTGTGTGCACATCACACACGTTACATTAGTGCATAGCAAGGCACTGTGACAGTGGGCAGTGGGTAGTTTAACAGACTGAACTTTATTATTGGGACAGTCAGTGCAGTGAAATCCCCATCTACCTTTTTTGTGCTTACAAGCAAGCTCTGTGTGTGCACACCACACATGTTACATTAGTGCATAGCAATGCACCGTGACAGTGGGCAGTGGGTAGTTTAACAGCCTGAACTTTATTTTTGGGACAGCGAAAATAAAGTGCTTACAAGTAAGCTCTGTGTGTGCACACTGCACACGTTACATTACTGCATAGCAAGGCACTGTGACAGTGGGCAGCCAGTAGGAACTAGGTAGTGACATTAAATCCATAATGTCAGGGAAAGCTAGATGTAGTTGAGTGATTGGGACTGGCAGAGGAGGCACTTTAAAAGACACTAGTGCCACTCCCCCATTAAAGTTAAAAAGGCATCTGTTGCAATCTAAACTCTTTGTAGGGGCAGGCAGTTCCATCCAGAAAAAAAATGAAATCTGACCACGATGCATCACCATCCCCACCACTTGTTTCTGGCCCTGTAGTTTTGGAGGTGAGGGGAGGCTGAGTCATGCCAGACAAAATGTCGACACCCAAAAGCAGCAGGGGGACAGAAGTCTTCACTAATACTTAGTATTGACAATGTAGCGCAGTCACTGTTTGCTTCTAATTCAGATGAAGAATCATCTTGTGTGGGATTCTCATCTGAAACGAAAGTAATAGCTGATGAAGCTTTAGGAGGATCAGTTAGTCCTGTCTTAGCCTCCAATTCAGTGCAGCAGGGGAGAGATGAAACTGATAAGGAGGAGGAGGAGGAGGAAGAGCAGTCAGCGCAGGCACAGAGGGTGACTGAGGTCCCTGGCATTGCTTCTCAGGGTGCACCCACTGCCTCAGCTCCAATGCCAGCATCCACCCCCAAGGCTTTAGAGAAGGGAGGATCACGAAACTCATCTGCAATCTGGAGCCACTTTAAAGTGACAGATGACCCGCAGTTTGCTCGATGTAATTACTGTGGCAGGGATATTAGCAGAGGCAAGCAAATGGGACATCTATCTAATTTTGGCATGACACATCATATGAATAGGCAACACCCAACAAGATTACTGCCATCTGGGTATGGTGGCAGTACCAGGCCAGCAACCACCTGACATGTGGCAGAAGCAACAACCCACCATGGAGGAAATGGGGTGGAGTGCGGTAATGCTATCCCGGGTTAGGAGGCAGGCAGCCTCAAAAGTTGTAACCAGGAGCCATTGGGGAAATGATTGCCTTTGATGACCAGCCCTTGCAGTTAGTGGAGAACGTGGGTTTCAAGTGTTTTCTGAAGGTCGTAGTTCCAAATTACAAAGTCCCCTCCAGAACCACATTTAGCAGAAAGGTCATCCCCAGCCTGTACAAGCAGTGTCGCAGTCGCATGCAAGCGCTGCTAGCTAAGGCAGAGGGGAGAGTGCATTTCACCTGCAATATCTGGACCGCCATGAATGCTGCACACTCTTACCTCTCCCTGACAGCACACTGGTGGGAACTGGCTGAGGCAGGGGCAGCCAGCAGCTTTATTACTGAACAAGTATCAGGGTGGAGGTGGGCTTTACTGCACACCCACCTGACGGGCCAGGCCCTTACCGCAGCCAATATTCTAGCATGCATCAGACAGATGCTGGAGGGCTGGCAACTACACCAGTGAAGGTCCAATGAAACAAACCGGAAGGTGGTCCCACGTAGCCAAGGCAAAAAAACAGAAGGGACTACCTTACACCGTGGAAAGTCAGCTCTGGGGTTGGATTCCAATGACAAAGAGAATGAATACCTGCATAGGTTAATACAAAAGTGCAGGAACATAGCAGCACACTTCCACAGAAGTGTGAAGGCAGGGCAGGTTCTCCGACAAAAGCAGACTGATTTGGAGATGCCTCACAAGTGTCTCATTCAACACATTGCCACCCGCTGGAATTCCATCTTTATGATGCTGGAGAGGTTATTGTAGCTACAAACACCACTTCATGAACTTTCTGGTACAATGGACATAGGTGTGCAGAATCCCCTAGGGCATCATGATTGGTTAGTCATGAGTCAGCTGGTAAACATCCTGCAGCCCTTCAAGGATGTCAGGGAAGAGCTGAGTTCCAGAAGTGTCACCTTGGCTGACATCATCCCAATAGTTCATCTCCTGGATGAACATTTGGAGGCCTTTAAACAGGAAGAGGGAATGACAGTTAAGGTGCTGCATTGTCTGGATGTTTTGCAGAAGCAGTTGGAAGAGAGATTAAGGCCTTTAACAGCTCAGAACACATACATGCTCGCCACAGTCTGTGATCTCCATGTGAAAAGGAAACTCGCCCTATAGTACGATTGTCTCTTATTGGTGAAGGACCTTCTGTTAGCAAAAGTCCATGAACAGGAGCGCCATAGGCAGAGACAGATTAGGCATGAAGCAGAAGTGGAAACAGCAGGCACTTCAGAGAGTTGTGCTGCTAGCCCAAGCAAGAGCAGCATTCTGTCAATGACAGATAGTACCTCCTCCTCCACTTCGGAACGTCAAAGGCATGTCGCCCATAAAGATTCATCTGTTGTGTGACGGGCGGGAGAGAAAGCAGCTGGCATGAGTGACTCTCAGCCCACCCAAGCAAAGGAGATACCAGCACAGCTGTCAGTGACACGGTATCTCTCAGAGCCGACAGAGAACATGCAGACAGATCCGCTGGCATATTGGGCACACAAGTCCACTGACTGGCCACACCTAGCCAAAGTGGCTCAACGATATCTGTCATTTCCATCAACCTGTGTGCCCAGTGAATGTGTCTTTTCAATGACAGGGGATATCATGAGCCCTCACCGCTCAAGGCTGGCACCAGAGTTGATGGAAATGCTAGTGTTTTTGAAAGTAAACCTGCCTTTGCTTGGGTTTCCAAATTTTCCCTGTGAATGGCAAGATGAATAAAAGCAATTGAAAGCCTTGCAGCAGCTCCAACTGCCTCCTATGCAGCAGATAAGCACTGCAGCACATGTACCTGACCTGAAACGCTGTGCCTATCTGTCCACTGTCCAGGCTATACATCCCTAAAAGGGCCTGACCTCAAACGCTGTGCCTGTCCATCCACATTTGGAATGTAAGAACATAAAAAGCTGACTTAAGATATTTGGAGCTTTCATATTTCATATGCTCAATATTTCTCAAGACATTGCCAACAGTAATGTTTCTAGTACTATTGAAAACTGGTGGTAGTTGTACTCTAGTTCATCCTCTCTGCTCCCATTGTTTACAGAGGTACTCTGTAAACCACAAAGTTAACATAAGTTGATATTGTAGATTTTTTTTTTTTAATATTTACTCTTTATTGAAATTATAACATTTAACAATGACATAATTCAGGAAAATAAAATAATAGTCATATATTAATACATCAAAATCAAGCAATAATACAATTATATAGTCCACTTCTAGAGGTTGGAAGCTAAACAATAACCTGAAAACAGTATCTATTCCTTTGTTTGCAACCCACTTTCCCCTTCCGCCCCTCTATCTGCAATTACCTGAAATGCATTTTTGTCTCTAAGAAATTGATCCAAATGCATAGGATCCACAAACACAAATTTTTTGTTCTGGTAAGTTACTAAACACTTACATGGGTATTTTAAGAAATAACTAGCTCCTATATCCAAGACCTTCTGTTTATAAGATAAAAATAGCTTCCGACGAGCCTGGGTGGCTTTGGAAACGTCAGGAAAAATTTGGACTTTCTGTCCACAAAAAACTACATGTTTATTCTGAAAGTATTTTTGAAAAACTATATCTCTCTCTGATTTTAAAGAAAAAGAAGCCACCAAGGTAGCTCTGGATGCTATATTATCAGCTGAATCTTCCAGGAATGTAGTAATGCCTGGACTTTCCAGAACATCCATTCCCCCTTCCTGTGCTATTATCTTTCTCCTAATTGGGATATAATAAATCTTTGATAGAATAGGTATTCTATCCTCATCAAAGGATAAAATATCTCTCATGTATTTCTTAAATAATTCCATAGGAGAAAGCAGGCGGGTAATCGGAAAATTAAGAAAACGTAAATTGTTAATTCTTATTTCGTTCTCCAGCTGCTCAATCTGGTTGTGAAGAAATAAATTGTCCTTAATAAAGGACGTACATATATTTTGTAAAGATCCAGACTGAGCACTAAATGTAGAAATAGAAGTAGCATAATTATTTAACCTGTTATCATGTTCCAATAATTTATCTCTCGTTTGAGAAGAAAAATCATGAATTTGAGAAATAGTGCTAGTCATTTTCTTATCTACCTGAGATATAAGTCTCCACACATCTAACAGTGATACATTTTCAGGTTCTGCACTACCCCCAACTGGCTCAGCTATAGAAGGAATTACAGCAGGCAAAGGCAAAAGAGATAAATCAGTAATAGCTGATACAATGCGGGCAGTGCTTCTGCCTTCCCCTCCCCCAAGACCTTCCACCCCTGATAATGGGTGTTGGTTACTTTGGGAGGTGGTAGCAATTTCCCCTTGAAATGTCCCACTGTCCAATTGTGGAGCTGCTGGCTGTAAGGGTGGCTGCAGAGGGCCGGGACTCAAAGATATCCCCGAGGGTGACCCATCCCCCAGCGAGTCCTTCATAGACAACTCACCCAGATGTATCACATGGTTGTCCATCGGCCCAAATTTTGTCGATACGGAGGGTATAGGCGAGGAGGTCCAGGTCTTCGATTTTCTTTTCTTCCCCATTTTTTTTCCCCAGGGGCGCGCCCCTTTGGCGCGCGGCTTCGGCTGCGCGCCTGCGGCTGTGCGCCGCTGTGCCCCTGCTTTAATAGTTCTTCCGGGGTCCTCCCAGCGACGTCAGGGCTCACGAGGGGGGCATTCCTCTTCCTCGCTTTCTCCTGTCGTCGGTGCGGCAAGCTGTCTCTCACCTCGGGGATCCTCCTCCTCCTCCCTGGATTCAGGTATCGGCTTCCTCCCTGGTTTCCACGCCGCTGTGCCCCTGCTTTTATAGTTCTTCCGGGGTCCTCCCAGCGACGTCAGGGCTCACGAGGGGGGCGTTCCTCTTCCTCGCTTTCTCCTGTCGTCGGTGCGGCAAGCTGTCTCTCACCTCGGGGATCCTCCTCCTCCTCCCTGGATTCAGGTATCGGCTTCCTCCCTGGTTTCCACGCCGCTGTGCCCCTGCTTTTATAGTTCTTCCGGGGTCCTCCCAGCGACGTCAGGGCTCACGAGGGGGGCGTTCCTCTTCCTCGCTTTCTCCTGTCGTCGGTGCAGCAAGCTGTCTCTCACCTCGGGGATCCTCCTCCTCCTCCCTGGATTCAGGTATCGGCTTCCTCCCTGGTTTCCACGCCGCTGTGCCCCTGCTTTTATAGTTCTTCCGGGGTCCTCCCAGCGACATCAGGGCTCACGAGGGGGGCGTTCCTCTTCCTCGCTTTCTCCTGTCGTCGGTGCGGCAAGCTGTCTCTCACCTCGGGGATCCTCCTCCTCCTCCCTGGATTCAGGTATCGGCTTCCTCCCTGGTTTCCACGCCGCTGTGCCCCTGCTTTTATAGTTCTTCCGGGGTCCTCCCAGCGACGTCAGGGCTCATGAGGAGGGCGTTCCTCTTCCTCGCTTTCTCCTGTCGTCGGTGCGGCAAGCTGTCTCTCACCTCAGGGATCCTCCTCCTCCTCCCTGGATTCAGGTATCGGCTTCCTCCCTGGTTTCCACGCCGCTGTGCCCCTGCTTTTATAGTTCTTCCGGGGTCCTCCCAGCGACGTCAGGGCTCACGAGGGGGGCGTTCCTCTTCCTCGCTTTCTCCTGTCGTCGGTGCGGCAAGCTGTCTCTCACCTCGGGGATCCTCCTCCTCCTCCCTGGATTCAGGTATCGGCTTCCTCCCTGGTTTCCACGCCGCTGTGCCCCTGCTTTTATAGTTCTTCCGGGGTCCTCCCAGCGACGTCAGGGCTCATGAGGGGGGCGTTCCTCTTCCTCGCTTTCTCCTGTCGTCGGTGCAGCAAGCTGTCTCTCACCTCGGGGATCCTCCTCCTCCTCCCTGGATTCAGGTATCGGCTTCCTCCCTGGTTTCCACGCCGCTGTGCCCCTGCTTTTATAGTTCTTCCGGGGTCCTCCCAGCGACATCAGGGCTCACGAGGGGGGCGTTCCTCTTCCTCGCTTTCTCCTGTCGTCGGTGCGGCAAGCTGTCTCTCACCTCGGGGATCCTCCTCCTCCTCCCTGGATTCAGGTATCGGCTTCCTCCCTGGTTTCCACGCCGCTGTGCCCCTGCTTTTATAGTTCTTCCGGGGTCCTCCCAGCGACGTCAGGGCTCACGAGGGGGGCGTTCCTCTTCCTCGCTTTCTCCTGTCGTCGGTGCGGCAAGCTGTCTGTCACCTCGGGGATCCTCATCCTCCTCCTCCTCCCTGGATTCAGGTATCGGCTTCCTCCCTCGATATTGTAGATTTTGAATTGAGTAGTGGTTTCCTTATTTCTGAGAGCTCTTCCTGTTCCTTTATCATCAGCTGAAGTATATAAGTACAGTTAATAGCTTCTGGGTATTCAAAAATAATCTCCAGCTCAGTTGTTGCTTCACAATTGGAAGTCTCTATTGCTCTAAAAGCATCCTCTGTTGAATTATCTTTCAGAAATGAAAAAGATGCCATTTACTTCTGGCAGTGAACCAGTTCAGGAAGAAGAGACAGGTCAAACCACAACATACCTGCACAAATGAAATCCTCTATTGCTATGCCTGCCGTTCCAGGCCTTATGTCCCTAGGTGGGATTGTCTCTGTCCTATATTGCTGTGCCTATTCGTCCAGGCCTTATTTCCCTACAAAGGTTTGACCTCGATTGCTTTGCCTGTCTGTCCAGGCCTTATGTTCCTACAAGTGTTTGACCTCGATTGCTTTGCCTATTTGTCCAGGCCTTATGTTCCTACAAGTGTTTGACCTTGATTGCTTTGCCTATTTGTGCAGGCCTTATGTTCCTACAAATGTTTTACCTCGATTGCTGTGCCTGTCTGTCCAGGCCTTATGTTCCTACAAGTGTTTGACCTCGATTTCTTTGCCTGTTCATCAAGGCCTTATGTCCCTAGGTGGGTTTCAACTCTGTCCTCGACTGCTGTGCCTGTCCATCCAGGCCTTATGTCCCTATGTGGGATTGCAGGACAGGAAAATATGTAAGGGATTTAACTAGTATATATCAGACAAATCAAAACATCTACTAGTTAATATTACTTATGTCGGCACCATAATGAGTCATGTGATTTCAAAGTTGCTATCTTCAATTAAAAAATCTTGCTTTATTTCAATATTATTAAAATTTTTGAAACAATTATATATTCATCAACTTTTATTGTAAATTTTGTAAATATTTTTATTGGGAAAAGATTAGACCTCAGCACCGGCAAATGATTCTGACAATCAGCAGAAATTTTTATAGCCATGTTGGTACAATCACTGGGCTATAATCTTACCCTCTGTTTTTCTAATTTTTTCTTAAAATTACATATCATTTCAAAAAATGCTTGGTGCACTGGAGCTGCGAGATGTAATACCAAAAATTCTGCTATGACTTCCATTGCTGCAGTTTCTTGGTTGACCAAAAAATTGAAACCTCCACTGCAACTTTGAATTGCACAGACTTGAACTCAGAACCAGAAGGTTTCCGGTAATAAAGATTGCAAATAAACTGGAGCAGTTTTACATAGTGCCACCCGACTGGAACATAGAACAGAAAGAACTGTTTGTTGTACTGGCAATGAATACCATTACTGTCCCGACAATAATTTATCTTGAGATTTGTAGCCCAAACATCTTTTGGCTGAAATAACCGCTTCAATTTCTTAACAGAAGCCACCAAATTGCCAAAATTCTGCTATGACTTCAATTGCTGCAGTTTCTTGGTTGACCAAAAAATTGAAACCTCCACTGCAACTTTGAATTACACAGACTTGAACTCAGAACCAGAAGGTTTCCGGTAATAAAGATTGCAAATAAACTGGAGCAGTTTTACATAGTGCCACCCGACTGGAACATAGAACAGATAAAACTGTTTGTTGTACTGGCAATGAATACCATTACTATCCCGACAATAACTTATCTTGAGATTTGTAGCCCAAACATCTTTTGGCTGAAGGAACCGCTTCAATTTCTTAATGGAAGCCGTCAAATTGCCGACGTTGTCAACGTTTCGGAACCTGCATCAGGGCGGGCTCTAGAACATTAAAACATCAGGTCGGTAATATACAGCTTTTCTCGTGCCAGATTAACATCTAAAAAATTTTTTTAAGAGATTATGCTACTTACTTATATTGGACGATACCGTCTCTATCGTCGGGTCAATCTAAGGCATTTAAACATGGCGCCTCTATTTAAGTTACAAACATACTTGGAATGGACCAATCATGGAACACCTTCTAACATGATGACGTATTGATGTCACAAGTTTTGAAAAAACTTTACTGATTGTTCATCTAGAACAGATATCAAAATGATCTAATACATTAACTGTAGCAGTTGTATATTAAATATACCCGGTTATCTCAGAATATATTGATATTGATCACAAGTTAATTAAAGTATTCCATTCGATGTTACTATTCAAACCATTTTACGTGACATAGGTGGATTGCAATTTGAAAATCTGACTTTTAGAACAATTTCCTTGTAACTGTATTGCATGACAAATTGAATACAGTTACAAGGAAATTTCCTTTTTGGATGTAAAGTTACAGAAAACATCTTCAGGAGAAGTGATCACAAGTGTGTTCAAAAAATCAACAGATCGAAACACTATGCTTCACTACAATAGCGCACATCCTGTTCCCTTGAAAAACAGTTTGCCATTCTCGCAACTTTTGCGGTACAAACGCAATTGTTCTAATAGTCAGATTTTCAAATTGCAATCCAACAAACTGGCTGAAGATTTTAAACAGCGGGGTTATCCTAAGAAATGTGTTAGTAATGCATTCAAATGGGCACTCTGTTACGATAGAGATGCTCTATTGAATCCCTGTGCCAGACAAGATAGCACACAAACGATCACGTGTGTCACAAAATATTCACCTATGTCACGTAAAATTATTAATAGTATGCGTCATCATTGGCACTTAATTCAAATGGTACCGGGACTTGAAGAATTGGATTTCCGGATGGCGTTTTCCAGGAGCAGAAATTTGAAAGAAATTCTAAGTCTAATCCAGGAAATATTTTTGAAAAAAAATTTAATTCATGTCATTGCTTTTTGCCGATAATTGTTATTAATGCAGGGCATGCAATCTTTCTTGATAGACCTGCTGAGTGAAAGAGTACAGGTTTAGAGAGTCTGAATTAATAACTCTGTTGCAATGCATCATATAGATAAAGCAGTAATTGCAAGGTCAGATAAATTGGTTAAGCCATAATGGAAGTGCAGACTTGGTACATAGGTTTATGAATAATGTTTCTCATAAAGACAGTTGATTGATTGTCTATGATAGCATCACATGAAGCAGAAATAATCAACAATGAAGAGAATGAAATATTAAATACCAGATCAGGCATGCATACACACTAAGAGGAACATTTTGGTCTTTAAGAGAGTCACTTTTTAGGTTTTAGTAGTATAAAAAATGCAATGTTAATAAAGTGTGAAATGGATATATTATAAGATATTTGAAGTTGCTCTTTGTGTCTGAAGAACATCAGTGTAGGGCTGAGCTTCAAAGCCTCCTGTGAAGTTTGGGACAGTTACAATATTATATCGTTTTCTCATTATCATATTTATTGCGGTTACATTATTGCTTCTATTTACATCTAATGCTGGAGTGAATGAATAAGTTGCAATTTATAAAAAGTGATTTTTGATTTCCATTGTTTTTTTTATGAGCGAGTACGTAATTAGAGTACAACCGTTAGCTTCCACAAGCTGCAAAAATTATAGGTTGTAGTTTCTTAGCAACTGCGTGGCTGCAGCCCAGAACCACTTTACATTCTCAGAGAGAGGCAGTGGTTTCAGTATTTTCTTATCTGTAAAAGGTTAACATGCTTATTTCAAACGTCTATGATAAAGCAGCCAAAGAAAACAATATTTAAAAGTAATCTATATATTTAGATAGATTTATCTATTTGCATAACATTTTTATTGTACAAAAGTGTAATCTTGTTTAGGGAGAACTTATAATCAACCTTCCTTTACCTAGAGATTAATAGGCATAAAATATGTGAAGAAACACATTTTATCGTCTAGAAATAGAATACATTAGAATAGTTGAAGAAGAAAGTCCTCTAAAATATATAATAATAATAATAATAATAATACCTACAGTACCTGAATGTAAACCGATGTGATATCTCAGATTGAATGTTGGTATATAAAAATAAATACAAAAATAACATAAATAAATAAAATACATATATATTATAACAATAGAGAGAAGGTGAGTTGATATAGATCAGGTACAGATACAAAATCCATGGGCTTAACCTTTGATTAGTTTACTACTATTCCATGCACAGTGTTGCATCGGCCGGCCATGAGTTCCATGGCCGGTCCTGCTCACCTTCTTACTGCGGCCCTGCCGGCTGCGCGCGACCTCATGACGCGGTGGAAGTTCCACCGCTGTCCCTCTGGGCTTGTCGGGCAGTCGACGTGTCCCCTTCAAGGCCGCGGCACTTTCGGGATTTCCCTAGCACGCGCACGCCCCTCCTCTCAGGACTTAAAGGGGCCACGGTGCGCTAGGGCTGCCGGGCCTGCCTGGATGACATCACGGGCCCAGCCTTATTTACCTTTGCAACAGGTTTACTCCTTGTTGCCCCTAGTCTTCTTGAATGCTGTTTCAGTGCCCTTTTGTTCCAGCATCTTTTTGTTCCAGCGTCCTCGTTCCAGGATCCTTCTGTTCCAGTTACGTTCCTGCTTGTTCCTGCTTCCTAGCCTACTTGTTCCAGTGTCTTTGTTCGTCTCCCCGGTCTTACCTCGGACTGCCTTCTAGTAAAGACCTCAGCTTGTTCCTGACCTGCCTGCCTGCCTGCTGCCTGCCAAAGACCTCCGCTTGCTCTTCGACCTTGCCTGACTTCTGGATCTTGACCCGTGCTTCGTTGACCACTCCTCGAACCCAATAGCGCTCCTCTACATCTGTGGGGATGCCGGACTTACTTTCTCCCAGGAGACCCTGCGAGGCCCACCTAAGTCCAAGTGGCCCGGATCCCTACAGGATCCTCCCAGGGGGACCTCAGGCTTCCGGTGGTGAAGCTTTACACTGCCTCTGTCTCCTTCCATGCTCTGACCCCTGTGGACAATCCCTGTACTGCCACAGGACAAGGGTCCACCCCCGAGCGCAACACACAGTGTAACATCTTTCTTTTCATATTCAAGTTGTGATATAGATAGATAGATAGATAGATATGTTTGCTTTTCTTAACCATAATATTAATAATCTTATTTGGACATGAATGGTCTGATTCAAATTCCAGGTTTCAAGGCATACAGTCTGTACTGAGACAGTTAAATGACAGAAACTATCAACTTGCCTGAGCAGACTGAACAACTCACATGCCTTTTCCTACCATGCAGAAGATGAGTCCTGCTTCTTGGTATTAGCAGTGAACTTTATTGCTAAGGATAGGAATGTTATAATGCTTCTTTATAGAGCCCTTGTTAGAGAATGTATGACGTTTAGGGACAGAGCTTTTGGTTGTGTACTGCAAGAAGGATGTCAAAGAAGTAGCAAAGTTATAGGGAAGAACAGCTTAAGTAAATTACAGGAAAAATGCATCCAATCAAGCTACTTTTCCATAATCAAGCATGGATATGGATTCACACAAGGATCTTTCTGGCAATTATTGGATCGAGTGGGAACTCTCTGAAAAGAGAGATGTGGATTTCATCAATTCCACATTAAAAGTGGTGTGGTTGCCATGATAGTCTATTTGGGATATGTAGAAATAAAGTTTAACAAAACAAATTGTAGGTGATATAAGGGCTAGGGATGTGAATCGTGTGCCCGATCATTTTAACAATCGGGTTCAGCTGGGGGGGGGGGGGGGGGGGGGGGAATCTACTCGTTAGAGATGTGAATTGGGATCGGTTCCGATTCCAATTCACATCACTAATTTTTTTTAGTGAGGCCCGCGCCGATAAAAAAAACCCACCCCAACCCTTTAAAATTACCCCCTTAGCCTCCCCCACTCTCCCAACCCCCCCCCAAAAAATGTTTTACACATACCTGGTGGTCCAGGGGGGCCGTGGGGAGCGATCTCCCGTTCCCAGGCCATCAGCTGCGCTAAAAAAAAATGGCGCCGATGGCCCTTTGCCCTTACCATGTGACAGGGCAAAGGTAGCGCTGGCGCCATTTTGAATATTGGCAATATGGCCTGAGTGCAGGAGATCACTCCTGGACCCCTGCTGGACCCCCAGGGACTTTTGGCCAGTTTGGGGGGGCCTCCTGACCCCCACAAGACTTGCCAAAAGTCCAGCGGGGGTCCGGGAGTGACCTCCTGCACTCGGGCCGTATTGCCAGTATTCAAAATGGTGCCGGCGCTACCTTTGCCCTCACTATGTCATAGGGGCCGATGGTCAGACCCCCGCTGGACTTTTGGCAAGTCTTGTGGGGGTCAGGAGGCCCCCCAAGCTGGCCAAATGTCCCTGGGGGTCCAGCGGTGGTCCGGGAGCGATCTCCTGCACTCAGGCCGTATTGCCAATATTCAAAATGGCACCGGCGCTATCTTTGCCCTGTCACATGGTAAAGGCAAAGGGCCATCGGCGCCATTTTGTTTTAGCACAGTCGATTGCCTGGGAACAGGAGATTGCTCCCCGCGGCCCCCCTGGACCACTAGGTATGTATAAAAAGTTTTGGGGGGGAGGCTAAGGGGGTCATTTTAAAGGGTCGGGCGGGGTTTTTTTTTATCGGGCCATCGGCGCCATTTATATTAGTGGCAGCCAAAATGGCGCCGATGGCCCGAGAGCGGGAGATCACGCCGGGACCCCCCCACTGGACCACCAGGTAATTTAAAACATTTTGGGGGTTCGGGAGGGTGGAGGATTTGTTTTAAAGGGTCGGGGTGGGTTTAGGGGTTGTTTTGGTGTGCCGGTTTTCCCGCCCTCCCCCCCTCCCCCGATTTACGATTTTTCATGATAAATCGGGGGAATTTCTATTGTATCGCGACTCTAACGATTTTTGACAATTTAAAAAATATCTGACGATTTTTTTAAATCGTCAAAAAACGATTCACATCCCTAATAAGGGCAGTGCTGAACCCCATGTGCATGGGCAGTGCATGTAACCAGGCATCCATGCGGTGGTTGTATCCCTTCCCCCCACTCCTACCCTACTGCTGCAGAGCGGGGAGAGTTGGGGAGGAGCTCTGCTCCATCCACAGCGTGCATTCTGGATTTCCTGGTTGCTATGTGTGACATCATCAACCCGCGATGACCAGAGTGAAGAAAGAGAGGAGGAAGTTTACTAGGCTGCTGGGACTGGCAGCCAAGTGCTCCCTCCTGGCAGTAGAGAAGGACCGGAAGGATCATCTGCATACTGCTCCCAGCATCCGCCGGGAGAGGAGTCCAGAGGTCACCACAAGCGATCCAGGGATTGACTTCCACAGCCCCACCTTCCAGAGGCCCCGCACCCTTTGCAGTAGAGGAGGACCGGATGCGCACGCCTAACAGAGGGCGAATCTCAAACCCTTCCATTAACTGAGTGAAGATTAACGGTGGTTAAAGAGGATTGGTAAGTATAGCTTTCAGAAATTTTTGGGCTTATAAAAGTTTGGTGAAAGGTGAAATTAAGGGATATATTCTTTAGAGTTTGTGTGTGTCTGAGGTAATAAGCAAGCCAGAGATAGTTAATTCTAGTGTCTGTCTTTCTCACCCACTCAACCCTTGATTTATAGGCACGAGACACTTCCTCATTAAAAATCAATCAGGGTCTTATCTAAATCATACTATTGTACCAGCACTTATTGAAAGTTTAATCATCCCCTTGTAGGACTCTAGCTGATTGATTAGGAAATTCACCTGTAAATTTAAAGTACTCATCCAACTCCTTTAGTATGCTAAACTTAACTAGGAACTCAATAAAACTAAGATGAAGGCAGCAGTCAAGCAGCAAGAGGGGGCTTTCCAGTCTTTTGCATTGAGTGTCACATGTATAATTTTTATACCCGCCGGTTAGAGATTGTATGTGTGCACTCAGTGCAAAGAGCTCCTGGCTCTCAGGAACAAGTCCAATCTCTGGAGGCTAGAGTAGCAGACTTGGAGGAGCTGAGGCAGACAGAGAGATACATTGATGAGACCTTCAGGGACATAGTAGCCAAGTCCCAAATCCAGTCTGGCAGCCCCAGTGCTGCCTTGGATCAGAAAGGTCTTCCAATAGGAGAACATTACCCTGGTATAGCAGGAAGTGATCCTGTAGCAAGTGCCTGCTCTCCAGGTGATGTATTGTCCTCTTGCACTGAGGACAAGTCTCCCAGGGATACTGCCCAGGAGGGAAAGGTTAGGCCAGCCATCATAGTTGATGATTCGATTATTAGAAATGTAGATAGCAGGATGGCTGGTGGATGTGAGGACTGCTTGGTAACTTGCCTGCCTGCCTGGTGCGAAGGTGGCAGACCTCACACATCACCTAGATAGGATTATAGACAGTGCTGGGGAGGAGCCGGCTGTTGTGGTACATGTAGGCACCGACATAGGAAAATGTGGGAGAGAGGTTTTGGAAGCCAAATTTAGGATTTTAGGTAGGAAGCTGAAATCCAGAACCTCCAGGGTGGCATTCTCTGAAATGCTTCCTGTTCCACGTGCAGGTCCCCAGAGGCAGGTAGTGCTCCAGAGTTTCAATGCGTGGATGAGATGGTGCAGGGAAGAGGGTCTCAGCTTTGTAAGGAACTGGGGAAACATTTGGGGAAAGGGGAGACTTTTCCGAAAGGATGGGCTCCACCTTAACCAGAGTGGAACCAAGCTGCTGGCACTAACTTTCAAAAAGGAGATAGAGCAGCTTTTAAACTAGAACAAGGGGGAAAGCCGACAGTCACTCAGCAGTGCATGGCTCGGAGAAATGTATCCTTGAAGGATACTAATGAAACAGGAGAGTTAGGGCATCTTAACGATCGATTTCGGCTGGGAGGGGGAGGGAATTGGATCGTCGCCGTTTGGGTTTTTTAAATATCGTGAAAATCGTGAAAATCGTGAAAATCGTGTAAATCGAAAACCGGCACACTAAAACATCCCTAAAACCCACCCCGACCCTTTAAAATAAATCCCCCACCCTCCCGAACCCCCCCCCCAAATGCCTTAAATTACCTGGGGTCCAGTGGGGGGGAGGGCGGGAAAACCGGCACACTAAAACAACCCTAAAACCCACCCCGACCCTTTAAAATAAATCCCCCACCCTCCCGAACCCCCCAAAATGCCTTAAATTACCTGGGGTCCAGAGGAAGGGTCCCGGTGTGATCTTTTACTCTCAGACCTCTGGTGCTTGTAGAAATGGCGCCAGCGCTACCTTTGCCTTGTCATATGACAGGTCAAAGGTAGCGCCAGCGCCATTTTGTTTTTTGTCCCCCGAGGTCAGGAGCGTAGGAGATCGCTCCCGGACCCCCGCTGGACCCCCAGGAACTTTTGGCCAGCTTGGGGGGGACCTCCTGACCCCCACAAGACTTGCCAAAAGTCCAGCGGGGGTCTGGAACGACCTCCTGCAGTCGAATCGTGTTGTCTACGGCCGGCGCCATTTTGCGCCGCCATTTTGCGCAAAATGGCGCCGGCCGTAGACAACACGATTCGACTGCAGAAGGTCGTTCCGGACCCCCGCTGGACTTTTGGCAAGTCTTGTGGGGGTCAGGAGGTCCCCCCCAAGCTGGCCAAAAGTTCCTGGGGGTCCAGCGGGGGTCCGGGAGCGATCTCCTACGCTCCTGACCTCGGGGGACAAAAAACAAAATGGCGCTGGCGCTACCTTTGACCTGTCATATGACAAGGCAAAGGTAGCGCTGGCGCCATTTCTACAAGCACCAGAGGTCTGAGAGTAAAAGATCACACCGGGACCCTTTTGACGATTTAAAATATATCGGACGATATTTTAAATCGTCAAAAAATGATTCACATCCCTACTTATGTCTATAGGAGGCCAGACTGAAAAGGTTACTGCTATCAAAATATTGTGGGAGCAATTTTCAAACGGCCTCACTAGAATAATGACCCTAAAAGCTTTCTACTTGCGGGTCCTGCATGAATTTTCAAAGTGAAAGCCCGTGCATGCTTTTGCTTTGAGATTTGCCAGAGGTTACAGAGCACTTGCACCTCCTTTTATCTGCAGATAGAATTTTGCTGGAAAAGTTTGAGCATGGATTTGAAAATGCCATCTACATGTGTACTTTGCCTTTCCTTCCTCAACCTAAACAATGCCCCAGGAATGCCTCCTTAGCTAATGTTCTTAGCTCGTTGTCCTAGAACCATAGCCAGGCTATTTGGCACCTATGGCCAAGTTAAAAAGGGTGCCCTCAACCTGAACATATCACATGACTTCAAAAAACCAGATTTTGTATGCCATGCGACACTAGAGAAAGACACTAGAGAAAGAGGAAAAGAAACAGAGATACATGGCCTCCTGTATTGTGCAAAATAAGATATCCTGAGCTGCACATTCCCAAAGTTGACAAAGTCCATCCACTAAACTGAATATAAAATGCTTTTTTTCTACTCTGGCTGTCTGGACTTTTATTTTTCTAATTACTTTGGTCCTCACTCTTCATACTGCATTTCTCTTCTTGGTCTCCTAACTCCTTTACAGGGTCTCCTGTTCATTTTCTGTTTCATCTCTCTCCTGTCTCTTCAGTACCTCCCTATGCCTGTCTAATATCAATCTTTCCTTTTTATTCTTTTTCTTCATTCTCTTTATCTCTGCTTCTCTATTCACTCATCCCCCCTTATCTCCAGTTCTCTGTGCCAATCTACACCTCCCCAAATCTCCCCTATATTGCCCCCTCTCAGTCCTCCATCTTCTCCTCTCTGAGATGCTCATTTTACCATCTCCAGCTGCCCTTGTCCTTCCCCTCAACAACTGCATCCTTTCATGTGCTCTTGAAACCCCCTCATCTCCAAATCCCCCCTCTCTCATCTGCCATGGTCATCTTCCAACCAATCATACCTTCCCCTCTTTCCTAGGGCTGGTGTATTGATATTAAGCACCCTAGGTGAACCTTACAGCCTCCTCCTTGGTTGCACCTCCTCCTTGGTTGCACCTTCCCCATACACAATTCAAAATGATGCATTTATATAATACATTTTACATGAGAAAATAATTTGAGGTAAATCAGAGTTGCTTACCTGTATCAGGTGTTCTCCTAGGCCAGCAGGATGTTAGTCCTCACAGATCGGTGACATCATCAGATAGAGCCCAGCATGGAAAACTTTTGTCAAAGTTTCTAGAACTTTGACTGGCACACTGAGCATGCCCAGCATGCCACTATCCATGCATCCATGTGGGGTCCCTCTTCAATCTCGTAACATAGAATTCTTGAGTGAAAAAATAAAATAACAAAATGCAGAACACAACTTCTCAGGGTGACGGGCAGGTTTCCTGAGGACTAACATCCTGCTGTCTTAGGGGAACACCTGTTACAGGTAAGCAACTCTGCTTTCTCCTAGGACAAGCAGGATGGTAGTCCTCACAGATGGGTGAATACCAAGCTACAAGCTGTTCCCAGTAAAGCTTATGACCAACAGGCACTGAACCAGGTGCCAACAGGCACAAAATAACTACAATGTTGTTGGTGTCACAGGGAGACAGCATGAACCCAAACCATGGGCCCTAGGCAGGGAGAGTTGGGTTTTTAAGCCTGGAAGAGGTTAAGAAGGACAGATTGGGTGAAGTTACTGTCATGTCAACCATTCTTGTCCAAGCAGTAGTGAGCAGCAAACATGTATAGGGAATTCCACATTGTGGCTCTGCAGATTTTGACAATGGAAACAGCTCGTAAGTGGGCTACTGATGCTGCCATGGTCTCACCAAGTGAGCCTTAATGCAGCCTCCAAGCTGAAGGTCTGCTTGTGCATAGCAGAAGGAGAGGCAATCCACCAGTCAGTTGGACAGAGTTTGTTTGCCCACCACAATACCCATTCTGTTCTTGTCAAAGGATATGAAGAATTGCGTGGACTGCCTGTGGCCTGCAGAGCATTCAAGATAGGAGGCCAAAGCCCTCTTACAGTCCAAACTGTGTAGAGCCCGTTCGCCTTGGTAAGAATGAGGTCTTGGGAAAAAGGTGGACAGAATAATAGACTGATTAAGATGGAAATCAGTCACCACCTCAGGCAGAAACATGGGGTGAGCACGCAGTAGGAGTGTGCATTCGTTTGCAACGCATTCACAATCCGCATGTATAGGTCCATATTCGTTCTATTTGTGGGTTCGCGAAACGTATCGCGATCCCCCACAAATAAAACATATCATACATTTTATTCTTTTGGCACGCTTGCAGTGATTTCTAAGCAGCCGTTTGAAATAGGAGAACGCCATTTGGGTGTATCCATACCCAAAAACCAGCCCTTTCCTATGAGTCATCAGTGACCTCACAGCCCTGTCATAGAGTGGGTCGGATAGGTTGGCAAGGAGACCAGAATGCAAAGTATCAGTGGTAAGAATTTTGGCAATGCAGTCAATCGCGCTCTCACTTAGTGGTCGGTGATGATTTTGCTGATGACCCAGCACTATATATACTTAAGCACGTGGCGTGCCACGCACTTTCTTTGCAAGGGTGGTCTGGTGAGGTGGTTTGCGGAAGGTGGCTGCACTCAGAGCTAGTCTGAGTTCTCAAATCTGTATTCATTGCTAGCTAGGCTAGCTACTTCGACAGAAAAACATATTTGTTCTGCATTTGGCTGCAGTGCCAGCTACTAGCCCTGTTTTTTTTTTACTGCAAATTTTCTTATTGATCTGAGACGGTTTCTCTGTGCCACTGAGAGAAGCTGCTAGTACTAGCAGTGGCATTTTGCTGCTTATTTTACCCCCTGGGGTCGGTTGCAAGCAGCATTTGGGTGTTGTGGGTGGGAGATATATTCAATTTCTAGCTAGTTTTACAGAATTGCTATTGGAAAAGATATTTCATCGAATTTGTTGCTGTGCCAAGCAAGGGTTTTTTGTTAACTGCAGTTTTGTTTTTTTTTAACTCACTGTCTCTCTGTGCTCTTTTAATCCAAGAAGGCAAGGCAGTGCACTGGGCATCAGTGACAGTGGGCACTGGACAGTTTTGCAGACTCATGGATATTGGGACTGCGGTGCTCTGTGAAACCAAATCCCCAGTGGGCCTCTTTTGCAGTTACCACTTTGTTGTGTGCACATACAATACATTAGTGCACATCAAGGCACTGTGCCTGTGGCTAGGCAGTTTTGCAGACTCACGTATATTGGGACAGCGGTGCTTTGTGAAGCCAAATCCCCAGTGGGCCTCTTTTGTAGTTACAAGCTTGGTGTGTGCACATACATTACATTAGTGCACATCAAGGCACTGCTGTGGGCAGTCAGTTTTGCAGATTCACGTATATTGGGACACCGGTGCTTGTTGAAGCCAAATCCCCAGTGGGCCTCTTTTGGAAATAATTCTTTTAATTGAAATCCCTAGTAGGCAGTGACATTAAATCCTTAATGTCAGGGAAAGTTAGAAGTGGTCAGGTGATTGGGACTGGGAGAGGAGACGACTCAAAAGGGAGTACCAGTCCCCCACTAAAGTTAAAAAGGGACCTATTGCAATCTAAAATCTCTGGAGGGGCAGGCAATTCCATCCGTAAAAAAAAGAAATCTAAACATGATGCATCACCACCACCTGTTTCTGACCCTGTAGTTTTGGAGGTGAGAGAAGGGGATGCTGAGTCATGCAAGACAAAATGTCAACAACCAAAAGCAGCAGTGGGACAGCAGTCTTGACTTAGCATTGACAATGTAGCACAGGCAATGTTTGCTTCTGATTCTGATGAAGAATCATCTTGTGTGGGATTCTCATCAGAAACGGAAGAAGTAATAGCTGACGAAGTTTTAGGGGGATTCGTTAGTCCTAGCTTAGCCTCCACTTCAGTGCGGCAGGGGACAGATGAACATGATGATGAGGAGGAGGAAGAGCAGTCAGTGCAGGCACAGAGTGTGACTGATGCCCCTGGCATTGCTTCTCAGGGTGCACCCACTACTTCAGCTCCAGTGCCAGCATCCACCACCAAGGCTATACAGAAGGGAGGATCACGAAAGATATCTGCGATCTGGAGCCACTTTAAAGTGATGGAGGACCCATGTTTTGCTCGGTGTAATTACTGTGGCAGGGCTATTGGCAGAGGCAAGCAAATGGAACATCTATCTAAGTTTGGCATGATGCATCATATGAATAAGCAACACCCAACAACAGTACTGCCATCTGGGGATGGTGGCAGTACCAGTCAGGGAACCCCTTTTTCCAGGCAGCATAAAATGGTTGAAAAGCAGCAGAGTCACCCCACATCCTCAGCCCCTTCTAGCAGTCAGGTGGCAGGCCATCAACCCCCTGACAAGTGTCAGAAGCGACAACCCACCATGGAGGAAATGGGGTGGAGTGCGGTAACGCTATCCCGGGGTAGGAGGCAGGCAGCCTCAAATGTTGTAACCAGGAGCATTGGGGAAATGATTGCCCTTGACAACCAGCCCTTGCAGATAGTGGAGAATGTGGGTTTCAAGAATTTTCTGAAGATCATAGTTCCAAATTACAAAGTCCCCTCCAGAACCACATTTAGCAGACAGGTCATCCCCAGCCTGTACAAGCAGTGTCACAGTCACATGCAAGGGCTGCTAGCTAAGGCAGAGGGGAGTGTGTATTTCACCTGTGATATCTGGACCGCCATGAATGCTGCACATTCTTACCTCTCCCTGACAGCACACTGGTGGGACCTGGCTGAGGCAGGGGCAGGCAGCAGCTCTATTAGGAATAAGTATCAGGGTGGAGGTGGGCTTTACTGCACACCCACCTGACGGACGAGGCCCATACCTCAGCCAATATTCTAGCATGCATCAGACACATTCTTGCGGGCTGGCAACTATACCAGCGAGACAGGAATCCTCAGGCAGGGTTCTTTGTCAAAGACAATGGTGCAAACATGGTTAAGGCAATAACCGACGGGCGCTTTCAGAACATCCGATGTTTTGCACACATTCTGCACCAGGTAGTGAAGTCAGCTCTGGGGTTGGAGTCCAATGATCAAGAGAATGAATACCTGCATTCATTAATACACAAGTGAAGGAACATAGCAGCGTACTTCCACAGAAGTGTGAAGGCGGGGCAGGTTCTCCGACAAAAGCAGACTGATTTGGAGATGCCTCACAAGCGTCTCATTCAAGACATTGCCACCCAGTGGAATTCCAACTATATGATGATGCAGAGGTTAGTGGAGCTGCAGACACCCCTTCATGAACTTTCTGGTTCAATGGACATAGGTGTGCAGAATCACCTAGGGCATCATGATTGGTTAGTCATGAGTCAGCTGGTAAAAATCCTGCAGCCCTTCAAGGATGTCACGGAGGAGCTGAGTTCCAGAAGTGCCACCTTGGCTGACATAGAAACATAGAAACATAGAAATGACGGCAGAAGAAGACCAAACGGCCCATCCAGTCTGCCCAGCAAGCTTCACACATTTTTTCTCTCATACTTATCTGTTTCTTTTAGCTCTTGGTTCTATTTCCCTTCCTCCCCCACCATTAATGTAGAGAGCAGTGATGGAGCTGCATCCAAGTGAAATATCTAGCTTGATTAGTTAGGGGGTAGTAGGGGTAGTAACCGCCGCAATAAGCAAGCTACACCCATGCTTATTTGTTTTAACCCAGACTATGTTATACAGCCCTTATTGGTTGTTTTTCTTCTCCCCTGCCGTTGAAGCAGAGAGCTATGCTGGATATGCATCTAAAGTGAAGTATCAGGCACATTTGGTTTGGGGTAGTAACCGCCGTAACAAGCCAGCTACTCCCCGCTTTGTGAGTGTGAATCCTTTTTTCTTCTCCCCTGCCGTTGAAGCTATGCTGGGTATGCGTGAAGTATCAGTTTTTCTTCTCCCCTGCCGTTGGAGCAGAGAACTATGCTGGATGTGCATCGAAAGTGAAGTATCAGGCACATTTGGTTTGGGGTAGTAACCGCCGTAACAAGCCAGCTACTCCCGGCTTTGTGAGTGCAAATCCTTTTTTCCACATTTCCTCTTGCTGTTGAAGCTTAGAGTGATGTTGGAGTCACAGTAACCATGTGTATGTTTATTGAATAAGGGTATTGTGTCCAGGCAGTAGCCATCATTCTGGCGAGTCACCCACTCTTCATTGGCGGCCTCTTGACTTTATGGATCCACAGTGTTTATCCCACGCCCCTTTGAAGTCCTTCACAGTTCTGGTCTTCACCACTTCCTCCGGAAGGGCATTCCAGGCATCCACCACCCTCTCCATGAAGAAATACTTCCTGACATTGGTTCTGAATCTTCCTCCCTGGAGCTTCAAATCGTGACCCCTGGTTCTGCTGATTTTTTTCTTATGGTAAAGGTTTGTCGTTGCCTTTGGATCATTAAAACCTTTCAAGTATCTGAAAGTCTGTATCATATCTCCTCTGCTCCTCCTTTCCTCCAGGGTGTACATATTTAGATTCTTCAATCTCTCCTCGTACGTCATCCGATGAAGATCCTCCACCTTCCTGGTCGCCCTTCTCTGTACCGCTTCCATCTTGTCTTTGTCTTTTTGTAGATACGGTCTCCAGAACTGAACACAGTACTCCAGGTGAGGCCTCACCAAGGACCTGTACAAGGGAATAATCACTTCCCTTTTCTTACTCGATATTCCTCTCTCTATGCAGCCCAGCATTCTTCTGGCTTTTGCTATCGCCTTGTCGCATTGTTTCGCAGACTTCATATCATTAGACACTATCACCCCAAGGTCCCTCTCCTGCTCCGTGCACATCAGCCTTTCCCCCCCCATCGAATACAGTTCATTCGGATTTCCACTCCCCATATGCATGACTTTGCACTTCTTGGCATTGAATCTCAGCTGCCATATCTTCAACCACTCTTCCAGTTTCCTTAGATCCCGTCTCATTCTCTCCACTCCTTCCGGCGTGTCCACTCTGTTGCAGAGCTTAGTGTCATCCGCAAAAAGACAAACCTTACCTTCTATCCCGTCCGCAATGTCGCTCACAAAGATATTGAACAGGACCGGTCCCAACACCGATCCTTGCGGTACACCACTTAAAACCGCTCTCTCTTCAGAGAAGGTTCCATTTACCATCACACATTGTCTTCTGTCCGTCAACCAATTTGCAATCCAGGTCACCACCTCGGCACTCACTCCCAAGCTTCTCGTTTTATTGACCAGTCTCCTGTGCGGAACCGTATCAAAAGCTTTGCTGAAATCTAAGTATATGATATCGAGTGCTCTTCCTCGATCCAATTCCTTGGTTACCCAGTCAAAAAAGTCAATCAGATTTGTTTGACAGGATCTTCCCCTGGTGAATCCATGTTGCCTCTGGTCCATCAATTCTCCAGACTGTAGATAGTTCACTATTCTCTCTTTCAGCAGTGACTCCATTACTTTTCCCACCACCGAAGTGAGGCTAACCGGTCTGTAGTTGCCAGCCTCCTCCCTGTTCCCACTCTTGTGAAGCGGGACCACCACCGCTCTTCTCCAATCACTCGGCACCACTCCCGTTTCAAGGGATCTATTGAACAGGTCACACAGCGGACCCGCCAGAACATCTCTGAGCTCCCTCAATATCCTTGGATGAATCCCATCAGGCCCCATGGCTTTGTCCACTTTCAGGTTCTTTAGCTCTTCCCACACATTTTCTACTGTAAAAGGATTTTCATCTATTCCATTTCCTTCCAGTTTCTTGTTGTGTAGAGATGGTCCTTCTCCAGGGTCTTCTTTAGTGAACACAGAGCTGAAGTATTCGTTTAATATTTCTGCCATTTCTTCGTCTCTCTCCACACATTGATCATTATCACCTTTCAATTTCACTATACCACTTTGGACCTTTCTCTTTTCGCTGATGTATCTGAAAAATGTTTTGTCACCATTTTTTATCTCCTTGGCAATCCTCTCTTCCGCTTGACTTTTTGCCAACTTGATTAATTTCTTTGTCTCCCTCAGTTGAATCAAATATTCTTCTTTGTGTTCCTCCCTTTGGGATCTTTTATATTTCTTGAATGCTGTTCTTTTAGCTTTAATTTTGTCAGCCACCTCCTTTGAGAACCAGATAGGTTTCAATTTTCTTTTGCTTTTCTTTACATTTCTAACATATAGAGTAGTTGCCTTGGTGATTGCTCGTTTTAGATTGGTCCACTGCTGCTGCACATCTCTCTCATTCTCCCATCCTTTTAGTTCTTCCTCCAGGTACTTACCCATTTCCTCAAAGTCCGTGTTTTTGAACTGTAAAACTCGGGTCTTTGTGGTTCTTTTCCCTATTCTTTTAGTGATATTAAACCATACCGTTTGATGATCACTGGTGCTGAGGTGGGTGCCCACCTGGACATCGGAGACATTATCTCCATTAGTGAGCACTAAGTCGAGTATAGTTCCTTCTCTCGTGGGTTCCAACACCATTTGTTTGAACAAAGATACTTGCATGGCATCCACTATTGCTCTACTATTTTTAGTTTCTGCAGATGGGATTTTCCAGTCTACATCTGGCATATTAAAGTCACCCACGATCACCACTTCTCCCTTCTTACCTATCTTATGGATGTCTTCAACCAGATCTCTGTCCAGCTCTTCCTTTTGGATTGGAGGCCTGTAAACCACTCCAATATAAATGGATGCTCCGTCATCTTTTTTTAGGTCGACCCATATTGCTTCTTCCTTGCCCCAACTTCCTTGCAGCTCAGATGCTTGGATGTTGTTTCTGATATAAAGAGCCACACCTCCCCCTTTTCTATCCTCTCTGTCCTTCCTTAACAAGTTATAGCCTGGTATTGTTGTATCCCAATCATGAGATTCTGTGAACCATGTCTCTGTGATAGCAACAATGTCCAATTCTGCCTCAGCCATTAGGGCCTGCAGATCTGGGATTTTATTTCCCAAACTATGAGCATTTGTGGTCATAGCCTTCCAGGTACTCTCTTTAAGGTTATTGCTTTTCCTGGACTCCTTATGAGATTTTATTTGAGATTTGTTATTCACTTCACTCTTTCCTTTTGCAGTTGTGCCACTGTTGACAGAGTTATTCATCTCAATTAGATTTTTCTTTTGGTTATGGATCTTGAAATTCTGCATGCATTGTGTTTGTTTTCTCTTTTCTGGTAACACTTCAATGTTTTTCTCAAGAACTTCTTCAGTTTCTAATATAGAGAAGGCTTTTTGTTCTTTTTGCATTTGGTACATTGTGTGTCTCCTCATCACAGGTCTAATTCTACCAGAGCCCACTGTATTCCTGGATTTTAAATAATTTCTTAATGACCTGTTTGAGTGGGAGGGTGTACCTGTTGGCTGTCCATCTGTCAAGAATGGTTGACTGTGGGTCCTACCTGAGCCTAATGAATCTCTTTTTCTTGACTTCTGGTTTCTCTGTGATGTTGGGGAATTATTTTCTGAGTAATGCAATGTGGGTGTAATTCTTGTAATTGAAGCTAATTGAGCTTTAACCTCAGTCAGCTCCTTTTTCAAGGAAGATAGTTGTGCACAAATTGGGCAAGCTCTAAGTTTCCAGATGCTTTCCCTCAGAATAAAGGCTCCACAGCAGTTACATTGGATAATCCTCATTTTGGTAAGTTTTGACATTTGATGAATAGCAATTATGGAAATACTAATTTACCTTGTTGCCATTTATGAATCTAGGCAGGTTATATAAGAAACACAAACCTAGGGGTGGTTGGGTAGAGGGGGAGGGTGGGAGGGTGTTAAACAGGTAAAGCAGACTAACAGCCCTCCCAAATATCTATTTCAGTTGTGCTTTTTTTTTTTTTTTTTAAAAGACAGTGCACAAGTTTTGGCAGATATAATGCCCTACTTCTAAGCACAGATAACAACAGATAACAACCAAAATGGACTTAACTTTAGCAAGAAAGGTTCTGGTTCGTTTGAGATCCCAGCTCCAAAGTGAATTCAGTTCCCAATGCACGTGAGGCTCTGGCAACTTAATCCAATTACTGCCCCGCCTTACAAACCCAGGCTGAAGAGGAAGGGGCTGCTTTTGAACTAATGGCTGAAACAGGTAAAGCAGACTAACAGCCCTCCCAAATATCTATTTCAGTTGTGCTTTTTTTTTTTTTTTTAAAAGACAGTGCACAAGTTTTGGCAGATATAATGCCCCTACTTCTAAGCACAGATAACAACAGATAACAACCAAAATGGACTTAACTTTAGCAGGAAAGGTTCTGGTTCGTTTGAGATCCCAGCTCCAAAGTGAATTCAGTTCCCAATGCACGTGAGGCTCTGGCAACTTAATCCAATTACTGCCCCGCCTTACAAACCCAGGCTGAAGAGGAAGGGGCTGCTTTTGAACTAATGGCTGAAACAGGTAAAGCAGACTAACAGCCCTCCCAAATATCTATTTCAGTTGTGCTTTTTTTTTTTTTTTAAAAGACAGTGCACAAGTTTTGGCAGATATAATGCCCTACTTCTAAGCACAGATAACAACAGATAACAACCAAAATGGACTTAACTTTAGCAGGAAAGGTTCTGGTTCGTTTGAGATCCCAGCTCCAAAGTGAATTCAGTTCCCAATGCACGTGAGGCTCTGGCAACTTAATCCAATTACTGCCCCGCCTTACAAACCCAGGCTGAAGAGGAAGGGGCTGCTTTTGAACTAATGGCTGAAACAGGTAAAGCAGACTAACAGCCCTCCCAAATATCTATTTCAGTTGTGCTTTTTTTTTTTTTTTTAAAAGACAGTGCACAAGTTTTGGCAGATATAATGCCCTACTTCTAAGCACAGATAACAACAGATAACAACCAAAATGGACTTAACTTTAGCAGGAAAGGTTCTGGTTCGTTTGAGATCCCAGCTCCAAAGTGAATTCAGTTCCCAATGCACGTGAGGCTCTGGCAACTTAATCCAATTACTGCCCCGCCTTACAAACCCAGGCTGAAGAGGAAGGGGCTGCTTTTGAACTAATGGCTGAAACAGGTAAAGCAGACTAACAGCCCTCCCAAATATCTATTTCAGTTGTGCTTTTTTTTTTTTTTTTAAAAGACAGTGCACAAGTTTTGGCAGATATAATGCCCTACTTCTAAGCACAGATAACAACAGATAACAACCAAAATGGACTTAACTTTAGCAGGAAAGGTTCTGGTTCGTTTGAGATCCCAGCTCCAAAGTGAATTCAGTTCCCAATGCACGTGAGGCTCTGGCAACTTAATCCAATTACTGCCCCGCCTTACAAACCCAGGCTGAAGAGGAAGGGGCTGCTTTTGAACTAATGGCTGAAACAGGTAAAGCAGACTAACAGCCCTTCCAAATATCTATTTCAGTTGTGCTTTTTTTTTTTTTTTTTTAAAAGACAGTGCACAAGTTTTGGCAGATATAATGCCCTACTTCTAAGCACAGATAACAGCAGATAACAACCAAAATGGACTTAACTTTAGCAGGAAAGGTTCTGGTTCGTTTGAGATCCCAGCTCCAAAGTGAATTCAGTTCCCAATGCAGGTGAGGCTCTGGCAACTTAATCCACTTACTGCCCCGCCTTACAAACCCAGGCTGAAGAGGAAGGGGCTGCTTTTGAACTAATGGCTGAAACAGGTAAAGCAGACTAACAGCCCTCCCAAATATCTATTTCAGTTGTGCTTTTTTTTTTTTTTTTTTTTTAAAAGACAGTGCACAAGTTTTGGCAGATATAATGCCCTACTTCTAAGCACAGATAACAACAGATAACAACCAAAATGGACTTAACTTTAGCAGGAAAGGTTCTGGTTCGTTTGAGATCCCAGCTCCAAAGTGATTTCAGTTCCCAATGCACGTGAGGCTCTGGCAACTTAATCCAATTATTGCACCGCCTTACAAACCCAGGCTGAAGAGGAAGGGGCAGCTTTTGAACTAATGGCTGAAACAGGTAAAGCAGACTAACAGCCCTCCCAAATATCTATTTCAGTTGTGCTTTTTTTTTTTTTTTAAAGACAGTGCACAAGTTTTGGCAGATATAATGCCCTACTTCTAAGCACAGATAACAACAGATAACAACCAAAATGGACTTAACTTTAGCAGGAAAGGTTCTGGTTCGTTTGAGATCCCAGCTCCAAAGTGAATTCAGTTCCCAATGCACGTGAGGCTCTGGCAACTTAATCCAATTACTGCCCCGCCTTACAAACCCAGGCTGAAGAGGAAGGGGCTGCTTTTGAACTAATGGCTGAAACAGGTAAAGCAGACTAACAGCCCTCCCAAATATCTATTTCAGTTGTGCTTTTTTTTTTTTTTTTAAAAGACAGTGCACAAGTTTTGGCAGATATAATGCCCTACTTCTAAGCACAGATAACAACAGATAACAACCAAAATGGACTTAACTTTAGCAGGAAAGGTTCTGGTTCGTTTGAGATCCCAGCTCCAAAGTGAATTCAGTTCCCAATGCATGTGAGGCTCTGGCAACTTAATCCAATTACTGCCCCGCCTTACAAACCCAGGCTGAAGAGGAAGGGGCTGCTTTTGAACTAATGGCTGAAACAGGTAAAGCAGACTAACAGCCCTCCCAAATATCTATTTCAGTTGTGCTTTTTTTTTTTTTTTTTAAAGACAGTGCACAAGTTTTGGCAGATATAATGCCCTACTTCTAAGCACAGATAACAACAGATAACAACCAAAATGGACTTAACTTTAGCAGGAAAGGTTCTGGTTCGTTTGAGATCCCAGCTCCAAAGTGAATTCAGTTCCCAATGCACGTGAGGCTCTGGCAACTTAATCCAACTACTGCCCCGCCTTACAAACCCAGGCTGAAGAGGAAGGGGCTGCTTTTGAACTAATGGCTGAAACAGGTAAAGCAGACTAACAGCCCTCCCAAATATCTATTTCAGTTGTGCTTTTTTTTTTTTTTTAAAGACAGTGCACAAGTTTTGGCAGATATAATGCCCTACTTCTAAGCACAGATAACAACAGATAACAACCAAAATGGACTTAACTTTAGCAGGAAAGGTTCTGGTTCATTTGAGATCCCAGCTCCAAAGTGAATTCAGTTCCCAATGCACGTGAGGCTCTGGCAACTTAATCCAATTACTGCCCCGCCTTACAAACCCAGGCTGAAGAGGAAGGGGCTGCTTTTGAACTAATGGCTGAAACAGGTAAAGCAGACTAACAGTCCTCCCAAATATCTATTTCAGTTGTGCTTTTTTTTTTTTTTTAAAAGACAGTGCACAAGTTTTGGCAGATATAATGCCCTACTTCTAAGCACAGATAACAACAGATAACAACCAAAATGGACTTAACTTTAGCAGGAAAGGTTCTGGTTCGTTTGAGATCCCAGCTCCAAAGTTAATTTCCTGGTTGAAAATTTGGAGGCCTTTAAACAGGAAGAGGGAATGACAGCTGTGCTGCATTGTCTGGACGTTTTGCAGCAGCAGATGCAAGAGAGATTAAGGCCTTTAACAGAAGTCCACACATACATGCTCACCACAGTCTGAGATGCCCATGTGAAAGGGAAACTCGCCCTACAGTCCAATTGTCTCTCATTTGTGAAGGACCTGCAGTTACTAAAAGTCCGTGAACAGGAGCACCATAGGCAGAGACAGATTAGGCATGAAGTGAAGGAGCAAACAGCGGGCAATTCAGAGAGTTGTGCTAGCCCAAGCAGGAGCAGCACTCTGTCAGTGACAGCGAGTACCTCCTCCTTCTCCACTTAAGTACGCCAAAGGCATGTTGCCATGCAGAATCATCTGTTCTGCTATGGGCTAGAGAGAAAGCAGCTGGCATGAGTGACTCTGAGCCCACCCAAACAATGGAGACACCAGCACAACTATCAGTGACACGGTATCTCTCATAGCCCACAGAGGACATGCAGACAGATCCGCTGGCATATTGGGCACACAAGTCCACTGTCTGGCCACACCTAGCCAAAGTGGCTCAGCAATATCTGTCATGTCCACCAACCAGTGTGACCAGTGAACTTGTATTTTCAATGACAGAGTATATCATGAGCCCTCACAGCTCAAGGCTGGCACCAGAGTTGATGGAAATGTAAGTGTTCTTGAAAATAAACCTGCCTTTGCTTGGGTTTCCAAATTTTCCCTGTGAATGGCAATATCAATAAAATGATGTGCCTGTCCATCCACTGTCCAGGCCGTATGTCCCTACAAGGGCCTGACCTCGAATGCTGTGCCTGTCCATCCAGGCCTTATGACTCTATGAGGGTTTGACCTCTAATGCTGTGCCTGTCTGTCCAGGCCTTATATCTCTATGAGGGTTTGACCTCTAATGCTGTGTCTGTCCATCCAGGCCTTATGTCTCTACGAGGGTTTGACCTCTAATGCTGTGCCTGTATGTCCAGGCCTTATATCCCTAAAAGTGTTTGATCTCGATTGCTGTGCCTGTCCATCCACATTTGGAATGTAAGAACATAAAAAGCTGACTTCAGTTCTTGCTTCACAAATGGCAGTCTCTATTGCTCTAAAAGCATCCTCTGTTGAATTATCTTTCAGAAATGGAAAAGATGCCATTTTCTTCTGGTAGTGTACCAGTAGGGGTGTGCATTCGTTTTGAACTTATATGTAAAACGCTACTTTTTTTTTTTTAAACTTAAAAAAGTGATGAGGTGAAAACGATCGGATTTCCAACTTATTCAACATAGCTATGTTGAATACGTTGGAAATCGCGATCGTTGATCCTAAATAAAAATTTAAACCCCTCACCCTCCTTAATCCCCCCCAAGACTTACCAAAACTCCCTGGTGGCCCAGCGGGGAGTCAGGAAGCCATTCCTCTCTTCCTTTGCGAGGAGCACGTGACGTCCGCGTCACGTCGGAGTGACGCAGCCATCACGTGGTCCACCGCGGTTCCACTCCCGGACCCCTCGTTGGACACAAACGGAACTTTTGGCCAGCTTGGGGAGGTCAGGAGGCTCCCCAAGCTGGCCAAAAGTTCCGTTTGTGTCCAACGAGGGGTCTGGGAGCAGAACCGCAGTGGACCACGTGACAGCCGTGTCACGCCGATGTGACGCGGACGTCACGTGCTCCTCGCAAAGGAATAGAGGAATGGCTTCCTGACTCCCCGCTGGGCCACCAGGGAATTTTGGTAAGTCTTGGGGGGGGGATTAAGGAGGGTGAGGGGTTTAAATTTTTATTTAGGGAACCGGTGCATATATGGACATAGACTCAACTTATGGAATTCTCCATATGTCCATATTGACCGAAATTGACCCCCCTTTTCGACTTATGGACTTATGAACATAAACTTTTTGTCTGCACATCCTATGTACCAGTAAAAGAAGAAGTGACAGATCAAACTACAACATACCTGCACAAAGAAAATTCTCTAATGCTGTGCCTGTCTGTCTAGGCCTTATGTCCCTAAAAGTGTTTGACCTCTAATGCTGTGCCTATCGGTCCAAGCTTTATGTCTCTACAAGGGTTTGACCTCTAATGCTGTGCCACTCTGTATAGGCCTTATGTCCCTAAAAGTGCTTGACCTTGAATGCTGTGCCTGTCCATCCAGGATTTATGTCTCTACGAGGGTTTTGACCTCGAATGCTGTGCCTGTCCGGCCAGGCATTTTGTCTATATGAGGGTTTGACCTATAATGCTGTGTCTGTCTGTCCAGGCCTTAAGTCCCTAAAAGTGCTTGACCTTGAATGCTGTGCCTGTCTGTATAGGCTTTATGTCTCTTCGAGGGTTTGACCTCTAATGTTGGGCCTGTCCATCCAGGCCTTACGTCTCTATGAGGGTTTGACCTTGAATGCTGTGCCTGTCCTTCCAGACTTTACATCCCTAAAAGTGCTTGACCTCTAATGCTGTACCTGGCTGTATAGGCCTTATGTCCCTAAAAGTGCTTGACCTCGAATGCTATGCCTGTCAATCCAGGCTTTATGTCTCTATGAGGGTTTGACCACTAATGCTGTGCCTGTCCATCTAGGCCTTATGTCTCTATGAGGGTTTGCCCTCTAATGATGTGCCTGTCCATCCAGGCCTTATGTCCCTAAAAATGCTTGACCTCAAATGCTGTGCCTGTCCATTCAGGCTTTACATCTCTACGAGGGTTTGACCTAGAATGCTGTGCCTGTTCATCTAGGACTTACGCCTCTATGAGGGTTTGACCTCAAGTGCTGTGCCTGTCCATCCAGGCTTTATGTCTTTATGAGGGTTTGACCTCAAATGCTGGGCCTGTCCTTCCAGGCTTTATGTCTCTACGAAGGTTTGACCATGAATGCTGTGCCTGTCCGTCCAGTCTTTACATCCTAAAAGTGCTTGACCTCTAATGCTATGCCTGTCTGTCCAGGCTTTATGTCTCTATGAGGGTTTGACCTCAAATGCTGTGCCTGTCCGTCCAGAATTTATGTCACTAAAAGTGCTTGACCTCGAATGCTGTGCCTGTCCATCCAGGCTTTATGTCCCTTAAAGTGCTTGACCTCTAATGCTTTGCCTGTCCATCCAGGCTTTACGTCTTTATGAGGGTTTGACCTCAAATGCTGGGCCTGTCCTTCCAGGCTTTACGTCTCTATAAAGGTTTGACCATGAATGTTGTGCCTGTCCGTCCAGTCTTTATGTCCTAAAAGTGCTTGACCTCTAATGCTATGCCTGTCTGTCCAAGCTTTATGCCTCTTTGAGGGTTTGACCTCAAATGCTGTGCTTGTCCGTCCAAGCTTTACGTCCCTAAAAGTGCTTGACCTCAAATGCTGTGCCTATCCATCCAGGCTTTACATCTCTATGAGGGTTTGACATCTAATGCTGTGCCTGTCCATCCAGGCTTTACTGCCCTAAAAGTGCTTGACCTCTAATGCTGTGCCTGTCCGTCCAGGATTTACATCTCTACTAGGGTTTGACCTCTAATGCTGTGCCCTTCCATCCAGGCTTTATGTCTCTACGAGGGTTTGACCTCGAATGCTGTGCCTGTCTGTCCAGGCATTACGTCTCTATGAGGGTTTGACCTTGAATACTATGCCTGTCTGTCAAGGCTTTACATCCCTAAAAGTGCTTGACCTCTAATGCTGTGCCTGTCCACCCAGGATTTACGTCTCTATGAGGGTTAGACCTCTAATGCTGTGTCTGTCTGTCCAGGATTTACATCTCTATGAGGGTTTGACCTCAAATGCTATGCCTGTCCATCCAGGCTTTACATCTCTATGAGGTTTGACCTCAAATTCTATGCCTGTCCATCCAGGCCTTATGTCCCTAAAAGTGCTTGAGCTCGAATGCTGTGCCTGTCCTTCTAGACCTTATGTCTCTACGAGGGTTTGACCTCAAATGCTGTGCCTGTCTGTCACCCAAATAGAAAAAAAAACCTCTCAAAGTTGCTCATGTGAAAACAGACCTCACCCAATACCCCTGCCCATTCAATAATCAATCAAGTAGGTCTCTCCTCTAATGGGCTGGAAGTGAATAAGGTTGCTAGGTGGCTCTTTCTTAATTCCACCAAACAGAAAATATATTCACCCTGTACTTAGCTGACATTTGCATTTATTTTTCCAGTAAATTGAGTATATATAATAATATAGGACTAATAAAAATTGCAATGTAAATCAAAACCAAAGAATATCTATATATCTATATATATATTTATATTGCAATGGAGCAGCCCAAACTCTTAGGACATAAATGCTGGAACACTGCATGTCATGAACATCTTGCATACTGCCAGTATTTAGGCGCTGGTCTTGTGAGGTGGGTTTATATAGAATATCTTGTTCTTTGTCTGAATTTTCTCGCCAATTCCCAGCCGTAAATCATGCTTTGCCACAGCCTAAGTACCTTGGAGCTCTTTTCTTGTTCTTATGATTGCTCCCCAGAAGTTTCATCAGAATTGATAAGAAATCACCAATTCTGCAGCCAAAAATAGGCTGCAAATACTTCCCCCATTGACTTTAATGGGAATCGGAAAATGAATGAAACTTATCAACGGATCGGGGGTTTTCCCCATTGAACGAATGCCACGTATTTGCATCCCAATGAATACGAATACCGAATCGGATTAATACGTCCCATCTGCACATCCCTAGTACGCAGAACCACCCTATCATGAAAGAAATTTGTGTAGGGCGGATACGTCACCAATGCCTGAAAATCACTAACTCTGCAAGCTGAAGTGACTGCCAAGTGGAAGAGAACCTTCCAGGTTAGGTATTTCAGATCGCAATAGCGGATAGGCTCAAATGGGTCATGCATGAACTGCGCTAGTACCACGTTGAGGTCCCAGGGCACCACAGGACTACGCATGGGGGGCTTCATCTGAAGCAACTCCTGCATAGATTGCCCTACTATGGGCTGTACTGGACGAGGTGGAGACCCGGAGACCCGGGCACCAATAGAGCCAAAGTCAGGCAGGGGGCACCCGAGCAGGAAAAGGCCGAAGCCTAAATAGGCCAAGTCCAGGACGTAAACTGAAGAGGCATCGTAGGGCAAGCTGGAGTCAGGGTCGGCGGCAAAATGGAAACAGTGGTAAGCAAGGCTGAGGTCTGGACGAGGAGAGAGTCAAGAATGTAGTCAAGCAATGCAGAGGTCTGGGTGTAGAGATAGGCAACGGAGTAGTCAGGCAATGCAGAGGTCTGGGTCTGGAGAGAGAGGCAACAGAGTAGTCAGGCAATGCAGACATCTGGAGGCAACAGAGTAGTCAGGCAATGCAGAGGTCCGGGCTTGGAGAGAGTCAACAGCATGGTCAGGCAAAGCAGAAGTCCAGGCTTGGAGAGAGTCAATGGCGTGGTCAGGCGAAGCAGAAGTCAAAGTCTGAGGAGGCAATCTGAGTATAGGTTGAGGATCAGGAACACAGGAATGAGGAAACCAGGAACAGGAGTCAGCGAGGATCAGGAACCGGGAACAAGGAGAATCTCTAGGAGGCAACGAGTACTCAACCAGCGAGGAGACCTGTTGCTAAGGCAATCCTTGGGAGCGGAGTCTGGGCTTAAGTACCGGAGTTCCGCTGACTTCATCATCTGAGGCCGCAGCTAGGTTCCCACTGCGGGCCCTACTTAAGACACAGTGATGCACGCGCACGCACCTAAGGAGGGGTGCGGCACTGAGTAGAGACGTGGCTCCGCGGACCAAGCGGAGAGGCCAGATGTGGAGCACCAGGAACTGTAGCTGAACCAGAGGCACCAGGGTCTGTAGCTGAGCCGGAGGCACCAGGGGCAGCCTGAGGACAGAGCCGGCAGCCTACCGCCACCAGGGACGATGGACCAGGCCTGGATTCACTTGAGAGAGGTGAGGGGGCCAAGCCGTGGGTCTGCTGCGGCTGGCACGCATAACACAGTTAGCATCAGGGAGTGGAATGCCCCCTGCTGGGTGTTGCTTCTGATTAACCAATTATCCAGATAAGGGAACACGTGCACTCCCTGCCGGCACAGGTGTGTTCCCATAACCACCAGGCACTTGGTGAAGACCCGTGGAGCCAAAGCGAGGCCAAAGGCCAACACACAGTATTGGAAATGCTCCTTGCCCACTAGAAAGCAGAGATACTTCCTGTGGCTGGGGAAGATCTCGATCTGGGCATAGGCATCCTTTAGGTCGAGGGAGCAGAGTCATTCTCCTTTTTGCAGGAGAAAGATCAGGGTGCCCAAAGAGACTATTTTGAACTTTTCTTTTTGAAGAAACTTGTTCAAGGCCCTCAGATTGAGAATAGGGCACAGGCCCCTGTTTTCTTTGGTATCAGGAAGTACTGAGAGTAGAACCTCTGACCCCACTGGTGGGGGGGGGGATGGTTTTGATGAACCCACCCATTAGTAGGGCCAAGAGCTCTGTCATAAGCACTTCCTGATGAGAGGACAGACCCCACGATGGACATGGGGGAGAGTCCATGAGGACATGCCTGAAATTCAGCTGGTAGATGGTTCAGACTTTCTGGCAAAAAGTTTTTCCATCTTATCCAGCTGGGCATGACGGACTTTTGGGGTCATCTGGTCACACAGATGGCACCCTCGGATGTCATGGGACGCCCCCAAGCAGAGTATACAGCTCTCATGCGGATCAGTATTCGACATGGCTTGTGGGTACTGGGGGCATTGGCAAAAACCGGATGCCATCAAAAATAGCCGGTGAGTGGTCGATGGCCGTCGGCCGCTGAGAGGAGACTCGCCAGGAATTGACCGCACGAAGGGAAAATGTAAACACCTACCGCACACCAGACAGCACCGACCAATGAAGAGGGACCCAGCACCGAGAATGTCGAAAATGACTGGGAAAATACTTTGAAAAGGATGAGCTAAGAGCAGAAATACAAAACATCAATCATAATAGTACTAATAAAAAGAAATATTTCAAAACAGGTGACAAATAGAACATCCAATAATTAAAAACTAATAAAATGTTTCCATATGGCAATAAAATAATTCAAGACACTCTTACATGCTCAATCATACACACACACACGCTCATTTGCTCTCTTATACGCTCAATCATAAACACACAAGCTCGTTCTCTCTCACATGCTCATACACAAACTCTTAGCTCTGTCATATGCTCAATTATACGCACACAGATTCATACACAATCATATTGTTGCGACCGTCGCTTCCTGACGTCTCCACTACGCCCACTTTACCTCTTTGGCGATTCCCTCTTTGCCTGTTGGAAGTTTGGCTGTTGCAGCGTCATCATGCCGTTCACCGCCGGCGTCCCCGGACCGGCTAGACGCCACACTCTGCCATGTTTCCCAGCAGCCTAAGGGTGAGTGCGCGGCGCGGCCCCGACTCAAGTACCAGCAGTGGCGCGAACCTCAGGGGCATCCCCCTGAGGTGACGTCATCTCCACAGGATATTTAAGGTCTCTGAAATCACTAACTAATCGAGTTAGCAAGGAGTTGGAAGGAGTTGGACTTCAAGGGAAAGGTTTATTTCACTCCTAGCTACTCTGCCTCCTCAGACTTACCAGGGGTACCCGCTCCTCGGGGGCCTCGTTTCTCTTTTCCTTTCAGGTCTCAGTCTGGAACCAGTACTCGCTCCACGAGGGCCCACGTACTAGGACTTGCTACTGAATACCACTTCTGCCAGGAAGTCATCACTGCCTACAACACCAGTGATTTACCATCTCTCTCTCAGAGCGTTCCCGGGAACCAGGTACTTGCTCCTCGAGGGCCTACTTCTTTCCAGCTCCTGGGCTGCTTCTAAGAGACTATTGTCTGAGAGTTACCATCAAGGTTCTGTTCCTGAACTCTGCATACTCTGCCTAGTCACTATATTCAGTTTCTCTACAATTCAGTTATCCAGGATCGCTGTTCCAGTATCTGAGGAACTACAGCCCAGCTGGGCATTTCAGCTCACTACTGCCACCTCTGGTGGTTCCATATACTGTCTAATAAAAGAACTAGTGTGTGTCTGTCTCCATATTCTGAGCCTGACTGGTGGTCCTTCTCAGGATCTTCCCCCGGGGGCATGGTCATCAGCCACCGGCCCAAGGATCCACCCACAACTACCTCAAACACCAACAGATTGCTAACTCCATGGATCCGGCACAACTTAATGCCTTGCAGGCCATACGGGGCCTGGCCCAGCGCATTGTTGGCCCAGAAAACAGCAAGGTAGGCAATCTAAAAAAGCCATGAGGAACAACAAAGGAATAGATGCCAAAAAGTCTTTTCCAAAATCTTTAATTGGTGGAGACGTATGATAACAATTGAGCAAATGCCCAATTCAGGCCGAGTTTCGCCACATTCCAGTGGCTACCTCAGGGGCTATAAATAAACATACATATTGACACAATAAATCATAAATACATAAAAATCTTAGAAAAACATGAAAAATAAAACACAAAGCAAATGACTTAAAATAAAATTAAAATAGTAAAGATAGAACAATTTAAAAAACCTCACATCAGATGAATAAAACATATAAAAGGTGTAACATACAGACAAATACAGGAATAAAAGAGCATGTGAACATCAATCTAAAATTATTTAACCTTAATATTAAAAGTCAGTAAGAGACCTATGTATATTCTAAATATTAAAAAAGAGGGAATGTACCTCAGGGATCTGTACTTGGACCGGTGCTTTTCAATATATATATAAATGATCTGGAAAGGAATACGATGAGTGAGGTTATCAAATTTGCGGATGATACAAAATTATTCAGAGATTTAAATTCCAAGTAGACTGTGATACATTACAGGAGGACCTTGCAAGACTGGAAGACTGGGCATCCAAATGGCAGATGAAATTTAATGTGGACAAGTGCAAGGTGTTACATAAAGGGAAAAATAACCCTTGCTGTAGTTACACGATGTTAGGTTCCATATTAGGAGCTACCACCCAGGAAAAAGATCTAGGCATCATAGTGGTTAATACTTTAAAATCGTCGGCTTCGTGTGCTGCAGCAGTCAAAAAAGCAAATAGAATGTTAGGAATTATTAGGAAGGGAATGGTTAATAGAACGGAAAATGTCATAATGCCTCTATATCGCTCCATGGTGAGACCGCACCTTGAATACTGTGTACAATTCTGGTCGCTGCATCTCAAAAAAGATATAGTTGCAATGGAGAAGGTACAAAGAAGGGCAACCAAAATGATAAAGGGGATAGAACAGCGCCCCTATGAGGAAAGGCTGAAGAGGTTAGGGCTGTTCAGCTTGGAGAAGAGACGGCTGAGGGGGGATATGATAGATTTCTTTAAGATCATGAGAGGTCTTGAACAAGTAGATGTGACTCGGTTATTTACACTTTCAAATAATAGAAGGACTAGGGGGCATTCCATGAAGTAAGCAAGTAGCACATTTAAGACTAATTGGAGAAAATTCATTTTCACTCAATGCACTAGGGATGTGCAGAGCAAAATTTTATGTTCATATTTTTTATGTCCGAAAGGGGGTCCCACTTGCGGCCAATATGGACATAAAAAAAATCCAATGAGTTGGGTATATGTACATATGTGCAAAAAAAAAATTTAAACCCCCTCACCCTCCTTAATCCCCCCCCCAGACTTACCACAACTCCCTGGTGATCGAGCGAGGAGTGAGGACGTCATTTCTGCAATCCTTGGCGAGAAGCATGTGACGTCGGTGGCACGTCGAGTGACGCGGCGTCACTCGACGTGCCGCCGACGTCACATGCTTCTCGCCAAGGATTGCAGAAATGGCGTCCTCACTCCTCGCTCCATCACCAGGGAGTTGTGGTAAGTCGGGCGGGGGGGATTAAGGAGGGTGAGGGGGTTTATATTTTTATTTTGGCTCAACAATCGCGATTTCCCACATATCGAACATATCTATGTTCGATATGTGGGAAATCCGATCGTTTATGTCGAATCAATTTTTTAAGTAAAAAAAAAATATGAGTTGCGTTTTACTAATGCGGTCAATCCGAATGCACACCCCTACAATGCACAATAAAGCTCTGGAATTTGTTGCCAGAGGATGTGGTTAGTGCAGTTAGTGTAGCTTGGTTCAAAAAAGATTTGGATAAGAAGTCCATTAATGACTATTAATCAAGTTTACTTAGGGAATAGCCACTGCTATTAATTGCATCAGTAGCATGGGATCTTCTTAAATGTTTGGGTAATTGCCAGGTTCTTGTGGCCTGGTTTTAGCCTCTGTTGGAAACAGGATGCTGGGCTTTATGGACCCTTGGTCTGACCCAGCAGGGCAATTTCTTATGTTCTTATGTTCTTACATTGAATGAATCACAAATGAATTCAAAAAGCCATCCGCAGTGCAGACGTATCTGTAAAAGGGATAACACTCAATCAAATTGAATGAATGCAAATTGAATGAATAGAGATGGAGACATGTAACAAGAAAGAAAAAGAAAAAAAGGGGAGAAACAAGCGGGAAAAAAAAGAAAACTAAAGTGAAAAACTAGAAGTTATAACAAACCTTAAATGAAGCAGATTACACCTAAATCTCTACCGGTTCCATTCACTAATGGCGCCGCATACTAGAAAGGGGTTCAAGAAGAGTGAATATGAATATATTGCTTCAACAATTAACATTAATACATGTTAATAAAGTTATAATAAATGAATTTTATTTTAAATGAAATTTTTGAACGGACCTCAGATATGTATAAGTAAGTGCAGGGGACAATAAGAGACCTACGTAAATAGCGCACAGCGTTTCGACTGCAACTCGTAAATACTGTGAAGATGAATTAACAGAAAAAACATGAAATTTGCCTGCGTCTAACAAAGGGCTGGATTTTAAAAGGGTTACGTGCCTTCACAAGGGGGGCGTGTCGGGGGCATGTCGGGTGGGGGCGCAAATTTCAGGCTGTTCCAGGGGGCATGTTGGGGGCTTTGCGCCGGCCCCGGGTCAGGTGATGGCACGCAGAATTACGCCTGCCAGAGGCAGGCGTAACTTTAACAACAAAGGTAGGGGAAAGGTTTAGATAGGGCCGGGGGGGTGGGTTTGGTAGGGGAAGGGAGGGGAAGGTGCGGGGGGGATAGAAAGAAAGTTCCCTCCGAGGCCGCTCCGATTTCGGAGCGGCCATGGAGGGAACTTTGCGCAATTTGCGCATGCGCGCAGGGCTCGGCGTGCGCAAATTGCACAAAAGTGCACCCCCTTGCGCGCGCCGACCCCGGATTTTATAAGATACGTGTGGCTACGCGCGTATCTTATAAAATCCGGTGTACTTTTGTTTGCGCCTGGTGCGCGAACCAAAGTACGCGCGCGCGTAGATTTATAAAATCTACCCCAAAGTGTATTAAAAATTAAACCTAAATAATGGCGCTGAAAAATCAGGACCGCAGCATTTCAAATGTGGCTCGTGAATGATGGACTTAGTAAGCAAACGAATGTGTCTAACAAGTGCAGTGAGAATGAACATGTAATTTTGAATGCAAAACGTGAAAAATGAAACGTGGACTTGCCAAGTGACAGAATGTAACTCCATTGTATCTAACAGTGCAGTGAATTTAGTATCATAATGTTAATCAGGAAAGGGAACTCGGCGTTTCCAGTGCAACTTGTGAAGTATAAAAATAGGCATTGCAAAACTGTAAATAAAAGAATATCAAACATAAACTATAATAAATTAAGCATTTAAAAGTGATTTTAATTATTTTTACCGTTTTGCGGCGGATCAGCGTGTGTAGTCTCCACTCGTATCATTACAAAAAGAAAGCAATATAAACTCAAACTTTTTAAGGAGGGTTTGGGGCCAAAATCAGTTGTCAATCAGTGAAGGCTCATTCTTAACGTAACGTATCAAAACGGCTTATGAGATAATTGTATATGTACAATACGTTATGAATCAATCTTACACACTATGTTTATGCAGATGACGTCCAAATCCTTATCCCGATTAGAGATTCATTGCAAAATACCTTACAATTCTAGAATTCCTGTCTTCTATCTATCAATACCCTCCTAACAAATCTTAATTTGATACTCAATTCCAACAAAACAGAATTCCTTCTCATCACTCCAGATGGCAACTACACTTCACCTAATATTCACACCTTATCTCCTCCAGCCTTTTCCACCCAGGTCAGAAATCTTGGCATCACCATGGGTAATCTACTGAACTATAAAAGCTTCAATAACACTATAAAGGAAGGTTTCTTTAAACTTCAAGTATTAAAGAGACTAAAACCCCTCCTACACTTCAAAGATTTCAGATATGTATTACAAACAATTATATTCTCGAAAATAGACTACTGTAACTCATTGTTGCTTGGTCTACCCGCAAACACTTTGAAACCTCTACAATTGTTACAAAACGCCACTGCGAGGATTCTAACTAAATCCAGCAAAAAGGGAACACATTACTCCCATCTTAAAAACCCTTCACTGGCTCCCTATCAAACATAGGGGGTCATTTTTCAAAATGTGGTAAGGCGTTTTCGCATGCGTTAAGGGCTTATCGCATGCGAAAAGCCCCGTTTTCGCATGCGATATGTGTTTAACGCATGCGATAAGTGCTTTTCGCATGAAAAGGCCCATACCACACATCGCGATGCAAATTCTGAAAAGGGGAGGAATAGGGGAGGAGTTGGGGGAAGTCCAATGTAAAGTAGGTCCTCCTATCGCAGTTTGCGATAGATTTTGGGCAGTATCGCAGCCCTTTAACGCAGAAAATAACTACACCTTTTTTTTTGGTGGTGGGCAGATCGCATGCGATATCGCGTTTTGCGATATTTATCGTAGAGTACACCGCGTGCGATAAAACCTGTAAACAGCTCCACAGCGTATCTGGACCAATAAAAAGGCTTGTTTTTAGTAGGTGAGCTGTCAGGAGACCATATGCTCACTGCCAGGTGTATATATACACGGCTACCACATGCCTCGCCAGTCCCGTCGCAGACCACAGCATGTGGAAGCAGGACACCATGAAGAACAGGCCAGGCCACATCGACGAGAGCACAGGGAGTTACCAGCAGTGCAGGCAGAGCCTGCACTCCCGCAGGGTCAGAGGCCTGGTCGGGGCAGGCCACATGCCAGGGCCCAGGCGAGGATAATTAGGAACCGTATATTCCCTCCACGTACGTCCTTGGACGGCATGCCTGAGGACACAGTGGTGAGCAGGTATCGCCTTAGCACTCAGGCTATATATGAGTTATATGAGGACATGCAGGTAGATCTGGATCCTGCGACCACAAGGTCCCATGCCATCCCTGGCATGACCAAGCTGCTGGCTGCACTCCATTTCACTGCCAGCGGCTCTTTCCAAACCACAGTAGGAGTTATGGGAGGAATGTCTCAGAGCACATTTTCACGCTGCCTGGATCCGGTCATTGAAGCAGTCATGGCCCGCATACATCGATACATATACTTTCCTCGCAACAGGCAGGGCTTGAGGGACTTGAAGAGAGCCTTTTATGCCTTGGCACACTTCCCCAATGTTATTGGAGCTATCGACTGCACCCATGTGGCCATCATTCCACCACGTGAAAGGGAGGCAGGTTACCGCAACAGGAAGCTATTCCACTCCCTCAATGTCCAAATGGTCTGTGATGCAGGAATGCATATTCTGGATGCGGTGGCCAGGTACCCGGGCGGAACCCATGATTCCTTCATCCTAAGGCAATCGGGCCTTTTCGACAACTTTGAGGCAGGCGTATACGGTGATGCGTGGCTTGTAGGTAAAAGACGACATGTTTTTTCTATTCCATATCTATATTATATTGTTGAGCCAAACATTTGTGGCCTTGCCATGGCTATGTTGAGTGTTGCAACCCAGTATACATGGTGTGTCAGTGGTCATGAGCAAGTGATAGGCATAATGTATGCCTTTAGCAAATCCTTCGTCACTGTCCTGCTGCTGGTCTCAGGTGACAGAGGTCAGTAATGGTGTGACATATGAAGCTGTATCTAGGTTGCTACTACGGAGCATCTATATGTCCCTTTTCCTATGAGTCCTGTGGTGGCGTTCCAATGTCTGCACACTGCACACTGATGGTATGTGTGATTATATATCGAGCCATCTTGCCCCTTTGCAGCCAGTGTATATGTGTACATGTGCCCTCCTGTACAGCAAGTATTGTGCCCTGCATGTTACTGGCCCCTGGGATGGGCTTGATAGCCTTTTGTGCCACAGTCGGCCACACACCACAGCCTGCACTCCTGCAATGCACAAGCACCATAACAATGTAACCAATGTCAATCCTGTCACTGCAGGTCCCACAGCTGTAATGTTGGTGTGTGCAGTTGTGTGGCAGCTACACCTATGTATAGCATTGGAACGGCCAGTTAGCCCACATGCAATGCTGTACTGAGGGACATAGTAGCTGCTTAGCGTAATAGGTGACAACTCCTAGGTATACTGCAGTCACACAACAGGAATGAGGCTGTAAGGTGCAGCTGTCTTCCAGGCTATCTTGCACTGTATAAGTGGATGTTGTGGGTACCCTGTCTCATCAGGCTATAACCTAGCTTACACTAATGTGTTTCTTATGTCATTGGTGCAGGGGATTTAGGATATGGTTGCCAGCCATGGCTTCTGACCCCCATACACATGCTGAATACGCCTGCAGAGATGAGGTACAACGACGCTTTATGTGCTACCCGCACAGTAATTGAACGCACCTTTGGCCTTCTTAAAACCCGTTTTCGCTGTTTGGACAAGACGGGGAGTGCCTTAATGTATGCCCCAGACAAAGCTGGCAGAATTGTCCTACTGTGCTGTGTGTTCCATAATGTGGCAGTACGTCATGGAATACCAATGGATATATGTCCCGACCTCCCACAGGATCCCGCATGTGTGAATGCCCGAGCCCAGGAGACCCTAGCGACTGGCAGACAGATTCGGCAGAACCTTATCGCTTCACACTTTTCCTGATGGGTCCGGCCAATGGAATGTGTGTGGGAATGGCATTGATGGGTTTGGCCGAAGAATAAGTGCCACACTTTCAGTCCAAAGTAGTACATTGCTATGATGTGCAAGCCTACGTATGTGCCCTATTTCAATTACTGTCTGTATTATGGACCCTTGCATTGGCACTGGAATAAAAGGTGTCCTGCCAAGTTTCAGTTGTAAACGTAGCCAACCTCAGGTCTGTGTGCATGACACAGGACAAGAGGCTGGTCTGTTAAGACAGTGTGTTTGACCTACCTAGAACCATGTGGGGTGGCTAGCAGGGTGGAGCTCTGACACTTCTTGATATGTGCATGTCACAGCTTTCTAACAGTCCACATTGGCCAAATATGTAGACACCATGCACAGTGGTTCAACATTGTTTGCGTGTCTGTGTGTATGTACAAGGACATTCCCAGGTATATTTGAAACCTGGCCATCCTCACATGACCGTTAATCTGTCACATGCATGATGTTCTGCATAACACTTCGCTGTGTACATACAAGTACACAGCCGCATCCGTACATGTCTACAGGGGTACAAAGTGAGGATGTGTGTCACCTTCATGTGACACTGCTTCATGTACCTTGGAAGTATGTACCATGGGTGCCCACAATCCCGCACCCATCCCACAGCAGAACCCTCTCACCCTTCCTTACAAGCTGGCTGAACGTCTTCCTGATATGACTGTCATGTTTCACAATGTGCATAGCTTTTGCAAACCAGCCTTTGGCCTTTCCCAAAGTGATTGAAACTGTGTACATGGTCGCTAGGTCACACCATTGGCTGTGGTTATATAATGCAATATGACACGTGTCCCCTCATATGAACATGTGAATATCCACTTGCTGGACTGTGAAGGCACATGACAGGATGACATAGTCATCCCGCTCTCTCAGGTACCACGTCCATATATAGCTATCATGCACACCAAGGGTTTACCATCCCGTCAGCAGTCTTTCACATGACAGCCACCTATAATTTCCATATGGGTGCCTTACCTGCAGCCCGACTCCTTACACTGTTTCAGCTCTTATACTGCTTTAACAAGCAGCACTTCGGTTTGTTCCCTCATGATAACCATTTACAGGACTGGCACACAAACTGAAGTGTAAAGGCCATGTGGTATGTGTGATGCCCTGCACAGCATATAGTCCCGCACACAAACCATATTGTACTACAAGCCACGTAATGCACAAGCGTTGCAGGCGTACATCAGGTGTACCGTCAGCTCCTCCACATGTGTGTGGACATCTGTGAACAGCAGCAACGGTGAGCAGTGCTTGTGCTGTTACCTTTCACCATTTGCAGGATGTTCAACCTGTCCTTTGGTCGAATCCCATCCATGACGGGTGGCGTCCAAGGCTGTTTCAGCAGCCTACCTTTGGGGAACTGAACATGAAAGTTTCCACAGGCCTTTGCAGCTGCACTGTATACTCATTTGGGTGGTGAACTCAAAACACAGAGGTTAGGTGTACATGATGGTAGATTATGTCCTTTACATGTTGGCATTGTGGCAAGCTGCCCTGTACAGTATGTTACAGCAGTCTGTGGCATGTAAGCGAATGACCCATGAATGTAATGTGAATATTAGCTGTTGGTGTACTGCTGTCAGAATGTAGCTATACTTACTGTTGTGGAGGCGGGAGGTTAGATGTTTCAGAGGCAGGTACAGTAACTTTTCTAGGAGACCCTACATCCATGGGTTCAGGCGTGCCATTCACAGAGTACTGTTGTACCAATTGTCTGTGAATGGACAGCATTCTGTACGGTGTTGGCATAACATACATGTGTGTGATACGTATGTTACGCAGTTCTCAGTGGACCATGCTCACTCGGACACTTGTAGTGTGCGGTCCCTGCTTCTTTACGCACGTCTGCCTGTATGTGTATTGGACATAAGGGTATAGCAGGTAATGGAGGGGCAGGTTTGTTCTAACCTACAGTTTAGTGTGCTTTAAGATGGCAGAAGGTGTGTGTAGGGCAGGGCCCCCAGACACTGAACCAGTATGTACTAGGGTCACTATGGTTTCATATATTACCCTTCCATTTCTACAACTTATGACAGCACTCGGTGAATGTGCTGTTCATGCAGGTGCACAGATGGGGCCGTGACCAGTGGTATGTAATGATTTGGTACTCACCATCTGGTATATGGCCTGAGCTTGCACCAACCACCACAGCAAGGGTTGGGCCGCAACTGTTCGTACGTAGTCAAATCATTTATGGTTTGTGTGCACCCAGCCCACTCCATCATTCACATACCATAGCTATTCATGCTGGCAGTTTCGATAATGAACTGGGTGGCACCTGCCTATCAGCATGTGGGCCAGGCTGGAGAGTGTCAGTACACAATGATTAGTTTCAGCATTCACTCAAACTATTTGTACTAGCTGTCTTCCCAGCATTCATATAGATACAGAGATGGCTGGTTCCCTTTCTTTGTGTATGAATGGCCATGCAATGCCACCCCACACACACCGTGATTGGCCTACAGCTGCCGCTGGGCATATGTATGTGTGAGGGTATGGCCATAGCATACACCACAAGACCACTCATATTAGACGCCTTCACATAATCCACGTACACCAGCTCTGTATGGTGCATATGATATAGGGAGCCTTTACAGTGTCATGGTACAGGTACCCTAGGTAATGTTGTAGAGGACACCTGTATGTCCAGTTTACAAAATCTGTGTATGTTATATCATACCTTATACCACCATTGTGTTGTAGTTAGCTGTGGTTGAAGTGAGTGTTCTTACACTGTATAAAATGCCTTTCCACACATGGAGACCAGGCCTACATCACTACTGTGTGGATCAGCATCTGCTGAGGTGCCAAGTAGCAAAGTGGTGTTGGCGTGTGTATCAGGAACACCTGTACACTCAGACTCCCATGCCTGTGCTGTCCTCCCTTGTGGGGTGTGCAACGTATTTGGTTAATAGGGCTTCCCTTATACCTACTGTACAGACTTCAAAAGAAACGTATGCAGATGGGCAGAACCATGATGGCTAATATGGAACGTAAGGCAGTAAACTGAGCACTGCTATTAATAGTGGTGCGGATCTGCAAAATATCATCGGAATGGCCTTTAAGCGTTGCTAAACGTAAGGTCAACATGAATACGTTGTGACCTTTATGTCAGGTTACAGCCTAATAGCATAGCAGGTTGTCAGTAAACAGCTATGTATTGGACAGAAACAGATACCGGTACTACATGCAGTGTAAGGCCATATTGTACAGCCATGTGGATCAGCATAGCCACCATGTACTTTGTAGGGATGGGCAGAGCAAAAGTTTAAGTTCATATGTCCATATGTCCAAAGGGGGTCCCATTTGCGGTCAATATGGACATAAACAGAATTCAATGAGTTGAGTATATGTCCATATGTGCAAATAAAAATTTAAACCCCTCACCCTCCTTAATCCCCCCCCCCCCAAGACTTACCACAACTCCCTGGTGGTCCAGTGGGGTCAGGACGCCATTTCTGACCAACTTTGCAAGGAGAACGTGACGTCGGCATCACGTTGGAGTGACGCGGCGTCACGTGATTCCCCGCGGGTTCGCGCCGGAACGCTCGTTCGGCCCAAAAGGAACTTTTGGCCAGCTTGGGGGGGCCTCCTGACACCCCCCAAGCTGGCCAAAAGTTCCTTTTGGGCCGAACGAGGGTGCCGGAGGGAACTCGCGGGGAATCACGTGACGCCGCATCACTGCGACGTGGCGCCGACGTCACGTGATTCCCCGCGGGGTCCCCCAAGCTGGCCAAAAGTTCCTTTTGGGCTGAACGAGGATCCCGGAAGCGACCCCGCGGGGAATCACGTGACGTCGGCGTGACGCGGCGTCACGTGATTCCCCGCGAGTTCCCTCCCGCACCCTCGTTCAGCCCAAAAGGAACTTTTGGCCAACTTGGGGGGGGCCTCCTGACCCCCCCAAGCTGGCCAAAAGTTCCTTTTGGGCCGAACGAGCGTTCCAGCGCGAACCAGCGGGGAATCACGTGACGCCGCATCACTCCGACGTGGCGCCGACGTCACGTGCTCCTCGGAAAGGCTTTCAGAAATGGCGTCCTCACTCCTCGCTGGATCACCAGGGAGTTTGTAAGTCTTTGGGGGGGGATTAAGGAAGGTGAGGGGTTTAAATTTTTATTTTGGATCAACAATCGCGATTTCCAACTTATTCAACATAGCTATGTTGAATAAGTTGGAAATCCGATCGTTTATGTCTTATCACTTTTTTAAGTTAAAAAAAAAAAAAAAGTAGCGTTTTACATTTATGTTCAATACGAATGCACACCCCTAGTACCTTGTGTGCTGGGTCGTAAACAGACAGTTCATGTGCTGTAACTTCCACTGTCATACGAACATTGAGATGACACACTCCCATGGGTAGACGGTATGTACGGGAACATTGGCTTGCTGTTAAATAGATGTTTGCACTCCTCAAAACTGCCTTGTACTATCACTAGCAAGGTATATATTTGTCTATGCCCCCTCTTTGTCACACTATGTCTGGCAGTGTACAAAGCTTGCAATGCTGTGTCACACACAGCATGGCTTTTTACTAGCACTCACTGTTACCTACAGTACTTGTGTTTACAACAACATGACGTGTATGTTGTGACATACCCTTGTATTTTCCAATTACAACCCTACACATTGTATAGAGTACCCTTTTTGACAGTCCTTTCTCACTGCCTTGAACGGCCAGCAGGTGACTGCACACTATATGAATAGTTGGCATGCTACATACACAGTTATGTCACACTGGATGTTGAAGGCACCATAATCATTAGGTTGAGCATGTGCAACCCTTAAGAACCATTACCCACAAGCAGAGCATAGACACATGATGGAACAGTTGTCAAGGTGTGTGTATTTTATTATCAGATTGTAATATTCATCTGCTGACATACACGCCAATGTATTTGGTTATACAAATTGCCAAGGCCATGTGATGCCACATCTTACAATAATGCCTGTTGACTGAACAGCACTGTCATTATGAACCTGCACATAATAGTCATGGAAACAGCTGAATGACATATACAGGCATAGCAGTGTAGACATATAGCTGATTCATGGTTACACACAGGACATGTAGAAACTGGAAGTGGCACCCCTGCTACAGTAGTGATGTTAACAGAGAAGGCCATGATGCTGTACTATGTGATTAAAGGCAAAGGGCACAAACTGTCCATGATGAAAGAGTACACTGAAAGAGGACAGCCAGACAGCCAGAGCAACAGAGTTCCAGCAAAGGGCACAAACTGTCCATGTTGAAAGAGTGCACTGAAAGAGGACAGCCAGACAGCCAGAGCAGCAGAGTTCCAGCAAAGGGCACAAACTGTCCATGTTGAAAGAGTGCACTGAAAGAAGACAGCCAGACAGCCAGAGCAGCAGAGTTCCAGCAAAGGGCACAAACTGTCCATGTTGAAAGAGTGCACTGAAAGAGGACAGCCAGACAGCCAGAGCAGCAGAGTTCCAGCAGGAGAACAAGCACAAGGTCCAGCTGCAGCAGTGATGGAACGGTGGAGACACAGCAGCATGGGAGTAAGAGACCCAGGAAGAGACACCCCACAGCACCCAGCCACATCTTGGAGCAGATGAGAAGAGGAGACACCCCACAGCAGCCAGCCACATCTTGGAGCAGATGAGAAGAGGAGACACCCCACAGCAGCCAGCCACATCTTGGAGCAGATGAGAAGAGGAGACACCCCACAGCAGCCAGCCACATCTTGGAGCAGATGAGAAGAGGAGACACCCCACAGTAGCCAGCCACATCTTGGAGCAGATGAGAAGAGGAGACACCCCCAGCAGCCAGCCACATCTTGGAGCAGATGAGAAGAGGTTAGTGCACATTGATTCGTTCCCTTCCATCTAGACAGGACAGGGAGTCTGTGGAGGGCCCACACAGAGTAACTGGAGGGAAGGTGTTGTTTGAGCACGGGATAGTATTTATGGCCCTTTGCCATGTGGGCCTTTGCCTCTTGGAGGTGGCATTGTTTTTGATGGACGACCCCTGCGCCCTCGTCCACGTCCGGGACTGCTGTGGGGGGTTGACGCCTGTGATGAGGATTCCGATGGCTGGTAGGGCATGTGCTCCAGGATGTGGCTCAGTACATTGGTGAGGGTGGCGACCGAAGCTGCTATGGTGCTCGCATTTTGGGAACTGGAACCTATCCCATGCTGCAGGATCCTGTTCTGTCTTTGCATTACCCGACGCAGGTATCGCATTTCTGCTTCCAAGCGCAGGCCCTGTGCGGCTGTCATGGGCTGATAGAGTCCTGCTGCCGGTGGAGCTTCCTGTGGTGCTGCAGGGGGGGCTACAGGGGGTGGTGCCAGTGGTGCTGCAGGGGGGGGGGGCAAGTGGTGGTGCCAGTGGTGCTGCAGGGGGGGGCTGCAGGGGGGTGGTGTATATGTTGGTGTGGGCTGGCTAGATGGGGTTGATATCCCATGGGGCCTCAGCACTGGCATCCCCTCTGCCTGAGGAGTGGGTAGGGCTGCTGGTTCGTCCTCTCCAGGCACCTGTGTCCTGGATGAAGGTCTCAATGTCCAGGGAGACATTCAGGCTGGTGAATGGTGGGGACTCCTGTGGGGGTATCAGCTCCTCCTGCTCCACCTGTGTCTCGGCATCGAACTGTAAGGGAAGCTGCATGAGAGGGATGGGCTGGCTGACAGATGGCCCTTGCCAGCTGGGTCCTGGCAATTCCTGGCTGGGACCCGGGCGTTCCTGAAGGCGAGCTGTAGAAACAGAAGAGACAAGAAAACATCATACGTATATATGGCATAACAAGCTGTCCAGCTGTTTGTCATGTGTGAGTTTACAGAGTGATCATCTAATGCCATTTCTGTGTGGCATTCACTACTGTGTTTGGGTCATTCCATGTGAATGGCAAAAACACAGTCTTTCACACATTAGGTGGGTTGTGTTGCTGGGTGGGCCTTTATGGACCATGGGAACTTACCTGCCGCGACTCGTGAGGTGTCCAGCCATGGCTCCAAACCTTCAAAGATGTCCGGGCCCAGCCGATCCAGCAACCTCTGCTCCATTGGTGTAATAACTGTTGGACAGGGTGCCCCTCCACCTGTCTGCTGCTGGTATCTCCTCCGTGTGGCTAACTTCCCTTTCAGCTGGCCCTTTACATCGCGGTATCGGTGTGATACCTGCTCCCATGTGTGTGGTATGCCACTGTGCTGGGTGATGGTGTGACATATGGCTTTCCAGAGCTTGACCTTGGCTGCCTTGCTGGTCTTCGCTGCTCTGTTTCCAAACAAGCAGGCAAAGTGCCCCAGCACACCGGCTATCAGCAGCTCGTTCTCCTGGCTGCTGAAGCGAATGGCCCGCAGTCTCTGGCGTGGTGCTGCCTGGCTGTGTGAAGGGGGTTCCACTTCCAGTCCTGGAGGGGTGTCTTCCCTGCCCTCACTCTCCATCCCGCTCTCATCTCCCCTCCCTTCATCCCCTCCCAACTCATCCTGCCCTGGCCTATCCCTTCCCCTCTCTCCTGTGTCTCTGACTTCTTCCCCTCCTCCCACCTCTCTTACCGGACTAACCCCTTCCCCCTCCCCCCACCCTCCTATCCCTTCCCTCCTGCCTGTCCCTGCTGCTAGCCCGGCCCCTACTTCGACTCCTACTTCTCAGTCCCCTTCCACCCCTCTCCTCCTCCCGCTCCCTCTCACTCCTCCTCCCTCTACTATCCTCGTTCCTCTTCTCACCTCTCTTCCCACTTCTCTCACGCTCCATCCTCTTCCATGCCTCCTCCGCTCTCCTCTCCCACCACTCTCCAACACTCCTCCACTCCTCCAACACTCCTCCTCCAACACTCCTTCAACACTCCTCCACTCCTCCACCACTCCTCCTCCACCACTCCTCCACTCCTCCACTCCTCCACCACTCCTCCTCCTCCACCACTCCTCCACTCCTCCACCACTCCTCCTCCGCTCCTCCACACAAATAGACACACGTAACAAACAACACTTGCACTCCAACAATTATGACAGCAGACTCAAGGTTGGGGGACACAAGGGACAACAAAGAAACAGTACAACTCACTCAGATATCGATTATCGCCTCTCCAATAAACTGCACTCCTCTCCTACACCTCCAACTGCTAACACACCCTCAAAGGGGACGGTGCAGGAAGTCTGCTTTTATACTGGAAACATTATCGCAGAACGCGATGACGTTTTCGCAGAACGCGATGATGTTTTCGCGTTGTGCGACATAACTTCGCGAATAGCGAAGTGTCTTCGCCATGCGCGAATTGAGTTCGCACATTGCGAACCGTATCGCAACTTGCGAACCGTATCGCTATTTGCAAATTTTTTCCTTGCGAAGTAGAACGAGCCTTCATTACCATAGACACGCCCATTTTACTATTGTATGCATTATTGCTGCGATGTTTTTCGCTTTTTGATAAATCCAGGCCATAGAATCCTTTATAAAACCCTTTCAATAATCCACAAAATCATCAATAACTCTACTCCAATTGACCTCACCATTCCTTTACAGCCTCACACCTCCTCCCGTCCAACTAGACTAGCCCAGAGAGACACCCTAAAGGCCCATCCTCTCAAAACATCACTAAGTCGAAGAGCTCTTTCCACCGCTGGTCCTAAACTTTGGAACTCTCTCCCACCAGACCTTAGAATTGTACAATCAGCACCTACTTTTAAAAAGAGACTCAAGACCTGGTTGTTTAATTTCTGTGGTGCTCTTTCTGGGGAAAAAAAGTCTCTCAATTTCCCTTCTTTCAAGTGCTCTTACTCTTAAATTCTGTGGTGCTCTTTCTGGGGAAAAAAAAACACAAAAACCCACAAAAAAAAACAAAACCCTGCTGGTTTACTTTCACTTTTCCTTCTAATCATTGCTCTGTGCTCCATTAATATCTGGGTTCTCTGTGAAGTAGAACTGCTGTTATACCTTTCTCTAGGTCTGTTATTATATAATAATTATAATTGGTTCCTTGCAAACTGTTTGTTTTTTAAGATCCAGTATAACTGCATTTCTATTTTGTATAGCTGTTCTTTAATAATCTGCTTAATATTGGCACAGAAGTGCTGAGGGATCTTTAATATCTAAGAACTGGAAGGTTCCTAAAGGTGTTCAGTTAAAACCAGACTGGGTGTGGCAAACTCAGAAGCTAATTAGCGACCTGGCTAGAGCATTGCAGACTGCTTAGTGGCAGACCAAAAGAGGAATCTTCTGTTCCCGGTGCAGATAAGGCTGTCTTAAAATTGAATTACTATATAGTAGAGAATCTGTGCATAATAGATATCTGTGTTTCTTAATATTCCTCTACTAGTGATTTGATTTACTAGCCTCTGAGCTCTGTGTAATAGGAAAGTCTCTCAATTTCCCTTCTTTCAAGTGCTCTTACTCTTATTTATTTATTTATTTATTTATTTATTTATTTATTTAACATCTCTTTTATACCGATATCCGTTTGCACATCGCATCGGTTCACAATAAACAAAAACTTTGGGCGGTGCCCTTACATGTAACAGATAACTTAGTGAACTAGGAAAAATACAATTAACTTTTGGGAGGAGCCCTTACATATAACAAACATCAATGGGTAGATGCAAAGCAATAGAACTGTAACTATAACTATATACATGAGAGTGCACAGTACAAAATCAGCGGACATAAGGCGTTCATAACAAAATGACATTGTAAAATTCACAGGGGGGTTTTATGTAATAGGGGGTGACATGTGGTAAGCTTGTTGAAAGAGCCAGGTTTAAGTTTTCTTTTTGAAAGTGGGGGGTATATGTCTCCATGCGAATATCATGGGGCAGAGAGTTCCATATGGTGGGGCTGGCAAGAGAAAAGGCTCTGTTTATAGTAGAGGAGAGTTTAAAAGATTTGATAGATTGGGCACGAAGTGTTCCTTGGAGGGCTGGGCGGGTAGGTCTCTTGGAGGTGCGAGGTAGGAGGGGGGGATTAAGCCAGTTGAGGTTGGAATTTAATAGACTCTTGTGTATGAGAGATAGAGTTTTATATAGAATTTGTGACTGTATAGGGAGAGAATTCGTGACTGTATAGGGAGAGACTCTTGTGTATGAGAGATAGAGTTTTATATAGAATTTGTGACTGTATAGGGAGCCAGTGTAGTTCGATAAGTGTGGGAGTGATGTGATCTCTTTTCTGTGGTGCTCTTTCTGGGGAAAAAAAGTCTCTCAATTTCCCTTCTTTCAAGTGCTCTTACTCTTAAATTCTGTGGTGCTCTTTCTGGGGGAAAAAAAACACAAAAACCCACAAAAAAAAAACAAACCCTGCTGGTTTACTTTCACTTTTCCTTCTAATCATTGCTCTGTGCTCCATTAATATCTGGGTTCTCTGTGAAGTAGAACTGCTGTTTATACCTTTCTCTAGGTCTGTTATTAAATAATAATTATAATTGGTTCCTTGCAAACTGTTTGTTTTTTAAGATCCAGTATAACTGCATTTCTATTTTGTATAGCTGTTCTTTAATAATCTGCTTAATATTGGCACAGAAGTGCTGAGGGATCTTTAATAGCTAAAGGACAATTAAAGTTCTAGAAAGTGTCCTGCTCTACCCAGCTTGTCCCAGGTTCAACTGTTTGTTTCCCTCCCACCCTAACCCTCTACCCACCCACCACTGGAGTTAGATTTCTAATATAGACTGACTAACTTAACATTAGCAACAAGATAAATTAGTAAATTGTTAACAGCTAAGAATTACCAATCCAAAACTTTACCAATATGAGAACTATCCAATGAAACTGTTGTGGAGCCTTTATTCTGAGGGAAAGCATCTGGAAACTTAGAGCTTGCCCAATCTGTGCACAACTCTCTTCTATGAAAAAGGAGCTGACTGAGGTTAAAGCTCAATTAGATTTAATTACAAGAATTACACCCACATTGCATTACTCAGATAATAATTCCCCAATACCAAAGAATAACCAGGAGTCAAGAAAAAGAAATACAGTAGGCTCAGGTAGGATAACACATGTGTCCCACAGTCACCCATTCGTGACAGATGGGCAGCCAACAAGTATAACCCCCCCCACTCAAGCAGGTCATTAAGTAAATCATTAAAAACCAGGATTACAGTGGGCTCTGTTAGAATTGGACCAGTGACTAGGAGACACACACAGTATCAAATGCAACAAGAACAAAAAGCCTTCCCTATATTAATAACTGAAGTTCTAGAGAAAAACATTGAAGTGTTACCAGAAAAGAGAGAAAACCAATGCATGCAGAATTTCAAGATCCATAAGCAAAGTAAAAGCTAATTGAGATGGATAACTCTGGCATCAGTGGCACAACTGCAAAAGGAAAGAGTGAAGTGAATAACAAATCTCAACTAAAGTCTCATAAGGAGTACAGGAAATAACCTTAAAGAGAGTACCTGGAAAGCTATGACCACAAATGCTCATAGTTTGGGAAATAAAATACCAGATCTGCAGGCCCTAATGACAGAGGCAGAATTGGACATTGTTGCAATCACAGAGACATGGTTCACAGAATCTCATGAGTGGGATACAGCAATACCAGGCTATAACTTGTTAAGGAAGGACAGAGTGGATAGAAAAGGGGGAGGTGTGGCTCTTTATGTCAGAAACAATATCCAAGCATCTGAGCTGCAAGGAAGTTGGGGCAAGGAAGAAGCACTATGGGTCAACCTAAAAAAAGATGACGGAGCGTCCATTTATATTGGAGTGGTTTACAGGCCCCCGAACCAAAAGGAAGAGCTGGACAGAGACCTGGTTGAAGACATCCATAAGATAGGTAAGAAGGGAGATGTGGTGATCGTTGGTGACTTTAATATGCCGGATGTAGACTGGAGAATCCCATCTGCAGAATCTAAAAATAGTAGAGAGATAGTGGATGCCATGCAAGTAACTTTGTTCAAACAAATGGTAATGGAACCCACGAGAGAAGGAAATATACTCGACTTAGTGCTCACTAATGGAGATAATGTCTCTGATGTCCAGGTGGGCGCCCACCTCAGCACCAGTGATCATCAAACGGTATGGTTTAATATCACTAAAAGAATATGGAAAAGAAGCATAAAGACCAGAGTTTTACAGTTCAAAAACACGGACTTTGAGGAAATGGGGAAGTACCTAGATGAAGAACTAAATGGATGGGAGAATGAGAGAGATGTGGATCAGCAGTGGACCAATCTAAAAGGAGCAATCACCAAGGCAACTACTCTTTATGTTAGAAATGTAAAGAAAAGCAAAAGAAAAATGAAACCTATCTGGTTCTCAAAGGAGGTGGCTGACAAAATTAAAGCTAAAAGAACAGCGTTCAAGAAATATAAAAGATCCCAAAGGGAGGAGCACAAAGAAAATATTTGATTCAACTGAGGGAGACGAAGAAATTAATCAAGTTGGCAAAAAGCCAAGCGGAAGAGAGGATTGCCAAGGAGATAAAAAATGGTGACAAAACATTTTTCAGACACATCAGTGAAAAGAGAAAAGTCCATAGTGGTATAGTGAAATTGAAAGGTGGAAATGATCAATGTGTGGAGAGAGATGAAGAAATGGCAGAAATATTAAACGAATACTTCAGCTCTGTGTTCACTAAAGAAGACCCTGGAGAAGGACCATTTCTACACAAGAAGCTGGAGGGAAGTGGAATAGATGAAAATCATTTTACAGTAGAAAATGTATGGGAAGAGCTAAAGAATCTGAAAGTGGACAAAGCCATGGGGCCTGATGGGATTCATCCAAGGATTCTGAGGGAGCTCAGAGATGTGCTGGCGGGTCCGCTGTGTGACCTGTTCAATAGATCCCTAGAAACGGGAGTGGTGCCGAGTGATTGGAGAAGAGCGGTGGTGGTGGTCCCGCTTCACAAGAGTGGGAACAGAGAAGAGGCTGGTAACTACAGGCCGGTTAGCCTCACTTCGGTGGTGGGAAAAGTAATGGAGTCACTGTTGAAAGAGAGAATAGTGAACTATCTACAGTCCGGAGAATTGATGGACCAGAGGCAGCATGGATTCACCAGGGGAAGATCCTGTCAGACAAATCTGACTTTTTCGACTGGGTAACCAAGGAATTGGATCAAGGAAGAGCGCTAGATGTCATCTACTTGGATTTCAGCAAAGCTTTTGATACGGTTCCGCACAGGAGACTGGTGAATAAAACGAGAAGCTTAGGAGTGAGTGCCGAAGTGGTGACCTGGATTGCAAACTGGTTGACGGACAGAAGACAATGCGTGATGGTAAATGGAACTTTCTCTGAAGAGAGAGCAGTTTTAAGTGGTGTACCATAAGGATCGGTGTTGGGACCGGTCCTGTTCAATATCTTTGTGAGCGACATTGCGGACGGGATAGAAGGTAAGGTTTGTCTTTTTGCGGATGACACTAAGATCTGCAACAGAGTGGACACGCCGGAAGGAGTGGAGAGAATGAGACGGGATTTAAGGAAGCTGGAAGAGTGGTTGAAGATATGGCAGCTGAGATTCAATGCCAAGAAGTGCAAAGTCATGCATATGGGGAGTGGAAATCCGAATGAGCTGTATTCGATGGGGGGGGGGGGGGGGAAGGCTGATGTGCACGGAGCAGGAGAGAGACCTTGGGGTGATAGTGTCTAATGATATGAAGTCTGCGAAACAATGCGACAAGGCGATAGCAAAAGCCAGAAGAATGCTGGGATGCATAGAGAGAGGAATATTGAGTAAGAAAAGGGAAGTGATTATCCCCTTGTACAGGTCCTTGGTGAGGCCTCACCTGGAGTACTGTGTTCAATTCTGGAGACCGTATCTACAAAGAGACAAGGACAAGTTGGAAGCGGTACAGAGAAGGGCGACCAGGAAGGTGGAGGGTCTTCATCGGTTGACATACGAGGAGAGATTGAAGAATCTAAATATGTACACCCTGGAGGAAAGGAGGAGCAGGGGTGATATGATTCAAACTTTCAGATACTTGAAAAACTTTAATGATCCAAAGACAACGACAAACCTTTTCCGACAGAAAAAAAATCAGCAGAACCAGAGGTCACGAGCTGAGGCTCCAAGGAGGAAGACTAAGAACCAATGTCAGGAAGTATTTCTTCACGGAGAGAGTGGTGGATGCCTGGAATAGGGGTGTGCATTCGTTTTGAACTTAAATGGAAAACGCAACTTTTTTTTTTTTTTAACTTAAAAAAAAGATGAGGCTTAAACAATCGGATTTCCAACTTATTCAACATAGCTATGTTGAATAAGTTGGAAATCGCGATTGTTGATCTAAATAAAAATTTAAACCCCTCACCCTCCTTAATCCCCCCCCCAAGATTTACCAAAGCTGGCCAAAAGTTCCGTGAGGGTCCGTGAGGTCCGGAGGGTCAGGAGGGTCCGTGAGGGTCCGGAGGGTCAGGAGGCCCCCCCAAGCTGGCCAAAAGTTCCTTTTGAGCCCAACGAGGGGTCCGGGAGCGAACCCGAGGGGAATCACGTGACGCTCCGACGTCACGTGATTCCCCTCGGGACGCCGCGTCACTCCGACGTGACGCCGACGTCACGTGCTCCTTGCAAAGGAGTTCAGGAATGGCATCCTGACCCCGCTGGACCACCAGGGAGTTTTGGTTAGTCTTGGGGGGGGGGGATTAAGGCGGGTGAGGGGTTTAAATTTTTATTTGCACATATGGACATAGACTCAACTTATGGAATTCTCCATATGTCCATATTGACCGCAAATGGGACCCCCTTTCGACTTATGGACTTATGAACTTAAACTTTTGGTCTGCACATCCCTAGCCTGGAATGCCCTTCCGGAGGAAGTGGTGAAGTCCAAAACTGTGAAGCACTTCAAAGGGGCGTGGGATAAACATTGTGGATCCATCAGGTCCAGAGGACACGTATAAAAGAGCAGGAAGCAAAACACTGCACGGAGCGGCAGTAGCCACAGAGGCATTCACGGAGTGGGATGCCAGTGGCCAGTGGTAGGTGTTCCACCTTCATGGAGCGGAAGGATGGAGGGCTGTCATCTCCCAATTAAATAAAATAAAAAAAAAAAACCAGGGATGGGATCCATCAGGTCTAGAGGACGCATATAAAGAGCAGGTAGTAAAACACTGCACGGAGCGGCAGTAGCCACAGAGGCATTCACGGAGTGGGATGCCAGTGGCCAGTGGTAGGTGTTCCACCTTCATGGAGCGGAAGGATGGAGAGCTGTCATCTCCCAATTAAATAAAATAAAAAAAAAAACCAGGGATAGGATCCATCAGGTCTAGAGGACGCATATAAAGAGCAGGTAGTAAAACACTGCACGGAGCGGCAGTAGCCACAGAGGCATTCACGGAGGGGGATGCCAGTAGCCAGTGGTAGGTGTCCACCTTCACGGAGCGGAAGGATGAAGGGCAGCCATCTCCCAATTAAAAAAAAAAACAAAAAAAGAAAAAAACAGGGATGGGTTCATGGGCTATAGGTATTACCAATTATTAGGCTTTTCAATATTTGATGATAGTTAATGTGACTTTCAAGGCATACTTCACTTTCAATGCATATCCAGCATAGCTCCCTGCTTCAACGACAGGGGAGAAGAAAAACTAATACTTCACACATATCCAGCATTGCCCTCTGCTTCATGGCAGAGAGCTATGCTGCCGCTTACCCAACTAATCAAACTTAATATTTCACTTGGAAGCAGCTCCATCTCTGCTCTCTACATTAATAGTGGGGGTGAAAGGGAATTAGAACATAAGGTTACTAAGAGCCAAGAGAAGCAGATAAGTATGAGAAAAAATAAGTATGAAGCTTGCTGGGCAGACTGGATGGACCGATTGGTCTTCTTCTGCCGTCATTTCTATGTTTCTATGTTTCATTTCCTTAACCCCAACAACCAAGCTCTTAACCTCATCACTATCGACATCAGCCTCGACATAGTCAGTACCAGCAATTATACTCATTTTCTTTAAAATATATTGTATTTAAATTATAATTCCCATGTTCATTTTAATTTATTATTTATCCAAGTTCATCCTACCTTTTTCATTGTAAGACATTATTCTATATATTGTCAAGTTATTTGTTGCAAAGTGATTAGTAACTATGAGCCTCATTTTCCAATATCACATGCGATACCAGAAAGAGGTGTTACCTTATGCAAATAAGCATGTGTATTGCAAATTGCAATAACAGCTATGCAACATGCTCTTTGCCCAATTTGAGCTACATTGTGGTTCATGATGTTGCCGGACAACCTGTTTCAGTATCCTGCAGGAGGGGAAGGGGAAGGAGAAGAGAGAGAGAGACTTGCCATAGTGTCTCCTCCCTAGACAGGTATTCGTATCCCTATGGTAGGCCCACCTAGTAACTCGAGGTGGGGATTAGGTATTAGTGTAGGGGGTTGGGGGCCACTTTCACATTCAACATGAGACGTACGAACAGACAAGTGGTCTCTTGTGAAGATTTGATGGCCTTCGGAGTGAGGAAACTCACTCCAAGATGAGATTTGGACAATGTTCTCTCCACCTAGCTTGTTGTTGCCCAGGTAGAGTGGAGTGTCCATCAAGCTAGGTTGATGCTTCAGATGTGGGTGTAGGGGCTGTGTTAAGCCAAACAGGAGACTAGAAAGCCTTACATCCCTGTTCGTTCTTCTCACGAAGATTTTCTCCTGCCGAGAAAAACTATGGGATCGGCAATAAAGAGCTCTTGGCAATAAAGCTTGCATTCGAGGAATGGCGGCCTTGGCTCGAAGGCGCTCAACATCAAATAACCGTATTCACAGATCATAAAAATGGCGCCGGCAGGAGATCGACTGCAGGAGGTCGTTCAGCGAGGGTTCCAGCGCCTCGCTGAACGACCTCCTGCAGTCGATCTCCTGCCGGCGCCATTTTCCGTACGGAAAACGATTCGCGGCGGGAAATCGCTCCCTGACCCCCGCTGGACCTCCAGGAACTTTTGGCCAGCTTGGGGGGGGCCTCCTGACCCCCACAAGACTTGCCAAAAGTCCAGCGGGGGTCTGGAAGGACCTCCTGCCGTCGAATCCTGTTGGTCTATGGCCGCCGCCATTTTTCGGCCCCATTTTGGAAAATGGCGCCGGCCGAAGACAACAAGATTCAGTAGCAGGAGCCCGTTCCGGACCGCTGCCGTTCCGGACCGCCGCTGGACCACCAGGTAATTTAAGTCATTTGGGGGGGGGGTTCGGGGGGGGGGGGGATTTAATTTAAAGGGTCGGGGGGGGGTTTTAGCGGGTTTTTAACGATTTTAACGATATATCACGATATTTTACCCCCCCAAACGGCAACAATACGATTCCCTCCCCCTCCCAGCCGAAATCGATCGTTAAGACAATCGAGGACACGATTCACATCTCTACAATCACGCACACACTCATTTTCTCTTTTACATATACAATTATATACACAAATACTTGTTTGCTCTCATTCATGCTCAATCATACACACATATATGCTTGTTTTCTCTCAGATATACTCAATTATATACACATGCACATTTGCTCTCACACATGCTCACTTATACCCACAAATGCTTGTTTACTTTCTCACTTGTTCATACACAAACACATGATCTGCTCACATATGCTCATACACACACATATGCTTGTTTGCTCACACATGCACAATCATACACACATGCTAGTTAGCTCTCAATCATACACAAATGCTCATTCACTGACATGTTCAATCAAACACACACATGCTATGCTTTCTCATATATGCTCAATCATACACACATGTCCATTCACTCTCACATGCTCAATCATGCACACACACACATGTTCACGCTCATTTGCTCGCACTCACATGCTCACACACACACACACACACACATACACACAGACGTTACTATGCTGTCTTTCTCTCTCTCATACACACATGGTCAACCATACATACACATATGCTTGTTCGCTCTCTTTCACACATGCTCAATCACAAACACACATACACATACATTTGCTCTCTCTCTCTCTCTCACATACACACACATTCCTTCTCTCTCTTTCTTTTTGCAGGCATGTTTCTTCTGACTGCAGGGCCAGAATGGGAGGTCTTTTGGGGGGGGGGGGGGGGGGGGGGGGGGGTTGGTCAACGAGCCACTCTCTTCTTAAATGTGAGGGAGGTGAAGGAAGCCCATGTTACTTCATGGGCTAGCTCCTCCGGACTCCCAAGGTGGGAGATGGATGCTGCTTTTGTTGCTCCGTGGGGTGTGTTCATTCTGAGGTGTGGTGGGTAGCTGATGCAGCTCCAAGGGCAGTTCTTCTTCAGGCTGCAGATGCGAGGTGAGAGGCTGATGTTTATTTTTTTCAGCCCGTGACTCACATTCTCCCTAAATGCAGTGGAAGAGGCTGATGCTGCTTGGCAGGGTGTGCTCCTAACTTCCAGAGGTGGGAAGTTGATGTTGCTTCTTGCAACTCTCTAAGCCCTTCTGCTCCTGACTGAGCATGGGCAGGGGCAGTGTTGATATTTTTTTTGTCCCAATGTGGTGGCCGCCGCCGCTCCCCCCCCCCTCCCCCCAGACTCCAGAAGCTGGTACAGCAGTTTTCTCCCCCTGGCAGCTATGCTCTTGATGTGCCAAACCTCTGTTGTTAAGGGGGAGGCCAGCAGATTGTGATGGTGCCCCTCATGGATGGTGCCTATGGCCGAGGCCATATCAACCATAGGCTAGCTACGGCTCTGGTGCAGACTCATAGTCACATTGGCGGAAAGCAATATTCAGGCAGCAGGTTAACATGGGTAAAACACTTTGAAATTTATCTTCCCCATGTCTAAGGGTATTCACCAGTGGCTTAGTTTGTGCCATTGACATTTTTCCATTCACCTGTATAATAAAATATTTGTTATTTATGACACTGTGAATGCAAAAGGAAGTAAAAAGATATCTGTTAACTGTTTTTTCAGAGCTGGAATTGGCTACTAGAACCACTCTGCTGATGTTAAACCCAGTGTCCTGGACAAACTCCTCTATCCCTTCTACCTTGGGATAAAAAGCCTCCTGAATCTGGAATCAGTTGGCTCCTTCATAGAAATCACTCCAAACGTAAGACAAAAAAGACAGGAAAAGCTACCCTTTCTCTTCCCAGGAGCCTTAAAAAGCACAATCCCCTTGGGTTTTCTCTTCTGCTTTCTAGAAAACATCTCTTTCAGCTCCACCAACCACCAACTCTCAGGGCTTCATGGAGTCACCTTTATTAACTCTACAGCTGACCAACCCTTTCGGGAAGGGGTCCCCAAACTTGGTCCTTGTGAGCTACAACTCAGTCAGCTTTTCAGCATTGAATGTGCATGAGATCTATTTGCATACAAAAGAGCCAGTGCATGCAAATAGATCTCATGCATATTCATTTTGGCAATCCTGAAAATAAGACTTGGCTGTAGCCCTTGAGGACTGAGTTTGGGGCCTTCAGTTTTAGGGTATGGTCCCTCAATGTCACTCAATCTATTCACACACCTCTTGGACCTCCCATTGCTGGAACGCTTCTCAGAGTCTCAATTGTGAAGCCTAGGCAGCCTGACAATTGCATTAGATACAGAAAAAGAGATTTTCAAAGGCCATTTACCCAGGTAAAACAGGCATTTGAAAACTACCCACCCAGTACATGGATAAAAGTACTTGTGAAGAACAGCGGCATGTCTGCTTTTACTTGAGGGAAAAACCAGTTGGATCCGAGATCAGGTTAGGTTGGGATTTTCAAAACTCTGATTTTTAGGGAAAAAGGATTCACAGAAAAAGAAGATGTAAATCTCTGCAGTTACAGTTTATTTAGGCAATTTTCAAAGGGAAAGTACATGCATGCTTTCCCTTTGAGAACTGCTGCAAAGTCTGTAGGGAAAGTTCCCCGCAGACTTTACAACAACTCACATAGAAAACTGAGGATATATATATATCACAGAGAAAAATCTGCATAATATTATTTCTACCCAACAGGAAACTAAAATGGCATTAATTCCACTCCCCCACCGATAAAAACTTAAGGATTGATTTACTAAGCTGCACTAAGCTTTGGCAGTTAAAACATGCATTTTTAACACTTGTTCATGCCCGATTTTCAGGCAGATGAGGCCTTATTTTTATTTATTTTTTAAAAATCTTTTTATTGAAAGTTTTATGCAGAATACAAGGAAGAAAAAGCAGGCCATACATAACAACTGACCAATAGATTAACAATAAACAACTGATCCGCCATTTTATAGAGAGCAAGTAGTAATGCTAATAAAATAAAAGAATAGAAAAGACAAGGTTAGGGGTAGAAATAAAAAAAGAAATGAAAGAAAGAAAGAAAAAGGGGAGGAAAAAGAAAGAATAAAGGATCAAGAAAACATTATAAGAGATCTCAAGGTCAACCAGTATGTGAAAAGTTATTATGAAGAAACAATATAAGTCCAAAGGCTTCCACACCTGTGATCACTTTACAAGCCTGTTAAATTTAATCGCCATTGCTTTCTCATATTTGCAATACAAACATACAGAATTCCACCAAAGGTGTTCAGACATCTCGCTATGCTTCCAGTTAGACATAATGTTATGCAGGGCTATCGTTAATGAAAAATCTAACAATTTGCAATGAGTAAGAGAAAGATTTATAGAAGGTTTGGCATCTTTTAAGTAAGATCCAATATTGAAGAAATAGTGGACCAAATTTGTTGCCAAAACTTATTGACATAAGGACATGAAAAAAGCATATGTTTCAAAGTAGCTTTGTTAGTCGAGCAAGACCAACACATGTGGGATGTAAGAAGACCAGCCCGATGAAGCTTCCAAGGAGTCCATATAGCCCTATGAATAATGAAAAAGGAAGTCTGTGTTAAACTGGAAGATAGCGAGATGCAAATAGAGGTTGACCATACATATTCCCACATCTCTTTAGAAGGCACCGTATCAATTTCTGAGGACCATATAGGATACAAATGCTTTGTGGAATGTCTCAAGGAGAGACATTTAATGACTTTATATAATCTGGAGGCTAGGTGACCTTTATTCCCGTGATCTTGATAAATCGTGAAAAGATATGGCAATTTATCAGGAAACAGCTTTGACCTTACTGTGACTTGTAAAGCACTGTGTAGTTGCAGCCAGGCATAAAACTGAGTACTGGATAATAGGGATGTGAATCGTTTTTTGACGATTTAAAATATCGTCCGATATATTTTAAATCGTCAAAAATCGTTAGAGCCGCGATACAATAACAATTCCCCTGATTTATCGTCAAAAAATCGTAAATCTGGGGAAGGGGGAGGGGAAGGGGGAGGGCGGGAAAACCTGCACACTAAAACAACCCTAAAACCCACCCATTTTGCCGTTCGCCGTTCGACAACACGATTTGACTGCAGGAGGTCGTTCCGGACCCCCGCTGGACTTTTGGCAAGTCTTGTGGGGGTCAGGAGGCCCCCCAAGCTGGCCAAAAGTCCCTGGGGGTCCAGCGGGGGTCCGGAATGACCTACTGCAGTCGAATCGTTTTTTCCGTACGGAAAAATGATTCGCGGTAGGAGATCGCTCCCGGACCCCCGCTGGACTTTTGGCAAGTCTTGTGGGGGTCAGGAGGCCCCCCCAAGCTGGCCAAAAGTCCCTGGGGGTCCAGCGGGGGTCCGGGAGCGATCTCCTACGCTCCTGACGTCGGGGGACAAAAAAACAAAAGTCCCTGGGGGTCCAGCGGGGGTCCGGAATGACCTACTGCAGTCGAATCGTTTTTCCGTACGGAAAAATGATTCGCGGTAGGAGATCGCTCCCGGACCCCCGCTGGACTTTTGGCAAGTCTTGTGGGGGTCAGAAGGCCCCCCAAGCTGGCCAAAAGTCCCTGGGGGTCCAGCGGGGGTCCGGAATGACCTACTGCAGTCGAATCGTTTTTCCGTACGGAAAAATGATTCGCGGTAGGAGATCGCTCCCGGACCCCCGCTGGACTTTTGGCAAGTCTTGTGGGGGTCAGGAGGCCCCCCCAAGCTGGCCAAAAGTCCCTGGGGGTCCAGCGGGGGTCCGGGAGCGATCTCCTACGCTCCTGACGTCGGGGGACAAAAAAACAAAATGGCGCCGGCGCTACCTTTAACCTGACAGGTCAAAGGTAGCGCCGGCGCCATTTCTACAACGCACGGAGGTCCGAGAGTAAAAAATCACACCGGGACACTTCCTCTGGACCCCAGGTAATTTAAGGCATTTTGGGGGGATTCGGGAGGGTGGGGGATTTATTTTAAAGGGTCGGGGTGGGTTTTAGGGTTGTTTTAGTGTGCCGGTTTTCCCGCCCTCCCCCTTCCCCTTCCCCCCTACTGGACCCCAGGTAATTTAAGGCATTTTGGGGGGGTTCAGGAGGGTGGGGGATTTATTTTAAAGGGTCGGGGTGTGTTTTAGGGATGTTTTAGTGTGCCGGTTTTCGATTTACAAGATTTACACGATATTTAAAAAACCCAAACTGCGACGATCCGATTCCCTCCCCCTCCCAGCCGAAATCGATCGTTAAGACGATCGATCACATGATTCACATCTCTACTGGATAAGTCAAAACATTCTTTTAGCAGGGTGAACGACATGATGCTATCATCTCTCAAAACTAATGAGAAGAACCAGATGTCTTTCTTCTGCCAAATAGACCAATTGAGGGAATGATCCCCAACCTTTATTAAGGGGTTGTGCCAAAGAGGGGCCAATATAGAATTGTGCCAAGAGTAAGTGTGGGAAGGGCGGAGCGATTCAAATTCCATAAAGGCCCTGTGTAAGGACCGCAATATGGAATTGGAGGCTAAGCTGGGTAGAAGGGTCATACCTGGAAAACTGATTGATAGAAAGGGGGAAATAAGTGATCATTCTATGTAGGCCCAGCGGAGTTGTTCTATGGATGTCAGTTCATTAGTAAAATGATGGCAGCCTTGGTGGTAGGCATAGAAATCCAAGTTTACTCCCACACTAATTTTTGCAGCCTTCAATTTAGAGAGAGCAATTCTGGGCACTTTGTTTTGCCATAAAAATGTTGTTAATAGTCTGTCTATGTGGGCCTCATTCCACCCTTCAGGTTCACGGCTTATCCCGTGCTGTGGAACACTACCGGACCTTTGCTACATCTGGGTGAGACCATCTTCTACAGATACTGTCCGAGCTTACTGTGTCCGTTCCTTGGGCAAGATCCAACTCTTCAACAGCAGTATAATAAAGCTTTCTCTCCTCAGTGTCTGCTTACTAGAGTCTAGCCAATCGTTATGGTTTCCCAGGGGGCCCCTCCACATGGGAGGAGTCATTGCCACGTCGACCAAGAGTCCACAATATGCCACAAACCCAACAGATTGCTAACTCCATGGACTTGGCTCATCTCGCAGCTTTTCAGGCCATTCCTGGCCTAGCCCAGCAGATCACTGAGCAACAAAAGTCTCTGGAAAGCCTGGCTGCTGCCTTCAGTCAGTTACATGCACATAGACTCCGGTGCTGGAGGAAATTTCTTCTTAAAACGTTTAGTAGAACATATACGGATTCCTACCACACCAATAGCTAAGCCATTGCTATTATCTTCTAGGGATGTGAATCGTTTTTCAACGATTAAAATTATCGTCCGATAATGTTAATATCGTCTTAAATCGTTATAGAACACGATACAATAGAAATTCTAACGATTTATCGTTAAAAATCGTTAAATCGTGTTAGTGCGCACTAAATTGAGTTAGTGCGCACTAACTCCCATTTAGTGCGCACTAACTCGATTTAGTGCGCACTAACTGAAAATGATACAAATAAACACTTTCCAGGTCACTGAAGGTCAGTTAGGAATGAATATGTGTTCCTATTGGCTGGCTGCCCTCTTATCTATTGATGTTACCAAGGTTACCACTGAGGTGATGGTTGGGGGGATGGGAAATGGAACTGGAAACTAACGAACACCAACAGAAAATGAAACAAAGTGTTCACACTTCCCAGGTCAGTAAAGGTCACTTAGGAATGAATATGTATGTATGTATTCCTATTGGCTGGCTGTGCTCTTATCTATTGATGTTACCAAGGCTAACACTGAGGTAATGGTTGGGGGGGGATGTGAAATGGAAACAGTTGGAAGCTTGACAAAAAAAGTAATGTAATGATCAGCACTCGCGTGACTAGAACTTGTTTGTTTATTATTTTGTTAGCAGGCACCTGAAATGCTAGTGCATGTTGAATTTGCCAATCACTGTGCATTTTAGAAAGGTGGTCCTGGCTGGAACTGTACACAGTTCAAATATATGTAATTGATTGTTGGTAAGTGTATTTTTTAAGTAGCCACACTGGCACAAGTATGTTTACTTTTCCTCCTACTTAACTCACTAGCTCAGCTTTGTAAGAAGGGCTTCTCTGCTTGTGTGTTGTTTTGTTTGGTGTGAGGAGAGCAGAAACATCAGATCTTTATTCAATCTACTACAGTCATCTCTTACAGTGCCCTATCCCTATTAATACCAGGAGTGTTGTGATCTTCCTGCACACAGTGCCCTAACCCTGATACCAGTCTGAGACAGCTCCCTCCCTGCATTACTAGTGAGAGGCTGGCTTCACAGACAGGGGGGAGCTGCCTGCCCCTCACTCCTGGCTTCCCCCATGTCCCAGCTAGTGAATGGTGTGTGGGTGAGGGGGGGGGGAGGATGGTGAAGTCTGAGACAGCTCCCTCCCTGCATTACTAGTGAGAGGTTGGCTTCACAGACAGGGGGGAGCTGCCTGACCCTCACTCCTGACTTCCCCCATGTCCCAGCTAGTGAATGGTGTGTGGGTAAGGGGGGGGGGGGGGGGGAGGATGGTGAAGTCTGAGACAGCTCCCTCCCTGCATTACTAGTGAGAGGCTGGCTTCACAGACAGGGGGGAGCTGCCTGACCCTCACTCCTGACTTCCCCCATGTCCCAGCTAGTGAATGGTGTGTGGGTGAGGGGGGGGAGGAGGATGGTGAAGTCTGAGACATCTCCCTCCCTGCATTACTAGTGAGAGGCTGCTTCACAGACAGGGGGGAGCTGCCTGACCCTCACTCCTGACTTCCCCCATGTCCCAGCTAGTGAATGGTGTGTGGGTGAGGGGGGGGGGGGGGAGGAGGATGGTGAAGTCTGAGACAGCTCCCTCCCTGCATTACTAGTGAGAGGCTGGCTTCACAGACAGGGGGGAGCTGCCTGACCCTCACTCCTGACTTCCCCCATGTCCCAGCTAGTGAATGGTGTGTGGGTGAGGGGGGGGGAGGGGGGGGGAGGAGGATGGTGAAGTCTGAGACAGCTCCCTCCCTGCATTACTAGTGAGAGGCTGGCTTCACAGACAGGGGGGAGCTGCCTGACCCTCACTCCTGACTTCCCCCATGTCCCAGCTAGTGAATGGTGTGTGGGTGAGGGGGGGGGAGGATGGTGAAGTCTGAGACAGCTCCCTCCCTGCATTACTAGTGAGAGGCTGGCTTCACAGACAGGGGGGAGCTGCCTGACCCTCACTCCTGACTTCCCCCATGTCCCAGCTAGTGAATGGTGTGTGGGTGAGGGGGGGGGGAGGATGGTGAAGTCTGAGACAGCTCCCTCCCTGCATTACTAGTGAGAGGCTGGCTTCACAGACAGGGGGGAGCTGCCTGACCCTCACTCCTGACTTCCCCCATGTCCCAGCTAGTGAATGGTGTGTGGGTGAGGGGGGGGGGGAGGAGGATGGTGAAGTCTGAGACAGCTCCCTCCCTGCATTACTTGTGAGAGGCTGGCTTCACAGACAGGGGGGAGCTGCCTGACCCTCACTCCTGACTTCCCCCATGTCCCAGCTAGTGAATGGTGTGTGGGTGAGGGGGGGGGTGGAGGATGGTGAAGTCTGAGACAGCTCCCTCCCTGCATTACTAGTGAGAGGCTGGCTTCACAGACAGGGGGGAGCTGCCTGACCCTCACTCCTGACTTCCCCCATGTCCCAGCTAGTGAATGGTGTGTGGGTGAGGGGGGAGGGGAGGATGGTGAAGTCTGAGACAGCTCCCTCCCTGCATTACTAGTGAGAGGCTGGCTTCACAGACAGGGGGGAGCTGCCTGACCCTCACTCCTGACTTCCCCCATGTCCCAGCTAGTGAATGGTGTGTGGGTGAGGGGGGGGGGGGGAGGATGGTGAAGTCTGAGACAGCTCCCTCCCTGCATTACTAGTGAGAGGCTGGCTTCACAGACAGGGGGGAGCTGCCTGACCCTCACTCCTGACTTCCCCCATGTCCCAGCTAGTGAATGGTGTGTGGGGAAGGGGGGGGGGGAGGAGGATGGTGAAGTCTGAGACAGCTCCCTCCCTGCATTACTAGTGAGAGGCTGGCTTCACAGACAGGGGGGAGCTGCCTGACCCTCACTCCTGACTTCCCCCATGTCCCAGCTAGTGAATGGTGTGGTGGGTGAGGGGGGGGGGGGGGGGGAGGAGGATGGTGAAGTCTGAGACAGCTCCCTCCCTGCATTACTAGTGAGAGGCTGGCTTCACAGACAGGGGGGAGCTGCCTGACCCTCACTCAAGCAGAGAAGCCCTTCTTACAAAGCTGAGCTAGTGAGTTAAGTAGGAGGAAAAGTAAACATACTTGTGCCAGTGTGGCTACTTAAAAAATACACTTACCAACAATCAATTACATATATTTGAACTGTGTACAGTTCCAGCCAGGACCACCTTTCTAAAATGCACAGTGATTGGCAAATTCAACATGCACGTGTCTGCTAACAAAAATAATAAACAAAGAAGTTCTAGTCACGTGAGTGCTGATCATCACGTCAAGCTTCCAACTGTTTCCATTTCACATCCCCCCAACCATTACCTCAGTGATAACCTTGGTAACATCAATAGATAAGAGCACAGCCAGCCAATAGGAATACATATTCATTCCTAAGTGACCTTTACTGACCTGGGAAGTGTGAACACTTTGTTTCATTTTCTGTTGGTGTTCATGAGTTTCCAGTTCCATTTCCCATCCCCCCAACCATCACCTCAGTGGTAACCTTGGTAACATCAATAGATAATAGGACTGCCAGCCAATAGGAAACCATATTCATTCCTAACTGACCTTCAGTGACCTGGAAAGTGTCTATTTGTATCATTTTGAGTTAGTGCGCACTAACGGGGAGTTAGTGCGCACTAACCCGAGTTAGTGCGCACTAATCGGAAAAAACGATTTTTAACGATTTTTCAACGAAATAATCGTGCCAAACACGATTTTCTTCTCCTGCCACACGATTTCTATCGTTAAGATGATATGGAAAACGATTCACATCTCTATTATCTTCAATCCAGGGGGAACCATTGCCTGGAGAGGTTTCATTGGTAACCCAGGCCATCGGCCTGCACACCGGAGCTTTACACTCTGAAACCATCTTATTCCTCGTATTGGAAAAGGCCATGCATCCGGTGGTAGTTGGACTGCCCTGGCTACAAGATCAGTTGCCACAGTTTAACTGGGCAACGCTGGAATTATCCTGGTGGGGACCTGACTGTCATGGCCTGTGTCTCGCAGAAGTCTCACCACTAATATGCATGCCCACTACACCATCTTTACCAGGCTTACCTCCACAATATGCCTCCTTCCAGGATATCTTCTCTAAACAAGCAGCAGATGAACTTCCACCTCACAGGGTTTTTGACTGTGATATAAACCTGAAACCCAATATGGAGCCTCCCAAAGGGAAAGTTTACCCTCTTTCTGCAGCTGAGACTAAGGCCATGTCCACCTATATACAAGAGAACCTTCAAAAAGGTTTTATCAGACCCTCCCAAATCTCCGGCTGGTGCAGGATTCTTTTTTGTGAGAAAAAAAGATGGGCACCTTACACCCCTGCATCGACTATAGGGATCTGAATGAAATTACCATCAAGCACCGGTATGCCTTGCCCTTAATTTCCGAACTATTTGATAGACCCCAGGGAGCCAAAATATTTTCTAAACTGGATCTCAAAGGAGTTTACAACTCAGTGCGCATTCTTGAAGGTGACGAATGGAAGACAGCCTTTAACACCCGTAATGTGTTAGGGTTTGAGGTGTTGGAGTGGATTCTTGAGTACTGCAGAGATGGCCACTCCCACGGGGAGGAGCCCCATGAGGAACCGCAGTACTAGGCTATACATGCAGGCACAGAGAAGTTGAATTTATTGTACAGCTCGATGGTACTGCCCAGTAGGGGATGTGAATCGTGTCCTCGATCGTCTTAACGATCGATTTGGGCTGGGAGGGGGAGGGAATCGTATTGTTGCCGTTTGGGGGGGGTAAAATATCGTGAAAAATCGTGAAAAATCAAAAAAACGTAAAATCGCAAATCCGGCACATTAAAACCCCCTAAAACCCACCCCCGACCCTTTAAATTAAATCCCCACCCAAATGACTTAAATAACCTGCGGGTCCAGCGGCGGTCCGGAACGGCAGCGGTCCGGAAACGGGCTCCTGCTACTGAATCTTGTTGTCTTCAGCCGGCGCCATTTTCCAAAATGGCGCCGAAAAATGGCGGCGGCCATAGACGAACACGATTGGACGGCAGGAGGTCCTTCCGGACCCCCGCTGGACTTTTGGCAAGTCTTGTGGGGGTCAGGAGGCCCCCCCAAGCTGGCCAAAAGTTCCTGGAGGTCCAGCGGGGGTCAGGGAGCGATTTCCCGCCGCGAATCATTTTCGTACGGAAAATGGCGCCGGCAGGAGATCGACTGCAGGAGGTCGTTCAGCGAGGGTTCCGGCGCCTCGCTGAATGACCTCCTGCAGTCGATCTCCTGCCGGCGCCATTTTCCGTACGAAAACGATTCGCGGCGGGGAAATCGCTCCCTGACCCCCGCTGGACCTCCAGGAACTTTTGGCCAGCTTGGGGGGGCCTCCTGACCCCCACAAGACTTGCCAAAAGTCCAGCGGGGGTCCGGAAGGACCTCCTGCCGTCCAATCGTGTTCGTCTATGGCCGCCGCCATTTTTCGGCGCCATTTGGAAAATGGCGCCGGCTGAAGACAACAAGATTCAGTAGCAGGAGCCCGTTCCGGACCGCTGCCGTTCCGGACCGCCGCTGGACCCGCAGGTTATTTAAGTCATTGGGGTGGGGGATTTAATTTAAAGGGTCGGGGGTGGGTTTTAGGGGGTTTTAGTGTGCCGGCTCACGATTCTAACGATTTATAACGATAAATCGTTAGAATCTCTATTGTATTGTGTTCCATAACGGTTTAAGACGATATTAAAATTATCGGACGATAATTTTAATCGTCCTAAAACGATTCACATCCCTACTGCCCAGGGAGCGGACAGCAGTGAGGGGAACCCAGTGAAGTAGTCCAGGGGTCCTCAGCAGAGGAGACCAGTCTCACACTCGAGTTGGTGATAGGCAGTGCAGCGTAGCAGGAACAGGTCCTGGATGTGGACACTGAGCACTGAAGCTGAACATGAGACAGACTGAAGGGTTAGTACTCACTGAAGTAGAAAGCTGTATTGTTGAAGGTCCTGGCAGGCAGAAGTAGTTCAGTGGCAGCCACCAGATAGGGACAGCAGGCCCTCAAGGAGCGAGTACCTGGTATCCCAGGATAGGTACCTGAAATAGAGCAGATGGGCCCCCGAAGAGCGGGGTACCCAGGTTAGTGGAGAAAATACCCTGAAGGGCAGAGAGAGCTTCCTGCGACAGCAGGGGAAGCGGAAGAACAGCTTAGACCGGAGGCAGTCCAATCCTTGCTAACTCAGTTTGTTAGCAAACGAAGGGGAGGCTAAATACTAGGATGTGATGACATCACTCAGAGGGGATACCCCCGAGGTTCCCGCCATGACGTGGATAGAAATGTGGGTGGCGTGCACACGCGCACCCTAGGAGGCCCTCAGGAAAATCATGGTGAACACCATCACCGTTGCCAATCCGGGGACACCGGAGAGAGTGGCATGAAGAAGCAGCAGCAGCCATCTTCCCAAGGCTTGAGGAAAGAGAAGGAAGAAAGGTGAGGCACAGAGGTCGAAGCTGTCTGAGACCGATGGATGCAACAGTACCCCCCCTTCAAAGGGCCCCCTCCAAACCCCCCTACCTGGTCTTGGTTTTGAGAATGCGATCAATGAAATTGATGAAGCATCTCTTTGTCTATGATATTAGCCAAAGGTTCCCAAGAGTTTTCTTCTGGTCCGTATCCCTCCCATGACAGGAGGTATTCCCAAACTCTGCCTCTCTTTCTTACATCAAGGATGGCATGCACCTTATATTCGATGTCTTCTTCTGCATCAACAGGGGTAGGTTCAGGTGTCTTAGTGGAAAACTCGCTAAGAACAAGCGGTTTCACTAGCAAAACATGGAATGCATTGTGAACCCTCATAGCTGGAGGACGTTTCAGACTATAGGTGAGTGAGCCCAACCGTCAGAGAATAGGAAAGGGTCCGACAAAGCGTGGAGCAAATCGAGCAGATGGAAGCTTAAGTCTTAGATGTTTGGTAGAAAGCCAAACTTTATCTCCAGGCTGGAATTCAGGAGACTTGCTTTGGTGAGCATCATAGCCTTTCTTTCCCTCGTTGTCCTGCTTTTTGGAGCATCTCTTTAGTCTTTGATCTTTGGGAGTGGATTGAGCTGCCGGGGACGACACAGAAAGTGGAAGTGGTAAAGGTGGTAAAGGTTGTCGTCCGTAGACCACTTCAAAAGGAGTAGATCCAGTAGATGACACTGGATGCGAATTGATGGCAAATTCAGCCCAGGGCAACAGTTCAGCCCACTCACTCTGTCGTGAACTGACATAGGCGCGAAGGAACTGTTTGAGAGTCCTATTCATTCTCTCAGTTTGGCCATTTGACTGAGGATGATACGCAGAGGTGAAGTCAAGTGTGGTGTCGAATTTCTTACACAAGGCTTTCCAGAACTTTGCTGTAAATTGAGCTCCTCTGTCAGAAACAATGTGTTTAGGCATGCCATGTAGGCGAAAGATGTGACTGATGAATAACTTAGCAAGTTCCATGGCTGATGGCAAGCCAGGGAGAGCCACGAAGAGAACCATCTTCGAAAATCAATCCACTGTAACCCAAATGGTATTGTTACCTCCAGAAAGTGGCAGGTCCACCACAAAATCTATTGCATATGGGTCCAGGGCTCATACGGTGCTGGCAAGGGTTGAAGGAGGCCCCAAGGACGTCCAGCGGAGGTTTTCTGTCTGGCACCATTGGAACAGGAGGCTACGTAAGCTAGAGTGTCTTCTTTCATGATGGGCCAGCAGTAATACTTTTGTAGCTTGGCTAGTGTTTGCCATTGACCAGGGTGTCCGGCCAGTTTCGAATCATTAGCCCATCTTAGCAATTTCTTTCTTAGCTTGCAGGGTACAATGGTCTTGCCCGGGGGGGTACCGGATGTGTAGCTGTGAGAATCACTCTCTTCGGGTCAATAATATGCTGGGGTTCATCAGGTACGTCCTCTGAGAGGAAAGAGCAAGATAATGCGTCTGCTCTGACATTCTTGTCACCAGGGCGATATTTCAGCAAAACGTCAAATCTGTTGAAGAACAGGGACCACCTTGTCTGTCTATGGTTGAGGCGATGAGCGTGACGGAGGTACTCCAGAATTTTGTGATCAGTGTAAACAGTAATCTGATGTTGTGCACCCTCAAGCCAGGGGCGCCATTCTTCAAATGCAATTTTTATTGCCAGCAGTTCTTTATCCCCAATGCCGTAGTTCTTCTTCACTGGCGAGAAGCATCAGAAAAAGAATGAACAGGGGTGCAAAATCTTTGAATCGCCGGTCTGGCTTAGCACGGCCCCTACACCTAAATTAGAGGCATCAACTTCCACAATGAAGGGTCGAAGTAGCGTCCGAATGGCGGAAACATGGTTTACTTGGAAAGGAGTCTTTTAACTTCTGGCATGCAGTCCCAGCTTCATAGACGAAGTAGCAGCGTTGGCTCCCTTCTTAATCAGTGCTGTTAATGGAACAGTCAATGAAGAGTAATTTTTAATAAAGATACAGTAGTAATTTGTAAATCCCAAAAATCTCAAGCTTCTGAAGGTCCATTGGAAACCATTGTTTGAGACAATCAGCTCGATACAGTAACATTCAGTTGAAGTTTTCTCGTCTGTAACGAGCTCCCTGCGCACAATTCGGACGCGTAAGGCAAATCAGCGATACAGTTTCCAGTTTCGCGCGTCGTAGAGCTTCTTAAAACAGACGCGTAACCCTTCCCGCAACCGGCATGTAAATGAACGAATTAGCTGTATAATGAAGGAATTAGCTATTCCCCTCCGATACCGTAACGCGCGCTCAAGTTATCTCATTAGTAACGCACTGTTTTGCCGCGGCCGTAACGTGTTAGTTTACCGCCTCCCCCTAGTAGGAGTTAGGACTGTGAGTCTAGTAACAAATCCATCGACACCGCTTAAGACACTCAAAAACAATAAAACACAATTAAAAAAAAAGCGATACAGAGATGATCGAGAAAATGTAATGATGTGGGACACATAAAACCTGTCAGAAGAAAAAAAAAATTTTAAATACCTGTCTGAGGGCCGCGTCGGTCCAGGCTCCCGGCGGGATCCGGGGGGCCGGTGGTCGCGTGTTAAATCTAGGCCGCGGGCGGGTGGGCGCCTGTTCCAGGCGGCAGCGGCGGTGGGGGGACACGCGTTAGTTCGAGACGGCCGGCGGGCGGCGGGTGGTCGCGTGTTAAATCTAGGCCGGGTCGCACAGACGCGCATTCATCCAGGCGGAGGAGCCGGCGGCGCCGGCTCCTCCGCCTGGATGAATGAATGCGCGCCTGTGCGACCCCTGCGTTTCGGCGCTCAAGGCAGTCACATGCCGTGACGTCACGCCTTGAGCGCCGAAACGCAGGGGTCGAACAGGCGCGCATTCATTCATCCAGGCGGAGGAGCCGGTGGCGAAAGCAGCCGGCTCCTCCGCCTGGATGAATGAATTCATTCACTGCCGGTGGGGGTTGCCTCTCCGGCAGCCCCCACCGGCAGTGAATGAATGCGCGCCTGTGCGACCCCTGCGTTTCGGCGCTCAAGGCAGTCACATGCCGTGACGTCACGCCTTGAGCGCCGAACGCAGGGGTCGCACAGGCGCGCATTCATTCATCCAGGCGGGGAGCCGGTGGCGAAGCAGCCGGCTCCTCCGCCTGGATGAATGAATTCATTCACTGCCGGTGGGGGTTGCCTCTCCGGCAGCCCCACCGGCAGTGAATGAATGAATGTGCGCCTGTGCGGACCCGGCCTAGATTTAACACGCGACCCCGCCACCCGCCGGCCGTCTCGAACTAACGCGTGTCCCCCCGCCGCCGCTGCCGCCGCGCCCACCGCCCGCGGCCTAGATTTAACACGCGACCACCGGCCCCCTGGATCCCGCCGGCCGCCTGGACCCACGCGGCCCTCCGACAGCTATTTACAAATTTTGTTTTTACACTTCCTGGTGCCTGTCATTTCAAATGTCATTTGAAATGACAGGTACCAGCGCACCCAGGTTACTGTATAGGCGCTGTATTAAGCGTCTATACAGTAAAATGGGTTACGCGGCCATAACCCTTCCCTACCGCTTTAAAGCCGCGGCATGCATTTGCATGCGATTAGAGGAGAGTATCGGGGAGTTAGTGAAGAGAACTGTGCGTGCGGGGAGGAAGGGTGCGCCTGACACTACCGCACTGTTTTTACCGCGGCCTTACTGGATCGAGCCGTATGTAAGCTAAGAAGGGCACAGATTCTTTATGAAATTCGCATTTAGACAATTTGGCGTACAAGCGGTTCTCACGAAGTCTCTGCAAAATTCTTTTGACATTCCTGATGGGATTGCGGTCCTGAGAAAATATCAAGATGTCATCTAAGTAGACAACGACACCATTGGTAGGTAAATCAATGGAATATCACTCATCAGGTTTGGAAGACAGCCGGGGCATTGCACAGCCGAAGGGCATCACAGGTATTCAAAGTCTCCATCCCAGACACTTAAAAGCCATCTTCCATTCATCACTAGCGCGATGCGAACTAGATATTGCTCTTTTGAGGTCAAGCTTGGAGAATATCTTGGCTCCCTGTAACCTATCAAATAGCTGAGATGAGTGGTGGGGGGGTAGCGATCCTTTATTGTGATCACATTCCGACCTCTGTAGTCAATGCACAGACGTAACTTCTGTCCTTTTACCCCACGAAGAAAATCCTGCACTGGCAGGACGCTTAGAAGGTCTTATGAAGCCTTTCTGGAGATTCTTCTGGATGTACTCCGACATCACTTTATTCTCCGCTACGGAGAGGGGGCAGACCCTTCCTTTGGGTGGTTCCGTTTTGGCTTCAAATTAATTGCACAGTCATATGATCTGTGTGGAGGTAACACATCAGCAGCTTCTTTTGAGACTACATCTTGGTAAGATGCATATTGAGGTGGCAATCCAGGCAACAACGGGGTAGTTGGCATGCATGATATTGGAGAGACTTCCATTAAGCATTTGCCATGACAATCTGGACCCTAACGTGAAAACTCAACGTGGTCCAGTTGAATTGTGGCATGTGTTTCTGCAGCCATGGTAGCCCAATTACCAAAGGGTGCATGGCTTTCTCTAGCACTAAGAAAGAAATAGTCTCTGTATAAAGAGCACCGGTAAGTAAGCTCACTGGCTCAGTAAGCAGAGTTACTTCACTCGGTAAGGGATCTCCATGAAGAGAGGACAATAGTAATGGAGGCGTCATAGTAGTGGTAGGGATCCACAAATCTTCCACTAGACATTCAAAATGAAATTTCCCCCTGCCCCAGAGTCTACTAAGGCAAGGAACTGATATTCTAAAGGTCTGCAGATTAAAGATACTGGAAGAGAGAGTGGAGAGAGGAGGCATACAATTACCTAAGAAGAGTCCTCCCACAGGACTTAGGTCTGCCAGTTTCCCGGACATATAGGGCATGTTTGTACAGCGTGACCAGCTTGTCCATAATACATGCATAGTCCCAACTTCTTTAGGACTCGTCTCTCTTTAGAAGTCAAATGACTGCGGCCCAATTGCATTGGTTCTTCTTCGCCAGCAGCAGGCCCTGGGAGTGTAGGCCTGGGTACAGGCTTGACACGAATCTCTCCTGGAGTGGTCTTCTGGGACTCTTGACCTCTTGAACTTTGTCACGAATTTGGCGATCAATCTTTGCTGCCAACTGCATAAGTTCTGCTAAGGTCTTGGGCATCTCACGAGTCACCAGTTCATTTCAACTGGGAGTTCAGGCCTTCAAAAAATAGGGTTTTCAGGCACCTAGAGAGTCAATGTAATTGAGAGAAGCCAATGTCTTGAATTCAATGGCAAAGTTTGGTAAAGGTTTGTTACCTTGTTTTAGATGAACCAAAGTTGATCCTGCTATCGAGAACCGGGCAGGGTCATCAAATACTGACTTAAATAGTTCAAGAAACCAAGTAAGATCATTCAGGATAGGGTCATTGTGCTCCCATAGTAGTGAGGCCCAAGCCAGCGCTCTTCCATCCAGTTACGAAAGGATATTTGGTCTTTGCATACGCTGTAGGGAAATGGTTAGGTTGCAGAGAAAGGTGCATGCAACATTGATTAATAAATCCTCTGCACTTCCAAACTTCACCCGGGAAGCGTGTTGGAGCAGAGAGAGGCACTGTAGACTGACCGCCACTTCTGGCGGTGTGTAACTTCTTTACCTGCGGCAGCCGGTGTATTCATCTGTGCGTGTAGCTGATTAAAGGCAACAGTCAAGTTGTGTAACGAATTCTGTTGTTCGGAGATTCACCGGCTGGGCCCGGAATGGC